>NC_064614.1:571119941-571809524 GCF_023898315.1 Schistocerca nitens | reverse complement strand
AGCAGCCATTACTTCGTGCGAATAAAGAGCTAGCTGCGTTGCACAAGAACGATGTTTTCTGAAACCATGCTGATTACGTATCAATAGATCGTTCCCTTCGAGGTGATTCATAATGTTTGAATACAGTATATGCTTCAAAACCCTACTGCAAACCGACGTCAATGATATAGGTTCGATGGATTACTCCTACTACCCTTCTTAAACACTGGTGCGACCTGCGCAATTTCTGTGTGTCATAAGATGTGAATTTTCACAGATTATTCTATACAGATTTCGAGACTGTACGGAGATCACAGTGACACCTTTAAAATAAAACCCTGTTAGCAATAAGCTGTTTCTCTGTTGCATTTGTCATGCAACCGACTTGTTTACTCGAATGTTACTTGTAACACAAAAAACAAATGCGGGTTACAGTGTTAGTGAAACTTTAAATTATATTCAACGTATAGACAACCATAATGGATGGTTTAACTGGCCGGCGACTTCCATCCATCTCTCAGAATTCAAGAGTTATGATTTCTCTACACATTCGGCCAGCTTCAGGGCACTGGCAGATGAGTGGAGGAGTTGTATTGTTACAGGTGTTATTGAGACTGACCTCGAGCTCTGATTGGGTATTTTATGGAGATGGAACCTGCGGCAGTGGCGCTATGGTTATCATCCTGGACCCTGTTCCAGACCAACTAGGTCCTAACCATTTAACTTAGGTTGTTGGTGGTTGACAGAAAAACTTTGAGCCGAATACCGCGCTGGTTTCCTAACAAGCTAACGGCATATTTGCCATCGCAAATCCGCCTGACCGGGCTAGTGTTCCTCCGCTAAAGACCTCGTAGCCGATGAGTCGTTGGATTTGAACTTTGCTTCTTTGCAGCAACTGGTACAATATTTCAGACTTCATACCTCACACTGAATTCCCTAGCACGTTTAACTAGAAGAGACAAAAACAGCGAAGCAGCCACAAGGGAAGGGGCAGAAGGAAATAAAATGAAATGAAACTTCGTTGGTTCAGGAGGTATGTAGTGTTATTTCGGTGATTACGGAATCGAGTCAAATTTACAAAGGACTTAGAAGTTCAAATGGTTCAAATGGCTCTGAGAACTATGGGACTTAACATCTTAGGTCATCAGTCCCCTAGAACTGAGAACTACTTAAACCTAACTAACCTAAGGACATCACACACATCCATGCCCGAGGCAGGATTCGAACCTGCGACCGTAGCAATCCCGCGGTTCCGGACTGCTGCGCCTAGAACCGCACGGCCACCGCGGCCGGCACTTAGAAGTATGAGCCCACTTTTCAACATGACGTGACACCCTTTCTGGGCCGGGTGCGAGCACTGATTTGCTGAAAGGTCAGCATAAAGCCACTGCATCCTCTCGTGAGGCAAGCTCGCTTATATCGTGGATACTGGCACTGGGGCGGTGCTGACATCCGAATTGGTCTCACACGTGTTCTAGCGGGTACAGGCCTGGCGATGTTGCTGCCCACGATAGTACCTCAACATCACGCAGACAGTTCACAGAGACACGTACCATGGGTGGACGAGTATTGTCCTGGTGAAAAATGGCAACACGATACTGTCGCATGAGAGGTAACACTTAAGGACGCAGACTGTACGTAACATACCACTGTGCCATCAGAGTTCCCTCGAGTACTACCTTCCGCGTCCTGAAGTGGTGCCTTATGGCTCTCCACACCAAGACACCAGGAGTAACGCCAGTGTGCACACTGGGAGAACGGGACCCCTCCCAGGGCCCCTATTCTGTATCTTTCCGTCATTTTGCCGATCGGTTCGGTAGGCGAGCGGACCGAACGGTCTTGTTTTCGAAACAGAGCCCCAACATTATTCAATAAGCATTTCGAAAGCGATGCCGAACGGTCCTAGCGAACCGAAACGCTGTTTTCAGTTCTCCTCGCGCCAACCACTGAAAAGCAATCTGCCTCAGGTCCGCGCATGGGCACTGCAGCGCCGCAGCGACACGAACTCGAAACGGCTAGCAGCCGACACTGGCATGCCATTCTTCATAGTACCGAAAATTGTGGTTAGAGTAGGTAAAGCTGTTCATATTTCGCTGACAATGGGCTTCCATGAATGGATGATAATGGTAGAATTTTGACTGTGTTCTGGAAACTGTCGTAAATGTCACATTATGTCATTTTATTTTCATTCACGTCGACGTCTTGTTTTGGATTCTACGTTTGGGAATATGCTTACTGAATAGGAAATTCAGATAAAAGAACCGAAAATGACGTCACTACCGAGACTAACTTACTGCACCGATCGGTATGAACGACGTAGAATAGGGCTCCAGGTCGCCGCCATACTCGCCGACGATTGTTATTTGAGGCAGTGCAGAAAAAATGTGATGTCATTCATCACAGTCCACGCTTCCCGGTCACAGCACCACTCCAAAGCCAGCCGTTTGCGACTAGTCTTGGTGTTAAGGGCGTCCTACGCATGGAATGGAAACTGCCTGGTTTGGCTGCTGTTAGTCTCCGCGGGATTACACACAACGTTGTAGGAAGTCCTTTACTTGCTCTCGAATGACAGGTGCCGACGTGAAAGTGTTACGATGTGCCTGGCGCACCGTACGGTGATTCCCCCTTGTGATGGTCAGACAGAACCTTAACGGCGACTACGCCGGCCGTTACATTCTCATGCAGTCCATCGTTGGGTAACTGTCACATCCGAATGCCCCATAAATTTGGATACTGTACGATTCGATAAGCCCTCCAAACAGACCCCCCACAATGAGATTACTTTCCTATTCTTCAAAGGAATGATACCCTGTCTCACACGAGTCATCACCGTGTCCTTCAGAGTTATCAGTCAATATCTGATGCTGTTAGCGCCCAGATATGCAGTACTGCACTCTGGTTATCTAACTCTTGCAGAGAACAGCAGCAGCAGTCATTTACATACCCACCTATAGCGTGTATGTCAACGAAATTATATTGACACCTGACCATGTCGTCTAAGTGCTTCACTTTTTCTGTCAGACTGTGCGTGTTGTTGCAACGTCAGCAGATGCAAGCTTTCCAGCAGTTACACAAAACTAACGATTACTTAGCGCCCCTAAGTGTGTGTACTTACGTTACTAACTTATCTACATTTACGTGCATGCTTCGGAAGCAAATGTACACTGTACATGTGAGGGTACTTAGTGCTAGTATTATCGTTTTATCGATTAATCGATTCGTGTGCTGTGTGCCTATTATAGTAAAAAGAAACGGCAAGTAGAGGACAAAGAAGGAGATAAACAATTGTAATAAACATAGGTCCGGAAACCAATGACTTCCTGGATGCAACGTATTACGACTGAGTCCCTGAGAATCCAGACTGGACACACGTGCGTGAGGACAAATAAAATACAATAAATGTTCCACAGCCACAGCTCATGGGAAGGCAGGATGAATCACGTCTCATCAATGCCCTATACATTTTAAAAAATCCCAGGCGTGTTCCGAATGCACTGACAACCATCCACAATGTGTTCCCGGAGTTATCGGCGTCATCAACAGGGGTTGAATACACCAAAGCTTTTAAATATCCCCAAACAAGAAGTCCAAACGTAGTCTTAGACATTAACAGTATAGTAACACTGGCATGCCGGCTGTTGCGCATACGTTGTGTCAGGGAAACCATTGGTTCGCGGACCTACGTTTGTCAGAATTATTTGCTTCCTTCACTGTCAAGCGAAATACGCCGTACCCTCATTTGAACGCTCCGTACTCCACCTTCTATCTACTTTATTCCCGTTATCCCTGTACAAAATTTACAATGGTGCTAGTAAAATTGTCGCAGTCCTCTTTGAATACTGGTCCTGTAAATTTACGAAACTGGATTTCAGTACAACGATGTCGTCTCCCTCCCAAAGACGTCCAGTTAAATTTTGTAATCACATGTGCTAGAAATTCGTATGAATTAGGCAGAGCTGTAGCCATCCTTCGAATTCGTTCAAATTGCTGATACTGCCACCTCGTATGCGATTTCCTCAAGACATACAACGCATTCTCTCAGAACCCAGCCGACAATTCTGTCCTCCACTGGCATTGCTTACCGCTGTTTTCGGTCCCTCTTGAGTACAGCTTTTTAGTACACCCATAAATATTTAAACTATGGGCGGGCTTCTGAACTTCACCGCTAATCTTGTAAAAGGATACTGTAGGAATTATTCTCTGCACTATTGGAGCTATTATGTATTTGACGAGTGTTTTATGACCTCCACATATCAGCTGAAAGGCAACGGGAACGTGCGATACACAACAGGCCTTCAGTAAAGAGCTAAATTATTAAAAAGTCGAGATCATGTTGTCCTGTGCACTAGACGCTTTCAGTGCTTCATGTTTCGCCTAAATGAACAGTTAACGGATAGTGTTAGTAACTGAGTTTACGTTCGAGCTGGAGTAAAAGTTTGTGTGCAGTCTAGAAGAACGTGGAATTTTCCGTCTTCCTGTGAGCAGCGAATTGCGGATACTGTTTACTACCTTGTGCCCTGACGCGGAACGAATCCGATTTTAGCATTTGAGAATCACGACACGCAGTGCCACATAATGCCACTGAGGCAACTGTGGCTTGCCGGGTACCATTAGGAAAGATACTGATGGCAATAGAGAATCGTACGCTCTCGCACCTGTGTTTACTGTAGAAATGATGTCTACAGGCACAAGTAGTGTGTCGAGGTCCGCATATGCTCCTTCTTATGTGAGAAATAAATGCAACAGGCTGACGTCAGAGCTAACAGTCACGACGCCTTCCAAGGGCCGTCAAGAGCCTCTTCTGCTGACAGGAGCGTCTTTTTGATGCCGTGGAGGTGTCGTCAACAACAAAACGCCAGACAGGTCATTCCTCGTATTCGAGAAGTATACCGGGTAGTTATAATAAAACTGTAGCTACTCGCGGACGCCCCGTGTATCAGCGAAACTTGGTAGATATGCTAATGCGTTAATGCGGAACCGATTTACACAAGAAAACAATTTATTCCAATTGTGGCCACCAGGTGCAAATCTTTTGCTGTACACTGACTGTATGACGGTATGACATTCACGCTGTCATTTCAGAAGCCTCAACGTGAGTGAACGGTATGACTATCAAGGAGAGAGGCCGTGCGCTGTTAGTGAAACTGTTTTATGGGAACGGCAGCAATTACAGTGCTGCATTGAGAGATTATCGCCGTGAGGTCTGAGAAGAAGCTTGGTGTGGCACCTAGAGGAGGAAGACGTCCTATACCGGTGGAAGTTGTTGACCAAGTTGCTGCTACTGTAACTGGCCATGCAGTATATGCCCCGGGTAGTGCTAGTGCTCGAGCAGCGTCACGAGAATTGCCTATCCCATACTGACAGTCTGGAAAGTTTTTCAGTCTATTTTACACTGGTGGCAGTACAAGACCCAGATGGTGCACCAGCTGAAGCCCCATGATCCGTAACAATGTTATGAATTTGCTCTTCGGTTTCTCGCATGGATCGAAGCTGGACATGTGGTCAGGCAATATTCTATGGAGCGACGACGCACACTTTACACTCCAGCGCGTGTTGTGCACGCACAGTCGTTGCACTCGCCGTATGTGTGTGGTGTGGATTCACGGGCCCTTTATTCCCGGTGCATTCTTCTTTGAAGATAAAACATCCAGAGGACACGTCAGATGTACCGTGACGTCTTCACGTTATCAAGACCTCCTTGTACAGCATGTCATTCCTGCTGTGGAAGAGCGCAATTGGGCGGAAATCACTGTTTTCATGTTAAATGGGGCAACACCTCATGTCGCTCGCCCAGTGAAAATTCTGCACAATGCAACCTTCCACCCATGAGCTATCTCCAGAGGTTTTCTACATGCATAGCCTGCAAGATCACCTAATGAAAATCTATGTAACTTGAGCTCTGGGGATATCTGAAAAGGACGCGTTTACCAGAGACACGTCCAGTCTCTTCCTGATCTGAAAGACAGTACACAGGAACAAGTTTCTCAGATTCCAGCGGAACAGCTGCGAGCAACTGTTGATCGCGTCGTTTTATAGATGTAGCACCTCGTCGACATCTCCGTTGCTCATATTGAACAAACTATGTAAACGGCGGTTAAGAGTGAAATCTATATTATGCCTTCCTCACATGTTTGAAATTTTCTGCTCATGTCCCGTTCCTAATCCATTAAACATGGAAACATTTATGTGCGTCTTTCTTGCATTTACAAAGCCAGATTTGCACCTGTTGGCCGAGGTTGGAACTAATTTTTTCAGCGTAAATCCGTTCCGCATTAACGCTTTAGAATATCTACCAACTTTCGCAGCCATACGCTAATTACAGCCCACGGTGGACCTTTGTGAGTAGCTCAACTTTAATTATAACCACCCAGTAAACTGTGTACCACCGCGGAGCGTATTTACCATTATTGTGCCGAGGTAGCCCGCCTTAGATCTTCAAGAATAACAACCAGCCTTCAAGTAACAACCAGCGTACCAAAAGTTCACGATTATCTACTTCATTCACAACAGCTGTCATGTTTGACATACTTCTTCAGAAGCATAAAGTAAATGTATTCTACAAAAATACCTGTACTGTAATGGGTTTATTCGGAGAATAGGTTCATCATCATCATCATTGTGTTCTCGCAAAACCATTCAATGAGAAAAACATGTGCACGAGGAAAATGAAGTAGCAATATCAACTCAGCCAAACGATTAGTCTTCTACAGCAAAAGAAAATACGAAGTGTTCGTTGTAGCCAAGTGACAGAAAAATGAGGACAAATACCTAATCATTTTACCACAGACGACATCGATAGCTGATCTAACCAGAAACATCCTGGCTGACAACGAAAATGAGGAAATCAGGCTTGATCTGGACAAAATAAGAACACCTTATGCACACACAGATGTGGATTTTGTGGAAGCCCTGCTATAAAGAGAGTAATCAAGGAGATAGTCAAGCTGAGAGATATCATATTGGGCTGTCCTAGCGGTTACTATAGAAACTGGGTATTATATTTATCATGACCTTCATCTGAACAGCAAAGGTAAGGACAAGGTTAATAGATCTAATTAGGACAAAGTATAAAGGGGTTCACCTGCGTACAAAAGCAAATCCTTTTGATTAATAGGAAGTTGGATGAGATATCTGTTTTGAATTCAATCCACAGTGTTAAAAGAAATTAAATTGACGGAGGCTCCCAAATCATCGTATAAGAGTAGAGGAAAATTAGAAAACTTGCTTCCTCAGAGTATAAGGATGGTAGAAAATGAAATAGAACAGTTGTCAAAATGTTTAGAAGCTCATAGTAGTAAGGAAGAAACTAAAGTCATTTGTCTGTCTCATCGCAATATAATTGCAGCCAAAAAGTCCTAAAGCAAGTGGCTCCATATTAGCTGGACATTCATGTAGACCCGATAGATTAAAGATGAATATAACATTAATAAAAATGAGCTTACATTCAAATCCATAACAATAAGCAAATTATTTGTGTCATGTACTTATGTATTAATACTGGACAGCGTTGTACTTGTTGTTTTAACCATATACAGTATGAGTGTAAATTCAGAAATCATGCAATTATATAAAGATCAGAACGTTGAACCACGTGCTTGTATGTTAGTATTAGACAGTGCATTTATCGTTCAAGCGTACAAGTTGGGCAATTAGGAAACATTCATGAAAAATTATGATGACTTATTGTGCTGTCTGCCAGACAGAAAGAAAAATGTTTATTGATTAGTGGTTATTTTCATACAAATTGCTCAAAGATTCCCGTAGAAAAGGTGATCTAGAGACGTTAATGGACACGTAAATTTATTTTATCATTCATATTCGAGTTGCTCAAGATAGTGATACCGTAACAGACAATCTATTCATACAAAATAACCAAATCTATGCGTCGGTCGAGATACGTTGCTTGTCGGATCAGGAGGAACAGTTTGTCACTTTACATAACTTATCATCAGGCACAGTCCAGACAATGACAAAATATTTTATAGAAAGCTTAAAAAATGTCGTGTGAGGTCAAATTTGCTTCAAATGTGCTTGAGCCAAATGCTAGCCCGTAAGTTCAACGTATTTGTAATAGGATTTTATAAGTTTTTAAAAGCATTTGTCCCAACAACAAGAAATTCAATATTAGAAATTCTTAAGAAAAACGATGGTCACTGAAGGTATCAGAGCTTCTTCAAAACGAAAAATGAACATCTACAATAGAGTGTTCAGAAATACTTTCCTGCTATAAAAAGTGTTGTAACATATTAAGAAAAATTGTAAGGTGTTTTTGGAAAGCCTGCAAGCGTGTAATTCGTGATTTAAATAATGAAACACTGTACCAACTACGTATTTTTTTCATGCTAAGCACGACGCGTTTCCAGAATTTATTGTCATTATCGAGTGCATACATCTACATACACAATAACTGTATACATATTTGCACTTGATAATAAGAATAAATTCCCGATCATGTGCTGCTTAGCATGAAAAAATACAAGGCTGATGCAATGTTTAATTATTTAAATCATGCGAATTGTAAGGAATATGGACTAGTGTCAGTAGTTGTACCGGACCATGAACTAAAAGCATCGTGGAATAGTATTAAAAGAGACGGAAAGGCGTCATAAAAGATGCCATTCGCTTTTATTAAAGACAATGAAAGCGTTATAACACAGTTTATGTGTGACAGAAATTTGCATTTGCCTTAAGATATTTAGAGGAATCATGGAAACTTAAATGTAAACAACCGGACGAGGATTTGAACCGTCGTCCTCTCGAATGCGAGTCCAGTGAGCTGATCACAACGCCACTTCGCTCCTCCAGTCATTAGACACAAAAAGTGTGTTTTCATTCCTCAAAGACTGTGGAAGGTGACTGGCCATTTCGTTGATTACTGAACCGCCATGGCATTCGAACGCTCTAAGAGTTTTGCTAAAGATAAACAGCCGTGTAAATCGAGAACCGAACAAAACTTAATGACAAACCAAAGCCTAAAACGTAACGCCTGAATAATACATAAATATTTCGATGACGTTTATAACAGTCTTTACAAGTAAAGCTGTCCTTGAATTTAGGGTTACTTTGAACTCCGCAGTGTTGAATTTAGTATGGCTTTCCCTTCCTCCGAGCATTTAATTCACTTAAACCGCCTGTTATAGTGGATTTTGAGCCACTTGCCATGTAAGCGTTTTTCACATCTACAGTTCTCTTCCAGAAGTGAAAGAGCCGACTGGGAATCGAAAGCCATTCGGATTTTTAACGTAGCACCCGCCCACTGAGTCACCAAGCCATACTGGCTTACGCTTGAAAATGGTTTGGACACTGTGAGGTCAGCATCCCGATATGAAAAGAATTCGTATTTTATGTTAAATTTACATAATATCATCCCAAGACCTACCTCAACAGGACCTGTGGGTGCGACACAGGAAATTGCTCACCTCGCCACGTGGGGCTCGCTGCCGTGGCAGACTCTATAACCGGCAGTGGGTGTGTGAAGCGAAAACTTGTTCCACGGGCTAAGCTAATAAGGGGAGCGGCCCAAACCAAATTTAGTATACTGCCCAAACGAATGATATCTGGTTTTTTCGAAACTATGAGACCCCTATATTCAGTACCCATTATTTTCTGTGTACGAAAGAAAATGTCCTCACCAAGTCACTGACTCATCATCGCCCAACCCAAGACGCTGACAGAAACTTGAAATCTGCTGAAGGTGTTGATATTACACTGAAGGCATCGTGTAACAAGGTATTTTTCGAAGTAGGGCATGAAACATTTTTTGAAAATATGTCGCTATTAAGGCAATTTTGAAGCTATAACTAAGAAAATTAGTATTTGATTTATCCTTCAGAAATAAAAATAAAAAAAACGTGCTTCAGGATTTGTGGAAATTCAGCCAATAAGAGGATGAAATAATGGGGAAAAGTTTTCTTTGAAAATAAATCATTATTGAAGAGCTACTAAAGTATTTTTAAAGCTAAATCTATGAAAATTGGCATTTGACTTCTCATTTAGGAATAAAAAAATACTTGTTTCAGAGTTTTTCGAAATTTAACTCCTGAGGGGGGGGGGGTGAGATAGTGGATTAAAAGTTTTGTGGAAATATTTCATTATGAAATCATTTTTAAAGCTAAATCTATGGAAGTTTATATTTGGCTTTTATGTTGAAAATAAAACAAATACGTGTTTCAATGTTTTTGAAAATTTATTCCCTAAGAGGGTGAAATAGGGGATGAAAATATTTAAGCATATAAATATTGTGAATTTATATACCGTGTCTACTGATGCATGTATTGCCAATTATAGATGGTTGTCATTAATATCAGGCACTTTCAGAGCAGCATTTGTAGGTCAGGCTTGAGATCAACCGGTTGGTTCGAAAATAGTCTTCAAAATACGTGTACTGCAATTGTGATGGATTTGTAATAAATACTTCAAGAGTGATGAATGTTTATTATCCCACATAAAGTCACTTTTCATCAGTTTTATGTCTCGTCGACGACCACGACATTAGAGACAGAGCACAAGAGTTGGATTGTGCAATCGTGGGGAAGGAGATTGGTCATGGGGTCTAACAAAAGAGATCATCCTTGCATTATCCTTACGTGATTTTGGGAAATCAGTAAACTTTAAATTTAGATGGCTAAACAACACGGTAGATAACTTTAGGCCGTCTTTAAGTTACGAAGTTATAGCCGTTGCAGCCATCAGTTCGCCTGACCGATGACTGGATAGACACAGCTCTCCTCCGGGTACACGTCTTTTCACATCTGCATAACAGCTCTCCCCTGCATCCACTTTAACTTGCTTACCGTATTCAAGCCTTGGTCTCTCTCTCCACAAATTAAAGATTTTATTTGTTCTCTCTTTCCATATTTCTCCTAAGTTTTGTTTACTGCTTGCTCAGTGCACAGATACAGTAATACGAGGGATAGGCTGCAGATCAGTCCCAACGCTTCTCAGTTACTGCCTCCATTTTATTTCCTTTGACAATTATGACTGCAGTCTGGAAGCAGTACAAGTCTTAGATCACCTTTACTTCCTATATCTAACTTATATTAAATTAAAAAGATTATATTTAAGGTAAAGTTATAAGCTTATTATATGTCTGCAAATGCTATAAAAGTGGGTTTGTCTTCCTTAAACCTATTTCCTAACACTAATCGTAGGGTCAGTATTGCCTCCCATGTTCATACATTTTGCTGATGTTCCTTCAGGTAAGATTCTTTCAGTCCCTACATCCTTTATCATAAGTCGTGTTAGTATTTTACAATCATGACTTATTAAACTGATGGTCCGGTATTGGAGTTATTTTTCTTGAAGTGTGAGGTTGCTTTGGTCGTCTCACATGTTCTGCATAGCAAGCGCACCAGTTGGTTCTCCCAAGTATGGGATCAACTCCAAGTGCCTCGTTTCCATTTAAGCCTTTCAGTGTTTTGTCAAATTCTTCTCGTAGTACCGCATCACACATTTCATCTTTGTCTATTTTCACTTCTCTTTCCACAATGTTACAAGTTACCTTTCTTAGTTCAGCCTTTCCCTGTATTCCTTCCACCTTCTAGTCTTGTGTTCTTTGGTTTTTGATCGTCACCTCAGCTCTTGACGCTTATACAGTGTCTTGTCTTTTTTTTCAAAAGTTGCTGTAATGTTCCTTTAAGTTACATCTACCTTTATTATAGCCTTGCATGCTTCTACAGTCAGTTTCACATTTTCACCTCCATATTCAATTTTACCTTTTTCCTGCGCTGGATTTTTAGTTTTTCTTCAGCAATCAAGTTCAGCATCTGCTGTGTAACCTCAGCTACCTTCTGCGGATCATCTGTAAACAGGAAAGTTCGTATGCCATTGTTGGACGGTGTTTTCCATATGTGGTTTTCGGACGATGAGGACAACTCACACATACAAGTTTCTAGCAGCGAAAACATTCAATTCGGGCGGGAATCGAGCCCGTGGTGCACTTGTGAAATGTCGGATTCTCGAGACAACGTAGATGAATGTTTGCTTGCCAGGTGATGATGCATCAGAAAAAACATTATCACTGATACACAGCATTAGGGATAGGTTACTTGAAATTTGGCCGATGTTCACCACGCGTTTCAGTTTACTGCACGCAATGGAAGAGCTGCGGTCCGATGCCATGCTGACACTGAGCTGTTCCCGCACCAATGGCAGCCACACCACAGGTACTTTTGCATCCGCAACTTTCGCAACTCTTCTTGAGTCAACCTTCAGTAATGCTGTGTATCGCTGCTAACGAGAAACTAATACTGCAGCAAAAAACAAGTCCGACACAGAATTCCGCAGCTTGAAGGCGAAGAGTAGGGAGGGCTTTACAGTTACCTGCAGTAAAAATCACGAGTGAATGGAACAGGTTTGTTTTCAGACAACACACACAGAGCATCCCGTCGACATTTGTACTGCTGTGCAGATATTTTCAGTGAAATACAAAGATAAAAATGCAATTTCTCTGTAAGGAGCCGCCGGAGTCAATACTAACTTTACGCCAAAATACTCTGAAAACCTCCTTGAACAATCTTCGAAATTCTGTCGGTGGAGTTCGGATTCGCCCTGTATATAATTTTTGTCTTTATTTGTCTAAACGTGATCAAGACGCTACAGCGTCAAGAGGGCAAATGTGTCCGGTGCAGTTACGAAATGCTACAGCGGTGGTCCAAAATTTTCTACTCCGCGATACGTTCTTGCAATTTAAGCATCTGACCACTGCGGAGTAGAAGGTGTTGTCACTGGTGGAAAGCGTCCTTCTTAGACTGCGAGGGCGAGTACTGATGCTGCGTATAAATTATTCCGTTGAGTGCAGGCTTTTGAAAGAAGAAAGAAAAGACCTAACGTACATATTTAGGAGTATATAAAAAGGAAATGTCTAGTATTTCACAGATAAGTGATTGAATAACCTGTAAGGGCCAAAGCTCTCCAAAGAGTGGTTTCAGAATGCAACAGAAACCGAGTTAGATAGTAGCAACATTTTGAGAAATACTGCGCTCTACTGGATGAAAACGTGCGACATTGCGACTGAAGCGCTCCAAAACGGTTTTCATAAATAAGAGCAGAATATTTTCCAGAAACACCATATTTTTGTATTAACTTGCTGATTTACGTGAAAGAAATACCTGTACTTAAATTACAGAAAAATGTCACGTATATCCATACTTGTCAGAGAGCGTACACGCATCTTTTACTTCGATGATCTTCGACCCACTTTATCGCCCTCTATTGAACCTCTTCATACTTCGCAGCAGTTGTTTCATCGTGGCGTCCTTTAAAATCTGGAAACAAACGACAAGATTCTAGTACAGCAAGATTTGAACAATACGAAGAACGCGGAGGACTTGCCGCCCAGGGCACTGCAACAGTGGTCCTTTTGTGTCAGAGCCACAAGGATTATGTTGAGCGATGAACAGATTTCCCGCGATAGAAATTCTCGCTGTTTGTTTTGATTAGCCGAACAACGGACACCAGCGTTTATATGCGTCGTCGAAACGAAATGACTCCTATGACATACTTTTCTGTCCCAGAACGTGGTTGCCAAGGCTTACCAGCGTAATGGTCTTTGTAATTGTAAATGCATGTGGCTACTCTGTTTTAACTGTTTATTTTTGAAATAATTATATGTAAAGAATTGAGATAATGAAACTAGCAGATCCTTTTTGACTGGTTGGGGAAGACAATAACTAACGAAGGTGTATGTAATGAGGACATAATATATACACAGGCAATAACAAGAAAAGCTTTATTGAAGGGAAAGATTCTGATATTTACTACAAGTTTAAATGTGGTAGAAATTCTTTTCTGAAAGTATTTGTTTGGAGTGTACCCGTGTACTGAAGTGAAACGAGCGCTATAAACAGTAGAACCAAGAGGAAAATAGCAGCTTTTGAAATGTGGTGCTGCAGAAGGAGGGTGGATCCTGTAACTAATGAGGAGGTACTAAATCGAAACTATAAAAATAAATAGATTTATGACACATTTTGACTACAAGGAGAGATCAAATGATAGGGCACATCCAGAAGCATTAAGAAATTGTCAATTTAGTGTGTAGAGTACAAACTGTAGATGAAGACCAAGATCTGACTCTAGTAAGCAGGTACAAATTGGTGTAGGTTGTAGCAATCACGCAGAGATGAAGAGCTTTGCTAAGGATAGAATACCGTGGAGAGCTTCATCAAACCAGTCCACTGACTGAACATCACAACAATATTCTTAAAAGAACATGTTAGTTACCAAGTTTTATTACCCACAAGAAAAGAACGGAAAACCGTTTCGCTATTTCGCCACAGGACAAATTTCATTTAAACTTGGCGCTTAAGAAACGAAATGACAATAGTGAACTCGCTTTCGAAGCGTAACATTGACTCTAGAGAGCTCTGATGAATGGACGTATTTAGTACGGACAGTAGAGGAAACGCTACTGCTTGCAGATTTTATAACGTTTTTATTAGACATGTATCTTTACTTTCTAGGTGGCCATTGTATTTGGGTCAACTAATGCGGAGATTAGCACTCAACATGGAATTTAAGGTGGCGAAAAAACCTCTGAAATACGTGCCTACCGTTTACTTGCGAGGTGCCGGGGCTAGTAGTGTATTTATCACTAAATTCTACTAGAATCCACATGTGTAAATCATGCTCTAAGCCCCCCCTATTCTAACTCCGACTTTTGCTGTTGCACAAGGATAAAACAAATACGCGAACTGACTCTAATCAACCCTGCTAGTGGAATAGAAGAGAGTTTGGCACCTGCAATAATTTAATTTGATAAATAAGTTAAATAAACAAAGGTTTCATTAGCATAGTGAGGAATGATAGGGTTGCTCTATTGATTAACAGAAAGAAAGTTCTGTCCAAAATAACAATATGATTTATTAAGATTAAACGCAGAATAGTAAAAGAGACACAGGAAATGTAAAACATCAAATTGGCTAAAATTGGAGATTCATACAAACACAGTAAAGGTGAAGTTGTCCCTAACTTAGATCGTGAGGTTTAAGACGAAGTGGTATGTGGAGCCAATTCCTTTCCACTCAAATCTCAAGAGAGACACACAGCTAACCCAATAGTAATTGCTGCTACTCGAAACTGAACAAAGTTAGAAAAGGATGAACAGGCGCGCTCTACTGAGCTCTGATTATCACCTAGGAAAATCCCTATCTGCCGGTGCTGCGGACGTACATTACCAACAGTCTTCTTATCTCCCAGAACACGATCTGGCGTACCGCAGGCGAGGGCTGGTTGCTCCCACGTCCTCGACCGAAAGGCGACTGCCGACTCCCCAGAGCACCCGCACAGGCCGAACACCGAACATTCCCGCCCCCACGACAGTGGCCGTGGTTACGTTCCAATCAGCAACTCGAAAACCGGCGGAAATTCCACTCCATTGCCGGAGCACTACCATTCCACCAATGGAGATTCTTGGCGCCAATTTCTGTGCTGATTTTGCAGAAAGTGCGGGAATTTTCCCGCCACAACTGCGTGGGTACACAAGTCATTCCCACGCCTCGCTGGTAGCCCGCCAGAAAGTGTTTTCGCAAGGTTTCTCTGAAGTAACGGAACCTCTAGCCCAGCCGCTACTTCACACCCCAGCGGGCGTGTCTCTTGACAATGTCGGCGTCTGAAAAGCATTCACTCGACTGCCTCACACACGTCGGCTTAACTCTCTCCTGTTCCACAGAGCCCGCCTGTCACCGGCCCACCCGGGTGACGAGAGACGCTGCGTGGGAAGTACGCGTGTTACGGAAAAGCAACCCTCCACCGCATGCAACTAGAGAGGAGAATCGTAAGATAGAAATATGAGAGGGGGCTCATGCCACCTCTCATTGCCCCTACGCCATTTTAGATTGTAATTGGTGAGCGGTTGGCTCACTTAGGAGCAAGGTAGTGAGTCAATCGCCCAAGAACAATCTTACAAAGTGACTCCACATACCGCACTCTATAAAAAAGATCATTGCAACTGAAAAATGCAACTCATAGAGGGAGGATTATTTATGATGTAGCCAACTTCACCTTCTTAATATGGAACACTAACACTCACATCACACATCCATACCCAGGGAGCCCCTTCCAAACACCGATTCACGCAGACATTCACGCTCTAAACATGGCCCGGGCATCTGAGCCAAATATGGAGCAGTTTATTCTTTACAATCAGAGTTGGAGTGCTCCGCAATTAAATGCCCAAGATGTTACAACAATTTTAATCATTAAACTAACCTGACCTCATTCACACATGATAATATTTAAGTTAACAATCTCTTTGTGAGTTTTCAGAATCTAGTTACAACCTCCGATTCATTCTGTCTCCCTGCAGCAAGAATAACCTTTACAAAATGTTCCCTGAACTGATGGTCCATTCACAATGACAGTGGTGGTATCTGCTTCAGTTTATGGGGACTTCAGGCACACTGTTAGCATACACACAACAATAAACACAAAATACAAAAAAAACATGATGTGGAGAACAATACAGTAATCTGTAATAAGAATTACAGTGTAAAACACAAACGCATACAAGGTATAACATACATTACAGAAACAACATAAGAGAAAGAAATTTAAGAAAAACAAAAAAAACAAGGTTCATGGGGCATCAAATTGTGCGTGCACATTGCACAAAGTTCACGACTGTGCTGAGAATGAGGCACTAAATCACATTGTTAGAAATATCCGTGGCACTTCACTGATTCCACTGTACTGACATCACATAAGGCTAAACGTCGGTTGTAGTTGCTACGTTGTGGCAACAGCAATAGGGAGTTCTGGAGTGTCTGCAGTACGCTGTTGAGATTGTAGTCAGACCCACGCATATGATCACGGCAGTACGGTAGGAAGACACAGTGATAGGTTCTCCTCACGTCGATTAATTGTCTCTGAGATCTCCTTGTTGGGATACATCACTAGTCTAGGTCTCTTCTCTCGCTGGACAGAACTTTACGTTTCCCAATATTGCAGTTCGACGAGGGATGATGGCACGTGGAGTGACTCCACAAGTGTGTGAGGTCATCCATACAGGATCGAACTAGGAGCGACTATTGTTAAAAACTGCTCTCTAATAGAGAGGAGAAGTAAGACATGAGACCATACATTTGTTGGTGTGGCACGATACTGCTTTGTGTATGCAGATCGGCCAATGCTAGTGAGTTGTAAAAACCCAAACAGGTGAGTATAGAGCGTCCCTTTCTGTCCTGAGGCACATGAGGCGCAGGTTCTGACACGATATGTGATCTTCTTCGTGTACTCACGACAACGTGGTCTGCCGCAGGGAATCCCTCCAAGCGGCTGCCGCGTCCGGAGAGCTAGCAGGCTGTCGCGTGTCAGGGTCAACGGCCAGCCCCACTTTCGCTTGTGGCGGGGCAAGGGTCCCGTGTAATCCCTCAGGTAGGCAGCCGGGTGACTGTCAGCGTGTAGGACGGGACGCTCGCCCTCTATCAGGTAGCCGAAGACCTCTACTTCACTATCATAATCACGGCCGCAACGCTGCTCTGAGATCGCGTCCAAATCACCTTCCTCATCAATGCCCCTGGCGTCCTGTCCTGCTAAAAATGTGCCCATCTCATCTCCGAACCTATTCCCGTCAGTAAACTGCCCCTTATCCATTATGCTATCCTCTTTTGTTTTAGCTTCGCCCGATAATAGTCGTGCCTTACTTCTCGTTATCATTCATAAAAACAAATTCATCTAAAATGCACAATAAAATTAATCTACTCCATATATTTTTTTACACATAAACATAAAATTTCAACAACGCTGTTCCAACGCTGTAATCACAAACACAATTTGATGTGGTACAGAAACCACACACAAATCCGACAAAGTGCGATGCGGTACAGACACCACATCAGCGAAACACAAAAAAAACAATGAACAAAAAATATATACACTGAAAACAAAAACTGTAGTCATGCGCCGCTACTTAAAACTAAACGCGGAACTACCAAAACAAAAAAAACTTGGGTATTAATCATTAAAAAAAATAGAGAGAAAAAAAATTGAATGTTCCTACTAAGAATCCTGTTTGTTTATCAGAGATTCACAGGAAAGATCCGAGGCCAAGGGTCGCCATATTATGCGAGGTGCCGGGGCTAGTAGTGTATTTATCACTAAATTCTACTAGAATCCACATGTGTAAATCATGCTCTAAGCCCCCCCTATTCTAACTCCGACTTTTGCTGTTGCACAAGGATAAAACAAATACGCGAACTGACTCTAATCAACCCTGCTAGTGGAATAGAAGAGAGTTTGGCACCTGCAATAATTTAATTTGATAAATAAGTTAAATAAACAAAGGTTTCATTAGCATAGTGAGGAATGATAGGGTTGCTCTATTGATTAACAGAAAGAAAGTTCTGTCCAAAATAACAATATGATTTATTAAGATTAAACGCAGAATAGTAAAAGAGACACAGGAAATGTAAAACATCAAATTGGCTAAAATTGGAGATTCATACAAACACAGTAAAGGTGAAGTTGTCCCTAACTTAGATCGTGAGGTTTAAGACGAAGTGGTATGTGGAGCCAATTCCTTTCCACTCAAATCTCAAGAGAGACACACAGCTAACCCAATAGTAATTGCTGCTACTCGAAACTGAACAAAGTTAGAAAAGGATGAACAGGCGCGCTCTGCTGAGCTCTGATTATCACCTAGGAAAATCCCTATCTGCCGGTGCTGCGGACGTACATTACCAACAGTCTTCTTATCTCCCAGAACACGATCTGGCGTACCGCAGGCGAGGGCTGGTTGCTCCCACGTCCTCGACCGAAAGGCGACTGCCGACTCCCCAGAGCACCCGCACAGGCCGAACACCGAACATTCCCGCCCCCACGACAGTGGCCGTGGTTACGTTCCAATCAGCAACTCGAAAACCGGCGGAAATTCCACTCCATTGCCGGAGCACTACCATTCCACCAATGGAGATTCTTGGCGCCAATTTCTGTGCTGATTTTGCAGAAAGTGCGGGAATTTTCCCGCCACAACTGCGTGGGTACACAAGTCATTCCCACGCCTCGCTGGTAGTCCGCCAGAAAGTGTTTTCGCAAGGTTTCTCTGAAGTAACGGAACCTCTAGCCCAGCCGCTACTTCACACCCCAGCGGGCGTGTCTCTTGACAATGTCGGCGTCTGAAAAGCATTCACTCGACTGCCTCACACACGTCGGCTTAACTCTCTCCTGTTCCACAGAGCCCGCCTGTCACCGGCCCACCCGGGTGACGAGAGACGCTGCGTGGGAAGTACGCGTGTTACGGAAAAGCAACCCTCCACCGCATGCAACTAGAGAGGAGAATCGTAAGATAGAAATATGAGAGGGGGCTCATGCCACCTCTCATACTAACAGACGGTTCTGTCTCCGAAACACAGATCAGATATTTCGCTAAGTGACCATCGCATCTTTAAGCATTTCCTTCAGTTTCTTCTGGAAGAAAAATTAATAAATTAAGCGCATCTAAAATTTACATCGAGAATTTTTTTCTATCGAAAATGTTGAGTTTCTTGAAAAGCACTATTGATGCACTTATTCTTCTTTAGTAGAGTTACTGTTGAACTATACCTTCTAGGCGAATGAAACTTTCACCATCATATCTCATATTTCACATGCTGATACTTGTCGAGGAAACACATAGCTTATATTTATGCGATGGGCTATGTCACCGTATTAGATTCGTAGTCATGGGAAGAAAGTTTAACACAGCTCTCATACACATATCTTCGATCATTTGATGGTTGAATGTCTATGAAATGTAATTCGTGGTTTAGTAAACTTCCTATTTAGAAGGGTACAGGGATACAGCTGAATCTGGAGGTACTGCTCAAAAGACCGGTTTGGTAAACAGGACTTGTTTATTGGTCACAGATAAGTAACGTCGATAATTTTCGGTTTCAGTTCCTCATTTTAACTTCTTGAGATAATATGCATCATGTGCAACAATATCCTCTTCATCGGTGGATGGGGAAACACAGAGGTATCTGTTGGTTTGAATTATTTTTACTTTACGAAGTGTCTGTAAAAGAATTCCAAAATACACTTCGCAAAATTTATTTCCTCAGGTAGCGCTCCAAAGAGCAAAGTAACAATGAACAGCAGTTGGGTGGAGATGCCTGGACTATTAAGTGTGTTTTTCCTTTAGTTTTTCTTTGTGAACTATTTCACTTTCAACGACTGAAACGTAATTATATCCCCCGCAATAAACTGTGGGAGTTACATACAGCGATCAACCCAAATTTATGAGATGACTGGGTCAGTTGTCACTAGAGATCTCTTTACCAGATAATTTGAAGTGTATTACGTAACTGTTGTTCACATCGTAATTCTGTACACATAATATCAGCAATAACCTTAGGTTGATCTATCATTACATCTTTCTTTGCACACACACGCCATGCAAGGAAAATCATAATAAATTATGAAAATGTTTTCATATCTTTACAAGTTAAGTAGATTGACAGAACGATGTCAGCATCCGCATATGAGAATGTATGACGACATCTACATCGATACACCATTGGCGCCCACGCAGATGATCACTATGATTCACAGGAGTTTTCTGTTCGGCGTATTTTCAGTCATTAATTATTGAATGCGTCGTCAGTATTGGATATCGTCCACTGGGCTGAGTGGGCAGGAAACCGAAGGTAACGTTATCTGTAGCAGTCAAGAACGTGACTCTGATAAAAGTGTTTGCTGCTGCTGACGTGTTCTCTTACAGAGACGTCTGTGATTCTTCAAAGAGCCAGCAATATCCTGTAAAGTAATATGAAAAATTGACCACACCGATCATGGTTCGAGTTTTCAACGCCGTGTTAACTGTCAGAAAAAGTCTGCAGTATCGACGAAGTGCTGAAAGGACTCGTCCTGCACACATGTTCGAAAACTGCGCTTAATTTGCCATCGCCGCTGCTCCGAAATACTTAAATGGTAACAAGAATGATCAGTGATATCAATCACAACGATTATTTCTGTGTAAGGTGTAGTCATTTTAATTGTGTTATTTATTGCGTGTGAGAGACAGAGAGAAGGGGAAGGGAGTTGGGATTGAGATATATAATGTGCCTATCCGTAAAAATGAGTGAAAGAGTGGTTAACTAAAGACAGGGAGCTGGAGACAGACAGAATGATTTCAAAGATAAGGCTTTCTGGTGTTTCCATGCTTGGCATTATTTACTTATAATCTTGACGTTCACATTCGTGAAAGTGGACAGTATATACTTAAATGGGTCAAATGGCTCTGAGCACTATGGGACTTAACATCTATGGTCATCAGTCCCCTAGAACTTAGAACTACTTAAACCTAACTAACCTAAGGACATCACACAACACCCAGTCATCACGAGGCAGAGAAAATCCCTGACCCCGCCGGGAATCGAACCCGGGAACCCGGGCGTGGGAAGCGAGAACGCTACCGCACGACCACGAGCTGCGGACAGTATATACTTAAAAATTTACTTAAATAATATGTGGACTGTCTGTTAACTAATACCCCTACCCTCTTCCATCCTAGTGCACTGGTTGGTTGTATGCATTGAGCGCTCAACGTCAACGTAATCAGCGTACCTGCTGTAACATTTATCGTGTACGTATGCAGAATACGAACTACGCGGACAAAATTTCGATGTTCAGGTATCTTTTCTGAGGTTTTTGATTTACTGTGTCGCGTTGCAGAGTAACAGTGTTATTAATGTTGATTCAGTTTGTTGTGCCACCTGCCTTTGTTTCTATGAAAACGTTCGCACCTTCCAATTAACACTGCCGGAAAAAGTAAATCCTAGGTAGAACCGAGCGGTAATAAGAGTCAAGTGAACATTACTGGTATCTACAGCACGTACTGTGAGTGAATGGGACAAGTTAGTTTCCAAACAAGACACATAGGGCTTACTGTCGACATTTGCACTATTGTGTAGACGGAAGTTGAAACAAACGAAATGCAGTTACTTTGTAACGAGCCACTCCGAGCCTTTTGTGGGTGCCGCAGCTACCGTGGCACTTCCGACCAACCAGTTTTACATCGTGGTATTTCCGACCATAGCATCCCTTATTGCCCGCCGCTGTGGTTGAGCGGTTCTAGGCGCTTCAGTCCGGAACCACACGGCTGCTACGGTCGCAGCTTCGAATTCTGCCTCGGGCATGGATGTGTGTGATGTCCTTAGGTCTGATGACCTTAGATGTTGAGTCCCATAATGCTTAGAGCGTTTTGAACCATTTGAGCCATCCCGCATTGTTGCGGGTTCTTCTGACGCGGCGCAGAGAGCTGTAGCGTCATTGGTGCTCATTTCACTTGCAGCAATTTAAGCTGTTCTCCTTAATCCTTGCATACCACACCCTCAGAAATCGCGACATACTTGGGACTGGCCGGCCGTTGTGGCTGAGCGATTCTAGGCGCTTAAGTCCGGAACCGCGCTGCTGCTACGGTGGCAGGTTCGAATCCTGCCTCGGGCATGGATGCGTGTGATGTCCTTAGGTTAGATAGGTTTAAGTAGTTCTAAGTCTAGGGGACTGATGACCTCAGATGTTAAGTCCCATAGTGCTCAGAGCCATTTGAACCATTTTTTGAACTTGGTAATAAGCAGCCAAATATTTTTGTCACGCAAGAATATAAACGTCGTTGCGGCTCGTTTCGCTCGCAGCAATTTAAGCTGTACCCTTAGGTTCCTACCTAAACACACCCTCGGAAATCGCTACTTGTTCGGAAAAAACAGCCAAATATTTGTGAAACCCTGGAAAGAAGCCCGAATAAAATGTGAAGGGGTGTTCTTATTATAAAGCGGTAGGAAAAGCCACGGCAAAAGGTGCTTTTACACTGAAAACCAACTCCAATGAATGCAAACTCACAACTCTTGGAAGTTTGGCAAACCAGCAACTGTTGTGTGTTCGACAAACTTACAATTATCGCCAACTGTTGCAAACTGTCGACAACAGTTTCAAACTCTTGTAGACACATACATTCGGATTTTATTATCATTATTATTATTATTATTATTATTATTATTATTACAGAAAAGAAAATGGATTCTGACTATGAAGATGCATGGGAATCAATCTAAAAATGTTCAAATGTGTATGAAATCTTATGGGACTTAACTGCAGAGGTCATTTTGAAGGCAGGCAACCTTTCACGAATTTTGTGAGAATGACATGTGGGCTATTCGAAGAATCTTGAGGCTAGTAGCACCGCATATTCAACGGAAAGACATAGATTTTAGAGCTGCAGTGTCATCAGCAGAACAACTTATTGCAAACTTTCGATATTTAGCATCAGGTGACAGCTATACAAGTTTAATGTACTCTCACTGAATATCACTGGCCAAGATTAGCGGAACTTTGTCTAGTGTGTGCTGAATTGACGTGAATGTACTTAAAAATTTTGTACTCAGCAGTCGCCATTGTATAAAGACAAGAAAGAAACCAAGCAGACGACACGGCAATGTATACGCGCCAGTCGCCCAACTCTGTCGTGGTTTTGCTCACTGACCATAAACTACTAATGCTCGAGACAAAATTTCCCTCAATTAGTTCTTCAAATTCATGATTTGAAGCTACTGATGGCTACAGCTGAAAACCGTTGTCAACCACGATTCTTGGAGTTGGTTTCGGATGTGAAGGTACCTCAGCATCAATTTTGCATCGTAGTATTTCCGACCAGAACCTCTCCCACTGTTGGGGCTTTCTTTGGCATTCGAAAGCCACGGCTAAAATATTTGTGGACCGAAAAAACAACGTTGACGTCGCGGGTCGCAAAGGCCACGTAAGAAAGTCCAAGACACCTAGAAAATATCCTTGAAAAAGCTACTGTATTTTGTAGATGTAGTTGGGATTCACTTTGTATACTGAAGGGAAAATGTGCTCTGTTTGAAGTACTCTTGTAACTTGCAAGTAACTAATATCAATGTTGTACTAGATTCTAAGAAAACAGTAGTTTCTTTGCCAGTCTCTTTCAACTGTAAGCACTTAACGAAAGTTTAATAACATGGTGAACGTCTAGAGAAACATGCTTGCGGCAAAAGTAATGATTCAGAGAATATCTGAACAGTGCAGAAAATAGAAGAGGAAAGTTGTTGTAGCCTTGTGAAACGATAACAGAAAACTCAATATGTTTAGCGGTAGCTACGCAACGACATCATCTCTAACGACAAAGAAAGTGAGGAAAAATAGCGGCGGTACTGCATGTCGATGCAGCGGCAACAGGAGTTGCTGACCGATAAGGCGGCAGCCAGCCAGCCACACGCACGGTGGTTCGCGCCCGGCTGCGCGGCAGAGCGAGCGCGGATTGCGCAGAGGACGGACGAGCCCTCGTGACGTAATGTGTGGAAACCCGCCGCCGCGTGCTGAGCCACGTGCTGCGGCCTCTCCTCGCCGCGCCCACACTGCGCGCACAGAGCGGCTGCTACAAAGGAAGCCTGCGGTGTCACAGTCCACGACGACTGAATGCGGGCCGAGGAAACTACTGGACACTAATGTTCTGTCTCTGGCTATGAAGGAGGGTATAAGATGAACATCAACAGAAGCAAAACGAGGATAATGGAATGTAGTCGAATTAAGTCGGGTGATGCTGAGGGTATTAGATTAGGAAATGAGACACTTAAAGTAGTAAAGGAGTTTTGCTATTTGGGGAGCAAAATAACTGATGATGGTCGAAGTACAGAGGGTATAAAATGTAGACTGACAATGCAAAGGAAAGCGTTTCTGAAGAAGATAAATTTGTTAACATCGAGTGTAGATTTAAGTGTCAGTAAGTCGTTTCTGAAAGTATTTGTATGAGTGTAGCCATGTATGGAAGTGAAACACGGACGATAAACAGTTTGGACAAAAAGAGAATAGAAGGTTTCGGAATGTGGTGTTACAGAAGAATGCTGAAGATTAGATGGGTAGATCACATAACTAATGAGGAGGTATTGAACAGAATTGGGGAGAAGAGGAGTTTGTGGCACAACTTGACTAGAAGAAGGGATCGGTTGGTAGGACATATTCTGAGGCGTCAAGAGATCACCAATTTAGTATTGGAGGGCAGCGTGGAGGGTGAAAATCGTAGAGGGAAACCAAGAGATGAGTACACAAAGCAGATTCAGAAGGATGTAGGCTGCAGTAGGTACTGGGAGATGAAGAAGCTTGCACAGGATAGAGTAGCATCGAGAGCTGCATCAAACCAGTCTCAGGACTGAAGACCACAACAACAACAACAACAACAACTGGCTATGTACTCGCTGTGTTAGCTTACAGCTGCCAAAAAGGGAGGTATTTGTGTAGCGGGCCAGGTCTACCAGCCCGGCACAGTGATGCAATTGTAAGGCACTCCACTCGCGTTTGCAAGGTTGACGATCCAAGGCCGGGTCCGGCCATAGTGGCTTAGGCCTTCTATGGTTTCCATAAATCGCTTAAAGCTAATATTGGCTAAATTATCTCAAAATAACACAGCCGATTTCATGCACTATTTTTTTGCAGTCTGAACTCGTGCTCCACCTCTGATGAGCTCGTCGTCGAAAACCTGAACATTCGCATCTCTATCTCTTGAAGGTATAATTGCCGGCCGTTGTGACCGAGCGGTTCTAGGCGCTTCAGTTCGGAACCGCGCGACTGCTACGGTCGCAGGTTCGAATCCTGCCTCAGGCCTGGGTGTGTGTGATGTCCTTAGCTTAGTTAGGTTTAAGTAGTTCTAAGTTGTAGGGGATTGATGACCTCAGGTCCCATAGAGCTCAGAGCCATTCGAAGGTACAATAAAAATTTTCAACTTGGTGTGAAAATTTGAAGTTACTGGGTCCCACAATTTTTTTCCAGTATAAGTCAAGGTTTAGAACGTTCTTCTGCACTCTAAGAAAAGAAATTACAACTTTAGAAAAATCAGATGTTTACTAAAGAGAAATAGCGTCACAAATTGAGCAAGTCCATGACGCGTTGATAACCCTCTGGCCCTTATGCAAGCAATTATTCGGCTTGGCATTGATTGATAGAGTTGTTGGATGTTCTCCTGAGAGATATAGTGCCAAATTCTGTCCAGTTGGTGCATGTTACATCGTCAGAATCCCGAGATGATCGGAGGACCGTACCCACAATGCTCCAATCGTTTTCAATTGGAGAAAGCTCCGCGATCTTGCTGGCCAAGGTGGGATCTGGCAAGAAGGAACACAAACAATAGAAACTCTCGCCGTGTGCGTGGGGGCATTACCTTGCTGAAAAGTAAGCCCAGGTTGGCTTACGATGAAGGGCAGCAAAACGAGGCGTAGAATATCGTCGACGTACTGCTGTGCTGTGAGGGTGCCGCTGATGACAACCAAAGAGGTCCTGCTATGGTAAGAAACGGCATCCCTGACTATCACTCTTGGTTGCGGGGCGTATGTCGGGCAACAGTTGTGTTGATATCCCACCGCCGTCTGTGGCGTCTACAGACGCGTCCTCGGCATGGAATCTCACTGACTGAAGTAGAATTGTGTTCAGTGATCAGTACCGCTTCAAACTGAGCCCCGGTGACCAGAGAAAACGTGCCTGGAGACACCCCATACCTGACTGTCGTCCGCTATACGACTCGACAACCAGAAGTCAAGGTCTGGGACACCACTTCACTTCATGGCGGGACCACTTTGGTTGTCATCCACGGCTCTCTTACACTACAACAGCACGTTGACAATATTCTAGCACCCGTAACATTGGACTCACATTTTAGCAAGATAATGCTCGCCCGCACACGGCGAGAGCATTATGGTCAGTGCTCTCCAACCATCTCGGTATTTTGACTGTACAAAGCGCCATTACGGCAGAATTTGGCACGATATCCCTCAGGATTACATCCAACAATTGTATCAGTCAATACCAAGCCGAATAACTGCTTGCATTAAGTCCAGAGGAGGACCAATGCTCTATTTGTGAAGTTAGAACGTGCTCGATTTGTGAATCTCTTTCACGTGAATAGGTCATCCAATTATTCCAAATCTCTAGTCATTTGTTTGTATGTACATATACGTCACACCTACCGATTTCCGTTCCATTCGGATAATTCTATCGTGGAGCGTCGTTTTTTATTCATCTCTATTTAATTTTCATGCAGAGTGTAGACGAATAACAAAAATTTGTTGCAAGAGGAACAGATAATTGATGACACTCGGCATTTTACGGATTTCACAGCCGATGGATCGCACTCTAAAGTAATGGGGAGTTCAATACTTTTCACATGGCGAAAGTGACTAAAAATGCTCAGAGAGATCAGGGGTTGACACCCTTTCGACGACGAGATCGCTGTGGGCGGAGCCTAGTCTTGGACGGGACAAGTGAGTGGAAGACGATCCGCTGTATCCATTTCAAAGGAACCAGTCTAGCATTTGCCCTAGTCAACATTTAAAAAGCTGGAACAGGCTAGCTGTACGAGGATATGAGTCCATCCCTTCCTAATGCAAATAATCCGTTCACAACAACATCCGGTACACCTCGGGAGCGCGAAAGCCAGTTGCTTGTATATCTTCACTATGCAAAAGATAACGGATAAATAATTGACATAAAGAAACGAAACTGCAGTGCTCTTTAAGAAAATATTAAGATAGCGTCCGTCTTCTGTCTTCGTCACGCCAGTTGGTTCAGGCATTAAGACAGTGCAGTGTTCGAGACAAGTGGGCTCAGATAGCCAGCTGACCTTCCAGATTAACGACTTCTCTCTCCCTCACCTAGCGTTTATCCTGTCGTATAGGGTCCACTTTTTCATGATTCGGCAAATTTATGTTATTTTAACTTTGTGACCTGACGGCTTTCCTGTTGCCGCAGTAATGAATTTATCTAACGGAGGTAAGGCTTGCGCGACGTCTGCCTGCCAATCGTTTCAACTTTTTCCTGTCTGTTATCATATTTCTTAACTTTTTATGCATCGTGTTTTCTGAATCTCCTGAGACCAACGCCGAGATCGTTACTAAAAATGTAAAAATGTTCATCTCCTATTCCTTTCCTTACCTTTTTTCAACGACAAGGGGACAATATTTTTTATGCGTATTGACAGGATGTGTAGGACACGTCTAGGACTTCAACATATGTGAACAGGAAGACTCAACTGTCAACTTTTTTCGAGAAAATCGAGTTTCAAAATTTTAAGCGAGCTTATACAGTTTGTAAGATTGCTAGTATTCAAGGAGTCTGCAGTCAAGTGAGTAAGCGATTAGTTTCGTAAGCGCGAGATCTCTGGATCGAATCTAGCTCCGAGTCTGTTTTATCTTTATTTTTCATTCTCACTTAATTCCAACAACAGATACGTGTGACACGAAACTGTATGTTGAAGCAGAATCGTTGATGAACAAAAACCAAGTTTGTTTTGCAATAGACACATTGAACACACTACACACGTCCAAAAATTCGGCGTTTATCTCATGTGCTGTATGTCACAACAATCAATGCTTTCGCTGTTTTTATGATCAGCATTATCCTGATTCGTGCAGTTCTCCAAAAGTTACAGATTTTACTTGTGACAAATGTAAATACAACAATATAAGTGAAATGACAATACTGATTTGTTTGCAAGTTATTGTCTATCCATTTTTAATTTCCAATCTTCTTAACGAAAAACTTTTTTCCTCCTTTTTTCAGGATAAAAATGATGAGAATAATAAATGAAACATTAAATATTGATCATTTGCAGAGTCATAATAAATCCGTGAACGGAACTGCATGGGAACGAAATAAAAAGAAGTACTGACAGCCACATTCATCCAGAGATTTCGGCCTTATGAAACTATAATGGCTTTCTATCTCAGCTACGCGCCCCTTATAATATTGGATCGGAATTGCGTTGTCCTGTTTACATATGCTGAAGTCCTACTCGTGTCCTGCACACCCAGTCAACATGAACCGAATGGGCAACGGGAAGTTCGTAAGGTCCCCTAGAGAACATGTACCCTTCACTATAATAAGTTATCTTCTTTCTTATAGCTTAGTGCGTCATTCGGCTGTCCACATCATCTGTACAACCTACTGACTGCTTGCATTGCGAAGTGTAATGTTTGTTGCAATACATGATAATGGAAATGATAGGAAGAGATATAATCAAAGGCAGCGCTAGTACTTAAAACTACGGCTTGCGAATAGAGCCGCGGAGTTAAGCGACTACAACGTCCTCTTCCGACGGTCATATCGCCAACAGTCTCACCTGTTTCCAGTCTGTAAAATATTTCTGACAGCTGCCCGCCGCCATTTTCCCACCACATTCGGATCAATAAACAACTTCCCCACCTCAGCATTCAAATCGGCTACTTTTGGGTCAAGCGGAGGAGCTCAAGCTTACGTTAGCGGCGGAGGGAGGTATCTATTTTCAGCTTTACAGCGCAAATGTACACCAAGTAAATTAGTTGCGGGAGGAGCCTTCAGCGAAGTCGAACTAAGAGTTTCTCACAGATCAGAAGAGTATGGAGAAGAAGCAGGAACCGGGGCGAGTTTCTTGAGGCCACGACTACCTGAAAATCCAGCTCGAGTCCTCAGATCGATGCTGAAGGGTGGCGATCGTGGCTACTAGACTTGTCAGTGAGAAGGGAATCTTCGGCACGTGTTCGGTCGTGGAGTTTCTGTTTATTGATTGATGCATTTATTGATGCAGTACTGTCCGTTACTTAGCTTCTAAAACGGGCTGTGCTGCTGCTGTACTATTCCGCTTATTATATTACAAAGAGTGTTCCAAAAATTTATATTTTAATATAAATTCTTTATTATTGCATCTTATTTTGTGGTCAATTACTCCCATATCGGTCGCCACCGCAACGCAACAGAACCTGACTGCTGGTACTATATCGTATTTCATATAACTTAAAGTACATATCTTAATTCACGTATCTAAAAATGTATCTACAGAATCAGCGCTATGCAACTATTAATACAGTTTACATTAATGCGAGAGAAAGAAACTATTTACAGAATAAATCCAATAACTGGGCAGTATGGAAAAGCAACCTGCGAATGCCACTACGCCGTTTTACGATACAAACGGCCTCTCATGTTCTTCACTTGTGTGTAGTATAAGTGGCCATTTCAGTCTGTTTGACCCTTTCTTGAAATCTGTACTGCAGTTTTACCCAGTGTTCCGCAGTTTTCTTTATTTATATGACAAACAATTGTCTGGTATGTGATAAATCATTACCCTCAGAGACATTACGCATTGAAACAGAACGTGACCATTCCTTTTTGCCACAAAATTTATAACCAAGTATTAACCTTTCTCCAGTCGCCCACAGATATGTTGAGTAAGGTCTATAATAAATGAGGAAATGTGTATTGGTTTGTATTGGTTCAAAATGTCTTATTTTTAATCGTGTCGATGTTCTTCAGTCACTTTAAACGTGAAAAAAGTGTGACCATGGAACTGTTAATACTTGAACTATCCTTGATATAGTGCAAGTAATTCCCCACTGTTGTTGCCACAGTATCTACTATCACTATAGATGCATTAAATAACTGCTGGCCTTGTATAAATTTAACTTTTTCAGAGTATCTCTATGTTAAGCAGTAATTCGAAGCCCGATTTTTTAAATTGTTATGTCCAAAGGATATACCTGCAAGAGTATGGACAGTGAATCTGCAGAAGACGCTGCAAAAGCTTTCCAGAGTGCTATATCTCAGCACTCCTGCAGTCTTCTCACATCAGCGGCAGTTTCTTGGGAATCTTCCACAAAGCAAAAGAAAAACTTGAAAATAACTGAGCTTGTCTTATTTCGCCATTCCCGAAGGCCGTACAGTGTTTTTCCTGTGACGCAAGCGGCAGACTAATAATTCAACCGCATTGAATACAGGATGTGAGCAAAGAGACTCTGAATAGGCTGAACTGATCACTGCATAATAGGAATGTACCGGAAAACAATTTCCCTTCCTGTAAAACGCGTAATGTCCGATGCAACGCAACCACAAATGGATTACGTGCAGTGTTGGAAATGACAGCAATACGTCTCTTCTTTTTAGTTTTTTCGTGGCCTACACTGAGTGATACATGTGTCGCCTAGGAGACAAAACGAGAAAAAAGAGGTGATAAGGTATGAAATACGAAATCATGTAACGCTTTGAAAATTATTAAGCCTGGCGTGATAGTCTAAGAGCATCATAATGAAATACTAAAGAATGATGATCACTTATGTGTATCCGTGGGCTGGATGCCGTTTTAATGGGCTTTGTAACTCATCTGTAGCACAAGCCAGACTATTTTCAACGCCACAAACAAAAACGAACCCTCTGGAAAAAGCGGAATTCTACAGATAAATCGAAAACGATTATTCACACAGACGGCCACTGACGCTAGTGGAGGTCACACCTGGCCGTTAGTGAGTGAGAATGAGTGCATTAAGCCATACATCGTCAAGACCGACGATGCGACGAATATTGTTCAGTCAGTTCTTACAAGTTTCCTGCCAAGGCTAAAGGGGGCACGCATGGGAAATTAACACACAATTACAGGAAGTATACGCTATCTCTTTCCTCAGCTTACTGTGAAGTATATCCTGCTATTAATAAGATTTTTCATCTTTGTCCTTTACTTATACGCTCAAATTTCGACATTTTTATGACCCATAAAGAACAGGAATGGGTTTGGTTTGATACAAAAATTTGACACTTTCTGAAGACAGAGTTGCCTTGACGGGCAGAGCACGTTTCTACTACATTTCGCGTTTTGCTGGAGATAATCTATGATATACATTTAGAAATTAGGCACAACTTATTGGTTTGGTAACTAAATTTTGGTGTTTTTGGCAAACCTGAAACTTTAAATGATGTTAAAAAAATAAGGGAACAGATAAAATCTGAACTGAAAAAGTTCTAACAAACGTTGGAGAGTAAAGAAAAGCATGAATAATCTCGCAGAAGAAGGCTGCAAGGAGTTTCAGATGGGAGAAGTCTGTAACTACCATCAAATTAAGAGTGCATGAAGTAGAGAAGTTATTGAGGAAGTTAATAAAGTTTGCCGATTAGCACAAAGAAGGAAAAGACGTCCATATATTTTCAGTAGGCGGCGCCCCAAAGCTCTTACATATTTGAAAACTGTCATACTACTGACTTGAGCTGCTGGTAAAGTTCTTATTTACACTGCCAAAAAATGGTTCAAATGGCTCTGAGCACTATGGGACTCAACTGCTGAGGTCATAAGTCCCCTAGAACTTAGAACTACTTAAACCTAACTAACCTAAGGACATCACACACATCCATGCCCGAGGCAGGATTCGAACCTGCGACCGTAGCAGTCGCGCGGTTCCGGACTGAGCGCCTAGAACCGCTAGACCACCGCGGCCGGCTACACTGCCAGTTTCAGTCTTTGGCTATCATCAGGTTCGTAGAAGGATTCACAGCTTCATGTTAGATGAAACATAAAATCATTATCGTCAAGTGGTAAAACCAAGAATCAGACACTGTTATCTTATCGGAAATTAATTTACAGCATTACCTTATAAAAATTGGGCTGGATAGTGCACTCGATCGTGTCATAACAGTAATCAACGTTAACGCTGTGAATAGCTTTATAGACTGGTGATGTAATTTATATTACGACATGATAACAATGTTTAATTCATGATTTTATCATCTGACGACAATGTTTTTGTATTTTGCCTAACATCAAACCGCTAATTCTTTTATGAATCTGATAACGGTCAACTGATGATTGTCAGTCGATGGAAAAACTGACGACTAGAAAAATACTTAAAGGATTCTGAATAACTCTTCTATCACCGAAATTACTTGAAGTGACAAAGTTGCCTCGCACGCAATTTCTTGCTACGGTCGCAGGTTCGAATCCTGCCTCGGGCATGGGTGTGTGTGATGTCCTTAGGTTAGTTAGGTTTAAGTAGTTCTAAGTTCTAGGGGACTTATGACCTAAGATGTTGAGTCCCATAGTGCTCAGAGCCATTTGAACCATTTGAACCACGCAATTTCTGTGTTGAACTACTTTGTGAAGATGTGAAACCATCAGGAATTTATTAGTACCGAGACAATACCTTAGCCGCGCGGTCTGGGGCTCTGCAGTCATGGACTGTGCGGCTGGTCCCGGTGGAGGTTCGAGTCGTCCCTCGGGCATGGGTGTGTGTGTTTGTCCTTAGGATAATTGAGGTTAAGTAGTGTGCAAGCTTAGGGACTGTTGACCTTAGCAGTTAAGTCCCATAAGATTTCACACACACACAATTCCTTAAAGCAGCGGTTGTGTACACGCATCTCTTGACTAATTTTTTTTTTTTTTTTTGGTCGCCAATTTAGTCATTGATAAGACACATTATTACTCAATTGACTACGCTTATGACTGACAATTCGTTCCCTCTTCTTCTCTAACGGTCTACTTCTTATAGACGTGTCAGATAACATCTTGCATTTCCAACAAATCATAATCAAACCCTAGACAAAAAATGGTTCGAATGGCTCTAAGCACTATAGGACTTAACATCCGAGGTCATCGGTCCCCTAGACTTAGAACTACTTAAAACTAACTAACCTAAGGACATCACACACAGCCATCCCCGAGGCAGGATTCGAACCTGCGACCGTAGCACTAGCGCGGTTCCGGACTGAAGCGCCTAGAACCGCTCTGGCACAGCAGCCGGCTGAACCCAAGACATATTATCCCCGGGATGATGTACTTATCGGTGCCAGTTTCTTTTCAGGTGTAGTTTATAAAATTTATGCAGCGGGCATGCCATATTTATTTTGTGATGTTTTGTGCGAATCTGATGTGTTCACTTTGAATAAGGACCACATATACACTGAAATAGTATATATGGGTGTAATATTCTATAATCAAAACTCAAGTAAGCGTGATAGCGTTACGGAGATGTTTAGCAAACTCAAGTGGCAGACTCTGCAAGAGAGGCGCTCTGCATCGCGGTATAGCTTGTTGTCCAGGTTTCGAGAGGGTGCGTTCTGGATGAGGTATCGAATATATTGCGTCCCCCTATTTATACCTCCCGAGGAGATCACGAATGTAAAATTAGAGAGATTCGAGCGCTCACGGAGGTTTTCCGGCAGTCGTTCTCCCCGCGAACCACACGCGACTGGAACAGGAAAGGGAGGTAATGACAGTGGCACGTAAATTGCCCTCCGCCACACACCGTTGGGTGGCTTGCGGAGTATAAATGTAGATGTAGAAGTAATAACATACTTAAAAGTGAAATGCTACTAAAGAAAAGCGTAGGAAAGTGATAAAAGAAACTAGGACAGATGCTCGTCCGTCACAGCAGCCAGACGGCATAAACACAGACAATCTGAAACTAACGAAGGCCCCGAAAATGGACGGTGGTACCCAGGATAGGCGAGCCATAAAGAGAGTTGTGCGGTCCTTCGACTAGAAAAGTTTGTGTTTTTTGATCGGAAATCTCTTCTCAGTACCCCACTTGACCTCTGTAATGGAGCTAAAAGTAAACCTGCATTCTCAGAGCACTCCAGTATCTCCAGTCGCGAACGAGGCCTCGCGGCTCGTGAAGACTGTTCAGTTTTCTGACAGGCCTCTAAGGCTGAGTTCGAGCTTACCGCTCGGGCGTGCATCGCCACTTCACGGGCAGCTGCTCACCGAATTGACGTATTGTACAGGGTTGTTGTATTGTTGGGTTCTACTGTACGAGAAAACAAGGTGCGTGTAATTTGAGCTCAGTGGAAAAAGAGGAAGGGGTCTCCGAACATCCGTAACAAGAACCCGATAAATAGCTTCAAAATATCATTTAAATTTTTATAGTTCAGAAGTAACTGGTTAGTCAGTTTCAACATAAAAACTAGCATCGAATTATTAACTTTAATGACACAGTTTACAGTACTGTTAGGTGCAACGTTAGTGAGGTACATATAATGAGAAAATCACATTTTTAATAAAATCTTTGTTCCTTGATAACATCTCTTTTCTATGCCCTGAAAACTTGTGGAAATACCACTTCTGTTTCCCATGTTTGTAACTAATGTATTGAAGTCTCACATGAGTTTGGTGCCTCCCTCAGCTGCGTCGTTTACAATTTTTAGTTTATGCTCTTCGGAGTATGGGACCTCACCATCAACTAGGCTAGAGCGTTGACGATATCAATATTTTCCTGCCACTGTGCAAAGTCTGTCTAAATGGACTCTTCACTCAAGTCAAACCTGGTAAAAAATAATCTTATTTTGTAACAAACAAAGCGGTCCACCCAAATAGTGATAATTTCTGAGTATTAATTGGTTCCTGCTTGAACTTCTTTAATATTTTGGTCCAGTGGTTCCGCCTCACGTTTCGGTTCATTTACTATTTTCATTTTTCATTCAGAAGACAAATTAGTATCAAAGAATGCCAAAACGACACATTCAGATTTTGTAGATCCACGATCGGTAACTTGATACATAAAATGTTTTGAAAGGGTGCTCAAATCCAAATGCAAACCCCATGCTGCAGAGAGTTACAGAACTGTGAGATGCACAGTCAAAAGGGAAATACTAAAAATGTCGCAAATCACATTTTCTCCTTGTCATAACATAAGCGCCGCCAAGCAATAAATAGCTTTTGCCATCCAAACTGCATTAAAGATAGCTTCTGGGACATGGAAAGGTGCTCCACGAGATGAAGTTTCGTCAAGAAGAGTGCAGACAGGGTGCCACAATTGCAGATTGTGAAAAGAAACCATTAACGTTTGTTTGACATGTGCTATTCTGTCTTCACTTATTTTTCGCGAATAATAACCGAACAAAATAATTTTTTGCTTCAAACAAACGGAAGACGAAGGCATTATGTTTAGTGCAACTGCTACATTCCCTCGAAAATAAAAGACTAGACAAGAAGTGAATCTGTCATGCAGAAGTAATCTTTTTTGTTCTGGGTTTTCAGATTTGAGAGTCCCAGGGGAGCCTCCTTGCCATACCCTACAGAGCCAAAATTTTCTCACAGCTCGTTTCTAAATGGACTGAAACCATACCAGCGAGATAGAGAGAGTGAGGAATTGGTAGCCCAAGAATAAGAACAAAAAAAAATTAAAAAAGGAGCGTTAAGAACCACTTTACAGAAAATGCTGAGAACCTGTTCCAGTTGAAACTTCTACTCCATCATTGCAGAAACCTTCACAAAGTGGATGACCTCAGGAGGATCACTGGCAAAGACTGGGCAGGCTTGTGCAGCACCGTCTCGATCACCTTGTGGTCAACATTTTAGCATATTTCACTGCACGAGATACAGCAGAGCGGTATTTACGGCTAACGAGCAGCAGGTTTTGATTTCACAGATGTGCGAAGATGGTTCGAACAGACTGCCTTTATTTTGGTCATTGTTTTATTTTTTTCTCTGAGGTGTTTTTTTTTTTAAGTTCCAAGTAACTTACTGTTTAATTCCCTGCTCTTCGGAATCTAGGCCTACACCTTCGTAAATGCAGAGATGGTGCAAAACTATTTCTGAGCGGTTTACGTGTTTCAGAGTTTTAAGAACTTTAAACACTGGTGTCGCCAGGAACACTATTCTTTTCATTCTTTGTTTTTACTCGGAGGACAAGGGCGAGGATGCGCACTCACTGAATGTTATGCGCCGTTCACCTCAAGTCCTCCGAGAAGTGGCACCGTAGCACCGTCCAAGGTCTGTTCTCGACGAGGGAGACGTCGGTGCTGTTCTGGCGGGTGAGTCACTGTGTTCGCAGTGACTCGCGAACAGTTGACACGCAGCTAAACAGTCACCTGCTTGACAAGTCACAACTGTTCTGCCCACCAGCCCGCGACGTGGTCACCAGCGTCCAACAGTGGAGCCTGGCTGTTAGTTCCTTCCTCCAGAAATATCCTGCAATGAGGCCCGCAAATAAACACGCGCACTTCAGAGAATTTAGCGCCATCCTTTGTTTCTTCCTGCCACCTCGCCCTCTGCGGACACATGGGAACCACCGAACGAACAATCCCTCCGTGTTACTCGTTACAGCCTCAGGTTTCACCTGTAGGTTTTACCTCTCGCCACAGTTTTAATTTCCGTGTCAGGTAACCGCTTCGACTCACAGAAGGAAGTTCCAAATACGTTTCTAGCACTCACATTTTCTAAACGGTATTAAGAATTTTATTATGACAAAAGCACTGACGCAATGTTTTCAGTTTTGCATTTGTCGACTTATGACAGTACACATTTCGATTACCGGGGTCGTTCTTGTAAATTAAACGTTTCCTTCGTCTCTCAGTTTTTCGGTGCTGTCCTGTTAAACAAGTAAATAAAGCTTTTTACGGTTCAACTCACCTGCTTTATTTATTTATTTATTAAACATAATCCTATTTGGGCCTCTCTTACATCGGGCCATGGTTTCATACGTACAGTACTTGATAGTTACCTACGGAAAAACAATTTTAATATGACAAATTGTATTGAAATGATATGCATGTCTATAGTGACAATGTCAGTGAGTAGTACTGACTATGAACTACAACAAGGTTTATACGGACAGTACTTCTACTCCTGCTGCTGCTGCTACTAATAGCGATAATTGTAATAATAATAGTAACTAGAATACCAATAATAATGACAATAATAACAGTGATGATAGTGGAAGATACAAAAATAATTTACTGATGTACAAAGTAGATGCTATCTGATATAGCGAGTTATGGTGAAAGGAAATATAAGCAGCCCGTATTAGCTAAGAATACTAGGGGATGGGAACGATCTGGTTGGAAAGGAGGATGCACAGGGATAACGAGTGCGTACAGAAACAATGGTAATCATTATTGTTGTTTTAGTAGATATGTCATTAACTGCCTTCTGAAGCCGGAGGTGGTGTTCAGTTCTCAAATATACTACGGGAGGTTTTCCAGAGCCGGGTTCCTGAGAGGAACCTCGAGAAAGCTGAACGATGAAGGGGAAGAGAAAGATTTTTGCTCTGACGGAACGGATGCTCTGCCATGTTGTTCAGACAACAGCGTTAAGGTCGAGAGACAGTGTACGTTGATAAGGCGTAGAGAAGACACAGGATACAGAAATCTCTGCCCTTGTCCGTTCGCAGTTAGGATAGTTGTGCATATGATGGTGAAATATGATCAAAGAATCGAACATCACATGTATAACGAACAGTGGAATTCATAACCATGAGCTTTCCTGAGGAAGGCCTTGGAGGATAACATCTCTATAATCAATAATTGTAAGTAGGCTATAAGTGTTTCTTTTACAGATCCAGAGGGAAGAGATTTTTTTTGTTTTTGTAGAGCATGGAGAGATGCCGATGTCTTCTTGCACACTGCAGTAACGTGCTCAGTCTAATCTAGATTTTCATATATTATTTCTTTACTCTGTGCTGAAGGATGTTTGTTCCATATACGGGTAAATATGGCAGGGATCCCCAATAATTTGGGCTAATGAGCCTACAATGACCAACCAGTATCGCTTGGTTTTGGATGGGATGAGCTTTAACGCTATATACTGCGCCCATTTTGACAGCGAACGCAGATCGGTACTGAGATTCTCGAAATCTGTCTTAATTGGTTTTGCACTTAGATACAATTAGAGGACATCATCGTACACGTGATATTTGCACTAAAAAAATGATGACAAATCACTGACATTCTCATACAATAAAAAAGAGTATAGGACCTAATAACGAACCCTGGGGGACACCTGATGCTACCTGCCACCATTTTGACTTTACGGTAAGGGACATGACGCATTGTTGAAGAGACCACTGCATTTGGTGAGAAATTTAGACTACTAAGTTTGGCAACTAGACTATCAAAGTCGACAGTGTCAAAGATTTTGCTGAAGTCTAAGAAGCACACGATACTTGCCTCTTGTGTATCCACTTCAAGTCACCTGTTATCTTTACTAAGTCAGTTGTTGTGCTGGAAATCTGACTGGTGTTCGTCTTTACAGGATTATATTTCCTCCATTAATTGTTTGGGATCTTATTTTGCGTTCAGTATGACTATGTTGTTCACCTATTTTCATTGTCAATCTAAGTTCAATTAGGCTGCGTGTGTCCAGCATTCCTTCCGACTTTCTGTCTTATTCACTCCCGTCATTACACCGTCTTCCAGCGGGTTTGCCGCTCATTTGCTTGAAGAATTCTACTTTCCCTCGCCTTCAGCAAGAAACGCAACGAAAGACTTATAGAAGTGTTCTCCCTCCCGTGTATACTTCACTACTTCAAAGCAAATGTTTAATGGAGACATATTTTATTTTCCTTCGAGAATGAATTTTCACTCTGCAGCAGTGTGTGCGGTGGTTTGAAACTTTCTGGCAGATCAAAAGTATGTGCCGCAACGGGACTCCAATCTGGGACTTAGCCTTTCCCTGGTAAGTGCCCTACCGACTGAGCTATTCAAGTATGACTGACAACACACGAAAGGTAGGAGTCCCAGGTTCGAGTCCCGGTCAGGCACACAGTTTTAATCCGCAAGAAAGTTTCAAATCAGAACACACTCTACTGCAGAGTGAAAATTTCATTCTGGGAAAATCCCCTAGGCTATGTCTGAGCCATATCTCCACGATATCCTTTCTTCCAGGAGTGCTAGACCCACGAAGTATGTAGGCAAACTTCAGTGAAGTTTGGAAGGTGGGAGATGAGGTCGTTGCGGAAGTATAGCTGTGGATCGGCTTACGAGTCGTCCGTAGCGAGTTCAGTGCCGCCACGGTAGATCAGCGTGTTCGGACAGGGGATTCACCACCTTCTCTAATAACAACACTGAATAAAGTTTTCAGCGGAGGAAGCGAGAAGATGTCGTGCTACTTGTGCAAAGAACTTCAGAACAAAGAAAAGAAAAGTAAAAGAAGGGAAACAAAGGAAAGTCGGTAGAGCACTTCTCTGAGAAAGACAATGGCATTCTACAAGGGGCGTTGAATATGCGATCCAACATATTTTTGTTTCCTGATAGCAGGTCGGTTTTACCCAAGATTCCAATACCAATATTATTCCCCATTCTTTTGGCTACAAATCCCTATTTTTAACACGGTCTCCGTTTAAAGCGACGACCGTACGGCACATTGCCCGGGAGAGACTTATGCCCACATGGCACCACTCGACAGATCTATGTAGGAGCCAAAGTATTTCTGCATCAATAACCTCCACGTCATCCATTTATTGCTTCCCGCGGAGTGCATGCTTCCTTAGGTCACACCCTTGGAACTCGGAAGGTGCGAGATCTGGGCTATAGGGTGGATGAGGAAGAGCAGTGAAATTTTAAATTTTTGTGAGTTCCTTTCGGATGTGCAGACTTACGTGAGGCCTTGCGTTGTCATTGGGAAGGAGAAGTTCGTCTGCATTTTTGAGGCGATGAACACGCCTAAGTCGGTTCTTCAATTTCCTGATGGTAGCACAAAACAATTCAGGGTTGAGCGTTGGACTATGAGAGAGAACATCAAACAATAACCCCTTCAGAGTCAATGAAGACCGTCGCCATTACTTTACCGGCTGAGAGAACGGCTTTGAACTTCTTCTTAGGAGATGAGGTGGTGTGGCGCCCCTCCATGGATTGCTATTTTGTTTCCGGTTCGAAGTGATGAAACCATGTATCATGACCTGTGACGATGATCGACGAAAAATGTCACGATCAGCCTCGTAACGCGCGAGCAATTCTACACAGATGGTCCTCCGTTGCTATGTATTGTCCTCTGTTAGACGGTGAGGAACCCAATGTTCACACACCTTTGCGTGCTCCACAACTGGTGGACGAGTGTGTCAGCGCTATCAACTTTGACTTCCAGTTGAGCAGCGGGGTGAGTGATAGTGATCCGTCGATAACCTGAAATGAGAGTGTCCGCACGTTCCAACATTACAGGAGTCACAGCTCTGTGCGGCAGGACAGCGCACGGGAGAAGATCGGACAGGTATGAGCGACGTACTTGCGATGATGACAGACGCCTCGCCCAATGACTCACCGAGCTTTTGTTCACTGCCAATTCTGTGTAGACATTCTGCAAGCGCCTATGAACAACGACGATGCTCTAGTTTTCTGCCAAAAGAAAGTCAATGACAGGTCCCTGCCGGCCAGAGTGGCCGAGCGGTTCTAGGCGCTACACTCTGGAACCGCGCGACCGCTGCGGTCGCAGGTTCGAATCCTGCCTCGGGCATGGATGTGTGTGATGTCCTTAGGTTAGTTAGGTTTAAGTAGTTCTAAGTTCTAGGGGACTGATGACCACAGCAGTTAAGTCCCATAGTGCTCAGAGCCATCTGAACCATTTGACTGGTCCCTGCATAAAACGCACCTCTATTCCAGACGCCATTGTGAAGTCTACGTATAGCGTCGCCACCTATTAGAATTTCATAAAACTGTAAGGGCTGTAGAAGGAATATACCACGTTGTGCCATAACAAATTCCGCATTTTCTGAACCGAAATTGGCAGAGAAAGAAATGTGTTGCATTGTATGTATCTATTAAACCGGGGACCTAGAAACGACGGAGAGACTTCATCCCGCCGTAGCCCTCAGTCGTTCGCAACGCCGCAACAGGCCACAGCAGTCCACTCATCCCACCGCCGCCCCACACCGAACCCAGGGTTATTTTGCGATTCGGCCCTCTAGTGGACCCTCCCCCCTCCCAACCCCTCCAGGAACGTCTCATACTAAACGAAACGAGTGTTACACCAAATGTTTGCGTGGTAGAATAATTATGGTGTACGCGTACGTGTAAACAGTGTGTAACTGATGCAGAATAAGGGGAACCAGCACGCATTCATCGAGGTAGATGGAAAACCGCCATAAAAACCATCCACAGGCTGGCCGGCACTCCGTACCTCGACACTAATCCGCCAGACGGATTCGTGCAGGGGACCTCCACGCCTTTCCGCACGGGAAGCAGTGCGTTGGACCGCGCAGCTAGCCGCGCGGGCAATGTGTTGCATTACTTATTGAACAGTCCTCGTATTTTCATTACACCCTCTTTGAATCAAAGATTTTTTGTGGCTCTACTACAGTTAGAGGAAATAGTTAGTCAAAAATATGAAAGCATTGCAAATACACGTCTATAAAATGTTTCACTAACATTAAAGAAAAGATGTTTGTTTTATAATATGTTTTCTTTTCTGAAGTTAACCGTGGTACCCTGCTTTACTGCTTTTCTCCTTTCGTTACTCAGTGGACAATGTCTTCAGTTTCAGCATGAATCTGAGCCATTAATCATCTAGCACCTATTCAATTTGCCATATATACCGAATAATTCAAATGAAGCTTATTTTACATTTACCATTGCACATTCACTTAAAAAGGATTTTTGTAATATTTCCTGAAGCTCTGATTAAATTTTTCTCTGTTATTTTACGCTTAAGAGCTAGTTCCTTTGGAATTTTAGAGCCTTTTAGCGTATTTTCATTGTTTCACATAGAGAAAATTCTCTGACTGCTGATATGAAATCACCATAAGTACAAATGTGGGACCTTTTCCCTCCAATGTCTGACACAGACCTGCACTGATTATAAAGATGTGCTAACGGCTGTCAGTCCAAAAAAGACTTGTATGAGTATGTCAGCCACCGTTCAGCTGCGTGCGCTCACGGGTTAGAACTTCGCGTTAAAAGCCTTACGTAGAAATATTTGCTGTATTGCGCAAATCGCCGTCAAACATTTAGAGATAGCTTTGACTTTGATAAAAAGAGAGATTTTAAAATTTCAGGAGAAGTGGGTGCCTTGTGTCTGACAAACTGAAACAGCGTTATTGAAATGGAATACTACCAACTATCAGCACCTTGATTTCAGTTACACAGTACATTGAGGATAATGTTGTAGAAAGACTTTTATATTGGAAGTGGAGAACATTGGGGAAGGAAGAGGGGCGATGGAGGTAAGACAATGTTCTTTCGAGAGCCATCTCATTAGAAACAGAACACAACTATTTTTCTTTTTGGTCGGGGGAACAAGTCGACTACGATGTTTCTGGTGTTATTTACGGAAACCTTGGGAAACTTGACGTAGATCGCTTGTACCCGGATATATGTTGGATAAGATAGAAGGTCACATCCGCGTCCTGTTACGTAGGTTTTGGTTTTGCTAAACCAGTAAAAGAGAATTCCGGGATGGACACAATCGACTTCCACCGATCTTCGTCGGGTCATAGCTGAGTTGTATGGACGCTTTCAGAGTCCGTTGTTGGTTTTACTGATGCTCCATAAAGTAACGAACTTCTGTAACCAATGACTGTGTTATGCGGTTCAGTTTGCCATTATGTCAGTGCTCGCCTGAGTATATGTATATATCCAGCCATAGTTCGGAGCAAAAGATGGAAAAATGAGGAAAACGTTAACAAAAATAAAATGGTTCAAATGGCTCTGAGCACTACGGGACTTAACTGCTGAGGTCATCAGTCCCCTAGAACTTAGAACTACTTAAACCTAACTAACCTAAGGACATCACAAACATCCATGCCCGAGGCAGGATTCGAACCTGCGACCGTAGCGGTCACGCGGTTACAGACTGTAGGGCCTAGAACCGCTCGGCCATTCCGGCCGGCGTTAACAAAATGCATCTCGTTGATATTAGAAAATAGGAGTAAATACCTACTTAGGAGTAGCCAGTTTTAAAAGTGAATATAAAATTGGCCTAACCTGTACATGGCAGTTGTTATATTTCCACGGCCACAAGCTATTTCTATCCCGACAACAACCTTAATGGGAGGGACTGAGGTAGATAATGTCTGTCTGAAAATAGAGTATTCAGCATGTTATTGTGTTTTAACTGTTTATGTGCTATATTTGTGAATCGGACTTGGGGACGAACTAGGAAATCACATAGGAGGGCATGGAAAACCGCCTAAAACCCATCCCAAGGCTGGCAGCTACTCGACCCGCTCAGATTCCTGACTCACAAGCCAGCTCTCTAAGCGCAAAGTGAAGAAATAACTTATTTAAGGAAATGAAACAGCTCCTTGCAGATGAACGTTAAAACTATCTTAATAACAATGTGTTATGAACTTCTGAAATCACAGTGAGAAACAAGGTGACCCCGAAGTATAAAGACGAATCCCTGAAACTTAGTTGCAAATTATTTAGTACTGTTTACCTGCAAATCGGGAAGAACATCAAAAGTGGGATAGCTCTCCTCGTTATTAAGAGAAACAGAGCCGGCCGAAGTGGCCGTGCGGTTAAAGGCGCTGCAGTCTGGAACCGCAGGACCGCTACGGTCGCAGGTTCGAATCCTGCCTCGGGCATGGATGTTTGTGATGTCCTTAGGTTAGTTAGGTTTAACTAGTTCTAAGTTCTAGGGGACTAATGACCTCAGCAGTTGAGTCCCATAGTGCTCAGAGCCATTTTAAGAGAAACAGAAATACCGAAACTGTGGAGTTTAAATGAGAAAATATTAAGGTACGGTATTTATAAAGACTGGCCAGTGCTTTTTACGAATATTTCGAAGTATACCAATGTTAAGAGCAGGAAGGGCCATAGAAAGTGCCTAAAGCAGAAGAGGTATCAAAAAATCGAGATAAATCATCATAACTTTTCTATAGTTTGTATGAGGTGCCTTCTACTGAGACAGTATATACATGAGCGACGGTGCAAGAGAGTCTTCGAGAGTCCAGCCAGGCTGTGGATGGCACCGATGTAACTCAGATTATGAGTACATCAATTTAAATGCTATGTGAGACTCCAGGAAAATTACCTGAGACGATATTGAGCCCTCAGCACTAGGAAAGCTTCATCAAATATTGAACTTCGTTTTGTAACTGTATTTCATTTCATCAAAATTTTTGATGTCATAAACATTTCTGTATCAATAGTACAACCTCTCATAATTTTTAAAAAAAAAATTTCTGTTTTTAGTAATGATGTGTTCATTTGTAGGGAGTCGCCATCCGGTGGACTGCTTTCTCGGGGCTAATTGGGACCGAGGTTAGAGATCACGCTCGCCAGCAGTGTCGTTGCAGGCAAGTATACACCTGTTGTGCTCTCTGGTGACTGACACAGTACCTACAAATTTTATAGCTGTTGCTGTAAATTTTAGGACAGAGTATAGTTCGTTAAATTTTATGAATGCTGTTGTCGTACTATGTCCGCCTCCGCAGCCGAGTTATCAACGTGACAAATCCTCATACAGATGAGCCGGGTTCTATTCGTGGTGCTGCTAGGGATTTCTCCTTGGTGGAAGGCATGGGCTGAGGTGCACTCGGCCTCGTGATGCCAGTTTAGGAGCTCCCTGACTGAGCACAGTGGACCCAAGGTCTAAACGTCGACAAAGCCTGGGAGTGCTGTGCGCCGACCCCGTGCCCATCCGTTTCGCATCGTATTGAATAACCGAGGATGACACGGTCGTCAGCTGACTATCACGTCGTCTTCAAGCTCGCGCTATTCGCCCACGAGACTCAGAGGGCCATAGACACGGGTTCCCGGGTAGATGCCGTGTTTCTTGACTTCCGCAAGGCGTTCGATACAGACCCCCACAGTCGTTTAATGAACAAAGTAAGAGCATATGGACTATCAGACCAATTGTGTGATTGGATTGAAGAGTTCCTAGATAACAGAACGCACCATGTTCTCAATGGAGAGAAGTCCTCCGAAGTAAGAGCGATTTCAGGTGTGCCGCAGGGGAGTGTCGTAGGACCGTTGCTATTCACAATATACATAAATGACCTTGTGGATGACATCGGAATTCACTGAGGCTTTTTGCGGATGATGCTGTGGTATAGCGAGAGGTTGTAACAATGAAAAATTGTACTGAAATGCAGGAGGATCTGTAGCTAATTGACGCATGGTGCAGGGAATGGCAATTGAATCTCAATGTAGGCAAGTGTAATGTGCTGCGAATACATAGAAAGAAAGATCCCATATCATTTAGCTACAATATAGCAGGTCAGCAACCGGAAGCAGTTAATTACATACATTATCTGGGAGTACGCATTAGGAGTGATTTAAAATGGAATGATCATACAAAGTTGATCGTCGGTAAAGCAGATGCCAGACTGAGATTCATTGGAAGAATCTTAAGGAAATGCAATCCGAAAACAAAGGAAGTAGGTTACAGTACACTTGTTCGCCCATTGCTTGAATACTGCTCAGCAGTGTGGGATCCGTACCAGAGAGGGTTGATAGAAGAGATAGAGAAGATCCAACGGAGAGCAGCGCGCTTCGTTACAGGATCATTTAGTAATCGCGAAAGCGTTACGGAGATGATAGGTAAACTCCAGTGGAAGACTCTGCAGGAGAGACGCTCAGTAGCTCGGTACGGGCTTTTGATGAAGTTTCGAGAACATACCTTCACCGAGGAGACAAGCAGTATATTGCTCCCTCCTACGTATATCTCGCGAAGAGACCATGAGGATAAAATCAGAGAGATTAGAGCCCACACAGAGGCATACCGACAATCCTTCTTTCCTCGAACAATACGAGACTGGAATAGAAGGGAGAACCGATAGAAGTACTCAAGGTACCCTCCGCCACACACCGTCAGGTGGCTTGCGGAGTATGGATGTAGATGTAAATGACCTCGGTTTCTCCTTTCTTCATCTGCCGTAACTATTTTGTGGTACCAATTGGGCACTTTTCCGATACGAAACATTAAATTTTAACTCACTGCTAATGGAATATACAGGGTGTTACAAAAACGTACGGACAAACTTTCAGGAAACATTCCTCACATACAAATAAAGAAAAGATGTTATGTGGACATGTGTCCGGAAACGCTTAATTTCCATGTTAGAGCTGATTTTAGTTTCGTCCACCTACGCTCAATGGAGCACGTTATCATGATTTCATACGGGATACTCTACCTGTGCTGCTAGAACATGTGCCTTTACAAGTACGACACATGTGGTTCATGGACGATGGAGTTCCTGCACATTTCAGTCGAAGTGTTCGTACGCTTCTCAACAACAGATTCGGTGACCGATGGATTGGTAGAGGCGGACCAATTCCATGGCATCCACGCTCTCCTGACCTCAACCCTCTTGACTTTTATTTATGGGGACATTTGAAAGCTCTTGTCTACGCAACCCCGGTACCAAATGTAGAGACTCTTCGTGCTCGTATTGTGGACGGCTGTGATACAATACGCCATTCTCCAAGGCTGCATCAGTGCATCAGGGATTCCATGCGACGGAGGGTGGATGCATGTATCCTCGCTAACGGAGGACATTTTGAACATTTCCTGTAACAAAGTGTTTGAAGTCACGCTGGTACGTTCTGTTGCTGTGTGTTTCCATTCCATGATCAACGTGATTTGAAGAGAAGTAATAAAATGAGCTCTAACATGGAAAGCAAGCGTTTCCGGACACTTGTCCACATAACATATTTTCTTTCTTTATGTGTGAGGAATGTTTCCTGAAACTTTCGCCGTACCTTTTTGTAACACCCTGTATATGTTAGAATATTGCTCGCACAGGGATAAGCATTCCGATACAAGAAGTGATACACAGTGCAGTTCAGTAAGATGATACTTTCCTTAGCTGGTAATTGTCTTCTCATTCGGAAAGCACAGACCAGAGGGGGGAAAAAACAAATAGAACTTTGTGGACTAATTATTGATAGCTGGAAACGGGAAGTACGTGGTCTCGGCTCCAAAGTCAACACTAGGTAACAATATTATTACAGTGAAGAACGACTTATTTAGAGAGTTGCCTTGGTGGAAGGGTAGGATTAGTGTCGGATTAGTTCGGTGTGCCACAGGGCGTAAGAGTGACATGTGACTCCTGCTGTCGGAGAGGCTGCGACGCACGTGGAGTCTTAGAAAAGTAAGGCACAGCAGGCCTTCCCTCCTGGAACTTTACACAGCACGAAATCTTTGAATATGGATGAACAGAGAACTGGCGTAACTTTAGCACCCACGCCATCTTCACGCCTCATTTTTCTTCAAACCTGTCAGTGCCATTATCATACTCATCAATTTCATTGCTTTCTCAGAAAACATGCACAGTAATCGAATGGTAATCGACAGCTTTAAGGAATATTTCCATCGTGTGGAAACGTCAGATGTGATTGCTACCGGTAAATGCATATTCATTCGGCGCGGTTTTCTTCATCGGTTGATAATCACATTTTTGTTTGGATTCTACATTCTTAGTATTTACAGATTACCTCGTCATCTGTAAATGTGCTCCATCTATACGGGTTAAGATGCACACTCCCCCCCCCCCCTCTCCCCGCATCAGGGTCTTTAGCAAATCTCACACATCTACGAACTTCACGCTTCGGCTTGTAGTTGGCTTTTATGTTGTAAATCCTTAATATTGGTCCATTTTTATTAAAAACTATAGTTGGTAGGATCGAGCCTACGTAGCCGAGGTGGATTACGCACGCCAGAACGATGGTGCTCGGAGGCATTTAGTTCGAATCCTGGTTGTGGAAGAAATTGTCACTGCCAATATTAGATGGGAAAGGAGAGGAGAAGAGAGTATAACGGTCGCCTTCATACAGCCAATCGGACGAAGGATTTGCTTCAGCGGTTATGTTGGGATACACTGCAACATCGTCCGCACAGCCCAGATCTTTCACTGGGAGACTTCCACGTCTTTGCGACGAAAGCCATGCGAGAACGTTTTCAATCCGACTGGAAAGTGGAAGGGTGGGTGCGGTTGTGGATCTGTCAGCAGTCCACCGCGTTCTACGAAATAGGAGTTGATTGTCTCGTTTCCCGGTGGGCTAAATGTCTTATTAGATAATTCAGTTCAGTTACAGAAATATCTGATAAAGTCAACAATTATCATCCATCTATGTTCCGAGAGATTATATAATATTTTTAAGGTAACTTGATAGGGAAAAAGGGAAAGAAAGGTTAAAAACTAAACGGAGTGTGTGTGCTCTCGTTACGTGAAACTATTTTTTTTTTAATTATGGACTGAATGTAAATTCAAGAACAGATGACTTCCCATTTGCCTATTAATTGTAACTAGTTCCATGCTAATGTCAGCAATCTGATAATAGAAGTTACAGATATGCGAGCTCATTTCTGTGGGACAGTGCTGGCTGCTTACAGAAAAGTATCAGACCCTGAGATAAACAGTTGGAGAGTTTTTTCATGGGAAACGGATCATCCTATTGTAGTGAAACTGTAAACTGATAAAAAAGCATTTTTATTTCGTGAGCAGTCAAGGCACAGTAGGAGGTCGAAATAGTATGAAATTTTCTAAGATCACCGATATAGCATCATAATCCACACTCGTTCGACCTATACTTGAGTATTGCTCATCAGTGTGGGATCCGTACCAGATCGGGTTGACGGAGGAGATAGAGAAGATCCAAAGAAGAGCGGCGCGTTTCGTCACAGGGTTATTTGGTAACCGTGATAGCGTTACGGAGATGTTTAATAAACTCAGGTGGCAGACTCTGCAAGAGAGGCGCTCTGCATCGCGGTGTAGCTTGCTCGCCAGGTTTCGAGAGGGTGCGTTTCTGGATGAGGTATCGAGTATATTGCTTCCCCCTACTTATACCTCCCGAGGAGATCACGAATGTAAAATTAGAGAGATTAGAGCGCGCACGGAGGCTTTCAGACAGTCGTTCTTCCCGCGAACCATACGCGACTGGAACAGGAAAGGGAGGTAATGACAGTGGCACGTAAAGTGCCCTCCGCCACACACCGTTGGGTGGCTTGCGGAGTATGAATGTAGATGTAGATGTAGATGTAGATGTAGAATCAAGTAGAGGGAATGGAGAGAAAGTAAGTTTTGACTTCCCGTCGACGTTATTAGAGACGGGACAGAATCTGGGATTGAACAAGGATAGCACAGGAAGTGGACGGTGTGTGTGTTTTTTTAAATAGCAGCCCGGCATTTGGTTTGAGCGATTTAGGGTAACGACGTAAAACCTAAATGAGTATGTGCCGACTGGAATGTGATCCAGGGCCCTATTACAGAAATGTTCCGCGTGTGCAACTGAGTTGCATGTCAATCACCGCCACGACGACAAACAGTGGGCATTACCATTGCAGAGCGGCCGCCTATCAGGGGCTGACGTCGGTCGTGTGGCTGCATAATAGCGCAATCATAAATGCTAAGAGCTGCTTAACACGGCTGGGAACCTTTATTCACTTCACAACAACAGACGTGGCGACGTTTTCACAGTACTTCCTGTGTGACGGAAGTCGTTGAATGGCCTTCTTTCCCGCCAAAAGTTGGGAAGTTTCCGTAAGGGCAGTGATTCCACGGCTAAAGTATTACTAAAAATACGAGGTGGGACGTCTTACAACGTCTGTGCTGAGACACCGGTATCTGAATATCTGTTGTCGATGATAAGGTCACGGAGCCTTTAAATATTACTGAAGGTGTCAGACAAGAAATCTGCACTTATTTAGATGATATAATCAATAAATGAAAGATGAAGGAAAGGAAGGGAGATTACGTTTTAACTTCCTGCCGACACCGAGGTCATTAGAGAAGGAGTACAAGCTAGAACTGTTACAAGGACTGGGAAGGATATCGGTCGTGCCCTTCAAAGGAACCATCCCAGCATTTGCTGGAGCGATTTTGTGAAATCACGGGAAACCTAAATCTGGATGGCCGGACGCGCATTTGAACCGTCGTCCTCACGAATGTGAGTCCGTAAATGAAAAATCTGGGTATCTGGAGTTAGAGCTAACACCGATATAAGTAAATTAGCCTTTTCTTAGGTGGCGATTAGGCCATACTAGCCTCCTCTGACAATAATTGCCGGGCTCTGTGACCGAACGGTTCTAGACGCTTCAGTCCCGAACCGCGCTGCTGCTATGGTCGCAGGTTCAAATCCTGCCTCGGGCATGGATGTGTGTGATGTCATTAGGTTAGTTAGGTTTAAGTAGTTCTAAGTCTAGGGGACTGATGACCTCAGATGTTAAGTCCCATAGTGCTTAGAGGCATTTGAACCATTTGACAATAATTGAGGATCATCAGGCTTCTACTAAACTGCAATCGTTAAATGTCAGAAACAAACTGACGACATTTTATAGCAAATATATAAGAACCCAAATATGATTAGATACTGATTCACTCATAGAACAGACATATTTGCATTGCTCACATGTCATTTTAAACACGTAAGGACGACACTCTTTTATGGGTTTTAGAAGTATCAGAAATGACACAACCAATACGGAGACACAGATTTTCTTATAACAGCATAGAACAGTACTCGTGCTTTCAACGTCTGAACATACCTTCCGTCTGGTATATCTACAATGCGCAACAGAATTAAAGTAACACTTATTGGAAACCACGTAATTGCCCCCTCCCCCCCCCCCCCCCCCATTGCAACAAATAAGTTTGAAATTTGGTTAAAGGTGCCCACACCCTTCTTCTGTAATAGTGCAAAAGCGTGCCGTTCTGCGACGTCACCCTCGAGGTCGATGACGCTTCATATAGCAACGTGTCGTCACATGTGGAAAAACAGCCGCAGCTCAAAAGTTAATGTGGGCTGTAAGGTGGGTTAATGACGTCACGTTGGCACGAAATTTTACAGCAGTTCTACTCGTCGCCACCGTGGACACGTCACACGACGTCGAGGTCGTCACAGCCCCTCTCACCCACATTTCACCCATTCTTTTGACGTCACTGCGATGGAAGTCAGTACTGCGACAGCAGCGTTGAAATGACACGGTTGTCTTATGGGTGGCCGAGGAAAACATATCAGAGACAGCGCTACTCAGAATTGACGTGATAAGGCCTCACGAGGTGGCATAAAGAGCGTCAAGGAACCCACCTTTGCCTTGGGGCGTTGATTCGAACACATTTCGCTTTCGAAAAAGACAGTTCGCAGTGCGGAGGGCAACTGAAAGATGTTCTTGATAACCTTCGCCACTGTTGACACCCTCGGACGTCTCTCCTTCGCACATCTATAAGGACAGCATCCCCATTGAATGGCATCACATCCCAGCGCGACGGCAATTTTTGTTTTCGTGTATGGATTGGAACCACTACAGACCCTTCAAAACCATTCGACGAATGCATTTTGATCCGTGCTATTTCCTGCCTTCCTGTGGCGTGATCACGCGGGAGTGTAACATTAATATATTCGTGAATAAAACGGCACAGGATGCCTCCAAGACCATTGAGTTCGGGAACACCCACAGCGTCACCCACGCAACTTTGATGAACACGCTAGAAATGTGCCTGCCAAGAACTTCAGCACCAATTCAACTTGGCGGCTGCTCTAGCTTCTGAAGGTAGGCAAACCGCACCAAACGAATGTCCAACAGGATGCATAAGCAGCTAACGGTACAATTCTAACGTGCTCAACAAAGTTGCATGTGTGGTACCGAGGGTATAGCCGAAATGAAGGAGTCTTAAAGGGACCTTTCGAAATTTTATTCACGCACATGTTAATGTTGCACTCCCGCCTGATCACGCCACAGGAAGGCAGAAAACAGGAGGGTCGAAAAGGCATGCTTCTTGTCATGGATGTCCTTATAGAAAGGTTGAAGCAGCCAACGGTGTCAGCTGTGTCAAAGGGTGTCACGAACATCTTCCTGGTGGTCAAAGCTCTGCGAACTCCTTTTCGACCGCGAAATACATGGGAATCAAAGCTACAAGGGAATGGATGGTTTCTTTGACGTCCTTTATGAAACCCTCTGACGCCTTCCCTTGTCGATTCTGAGTGGCGGTGGGTCCAATATATTTTCCTCGGCTACCCGTAAGAAAAACGCTTGATTTCAAATCTGGCCGGAGTGGCCGAGCGGTTCTAGGTGCTACAGTCTGGAACCGCGCGACCGCTACGGTCGCAGGTTCAATCCTGCCTCGGGCATGGATGTGTGTGATGTCCATAGGTTAGTTAGGTTTAAGTAGTTCTAAGTTCTAGGGGACTGATGACCTCAGAAGTTAAGTCCCATAGTGCTCAGAGCCATTTGAACCATTTTTGAACTTCCATCGCAGACACACCAAAACTAGGGGTGAAATGTGGGTAAGACGGGCTGTGACGACTTCTTATTATGTAACACGCCCATGTCACGTTGGGCAGAATTGTGGTGAAAATTGGTGCCAATGTGTCTTAATTAACCGACCTCACAGCTCACTTGAATTTATATGTGCCGAAACCTCGATGTTTGAGGCTTTGCAGAGGCCGAGGGCGACGTCGCAGGCTGCCACGCTTTTCCACCGTACCAGAGGAAGACTGTAGGCACTTTTGAGCCAAAATTCAAACTTATATGTCGCAGTGGTAGGAAATTACGAGATTTCGAATAAGTGATCCTTTAATTTTGGTGCGCAGTGTACTTTATAAAATTGTTTAGCATCATAATGTCGTATTTGTCAGAGACTCATCAATTTAGAAGAAAACTAGTTAACAGGAAACGTACGTAGGATATTCAGTGTTCAGATTTTTAAGTGTTAAAAACCAATCATTGCAAATTGAAATACTACAAGTCACTTAAAGTCATCACGTTTCAGTCGTGCCTACGCACAGATTTACTTTCCGTTGTTTACTTGAGTGTGGGTTTATGTGGCATTCTAACTACGCTGTTGAGTCCCACAGAGCGCGCTGGTAGAACGGGAGTCCACGAGCTACGCATTAGACTTGTTTTCGTGTGACAGTAATCACAGCGACCAATTTTTCCAGTTATTACGGCAGCTCTACTTGTTACAAGGCCGTGAATAGCTACTGGCCTCCGGGCAGGTCTGAAAAACCAGTTTTCCGGCAATTCAGTTGGCAGCAGTTGATCAAGGCAAGCAGAGTTCACATCCAAAAGAGTCGTCGACCTTTATTTTCGCACAAAGTCCAGATACAAGAGAATGAAACCTTTACTTTTCTAGATGAGAAATAATATTGAAACGGTCTGACGCCGCTCGTCAAATACAATAGGGCTCTCTCAACGACCCCAAACAAAAAACTGAATATGTTCGCTCATGACTGAGAGTTGTGCAAGTTTGCGAGTTAATAACTGGTCTTAGATATGGCGGAGTTAAGGTTTTGAGTAGCGTTATGGAATCACGTTCTGAACCAATTTTCATGGATAACTGATGTAAGCCTGTTGTGAATAAAATTCTTGCACATTGGAGCCGCCTCAGATAAACATGCGACAGAATAGATAACGGTCAGCAAAATTGACCTACATTTGATAGTGCCAATTATATATGACAGATCAGTTAGCAATGACTGTATGACGGCCATTTAGATAACATTCGCTCTTGCACTGCTTACTCTCTACAAGAGACGTCTTCATCTTAATAATATATTTTTCTTTTGTATATATTGCTGACATTTATTTCTCGAGCGTTTATTCCGGCTTTCGAAACTTGTACACGTAAATTCTCAGTGAGTCGGAATTTTAGAACATTCTAATACAAGTTCACATCTATGGTAAGATCCGACCTGAAAAGGGCGCAAAGTGATATGTTATAAAGTATTTCCTATGGATTCGTAAAAGTGTAGCTCATGGAAGAATATTCTTCCAAAACGCGAAATGTGAGTTGACATCATTTCCGTGAAACTGAGACATTTCAACAGGAAACTGATTATTGGCGAATGCCTGTATTCGTCGTGGCATGCTATCCACAAGTTCATCAAGGCACTGTTGGTCCAGATTGTCCTACTCCTCAACGGCGAATCTGCGCAGATCCCTCAGAGTGGTTCGTGGGCCACGTCAACCATAAACAGCCCTTTTCAATCTATCCCAGGCATGTTCGATAGGGTTCATGTCTGGAGAACATTCTGGTCACTCTAGTCGAGCGATGTCTTTATCCTGAAGAAAGTCATTCACAAGATGTGCACGATGGGGCCGCTAATTATCGCCCATGAAGGCGAATTCCTCGCCAATGCGCTGCCGGCATGGTTGTACTATCGGTCGTATGATGACATTCACGTATCATACAACCGTTACGGCGCCTTCCGTGATCACCAGTGGCGTACGTCGGCCCCACATAACGCCGCCCCAAAACAGCAGGGAACCTCAACCTTGCTGCACTCGCTGGATAGTGTGTCTAAGGCGTTCAGCCTGGACGAGTTGCCTCCAAACACGTCTCCCACGATTGTCTGGTTGAAGACGTATGCGACGCTCATCGGTGAAGAGAACGTGTTGCTAATCCTGAGCGGCCCATTTGGCATGTTCTTGGGCCCACTTGTACCGCGCTGCGTGGTGTCGTGGTTGCAAAGATGGACCTCGCCATGGACGTCGGGAGTGAAGTTGTGCATCATGCAGCCTGTTGTGCACAGTTTGAGTCGTAACACGACGTCCTGTGGTTGCACGAAAATAATTATTCAACATGGTGGCGTTGCTGTCAGTGTTCCTCCGAGCCGTAATCCGTAGGTAGCGGTCATCCACTGAAGTAGTAGCCATTGGGTGGCCTGAGCGAGGCATGTCATCGACAGTTCCTTTTTCTGTATTTCATCCATGTCCGAACAACATCGCTTTGGCTCACTCCGAGACGCCTGGACACTTCCCTTGTTGGGAGCTCTTCCTCGCACAAAGTAACAATGCGGAAGCTATCGAACAGCGGTATTGACCGTCTAGGCTTGGTTGAATTACAAATAACACAAGCCGTTTCCTTCTTTCTGGTGGAATGACTGGAAATGATCGGCTTTCGGAGCTCCTCCGTCTAATAGGCGCTGCTGATGCATGGTTCTTTACATCTTTGAGTGGGTTTAGTGACATCTCTGAACAGTCAAATGGACTGTGTCTGTGATACAATATCCACATCAACGTGTGTCTTCAGAAGTTCTGGGAACCGGGGTGATGCAAAACTTTTTCTGATGTGTGCACATTACGTTCGTTCATGGGAGTCCTCTGGGGAGTATACCACAAGGTCCGACAAACCATTTACCGAGCTTAGGTATGGCCCATTCGGTTTATGATGTAACACCGCACCACCTTGACTTGTGTCAGTACTGGGCACTCGGAGTTTGACTTGGAAACAACGAATATCGTACTGGTGAAGATGAACGAACCTGCGCTTTATACAGGACGATCATATCGCTGTGCAAAATTCTTAGCGAAACGAACGTCTTTTAACGAACATAAACTCTTAGTGAACATTCAAGAGCTAACCGATATGAGTTTTATCTCGAAGAACAAGCAAAGAGGTATGTCTCTCGAATAGTGTCGAAGTCTGCTATTAGAAGTTCTTACTAACACCAGAAAGAGATCTGCAGTCTTTCAGATCAAGGCCACTTTAGATATACTTTTTGATGGATACCCAGTACCCTACTAAACTAACTTTCTAGATAGAAAAAACAATATAGGTCATATTCAATCATGCTTCGCCAACCGAATGATGTGGTGGCTCTAACTGAGCTCTTATTGGCAAAACCAAATGGAAACTTATGCTGCGACGGACCGATTCTTTTCTATCGTCAGTGTTCACTGTCATCGGATTGTGTTTCGACTACGCTAACCAAGAATTCTAAGAACAGATCATCATATGATCGTATGTCGGGTGTGCGCTTACTCTCTTGAAAAATTTACACAACGAGAAAAGAGAACACCTTGTTACGCACGATATACAAGAACTACTAGTATTTAAAAAAAAGAAATAAGAGATCTTCTTCTAGATAAAGGCACATTGTTTCTATGAAGGACAATGAGCTGATAGATATTTTGGCCAAGGAGAGCATTTACGATGGAGCCGATGCTTACTGTGGAATCCCAACTATAGATTTGCCACAACGACTTAGAGTTACAGAACAGTGTAGAGTAAGAATGCTACGTGCCCTACAGTAATGTCTGAAGAGCTTACAGATAAATATAGCCTTTGCTACTAGTGCGTCACTGACATGATCACTGCCGGTATTCACGTAGCTTCAGAACCACCATCGCAAACCTAATCCATAATCAGGGTTCCTTTAAAAAGTGGCTCCACCAGACCGATCTTACACGATCCCTGATTTGTGTATGTGTTTAAGATGAGCATGCCAAACAATTCTTCTTTATGCCTAGAAAGAGTGAGATGAGGTACTGCGGAAATAAAACTGTGAGGGGGGCGGGGAGCGTGAGTCCTTCTTGGATAGCTCAGTCGGTTGAGTGTTTGCCCGCGAAAGGCAAAGTCCCTGAGTTCGAGTCTCGGTCCAGCACATAGTTTTCATGTGCCAGGATATTTCAGATCTTCTTTGATTACGTAAATCACCGTTACTCCACAAATGCTGTATTAAAATGTTTACTAAAACAGCACTTTACCCGCTGACTACAATAACAAAATTATCCGAAAAACCTTCAAGGTTTACTACAACTATCTGTAATTTTACTCATCTTGTACACTGGGCTTTAATATAAAATCACTAGTGAAAAATATAAAATGTAGTCTGTAATGGTAACAACTGTCTATCGTTTATTTGATTGCACCGTGTTGTAACAGAAATATTCCAATTAAAAACCTCGAAACATTATCTCAGAATACTGCTACTATAGTAGCTCATGGAATAAATGTCAGAAAGTCTGCTGTAAGCAAGGGGTCATAATATCTCGCAAGAAACAATGTTACGTACAGGTTCTCAAGTGTCCTCGAATGCTACGCGGAACGGAATGTTGCTGTGTTTCTGCAGTTCCCTTGTGTGTGTGCGTCTTTCGCAAGGCTAACAGCTGTGTTGCGAGGAAGGTAAACTGGCGCACGAATTCGCTCAGAGTCATTTTATGGACAAGAAGCCACAGGATGAGGCATCTCTTTTTCTGCGGTATTGCAGTGCCTGTGTTATTCCGAATGTCTGAAGGAACTTTACATCGTAATTCGGAATAACACAGGCACTCCAGTATCCTATTTATCCGCTGACACCGGGAAAGCAACTTCAAGCAAAATGTCCTCCCCGTACGGGAATATACGTAATGAATGTACGAGTACAGGATGTTGATACATGGTTGACGACATATGGAAGTTTGAATGTGGCTGTGGGTCGTGCTCGGGTAGCCAAATAATAAGGCGATACCACCCGATAAGAGGGGAAATCCGGGTTCGAGTCTCGTTCAGACACAAATTTTCATTGACGGCATTCCATTACAGAGATGATGGCAGTCTATGTTCGCAACTGCGAACGTCCTTCATGTAACGCGGTGCACGGTGATCACAATTTTAGGGTGTCTATTTAACGACTTCCAGGGGCAGTAAAAATTTGATTTACAGTATTTCACACGATTATTGATCGAATTTAAAACATTTAAATTCTATCATAATCTACTCATTAACTTACATAATCTTATGTTAAACGTTTTATGCCTTGAAGCAGCATAAACAGCGCGCAAATTACCCGGACTATGTTCATACACTACTTGAGAAAGAGAGTACTTAGAGACTTCCAACAAACTGTATCCATAGTTTTAAACGTTTAAAAAATTCTTCTCGCTGATACTGCCCTAAAAATCATGAAATGAATAGTGTTTATCGCTTACTGCACTACTGGCCATTAAAATTGCTACACCACGAAGATGACGTGCTACAGACGCGAAATTTAACGGACAGAAAGAAGATGCTACGATTTGAAAATGATTAGCTTTTCAGAGCATTCACACAAGGTTGGCGCCGGTGGTGACACCTACAACGTGCTGACATGAGGAAAGTTTTCAACCGATTTCTCATACACACACAGCAGTTGGCCGGCCAGAGTGGCCGTGCGGTTCTGGGCGCTGCAGTCTGGAGCCGGGCGACCGCTACGGTCACAGGTTCGAATCCTGCCTCGGGCATGGATTGTGTGATGTCCTTAGGTTAGTTAGGTTTAATTAGTTCTAAGTTCTAGGCGACTGATGACCTGAGAAGTTAAGTCGCATAGTGCTCAGAGCCATTTGAACCATTTTTGAACACAGCAGTTAACCGGCGTTGCCTGGTGAAACGTTGTTGTGATGCCTCATGTAAGGAGGAGAAATGCGTACCATCACGTTTCCGACTTTGATAAAGGTCGGATTGTAACCTATCGCGATTGCGGTTTATCGTATCGCGACATTGCTGCTCGCGTTGGTCGAGATCCAATGACTGGTAGCAGAATGTGGAATCGGTGGGTTCAGGAGAGTAATACGGAACGCCGTGCTGGATCCCAACGACCTCGTATCACTAGCAGTCGAGATGACAGGCATCTTATCCGCATGGCTGTAACGGATCGTGCAGCCACGTCTCGATCCCTGAGTCAACAGATGGGGACGTTTGCAAGACAACAACCATCTGCACGAACAGTTCGACGACGTTTGCAGCAGCATGGACTGGGGTCAGGGATTTTCTCTGCCTTGTGATGACTGGGTGTTGTGTGCTGTCCTTAGGTTAGTTAGGTTTCAGTAGTTCTAAGTTCTAGGGGACTGATGACCATAGATGTTAAGTCCCATAGTGCTCAGAGTCAGCATGGAGTATCAGCTCAGAGACCATCGCTGCGGTTACGCTTGACGTTGCATCACAGATAGGAGCGCCTGCGATGGTGTACTCAACGACGAACCTGGGTGCACGAATGGCAAAACGTCATTTTTTCGGATGAATCCAAGTTCTGTTTACAGCATCATGATTGTCGCATCCGTGTTTGGCGACATCGCGGTGAACACACATTGGAAGCGTGTATTCTTCGTCGCCATACTGGCGTATCACCCGGCGTGATGGTATGGGGTGCCATTGGTTGCACGTCTCGGTCACCTCTTGTTCACAATGATGGCACTTTGAACAGTGGACATTACATTTCAGATATGTTACGACCCGTGGCTCTACCCTTCATTCGCTCCCTGCGAAACCCTACATTTCAACAGGATAATGCACGACCGCATGTTGCAGGTCCTGTACGGGCCTTTCTGGATACAAAAAATGTCCGACTGCTTCCCTGGCCAGCACATTCTCCAAATCTCTCACGAACTGAAAACGTCTGGTCAATGGTGGCCGAGCAACTGGCTCGTCACAATACGCCAGTCACTACTCTTGATGAACTGTGGTATCGTGTTGAATCTACATGGGTAGCTGTACCTGTACACGCCATCCAAGCGGTGTTTGACTCAATGCCTAGGCGTATCAAGACCGTTATTACGGCCAGAGGTGGTTGTTCTGGGTATTGATTTCTCAGGATCTATGCACCCAAATTGCGTGAAAATGTAATCACATGTCATTTCTAGTACACTATATTTGTCCAATGAATACCCGTTTATCATCTGCATTTCTTCTTGGTGTAGCAATTTTAATGGCAGGTAGTGTACATTTCCGGTGTTCACGCAGTGAAACTTCAGCATCAGACATTACGTTTTTATTTATTACTTCTTTATTGCTGACTGTATTCGTGACACATTTTGCAGGCAGTATTCACATACACCACTGTATGTACCTGCAAAATTATATGAGTGTACAAATCACAGTTCTGAAAATATGACGTCATAACATGGAAATTATCTTTCGTTTAATACGGAGTGCAGATTACCGAAACTATGTAGTTTGACAGTGAGAACATTAGCGACATCCACAAACTTCGATCATAATTTCGACTTTTTTAAAACTTTTTGTCGCTTGTATTCTTAGCATAAAAAATTTAACACATTTACTCATTTGTAATCAGACGTTTGAAGCTGTTTTATAAGAGAGTGTTTTGAAAAGTTCTCTGAATCATCACGAGAGGTCAGCGCTAGAACAACGGATTGTTCACGTGATATTCATTGGACGATTGTTTGTAAACACGTGCCACGTCAGTGCTCTTGGAAGAGAGCTGTGGCGATGACGTGGTTGTGTTGTTTCCGCGTAGTGATTTGTGAAGATGGAAAAATTCGAAATTCAAGCGATGATTAAGTACTTCGTAAAGAAAGATATGAAAGTAAAGGACAATCATGCTGGATTCAAGAATATATTGGGGGACTCTGCTCCTTCATATTCAACTATTGCCAAGTGGACAAATGAATTTAAATTTGGCAGGGAGAACTTAGATGATGATCCGCTAAGATCGGCCAAGATGTGTCACAATAGTGAATTATAATGTAGCCAAATATTTTTTTATGTAATTAGTAAATTCTACGTTATGAATTAAACTAGAAATAACTTACAACAGACCTGCTAAAACGTTTAAGTTCTGCTACTTGTGTCATCAGGACAACTGAACATTTCAGGGACAGAAAATCTGTGAGTTGTATGTGGTATACATTCATTCGTTGATGTTATGTGGTCTAATCCTCTTACTATTCATTCAGGGAAAAACTATTAGGCCGACCGTTGTGGCCGAGCGGTTCTAGGTGCTTCAGTCCGGAACTGTGCTCTTGCTTCGGTCGCAGGTTCGAATCCTGCCTCGGGCATAGATGTGTATGATGTCCTTAGGTTAGTTAGGTTTCAGTAGTTTCTAAGTCTAGTGGACTGATGACCTCAGATGTTAAGTCCCGTAGTGCTTAGAGCCATTTGAAAAACTATTCGTGTCGTAAAATAGATCATATTGTATATAGCGTGTAAAGATGTACATCTTGCTGGCATCTGTTCAGCAGTTGGAATATTAAACACGACCGCACAGAACGTTTTGCCACTGATGATGTTGTTAATGTATTCGCAGACATAATACCAGAAGAAAAAAAGTGCTGATCTGCTGTCTATTAAATCTGTCTTTGGTTCAGAACGAATTAAAACACACTGCTGCAAATCTGTTTAACAATCTATCAGTACCCAAGAAACTACAGTGACTACCAGGGAGTTACAGTATTTACACTTAGCACACTTAGCACTTAGTTACAGTATTTTCACGTGCAGATTAAAGTTGTTTCTCCTTCATAATTCCTTTTAAGCAGCAGATAAATTTCTTGAGCTGCAATGTCATCCTGTAAGTGGGCAGCTTGTAGCAACATAAAAATATTTTTTATAGAAGTGCATTCAACTTTAGTTTACTTGATAAGTTTCATGTTACAAGCTTATGGTGAATATGATACATAGGACTCGTAGTTAGCCGGCCGAAGTGGCCGTGCGGTTAAAGGCGCTGCAGTCTGGAACCGCAAGACCGCTACGGTCGCAGGTTCGAATCCTGCCTCGGGCATGGATGTTTGTGATGTCCTTAGGTTAGTTAGGTTTAACTAGTTCTAAGTTCTAGGGGACTAATGACCTCAGCAGTTGAGTCCCATAGTGCTCAGAGCCATTTGAACCATTTTGAACTCGTAGTTAGCAAACTATAAATTCAGATTTTCACGAGACTTTGATTTACCATACGAATGTAGAGTTGATAAGAAATTATGATGTTATGTAGTTGATTTTGTTATTAAAATAATTAATACTGAGAAATTTTGCTTCCTTTCATGAAACTTGGTGTGACGGTCTGTTAGTGAAGATTCTCCTCTTATCAGTTATTTTTAAATAATGCCTTGCGCTACATTGAAAAATTTTCTAATAATAAAGAAACGTGATAGTCCATCTAATTCCCAACGACACCGCGTCACTGTTTCGCGGTAATTCTAAACCAGTGAACAACGAGCACCGCGCCCGTTCTCTCACCCCCGAAACGTTAATTAAATCAGAGCATCACTGCATTTTCTTCGCGTCCGCTCGACAGCCAATTGTCTTCACGATAGAAGTGGAAAACCTGGAGCGGAGTTAGGTGACGATAACGATCACGTGTTTTAGATGCGTTTATCAGCCGCGGTGTGGACTCGCCAATCTTCACCACATCTCTCGTGTCACGCTCCAGAAGCTCCCCGTAGTTGTTGAGGGCGTAGCATGACGTCATCGGCGGCTGAAATCGGCTAGGAAGTGTTACGATCACGTACCTTAAGTTCTACGCGAAATCGAGAGATGCTGCGTATCTCGAAAGAGATACGGGATTCGGAGAATGTGGAATCTAGCACTCATGGTTGTTTTAATCTGTGAGACTAAATGACGATCTCCTTTGGATCGGTAAAGAAAAGAGTGGATCTTCTTATACTTCTACAACTGACTTCCATGCCACAGGAGGAATTATAGCTATATAAGCGTGATTTTTAAACCCTGAGATGGAGATAAGACTTGTTACTACGCTGTGAAATATTACTTAGGCCGCTCCCAAAACATTGTAGAGGCATAGAAATTCGGGATAAAGCCTTTTTTAAATATATAGTTTTAGTAACTGCTTTTGAAGATAGTGAAATAATATAAAGTGTATCGTGACCATTGATACAAAAGAAAAGTTTATCTCACGTTTGGTGTATTGTCCTCTGAATCTGAAAACACATTTATTTTGTGTTCAGGTTAAAATAACATGCGAATACTATAACTGAAAATATTCCATATCTTGCTGGCAATCTAAACCTTAGCTCCAAATCATGGTAATCGAGGTGAATCAAAACGCTCATCGTTTCTAAACTACTTTTCGTCCACTCCACAGGAACAAACGAGCAAATATAATCTTGTTAGTAGTTGAGGCAGGCAACCCGCCGCTGAACATCGCATCTTTTACAGAATTCCTAAGAAGAAGTAAGTTGAAATGCTCTCTGATAGGCGTGAACTTGTGTGGACCATTTAATAGTCTAGACTCTGGAGAGTTGACTACAGCGTATTTGTGGAGCTCAGCTTCTTACGGCGCTCTTCAGTTCTCGCTAATTCTTTGCCATGACAACACTAGACACGTTGTTTTCGCAGTACAGTGATAACTAACTACAAGAAAACAACATTTTGAATTAAAAAACAACGCTATAGTACCTGTTTTCTTGGATTTCACGTGTATAGTCCTGTAGTTTCAAATTTATGATGGTTTGGTGGTTCGTCATTGAGTTTATTGTTGCGGTGTAAGTGAATATTGAAACGATGATTTGGAGTATTACTCGAAAGGCGAACTGGTTACATGGCCGTAACGAGAATTAACGCCTTCACGTGACCAACTTAGATCCTGCTCCAATTGAAACTAGCGTGTGTTGTCACATCGCGGCGTGACTTCGGAAAAGGAGCGCGAAAAATATGTTCGAGGAAAGTCGTGATAACTTGTTGCTAATGTCATTAATGTTACTGACAATGAGAACGAGAAGAATTTGGCAGTTCTGACAGAAATGGAAATGAGTGTTTGGCGTCATTGGCTGGGAGGCTCCTTGCGGGGCACGTCCGGCCGCCTTGATGCAGATCTCATTACATTCGCCGACACATTGGACGACCTGCGCGTCGGATGGGGATGAAATGATGAAGACAGCACAGCACCCAGTCCCTGAGCGGAGAAAATCCCTGACCCCGCCGGGAACCTAACCCGAGCCCGTAGGGCGGTAGTCCGTCACGCTTACCACTCAGCTATCGGGGCGGACAGTTCTAACAGAGAAAGCGTCGGAAGGTGACAGCACATGTTAACGAGCAAAAGTTAAGTCAGTGGCGTGCACGTTATGGAAGGAAGGGCTTGATGTCGAGTCCCTGCCTCGAAGCATAATAAGTAGAATGCACACAAGAAATGGTTCATTGATGATATACATAAATTTATTATTAGTAATTTCTCTGATACCATGGATAACACAAATTACTCTTGTCGCGATGAAATGGACTTTTACGCTAGTAAAAAAACTCTGAGAAAATTGTTCCATCTATAGGCTTTGATCTCAAAAGGAGACAGAATCGAGACATTATATGCGGTTGAGAGAAAATACTTGCTAAAGGAGTATACTAGCTTAGATTTTTTATGAGAAAATAAGGCATCAAAATTAAAACGCCAAATGGCTTACTTGATCGAACGGCGGATTCATACACACTACACTGTGAATACAATGACACGAGTGACAGTGTGCGAAAGCATTGTCAAACAACTGTGCTAGGCAACTTTTCAATTTCGTGAATGCAAAAATTCGTTTCGCTTTCAATTTTCCTCAGTGAATATAATGGGAATACTTCAGACTGTCAGGTGGATATGGACAGAATGAATTGTTTTTCATTAATAATTGATAGAATAAATTATTTGTAGAGACAAGGAAAGCCAAACTTTTGGAATTAATTAAAGGCCACCAACCTTCTCCTTATCATTGTTTTGACAAAAGTTTACGAGAAAATGGTTCTCTTCCTACTAAATCCTCACCATTTACAGTTAAATACTATAAAAATGTCTGGAATCTTGAAAAAAAAAATACGACCGGTAGTCAAGCATTTCGCTCCGTAGCCCGAATAAATAACGGCTGACCGTTAATAAACAAACGTCGCGTCTCACCCAGACCGGTGCAAGCCTTTCGACGTAACTCTCCTTCGACGACCTGCGCTGCTCTGCTTTTCAGTTGGCCCTACAAGACAGAGTGGACCTCCTAGCAGACCCTTTCACCAGAGAGAAATTTGCATGGCAACCGGAAATCAATTCCTGGATCTCAGTGTTACAAGCCAAAAACGCTAACTGCCAGAGCACGCGGACAGTTTCGTTTTATTGATGCCTGTTCTCACATTAGAAGACTAGAAAAGTTGTATATCACACAAAAAAGTGTGTGATGATTACTGGGGGAGAGGTATTGAGACGGACAAAAAAACTGGAAATTCGAGTATAATAAAAACAATCGGCATAGATTCGAACGTGTCGGCATTATCATCCGCGAGTGAAACAGCAGATGACGAATCGACAGGTACAGCTGTGAAAAACAGCGCTATCGCCGGGGAGGGTAGCTTTACGGATACTACAAGTAAAGCGTTCTGATCAGCCAACGCGAGACGTTCATTTCGTCCCGTTTCTGTCCTTTTTTCTATATGGGAACTTAATGCAGAGACGCATATAGGCGTAAATCGTGTGACAAGATTCCACCGAATAATACCCGACCACAATGTTATTGCACTTGGCTTCCCATGGCCACTATCGGAAACACGCGGTGACGTAACAGTAAACCACAGTGGTGACTGTGGAAGGCGCATTGTACTGTGAGTGAAGAGTTGTGCATATACTACCAAGTGTTACAGCGTGTACTCCTTAAACACTGGGTTGGTGCGCAAGTTCGTAGCATTTTTCCATAAGTTTAATAAACACGACAGATACACATAACAGAGACTTAAGTAATCAATAATATGTTCTCCTTCGCTATTTACAACATTCTGCCAACGCTGCGGTAACTTTTCGATTCAGCGGCTGTACAAATCATGTGGTTTTGAGGCGTAGAACTCTTATAACCACGTTCGGAGCGCATTTTCATCCGAAAAGGAAGTTCCTCTAAGGCTGTTACAGAGCGGAAAGAATGAAAATCTGAGGACGAAAGACCAGGTGAATAAGGTGGGTGCGGAATGACTTCCTAATCCAACTCCTGTATAGTGTTTTTTCTCAGTCTAGTAGAATGCAGGCGGTCTTTATTGTGGAGTAGCATCACTTCACGCAATGATCCTGATCTTGGTTCTTGGATTGCGCTTCCAAGACATCTGTTGCTGAAAATAAATGTCAGCAGTGATGTTTACACCTCGGCGAAGAAATTCGTAGTACACCACACACATAATATTATCTTTTGTATGGGGAGTTGCCGCTTTGTTTGGGCTCAGGTATTCCTTCCTCTTACTTAAACTAGCATAAAGACACCATTACTCGTCACCAGTAGCGATACAGGATATGAATGGTCGGTGTTGTTCACGAACCAACCGATGACAAGCAAGCAGAGATGCACATATGACACCCGCTGGTTTTTGTGATTTCAGCTTCGAGCATGCGGTACTCATAAATCCTATTTGTGAATCTTTCGCACTGCACGCAAATGTCACACTGTGTGGAATGATCACAGTTCATCACAACTGTCAGTTCTAGAGTACAGTGACATGGATCATTGTGGATTAATGTGTCTAAAAGACCTTTATCAAACTCACTAGTGTCAAAACGATCTTCCTTAAAACGAGAACACCATTTTCTTCCCGTGCTCTGTCCAATGGTATTATCCCCATACTCGGTGCAGATATTTCTGGCTGCCTCGGCTGCTGTCACCCCTCTACTGAACTCAAACTGAAGAACGTGTCGAAAATGTTCCGATTTCTCTACTTGGTACTTCATTTTCTAGCGTTCACAACTCCACTCACTACCTCCAAATGACAAACTGGCAGTATGTAAACTCAGATAGTAACAGTGACAACAAATAAAAAATGGCGACCGGCAAATAAGCCCATAGAACCGGAATACCAACATAAAAAGCAAAAGCGCTACGAACTTATGCACCAGCCTAATATCACTATAAAAATTGGCGATAAGCCGACCGAAGTGCCCTCACTACCAGAGTGTACGGTCTTGCTACCCCCCCCCCCCCTCCCACCATCGCTTCTCAGGCGTAAACACGACGGTGCTGACATCACACACATCCATACTCGAGGCAGGATTCGAGCCTGCGACCGTAGCGGTCGCGCGATTCCAGACTGCAGGCCTAGAACCGCTTGGCCACAACGGCCGGCATACCCGCCGAGTAATAGATGCGTAAGAATTCATTCATTAAGCTAGTCATTGTTACGTGATTCGATGCTGATATTTCTTTACATGCTAATAGAAAACACAGCTTTGAAAATATTTTATCATTTTCTAGCACACCTATCACAACATTTCCCACTTTCCTGTCGCTAGAGTCTGGTGATTCTTCAATGCTCACCTAATTTTTTTTCATATTCTGATCCAAACTTTGTTTGGATTTCTTCGTAACAGACGGGCAAATGCAGTTTTCTTAATGTGTTTCAAAATTTGTGCCTTTACTTAGAAAATTTCTGAGCACCGGACTACTCAGTTTATATAAAAGAATATCACGTAAAAGAGAAATGGTGTTGGTTTTGAAGGGAATCTGGCATCACTCTTCGTCCATAATAGTGCCAAGTTCAGTTAACTATTATGCAGGTGAACAGCGATCACGCACCCTTCTCCCCAAAGTAGCCCACAAAGGCTTAATGGTATTGAGATCAGGTGACTGTGGTCGCCACGGCAAATACGACAATTCGTCCTCGAGCTCACGAAAGCCAGTACTGTCTTTTTGGAAGACAGCATCATCACTGGGTAACAAACGTTACCTCATGCGATGGACCCGATCAGTAGACATCGTCACATAATCCTTGGCAGTAATTCGGCCATGCAGAGTAACAATGAGGTCCATGGAATACTACAATATGGCTGCCCAAATCATCACCGAACCCCAGCATATTTTACTCTTGAGTGTAAACTCGCCCAGAAGTTGAAAACAATGTCAAAGAAAACTCGTTTTACGGCTTCGGCACCTCGATTTTCTGTTACAAGCATCTATATCACTGATTAATAATTTTGGAATTCCAGTTTGTCCCACAATTCTCCCCTTATGGAGCTTTCGCAGCTGTCGCCCCGTTACTTTTCGTCACAGTCCTCTTTAATCAGCCTCCGTCACCGTCACTCAACACCGACATTGGTCCACGTTGCAAGTCAGCGGATGATATTCTTCCGCTTTCCCTGTTCGCGGTATAAATCTTCGACGCGATTCCTCTTGAAACACCAGACATTTCGGCTACATTATTTACGGAAGCATCCAGCATACGAGAACCAACAACTTGATAATGCTGGAATCTGTATAACTCACTCGCAACTACACAGAACACTGTTCTGACCACGACTGACACTTGCAGTGTGTTGAGGACGTGGCACAGGTGCCGTCCGTGGTCAGGCACAACAGCGCTACCTGCAGGTTTGGCTGGTATCTGCACTTATCTTCACGGATGAATTTCTCGCTGTGTTTCCGTATTTTTGTCCAACCCCTGTAGCAGTCACTCGATCAGAGTGTATTTATTTGTTTCAGTATACAGTCTCATTTTTTTTAAATATAACATCTTCAGGAACTCATATGTAAGTACGTCTATACGCGTTCTGCGCAAGCCACTGTACAGTGCATGGTGGAGGTTACAATGGTCCAATGTTATTAATTGCCGCGCGGGATTAGCCGTGCGGTCTAAGGCGATGCAGTCATGGACTGTGCGGCTGGTCCCGGCGGAGGTTCGAGTCCTCCCTCGGGCATGGGTGTGTGTGTTTGTCCTTAGGATAATTTAGATTAAGTAGTGTGTAAGCTTAGGGACTGATGAGCTTAGCAGCTAAGTCCCATAAGATTTCACACACATTTGAACAATTTTTTGTTATTAATTTTGTTTCCTACCCCATTCGAGAACTCAGAGAGGGAAAAACAACAGTCTACATGCGTCTATATGCGTCATAATCTCTCTTAATTTTTTCTCTTTATTCCTGCGTGAGATATAGACTACTGGCCATTAAAATTGCTACACCACGAAGATGACGTGCTACAGACGTGAAATTTAACCGACAGGAAGAAGATGCTGTGATATGCAAATGATTAGCTTTTCAGAACATTCACACAAGGTCGGCGACGGAGGCGACACCTACAACGTGCTGACACGAGGAAAGTTTCCAACCGATTTCTGATACACAAACAGCAGTTGACCGGCGTTACCTAGTGAAATGTTGTAGTGATGCCTCGTGTAAAAAGGAGAAATGCCTACCATCACATTTCCGACTTTGATAAAGGTCGGATCGCGATTGCGGTTTATCGTATCGCGACATTTCTGCTCGTGTTGGTCGAGATCCAATGACTGGTAGCAGAATATGGAATCGGTGGGTTCAGGAGGGTAATACGGAACGCCGTGCTGGATCCCAACGGCCTCGTATCACTAGCAGTCGAGATAACAGGCATCTTATCCATATGGCTGTAACGGATCGTGCAGCACGTCTCGATCCCTGAGTCAACAGGTGGGGACGTTTGCAAGATAACAACCATCTGCACGAACAGTTCGACGACGTTTGCAGCAGCATGGACTATCAGCTCGGAGACCATGGCTGCGGTTACCCTCGACGCTGCATCACAGATAGGAGCGCCTGCGATGGTGTACTCAACGACGAACCTGGGTGCACGAATGGCAAAGCGTCATATTTTCGGATGATTCCGACCATCATGATGGTCGCATCCGTGTTTGGCGACATCGCGGTGAACGCACATTGGAAGCGTGTATTCGTCATCGCCATACTGGCGTATCACCCGGCGTGATGGTATGGGGTGCCATAGGTTACACGTCTCGGTCACCTCTTGTTCGCATTGACGGCACTTTGAACAGTGGACGTTACATTTCAGATGTGTTACGACCCGTGGCTCTACCCTTCATTCGATCGCTGTGAAACCCTACATTTCAGCAGGATAATGCACGATCGCATGTGCAGGTCCTGTACGGGCCTTTCTGGATACAGAAAATGTTCGACTGCTGCCCTGTCCAGCACATTCTCCAGATCTCTCACCAACTGAAAATGTCTGGTCAATGGTGGCCGAGCAACTGGCTCGTCACAATACGCCAGTCACTACTCTTGATGAACTGTGGTATCGTGTTGAAGCTGCATGGGCAGCTATACCTGTACAAGCCATCCAAGCTGTGTTTGACTCAATGCCGAGGCGTATCAAGGCCGTTATTACGGCCAGAGGTGGTTGTTCTAGGTACTGGTTTCTCAGGATCTGTGCACCCAAATTGCGTGAAAATGTAATCACATGTCAGTTCTAGTATAATATAGTTCTCCAATGAATACTCGTTTATCATCTGCATTTCTTCTTGGTGTAGCAATTTTAATGGTCAGTAGTGTATGTTGCCAGAATGGTCGCACATTCAACTTCGAACACAGGTTCTCTAAATTTAAGCAACAGAGTTTCGCGAAAACTAAGTCGTCTTTCTTCCAAGGACTGCACTTTCGAATTCTGGGGAATTACCGTTACTGTTTCGTACGATTTATGCCGAACTGTTTCGATCCTAGCAGCGCGTCTCTGAATTCTTACAATGTTCGTTGTCATGTCTACTAGATTAGGACTCCAAACACTGGAACAACACTGTAGAATCGGTCGCACTAGCGTGTTGTATGCCATTTCCTTTACTGATGGACTGCATTTTTCGAAAACCCTTGCAACATACCCAAGTCTTTCATTCGCCTTTCCTGACACTCGTTCTACGTGATCGCCCCAGTTCATATGTCTTCTTAGTATTACGCCTAAATATTTATGCGCTATAACATGCTCAATGCTTTTTCGTTGTTAACGGCATTATGCTGCATTTACCCACGTTTAAAGAGAGTTGTCATTCCTTACACGCACTGGAAATTTTGTCCGAGCCTTTCTGGAGTTCATTTCGATCGTCCAATGAGGCTATTTCCTGTACACAACGGCATCCGTCAGCGAACAATACTATAGCGCCGCTGAACCTTGTGTGACTAAAAGTTTAGGTATATTGGAAACGTTACAGGTATTGTTGCGTTTTCTTCAGACATGCCCAGTGTTACTTACATCTCTGTGGAGAGATCACACGAAGTAACGGCACATTTGAATCGCGCAACCACACTCGGTCCAGGACAGGTTCACGATGCCTTCGTTGAGAGACTGAGGAGCTGCCTTCAGACCATAGATGCCACCATGTCTTGTTTTATCATTTTATTTGTTTCTGTTCCTCTTTATGGTGCAGTCGAGACATTAAGTCGTTAGAAAAAGCCTTTACAATCTGATGTCAATCCGGAAACAAAAATAGTGCCTTAGTCCAGGAAGCCATTTCGTTAGTCTTCCGTTAAGTGTCCAGGAAAAAGTTTAAAAAGAAACCGATAATCGTACAGCGGTTCTGTTCCCTCTCGGAGTCTAAGGTGCTGTCACCCCGCCAGTAGCGGTTGTGACGCTGCACTATGCGCAGCGGACGTGTTTGGCCTGTTACGGCAACCGCCGGCGCCTGAAGCGCGCATATGTCAGCGACTTTCGCCTGCCGTGCCCCTGGCAACCATCAGAAGTGGCCCAGTGGCAAGGCCCAAGGACGGGCCGCTGCTCAGCCGAGGCGTGCGCTGCCTCGCCGATCGCCTCCGCGCCGCTGGCCAACTGATGTCAGCGCACTTGCGACACTCGCCGCTACCAGCACCGGTCCTTACCTGGCGCAAGTGTTGCGGCCGGAGCACTCGTCAGCCGTCTCGACACTGGCAGGCGAACAAGTGTTCTTTTCGTTTGACATGGGTATAAGAACCAGAGGGGCCACAGATCTCGGCAGCGATCGACTGGGAACCCAATGCGTGATCGTGTTAAGAACTATCTCACTGGTAACATACCATTCCTGGCTGCACCCGTCGGCTCGTCCTCGCCTACTTCAATGCTAGAGTCGATTTCGGATATCCAGTGGTGCGGGCTTTTGTGCAGCCTAGACATAATATCAGTCTTCTGACTGATTTGATGCGACCCGCCACGAATTCCTGTCCTGTTCCAACCTCTTCATCTCAGAGTAGTACTTGCAACCTACGTCATCAACTATAGTTAAGATTTCTGTAACCCACTTAAATGGGTTGTCGTCGGCGCTTACTATGAAAGCTAAAGGGTCGTCGGCGCTTACTATGAAAGCTAAAGGGCTAGTAACTTCCTCATTGTTACAGGTGTTTTTCCAGAATCTCTCGGTCATAAACTTTGAAAAGACCTGGTGGGAGCAGATCTGTACTGGGGAGTATTATTGGTGGGAGCAAGAAATAGCCAATGGAAATACTCGGATTTTATCACTGAGGTTTAAAGGGCAAAACTTTAAAATAAATTTCGTGGAGCAATACTCGCATGTAGGGAGCAAGTTGTGTTGGAGGAGGTATTTCGAAGTGTATTTTTGAAGTCGGTAGTCAGTGACCCTATTGATCAACTAAGTTACCTTTGAAATACGGAAAGCATATAAGAATTCGGAGGTGTGTTTCTGACTGTGGGCGTAGAATTGTGCCCCATTCATTTCCCACTTCCTAGACCACTGTTGCGGTTTGACGAGTGTACACGTCCTCAGTAGGCAATGGTTCAGACTACTCTGCCGGGACATTATCTAGCTGGATGTGGTGTCGAATGAACGATACAAACTTTACTGAGTCTAAATCAAACCAATAAACTACATTAGTCACTATAGAAATTTTATGTGTGATGCTTTGCGTTAATTTTGACCTATTATTGAATTATCATGTTTTGTCTAGAGGGAGACTGTCAGCGTACGTTGCTAGAAAACTCGCTGGAAGTGGTGTGTGTAGATATTCTAGTCTAGAGATACCAACTCGGAATCTTTCTGAATGTAGTCAGACTGTTATAAGGCACATGTTAGCAGTGCAGGAGTAGTGAGAAACTTAAACCTGCCTCATTGGTCAGAGTCTGGCGACCCAAATTTCGATTGATTTCATATTTCCATTTCTGCCGAGGATTAATCCAGGTCTGCCGATAACTGTTTCCGACTAAATCTGCCACCTGCTGAAATAAGTAAAACAACTGAAAGTAACAGAGTTTTTTATTTGTACGAGATCAGAATAGTTTCTGAAGAGAGACGAGTGTGGGCCTGAAAATAATCGATTTCAAGTACTGTCCGCTCCGTATACTCATAGTGACTATGTACTACGTATTTTACAATAGTAACCTGAAAATTTCATTTTATAATGTTCCTTCTTATTTAAGATAACGTTTCCCGCTACCACAATCTTTTCAGATCCTCAGTCTTAAAAGCTGAGCGCGAAGCTTTTCAAGAATTGATTCTCATTGTCAGTTTCTTCAATTTATACAGGGTGGAGAAAAGTAACGTGACGATAAGGACGGAGCAAGGTAGGGGATTTAGACTCGAGCAAAAGTTTCCAAATAACAAGAAATCGGAAATGTACCGTTGTGGAACTATGTTCTTATTACAGTACCCAATCAGCAACAAGCTTGTGGATGTTTGTCCAGTTGGTGAATGTGTTTGAGTGCGTCCAGCAGTGCAGTTCTGTCTGACCAAGTTTCTACTTACTGATCTACATTACCTATTACATTCAAAGTTCATTCATCCTCTCCGTACATTAGCAGAAATTCAGACATGTGGGAGCTATATTTCTATTCATCGGCATTGCACCTTACAGTACCACTATAGACTATCTTACTGCAGCGCTGTTTCTGCAGTACAACTTATTATTTCGACAAAACAATGTAAGTGCAGAACGGTTAGCGTAGGTGGTGTAACGGTCACAGAGAATTCGCATCTACCGTAGCAATCCATGGATGTGTGTTCACTGAAACCATTATCTGCAGCTATTTTTGTCAGTAACTGCTCACTTTAGAATACCAGGCATTATGAGGAGTAACTTAGTTTAAATGCACACACTACTGCGTGCTTGACGCTGATTGGTTGTCGTTTCCTGGCCATAGTTTCACAACAGTGCATTTCCGACCAATGTTTGTTGCGGAAATTCTGCTAGCTTCCGCGCCCTCTACCCTGCTCTTATCTTCTTATCACTTTGTTTTCTTCCTCAGTCCGTATATATGAGATAGGCGATACGTGCTTTTTTTTACATTGTATGCCTTTCTCTTAGTCTCACTGTAACAGCAATCGAGGTATAAGTTTCAGGTAAATGACCAATCAGCACTAAGTCGTCTAGGTTTAAGTTCCCTAAACCATTTCAGTCGAATGCTGTAATGACTCCTTTAAAAAGGACTCGGCCAATTCTCTCATTCTTGCGAGTTCGTGGTGAGTTTCTAACGACTAGGGAACGAAGTTTTATGTAAGTAAAAATGTCTTACATATAGATGAAAAACTGTAACTGAAACAGAAATTCCCGAACTAGCATATTTCAATCGTATACGACATTCTATTTCACATAAAATATATGTTCTTTAATATTTTATGTAAATAAATATTTTAAATAATGTTGCTAAAACCCCAGAATTTGTGACTTTTCTTTATTATAATTTTTAATGCACGAGATCTCAATACCATTAAGTCTTTGTGGGCTACTTTGGGGAGAAGGGTGCGTGATCGCTGTTCACCTGCATCATCGTTACCTGAACTTGGCACTATTTAGGAGGAAGAGTGATATCAGATTCCCTTCAAAACCAACACTTCTCTTTCGTGTGATATTCTTTTATATAAACTGAGTACTCCGGCGCTCAGAAATTTTCTTAGGAAAGACACAAAACCATGCAGGACCTGTATTTATCCATTCCGAGACGAATGGTAGCTATTTTCACAACGTGTTAGGCCTGGTAATGTGTGGCGTTTTTCGTATTTCCATCCCCCCCCCCCCCCCCCTCCCGTACGTACATGTCTGCCAAGATTCAAAACCGATGATTTTGCTTTAGGGTGAAAGGCCAAATTAAAAGAGAACACGACTACCTCGTAGTTCTCGTAAGGCACTTTCGTCCATTAGATGGAACATTGTAAACACAGCTTTATGTACATAATTGTTAACATGGGAAATGTTACAGAACTGCATACCTCGTTGAGGAAAGTGAGCGACCCACTGTAGTATTATGTTTGACAGTTAGGTGCATACTATAGGATTTAAAATGATTAAACGCATGAGCCTACAAATAAACTGTAAACTGTAATGAGATAGAATACAGTATTGATAGTTAGTTACTTGTTTAAACATTTCTTCCGCAGTAGTGGAATCATTCATTGAAATTCAAGACATTGCACCGCTGCTTGCCATTAAAACTGCCCAACCCGAAAGGATAGAAAATAACAAAATTTTACTAATTGTGAGTATACTGAATAGTTCAAAAAAGAATAGGTGATTAAATTTGTAGGTGATGTGGGGTATACTGGTGGTCAGTTATAGTAAAGAAAGCTGCAACTTCTACCCCCAACAATGGGGTAGGAAATGAGACTGGATGAGAGATATGGGTACACAATTCGATGCTGCTTCACCTCTGTGCCACTGCCTGGCAAGTGGTGGTGCGTCAGTGTCTCGGCAACACATGACCAGATGAGAGACCTGGACAACGTGCTGGCCAGGTCAAGAGTCGAACGCCCTCTACATTGAGGTAGGTCAGCACAGAGGCCATTACGTAACGCTCTAGGTTATCTTGTTGAAAGATAACGTCACAAAGACCTCGCAGACAGGGTACAGCCGTGGCCTTAACACGTCAGAAATGTTACAGTTGCTGTCCGAATTACCCGGCATGCAAGTCAACGGTGACTGTGTTGTGCACGCAGTAGGATCTCACACCAAGACGCTAAGTGCAGGACCCCCACTGCAATGAAAAATTCAAATCCGACAACCTCGGTGCTTGTCGGAGCCTTCACACACACACACACACACACACACACACACACACACACACGGCACCCCACTGACGTCGCTGTCTCTGTGCTGCCGCGTCATGGGTCACCACGACAATGCTCACCGTGCCGAAGGTCTGTGGTGTTCCAGACGTTGTCGCGCTGATCGCGTGGTGACAATTATTGAAGTACATGAAATAAAAGCGTCATAACTTCTGAGCGGTTTGCGTTAGGTCGTTCAAACTGCACTGCTGGCCGCAGGGCATGATGGGAATTACTATGTGCGTGTATGATTTGGTTTGGCCACGAAGCCCACTTTCATTTGGATGGGCTCGTCAATAAGCAAAATTGGCGCATTTGGGAGACTGAGAATCCGCATTTCACGATCGACAAGTCTCTTCACCCTCAACAGGTGACTGTGTGGTGTGCAGTGTCTGTTCACAGAATAATCGCTGCAATATTTCTTGATGGCACAGTGACCACCAAACGGTATGTAAAGGTTTTGGAAGATGATTTCATCCACAATACCCAGAGTGACTCTGATTTCCACAAGATGTGGTTCATGCAAGACAGAGCTCGAGTCCATTGAAGCAGTAGAGTGTTTGACGTCCTGGAGGAGCACTTTGGGGACCCCATTTTGGCTCTGGGGTACCCAGAGGGCCTCGATTGGCCGCCATATTCTCCGGATCTGAACACATGCGACTCCTGTTTGTGGGGCTATATTAAAGACAAGGTATACAGCAAAAACACCAAAACCATTGCTGAGATGAAAACAGCCATTCAGGAGGTCATCGACAGGATCGATGTTCCGACACTACAGCGGATCATGCAGAATTTCGCAATTCGTCTGTGCCACATCATCGGCAAGGATGGTAGGCATATCTAATATGTCATAACCTAAATCTGTAGTGATGTTTACATGTTGAATAAAATGAATGCACGCCGCAGTTTGTAACTAATTTACGTTTATTTCCCTATAGTTTAATAGTTGTAACCCTGTACGTTGCGTGGCTGTACGTCCCAGCGACAGTACTTCTGCCCTCTCTGGCCCTAGTCTCTCGGGGTCGTTCACATACTGAATGGCGTTCAATGCTGTTTCCCTCAACCCATCGATTCCATATCCGAACGACAGTCGTGGATCCCGACCAACGCGAGCTGCAGTGTTTTTGAACGGTGATCTGCGGTTTCTAGAGGCCACGAAGACATCAGAGTGTTGCAGATGTCACGACTGTCCAGTGTGGTCTGGCATTGTCATGCAGAACGCAAGGCTGCTCCATGTGTGGATCAACTCTTCAAATTGAAAACTGAAATGCTGATCACACTCATATATAAAATGTAGTACACTTAATGCCAATTTGACGTTCGTTGCATGCCACTTTCATGGTTATACAATTTTAATAGCCATTGGAGTATTTAAAAGAGCAAAGTATTTCTTCAGTCGAATCGTTTTCACGTTATGTTGCTTTGCAGATTCAAACCTATGTACTGAATTTTTCAGCCGGCCGGAGTGGCCGAGCGGTTCTAGGCGCTACAGTCTGCAGCCGCGCGATCGCTACGGTCGCAGGTTCGAATCCTGCCCCGGGCATGGATGTGTGTGATGTCCTTCGGTTAGTTAGGTTTAAGTACTTCTAAGTTCTAGGGGACTGATGACCTCAGAAGTCAAGTCCCATAGTGCTCAGAGCCATTTGAACCATTTTTTGAATTTTTCAGTCGATGAAAAATTACTCGAGGGAAGTCATATTCTTGCGTAGGCTATTTTCATTTTTGAAATAATAATAACTGAAGAGGGGCAGCAGCCTTTTCAGTAATTGCAGGGGCAACAGTCTGGATGATTGACTGATCTGGCCTTGTAACACTAACCAAAACAGCCTTGCTGTGCTGGTACTGCGAACGGCTGAAAGCAAGGGGAAACTACGGCCGTAATTTTTCCCGAGGGCATGCAGCTTTACTGTATGATTAAATGATGATGGCGTCCTCTTGGGTAAACTATTCCGGAGGTAAAATAGTCCCCCATTCGGATCTCCGGGCGGGGACTACTCAACAGGACGTCGTTATCAGGAGAGAGAAAACTGCCGTTCTACGGATCGGAGTGTGGAATGTCAGATCCCTTAATCGGGCAGGTAGGTTAGAAAATTTAAAAATGGATAGGTTAAAGTTAGATATAGTGGGAATTAGTGAAGTTCGGTGGCAGCAGGAACATGACTTCTGGTCAGGTGAATACAGGGTTATAAATACAAAATCAAATAGGGGTAATGCAGGAGTCGGTTTAACAATGAATAAAAAAATAGGAGTGCGGGTACGCTACTACAAACAGCATAGTGAACGCATTATTGTGGCCAAGATAGACACGAAGCCCACGCCTACTGCAGTAGTACAAGTTTATATGCCAACTGCCTCTGCAGATGACGAAGTAATTGAAGAAATGTATGATGAAATAAAAGAAATTATTCAGATAGTGAAGGGAGACGAAAATTTAATAGTCAAGGGTGACTGGAATTCGATAGTAGGAAAAGGGATAGATGGAAACGTAGTAGGTGAATGTGGATTGGGGGCTAAGAAATGAAAGAGGAAGCCGCCTGATAGAATTTTGCACAGAGCACAACTTAAACATAGCTAACACTTGGTTCAAGAATCATAAAAGAAGGTTGTATACACGGAAGAAGCCTGGAGATACTGACAGGTTTCAGATAGATTACACAATGGTAAGACAGAGATTTAGGAACCAGGTTTTAAATTGTAAGACATTTCCAGGGGCAGATGTGGACTCTGATCACAAACTTTTGGTTATGAACTGTAGATTAAAACTGAAGAAACTGCAAAAAGGTGGGAATTTAAGGAGATGGAACCTGGATAAACTGAAAGAACCAGAGGTTGTACAGAGTTTCAGGGAGAGCATAAGAGAACAATTGACAGGAATGGGGGAAAGACATACAGTAGAAGAAGAATGGGTAGCTTTGAGAGATGAAGTAGTGAAGGCAGCAGAGGACCTAGTAGGTAAAAAGACGAGGGCTAGTAGAAATCCTTGGGTAACAGAAGAAATACTGAATATAATTGATGAAAGGAGAAAATATAAAAATGCAGTAAATGAAGCAGGCAAAAAGGAATACAAACGTCTCAAAAACGAGATCGACAGGAAGTGCAAAATGGCTAAGCAGGAATGGCTAGAGGACAAATGTAAGGATGTAGAGGGTTATCTCACTAGGGGTAAGATAGATACTGCCTACAGGAAAACTGAAGAGACCTTTGGAGAAAAGAGAACCACTTGTATGAATATCAAGAGCTCAGATGGAAACCCAGTTCTAAGGGAAAGCAGAAAGGTGGAGGGAGTATATAGAGGGCCTATACACGGTTAATGTACTTGAGGGCAATATTATGGAAATGGAAGAGGATGTCGATGAAGATGAAATGGGAGATACGATACTGCGTGAAGAGTTTGACAGAGCACTGAAAGACCTGAGTCGAAACAAAGTCCCAGGAGTAGACAACATTCCATTAGAACTACTGGTGAGCAAGATGTATGAGACAGGCGAAATACCCTCAGACTTCAAGAAGAATATAATAATCCCGCTCCCAAAGAAAGCAGGTGCTGACAGATGTGAAAATTACCGAACAATCAGTTTGATAAGGCACGGCTGCAAAATACTAACGCGTATTCTCTACAGACGAATGGAAAAACTGGTAGAAGCTGACCTCGGGGAAGATCAGTTTGGATTCCGTAGAAATGTTGGAACACGTGAGGCAATAGTGACCCTACGACTTATCTTAGAAGCTAGATTAAGGAAAGACAAACCTACGTTTCTAGCATTTGTAGACTTAGAGAAAGCTTCTGACAATGTTGACTGGAATAGTCTCTTTCAAATTCTAAAGATGGAAGGGGTAAAATACAGGGAGCGAAAGGCTATTTACAATTTGTACAGAAAGCAGATGGCAGTTATAAGAGTCGAGGGACATGAAAGGGAAGCAGTGGTTGGGAAAGGAGTGAGACAGGGTTGTAGCCTCTCCCAGATGTTATTCAATCTGTATATTGAGCAAGCAGTGAAGGAAACAAAAGAAAAATTCGGAGTAGGTATTAAAATCCATGGAGAAGAAATAAAAACTTTGAGGTTCGCCGATGACATTGTAATTCCGTCAGAGGCGGCAAAGGACTTGGAAGAGCAGTTGAACGGAATGGACAGTGTCATGAAAGGAGGGTATAAGATGAACATCAACAAAAGCAAAACGAGGATAATGGAATGTAGTCGAATTAAGTCAGGTGATGCTGAGGGAATTAGATTAGGAAATGAGACACTTAAGGTAATAAAGGAGTTTTGCTATTTGGGGAGCAAAATAACTGATGATGGTCGAAGTAGAGAGGATATAAAATGTAGACTGGCAATGGCAAGGAAAGCGTTTCTGAAGAAGAGAAATTTGTTAACCTCGAGTATAGATTTAAGTGTCAGGAAGTCGTTTCTGAAAGTATTTGTATGGAGTGTAACCATGTATGGAAGTGAAACATGGACGATAACTAGTTTTGACAAGAAGAGAATAGAAGCTTTCGAAATGTGGTGCTACAGAAGAATGCTGAAGATTAGATGGATAGATCACATAACTAATGAGGAGGTATTGAATAGGATTGGGGGGAAGAGAAGTTTGTGGCACAACTTAACTAGAAAAAGGGATCGGTTGGTAGGACATGTTCTGAGGCATCAAGGGATCACCAATTTAGTATTGGAGGGCAGCGTGGAGGGTAAAAATCGTAGAGGGAGACCAAGAGATGAATACACTAAACAGATTCAGAAGGATGTAGGCTGCAGTAGGTACTGGGAGATGAAGAAACTTGTACAGAATAGAGTAGCATGGAGAGCTGCATCAAACCAGTCTCAGGACTGAAGACCACAACGACAACAACTACAGCTCAGAACAAAGCGATTATTTGTAAAATAAAAACAGCCTACGTGAGAAAATGACTTCCCTTAAGAAATTTACAACGGCTGTGGACGTTGTGTATAAAAGACTAAAGACTATTAACAAAAAGTTAGAATATATGAAGAGTTATATGTCTCTGAAGCACAATCAAGATTTTGGTCTGATAGTTACTTCGTGCATAAGAGGTCAACATTACTGCAATGTGTATAAATAGATAATATACGGGACAGAGGTAGTACAAACGGCATCATTTGCGCCTCAGACTATTTACTATAAATTCCAATTCCAGTTTCGGTCTTTGTCTAACTTTCAGATGCGTTACCACATTTCGATCACTTTGTGTGCGTATGAGATCAGTGTTTAACTAGATTCTTCTAGAAACGGGAAGCGGTGAACCGTCTAGATACTGAGTGTGGATATATGATGCACCGGTTAATCTACGGAAAATTTTTGTTCCACGTAGTTTCACACTAATTATATAGATTTTTTGTGTTTGTGCATGTAAACTGTACTTGCATCAAAATTAATTGTTTTTGCTTACATAAAAGTGCGGAAGCTACACAAGCATATAATTTTTAATTACTTGTAAAATGCAGTTTACATTTTGTAACGATATAAAACACACAGTAGCCTATATTGAACGATCTTCGGTTCTAATTATGTGAAAAAGAAACAAACAGACAAATAACAAGGAGAAGTCGTTAGATCCCGTTCCTGGCTCACTCATTCATTTACGTTTCTTTTCCCACCAATGTTACCAGTACGACTGGTAATCTTACTGTTTACTACATTTATCTACAGTACCAAAACTACCGAACGATATCTTTGTTGGAGCGCAACTATAGACACAGTTCACGACCAGAAGAGGAAATGGGCCAAACGCTAGCGGTAGGACAAATGAGTACTCTGCGCCGAACACCACAATGTGGCTTTCAGTGCACAGAGGAAAAGGAAAACAGACAATAATATCACTATATAATAGTTTTACATTTGGTAAAAGCATCGAAAAGTGAAACTTCCTGGCAGATTAAAACTGTGTGCCGGACCGACACCCGAACTCGGGGCCTTTGCCTTTCGCGGGCAAGTGCTCTACCGACTGAGCTACCCAAGCATGTCTCACGCCCCGTCCTCACAGCTTTACTTCCGCCAGTACCTCGTCTAATACCTTCCAAACTTCACAGTAGCTCTCCTGCCAACCTTGCAGAACGGCCAAGGTCCCGAGCTCAGTCGGTAGAGCACTTGCCCACGAAAGGCAAAGGTCCCGAGTTCGGGTCTCGATCCGGCACACAGTTTTAAACTGCCAGGAAGTTTCATATCTGCGCACACTCCGCTGTAGAGTGAAAAAATCATTCTAGCATCGAAAGGTGTTTGCTATTAAGTTATAGCCTAACTGTGACATTAACATTTCTTTCATGTAACATTATAGAGCGGTCTTCATTTATCCATTCATAGAACATAATTTATTGCTTTAAAAATATCCCCTGGCTTTCTTTACTTCAGAAACAAAAATTTTATAATAAATATTGAAAAACTGCAATTGACTGTTGAAAGAGAACTGAAACTCAGTTTTTTTGTATCTAAACTTTTTGCATTTTTTCTTTCTACGGAAGTCACCATTAGTTCAAAAAATGGCTCTGAGCACTATGGGACTTAACATCTGTGGTCATCAGTCCCCTAGAACTTAGAACTACTTAAACCTAACTAACCTAAGGACATCACACACTTCCATGCCCGAGGCAGGATTCGAACCTGCGACCGTAGCAGTCGCGCGGTTCCGGACTGAGCGCCTAGAACCGCTAGACCACCGCTCACCATTAGTTCCCCTTGCTGCTCTTCCTCTCACCCCTTCTCAAGCGCGGTTTCTTAGAACTGTTTCGTAACAAAAATAATCTTGTGTTTGAACAGTCGACCATTTTCCTACAAGTATCATTGTTTATTTGATACATAATTATTAATTTATCAACACAAATTTTACTGTTCACTGATTAGCAGTATTTAGCTACTAAAGGAGAATCCCTGATGTGGTTTCACTACAGAGCAGTTACAATACTAGGTATTCATGTTGCAGATTATTTTGTCCGTACTTTTACTTTAGTTGTAGCTCAACTTAAAAACGCAATATTGTCCGATAATACTGATAGCTTCTACAACCCAGCTATTACAACTTTTTAGATATAACATGAAAGTTTCCTAATCATATGTATCAGAACTCTAGTGACTTCGAGCGAAACTTTTGCATTATCATAACAGAACTCAATGTAAGTGCTCGCGAGCTATCATTCCGCAAATAAGTTTGTGATCTTTTCTTTTTTACAGACTTTCACTGGAAGCAGGATGTCGTCGACTGATTCTCTGGGTGCACCTACCACCTTCCTGGGCGACTACCACATGAAGTTCATTAAAAGACTGACGTCAAGCAATCTTTTACGGAGACCCCACTTCACGATCTTAAAGGTAAATCTTAGCCGTTGCACTCTGATTTCTGCATTTATCTGAATCATATTATTACTATCCACAGATATATTTCTTTACAACAGCTCTCTTATTTGCTATTATTTCATTTCCTAAAGCCATGAAAGATTTTTTTATTATTTACTTAAATAGCAATATGAATATGCAACGGGTAAGCGCTATGGCAATGAATAACTTTTCCTAAGTTTCTACGTTTAGAACATTCGTTAGATCCTCACTAATGACCAGCGTTTCCACACAAAAACTTTTCTTTTTTGTGAACCTGTAGGTAAATTTTATAATAGGGATTTCTCTGCTATGAACACTGTATCGAGATGTACTGGCGCTATGCTGTACAGGAAACGATTAGGATGACGCAGTATTTCACTAACTAGGACCGTACTTTGGAAGAAGGTATTTAAAATGCTATGCATGTATTTCGGTTTGAGATTTATGGCTTAATTCTCTTTAAAAATTCTTTTATGGTGACGATCCCTTCATCCAAGTGACGGCGGTCCTTTTTCCAGTATCCACTCAGATAAATTAGCACATCGCCAGTAAGAACACAGACTACTGTGAGGTGTTCATTTCTCGGCACCAAATAATAGCAATAATGTTGTATACTGTAGGTATTATCGGGTTTCCCTCTTCAAAATACCGGTCATGGAGGATATTAATGTTTTGAAATAGTTACCCCCTATCATTTGGTGTTAGCCATCGTTAACACGAAGCGCAGATGTTGCCGAAAGATGCAGTCTACGCAGTGTTAACACGTTTCATACTTCATTTGTCAGGCGTTTGCTCTACTGCAGGAATGTCATGCTGTTCTGTATGAATATTTTGTTGGAGTGAAATCTCAGGGATGTGGAAAACTCGGTACGAAATAACTTTTTTTTTTTTTTCAAATAACTTTGAGCAGGATATGACAGGAGACGAGATAACAGTTGCTCGTTGGAGAACTGATTTAATTTAAGGAAGTTAGTTTCCCTCTAAGGCAGAGACCATAGAGGTTAGGTGAAAACTTGTCGGCTCCAAGACCTGCAGATCTGTTAACTTCGTGCGAAATCGTATTTTCACTCATCATCAATATGTAATCAACAAACACTAAACACTGGGAGTGTTCATCAGTGGCACTATTTTAAAACTCGATCATGTACACAAAGAGAAATAGCTGTGATCGGATGATAAGACTATTAAATAGGTGGAACAGCTTGTAATCGGAATCAGAGCGAAGTGCTGACTGATATGTGTGGAGTCAGTCAAAAACGGACATAAGCGCAACAAAAAGTCAAAGAAACGAATACGAAAGGAACATTCAACAGGGATCATTCGGTCAGTCAAATTAGAACATCACTCAAGTGATATATGCTGAAGACATTGACTAGATCCAGGGAAGAAATAGTACTAATGAACAAGACCATCCAGACCAATCGAGCAGGTTTTGTATGCTTGTGAAATAGTAAAAAAACAGAGCGTCTCATCATTAGGTGGAATCCAGTGCAAGAAGTTTATCCCAGCCACCGCAAATGTGAAGACAAGCCTATGAAATAACCATCACGTAGAATATATTTCCAAGCATTGTTCACAGCAGGCATATCACATCGGACAGAAGTCAGTGTGCGTTGATCCAAGCTGGGAATCGCGCTAGCTACACTTTCTGAAAAGTGGGTTTAGGCTCCAGATGAACAGAATATTGAACCAACCACTAATATTTTATGAATGGAAGACACTGAGAATCTCTAGAAAAATTTCTATAATTTCCTTGTTTTTCAGTGAAATGTCTTTGGTACAGAGAACGGAGAATGGTGGAACCATTACTGTCACGAGCTGGATGAAATGTAGAACCGCCGAAACGTTGTAGTCCCCCTGAGTATAGCAAATTTCTTGCATGGGTAACTCATACCAGTAAATCTATGCTAGCCGATGGGTTTTGAAATACATGATTTAGTTTCTAGTGGAAGAAATCACAAGTGAGAAAAAGAAAAAAAATGTTGAAGAGATGAATTCTTCATTGACCTGATGCAAATCGGAGCATATGACTTGTCAGAGAACAAGAAATATGAGAACACAGTAAAGAAGAAACATTTTAGATGCATGCGATTCCTTAAGCCTGATTGTGATACGATTATGATGATACACGGCACAGAAAAGGAATGACGAGTCCTGCGTTTCTTATTTTGCGTGCACGTAATTATGTGTTTAACTGAAGGAATGTCGTGACAACGGTCTGAAAAAAAAATCATTCTCAGTGTCGGAAAATTACACTAATTACACGACATGTGGTAACCTTGAAGAGACAAAACGACCATTGTTTTCAGTCTATTTCACTGACTGAAAAGACAGTGTTAGTTGCTCTTTCTGAGAGTTTACGTTTTACGCCGCCGTTTGTAGTGACGTTCAGAATATCGTCTAGGTTGATCATAGAGCCAGTGTAGCTCTTGAAACTCAGATGAATTGGGTAGTCGTTTGCCTTGACGATGTGTTCTTGCTGATACACGATTTTTACAGCTGGGCACTACAAACTGAAACGATCAGTTGTGATTGGATAGGAAGCACTGAGGTTAAGAACGTTGGTGGAGTAGCTGGAATACACGATAAGTTCAATTAAATTTGACGCCGTCAGGTTGAAGCAAGCAATCTACTTGAAACACATTCTTTTATTTACCAATTTTTGGCCTGGAAGTCTACCGATAAAGCGCGTGCCAGGAAACAAAGGCCGCGTGATCGAATCACGATGGGACCATGGTTCGAGTTAACATTCCAAAGATGTTCGGGCTCACATGCGGTTCCTCTTCTTCGAAATGTCTTGGCTCAGACTCGTGTAGGAGTTGAACCGCACGTGTCGCATTACACGCGCAAAATTAGACACTTGTCATCCTTTGGTTAAACTGTCTGGCTGAAAGCAAGTTTGCGAAATTGTGGGTTTAATATAACATATAACAACAGTAATAATAATATCGGGAGTTAAATTAACGACCCATAAATGATGTAGTCCACACAGTTGCGATTTGGTTAGAATAATGTTTGTTCAGAAAGCAAACTAATAGCGACAGTAGACGTATTTAAGATTACTATTACACTCGAGTGCATATCCATTTGATACAGTTCGATCATTCACAATCTCATCGCGTAGCACAAGTCCAATACTCAACTTCGTTATTTACGCGAAAAATTAGAGTTCACACAGGCGCGCGGCTGCTTACCGCACAGGGACTAAGTCCCGTAATACCACACAATGAAAAAATTTCAAAGTCTTTTCACTTGCTAGCTATTTAAAGACCGACAGTCCGCTTTCGCGTCTCCACCAGCACTGTACTTCTGGTGTCTAGACCAGGACTGTCCGCTTTTGCGTCTGCACCCGCACTGTTGTTGTGCCCGTCCCCGACCGCGTCTCCAGCGTGCCGAACATCGTCGCTTGACCACTTTCACATTCTAAATAAAGTAACAGTAATATCCATTACATAATAAACGTTAAATTCTTTTACATAAAACCATACAGTTTCCCTTCTCAATTTTGAATGTCACGGCCAGTAGCCTTTCACCAATGCGCTTTCTGATAAATACGTAAAGAACAAAAGTAACTATTATGCACTAAACTTTACAACAAATATCCTATTATAGGTTTGTTTATAAATAAATAAATCTTCTGCTACCAGTCACGATTTTTCTTTATTTTACTATTTGCACGACGCGTTTCGAGAAATAATTCTCATTTTCAAGTGCGTTTTTTTTTTATGTGTGTTAAGCCATTTCTTTTGATGTTCTCAGTGTGTGTGAGTCTGCTTCATTTTGTTGACTTTTACTGTAATACATAAGAAACGCGATTTTTAGTTGGGTATCAATTCTTTCTGTGAGGTTAGTGGCTAAAGTTTGAGAACAATTTGTACTTACAGTTTTCTAATGGTCCATTTGTGTAGAGTCTCACACACACTTAACATCACACACAACTTGTACACTTTACACATCGAAAATATCTTATATAAACAAAACAGTTACAGAGATCTTCTTACAGGTAGTTCACAGAGATAACATTATAGATCTTCCACAGATTATGATATGCTTTTGTACAGAGGTTATTTATCTTAACAGTTTGATTTTACAATTGTGCTTATTTATATGTTTTACTATTTTTATTTAAGTATATTATCGAAACATCTGAAGAAATTCACTGATTCACTTTCAAGTTTTTCATTTAATATTTTATCTTCATATTTTCTGTAATGTGAATATATCTCCAGTTCTTCAAGCAAATCCATTTTATGTCCCTTATTTAGTCGGTGGAGTACTTTGACATTTTGCTCTATTTTTCCAATTGGGTGTCCTGTATTATGTATGTGTGTTGCTATTGCTGATGTAGTGTGTTTGTTGTGTGTGTATGCTCTAATGTGCTCTGTGTACCTGGTGTTAATATTTCGGCCTGTTTGTCCTACGTGGAACTTGGAGCATTCCTGGCATGTTACCTTGTATATTCCAGAGTCTGAATATGGATCATGATTACACTTTATATTATGTATTAGTTTTTGGTGTAGTTTATTGGATGTAGAAAGCCCAATTTTTACTCTGTGATTTTTGAAAATATTTGCAATCTTCTGTGATACATTGCCTATGTATGGAATGCTAGATATATATTTGTTTTTCTCTTTTTCTTCTGTGGTGCAGTTTGTACCTGGGTTTCTCTTCACTTTGTCTAAGATTGTGTCAACCATGGAAGCATTGTAACCATTGGCAACTGCAATCTTCTTCACTGTGTTTATTTCTTGTTGCATATTTTCTTGGTTCAATGGTATTTTAGTTGCCCTATGCAGCATTGACCTGTATGCTGCCTGTTTATGGATATTTGGGTGACATGAGGTTGCAGGGATTGTGGTGTCAGTCATTGTGTTTTTCCTATAAATTTTGAATGTGCATGTGTTGTTGTGTCTTGTAATATTTAGGTCCAGAAAGTTGATACTTTTATTTTGCTCATGTTCCACTGTAAATTTGATTTTCTCATTTAGATTATTGAAGTGATTAAGAATGTCTGTGATGTCTTTGGTATCTCCTTTCACTAACAGTAGTGTGTCATCTACATATCTCCTATAACATTCTATTTTCTTTAGGCAAGGTTCTTGGCTGTCAAATAATTTTTGTTCTAAGTGATTTATGTATATGTCAGCTATGGTACCGGATATACATGATCCCATTGCTAGGCCATCTGGTTGCTTATAAATGTCGTCATTAAAGGTAAAGTAGTTGTAACTTAGGGTTAGCTGAAGGAGTTCCATAAATTCGACAATCTCTGTGTATGAAAGTTTCTTGTGTTGCATAAGGTTCTTTTGTATTACTGTTAGAGCTTCTTGTATGGGTATGTTTGAATAAAGGTTGGTGATGTCAAGTGATATAAACTGTGCATCTTGGGGGAGCTTTCTGGTTCTTAGTTCTTTGGCTAGAATCATGCTGTTTTTTATGGAATATGTTGTTTCATATGTATAATTTTTCACCAGTATGTTATTTAGTTTTTGTGACAGTTTGTATGCTGGGCTGTTTATAGAGTTAACCACAGGACGTATCGGGTTTCCATTTTTGTGTATTTTTGGCTGTGCTCTTAGGCGTGGTGCTTTTGGATTCATACATGTAAGGTATTTCTTTTCAGTTTCTGTCAACAGAAAATGTGTGTTCTTTAATTGTTCCTTAATTTTATTTTGGAATTGTTTGGTTGGGTCTTTTTTAATGTGCTGAATATTATTAGCAGCAAAAAATTCATTTGTTTTGTCTATGTATTCTTTTTCTTTCATCACAACTAATGTATTACTTTTGTCTGACTTTACAGCTATGGATTGGTTGTTTTTCAGTTTATTATTTATAGATTTTAAAGTTTTTGAATCATTTATTGTATATTTAGATCTAAACTTCTCTTTATTCAATTCTTTCTCAAGAAGTTTGCTTATTTTGTGACCTATTGCTGCTTTTGTATTTGAATTTAATTTTGCAGCATCTGCTGCACTTTTAGTTGCAGCTATAACCTGTTTCAGTGTATCGTTGTTGAGGTTAGGTTTTACATTGTATTTTAGTCCTTTTTGGAGTAGATCGTTTTCTCTTTGGTTGAACTTTATGTCAGTGTTGTTCACCACTCTACTGTAAAATGTGTGTTTGCTTTTGTCAGTTATCTCAAGGTTGGATCTCTTGTCTTGTTTGGATGTCAAGGTCTGTAGTTTCTTGTTATGTGTGTTGCAAATGTTCAAGTACTCCTTGTCGACTATGTCCTGGATATGCCTGCAAATGCTGTCATAAACTGTAGGTTCCATGTTGTTTGCTGCTTCTATCTGCATGTTGAGTAGCTTTCTGTTTAGTAAGTCCTTTTTCTTATGTAAATGCCTTATTTCGGTTTTCAGCCAGAGTTTTTCTGCTTTGTGTTTTATAAGTTTTGCTATGTTGCTGCTAGAACATATTTTCACCTTTATATATTTCGGAATTATGCCTAGTTGTTGACAGTGCTTGTTGAATCTTATGTGTGCAACTGTTTTTAGTACTTTCATTTTGAGGTTTTTGTATTTATATATAGCTTTCATTGCCTGGCTTGGCACTAATAATTTGATTTGATCCATTATAAATGGTTTCTGAAAGCCTGCGACTGTAGATACAATAGGTTTGTTTATAAATAAATAAATCTTCTGCTACCAGTCACGATTTTTCTCTATTTTACTATTTGCACGACGCGTTTCGAGAAATAATTCTCATTTTCAAGTGCGTTTTTTTTTTATGTGTGTTAAGCCATTTCTTTTGATGTTCTCAGTGTGTGTGAGTCTGCTTCATTTTGTTGACTTTTACTGTAATACATAAGAAACGCAATTTTTAGTTGGGTATCAATTCTTTCTGTGAGGTTAGTGGCTAAAGTTTGAGAACAATTTGTACTTACAGTTTTCAATCCATAGCTGTAAAGTCAGACAAAAGTAATACATTAGTTGTGGAAAGAAAAAGAATACATAGACAAAACAAATGAATTTTTTGCTGCTAATAATATTCAGCACATTAAAAAAGACCCAACCAAACAATTCCAAAATAAAATTAAGGAACAATTAAAGAACACACATTTTCTGTTGACAGAAACTGAAAAGAAATACCTTACATGTATGAATCCAAAAGCACCACGCCTAAGAGCACAGCCAAAAATACACAAAAATGGAAACCCGATACGTCCTGTGGTTAACTCTATAAACAGCCCAGCATACAAACTGTCACAAAAACTAAATAACATACTGGTGAAAAATTATACATATGAAACAACATATTCCATAAAAAACAGCATGATTCTAGCCAAAGAACTAAGAACCAGAAAGCTCCCCCAAGATGCACAGTTTATATCACTTGACATCACCAACCTTTATTCAAACATACCCATACAAGAAGCTCTAACAGTAATACAAAAGAACCTTATGCAACACAAGAAACTTTCATACACAGAGATTGTCGAATTTATGGAACTCCTTCAGCTAACCCTAAGTTACAACTACTTTACCTTTAATGACGACATTTATAAGCAACCAGATGGCCTAGCAATGGGATCATGTATATCCGGTACCATAGCTGACATATACATAAATCACTTAGAACAAAAATTATTTGACAGCCAAGAACCTTGCCTAAAGAAAATAGAATGTTATAGGAGATATGTAGATGACACACTACTGTTAGTGAAAGGAGATACCAAAGACATCACAGACATTCTTAATCACTTCAATAATCTAAATGAGAAAATCAAATTTACAGTGGAACATGAGCAAAATAAAAGTATCAACTTTCTGGACCTAAATATTACAAGACACAACAACACATGCACATTCAAAATTTATAGGAAAAACACAATGACTGACACCACAATCCCTGCAACCTCATGTCACCCAAATATCCATAAACAGGCAGCATACAGGTCAATGCTGCATAGGGCAACTAAAATACCATTGAACCAAGAAAATATGCAACAAGAAATAAACACAGTGAAGAAGATTGCAGTTGCCAATGGTTACAATGCTTCCATGGTTGACACAATCTTAGACAAAGTGAAGAGAAACCCAGGTACAAACTGCACCACAGAAGAAAAAGAGAAAAACAAATATATATCTAGCATTCCATACATAAGCAATGTATCACAGAAGATTGCAAATATTTTCAAAAATCACAGAGTAAAAATTGGGTTTTCTACATCCAATAAACTACACCAAAAACTAATACATAATATAAAGTGTAATCATGATCCATATTCAGACTCTGGAATATACAAGGTAACATGCCAGGAATGCTCCAAGTTCTACGTAGGACAAACAGGCCGAAATATTAACACCAGGTACACAGAGCACATTAGAGCATACACACACAACAAACACACTACATCAGCAGTAGCAACACACATACATAATACAGGACACCCAATTGGAAAAATAGAGCAAAATGTCAAAGTACTCCACCGACTAAATAAGGGACATAAAATGGATTTGCTTGAAGAACTGGAGATATATTCACATTACAGAAAATATGAAGATAAAATATTAAATGAAAAACTTGAAAGTGAATCAGTGAATTTCTTCAGATGTTTCGATAATATACTTAAATAAAAACAGTAAAACATATAAATAAGCACAATTGTAAAATCAAACTGTTAAGATAAATAACCTTTGTACAAAAGCATATCATAATCTGTGGAAGACCTATAATGTTATCTCTGTGAACTACCTGTAAGAAGATCTCTGTAACTGTTTTGTTTATATAAGATATTTTCGATGTGTAAAGTGTACAAGTTGTGTGTGATGTTAAGTGTGTGTGAGACTCTACACAAATGGACCATTAGAAAACTGTAAGTACAAATTGTTCTCAAACTTTAGCCACTAACCTCACAGAAAGAATTGATACCCAATTAAAAATCGCGTTTCTTATGTATTACAGTAAAAGTCAACAAAATGAAGCAGACTCACACACACTGAGAACATCAAAAGAAATGGCTTAACACACATAAAAAAAACGCACTTGAAAATGAGAATTATTTCTCGAAACGCGTCGTGCAAATAGTAAAATAAAGAAAAATCGTGACTGGTAGCAGAAGATTTATTTATTTATAAACAAACCTATTGTATCTACAGTCTCAGGCTTTCAGAAACCATTTATAATGGATCAAATCAAAATATCCTATTACCTAACGATTCAATAAGGTGTCATGCTGTCATCGTCCAGTGTGTTTTGTGAAGAGGAAATGATGATCTGATGCTTAACTGAAAATACTGATAATTTAAATTAAACTACATCTTTTAAACAAATAAAGTTAGAGTTGATATTTACAACCTTTGTCATTTTAATGATGCGCTTCTATATGAAATGTCGATCGTGAAGATCGACCAAAGCGTTCTGATTTTAGCCTTCAGGTCTTTGTTACAAAACTTGTGAATTTCACTTTAACAGTAAATCCTAAACTATTATAGATATGATCAATATTTAAGTTTTATTGCGATCACCATGAAAATTTATAGAGGATGGTAGATTAAAATTACTGTGGCTTCATTCCCTGAATTAATACAGAATTAAATAGTTTTCTTATATGTTTCCCTTTATGGCCGATCTTAGGTCCGTCATATTTAACACTGCTGCATCTCCCTGGCCACAAACGGCTTCTGCGGGATTTCCCTATGACGTAGGTTCTGGTCTGTCTCACTCGCACACTACAGCGCTTAGGCCTCATTCAGCATAATAGTCGCCTGTGAATTTCCCCATCTCGAGGCGATTCTGCGCTCTTTGTGGCACACAGTCCTGGACGACAGGGTTCGTACTGAAGGCTGACTCTTCCGCCCATAGATTTAAATGAGAGCGGAATGCTCGTTAACTCACAAAGAGGAGGAGGAGGAGACTAGTGTTTAACGTCCCGTCGACAACGAGGTCATTAGAGACGGAGCGCAAGCTCGGGTAAGGGAAGGACGGGGAAGGAAATCGGCCGTGCCCTTTCAAAGGAACCATCCCGGCATTTGCCTGAGATGATTTAGGGAAATCACGGAAAACCTAAATCAGGATGGCTGGAGACGGGATTGAACCGTCGTCCTCCCGAATGCGAGTCCAGTGTGCTAACCACTGCGCCACCTCGCTCGGTCGTTAACTCACAGTGAGATGTATCAGTCTGCCTTTAACTTGACGCTGACGCTGAAAAGACGAGCGTATCCTTGGCTCGAGGTGGTGCAGTTTAGACAAAATTTGTCATTCCTGCGGTTCCTGTAAAAGAGAAGATGATATATTACCACTCTTGTTGATTGGTCCTAGCTGGTGTAAACCTGAAAAAGAGAAAGACACACTCTGTCGAGGGATTAGTAAAACTTAATCCCTCAACAGGTCAGGCCAACGCGTGGTTGGCCTGTGATGTGGTTGTTGGCCCAGTCCACGGATGAGCCGGTTGCGGGAGCGTCTCGTTTTCTCGTAGAACTTCCTGGCGATGGCGCGGAACCTGTCACGGAGAGGCAGGATCTCGGTGTCCTCGTGGAGTTGGTGCGTCGAGAAGCGCCTCGGAAGATGCATAGCAGTCTTCAGGGCGCGGTTCTGTGTCCGCTGCAGAGTCACAATGTGAGCATCTGCGGCTTTCCCCCAGACCACGGCCGCATACTCCAACAGTGGGCGAAACAATGTTAGCTAAAGCTTGATAGCGTGTTGCGGTGGCACTGCCTTTAACTTAGCCATCACATCTCATTTATGTGAAGATTCATTGGGAACAACACGTGACTCCGATTCCATGTTATCTGTAGGTGCCCTCTCCCCAGTAGGATTACTGTAGTAGGTAACTGACACGCTAGTCGTCGAACTGGCGTCCAGTCGAAGGACTTGCACCAGACCGTTGAGCCACACGGATTGTCATTATTATTATTATTATTATTATTATTCTCGAATACCTTGATCGCCTCTAGTGGATTTAATAACAAAATTATATAAAAAATGCGATGAAGACATTTGTGAATAAAAGAATATACGAATACAGAAAATTTGCAAAAGAGACTACTAGAAAATATTCCTGCGATGTAATCTTGAATCCAACCGAAAGCTTTTATGAGAACGGAGACGTTATTAAAGGTAGATTTTCGACACTGGAATAACCGAGCAAAGCTGTTGAGTGTTATGACATCGGATTCTCATGCAGCGGAGGCTGAATTCAGATCGCAGGCCGATAATTTTGATTTAGGCCTTTTTTAATGCGTCTACGTTGATGCTGGGCAAGGGCGATACCAAACCTGTTCTCTTAACGGCCTACTTATCGCTAGGACTAAAAAGGCTGGCGAGCAGGTAGGGAGCAAGCAAAACAGGAAAAGTGACGCGTTTGTTGTCATGCTTATTCAATCTACGTCAGAGCGGTTGCAGGCTCGGTAAAGGTTAACTCCAGGTAATGTTGCTGGATGAAAGCTTTATATCTTATGAAACGGCTGAAAAAGTTGAAAGAACAAGTTTTTACTAAGGTGTCTATCACCGTTGAGCGTGTGATTACCTATCATCCAGAAGGCATAAATACCTGATGCTGTTAAGCGTGGAAGCGGATAAACATCAATCGTCTTCGCTCCACCGTGAATGCAGACGAGCAAACTGACACCTCTTGTTTCAGACCTTCACAGTGGTCGTAGCAAAAGATATTTACATGGAGCACAACCATGAGATCATGAGGCACACGCACTGGCTTGTACGGTTATGTCGGAATATTCTCTCTGGTACCTCAAGCCTTATGATGTTCAGGGAGTATAAAATGGAAACTTGTGAAATGTTAACCAGAAAATGCGTGTATTTGCAGGCATTAGTTACAATGTTAACAGTTCTTTCACATTTCAGGAAACCAGTGCACAAAACCTACATTAATTGAAATATCTGCTATTTGATTTCAATACTATGTCCTTAGTGACCGTAGGTAGTGTTTGGAAATTACAACGTGCTTATTTTAACAAAGCAGGTCGAAACAGTAAGAACATACGAAAAACTTAACAGCTTAAAAATATCGTTTTTTTACAGATGTCATTGCATGCTCGAGAATTGAACTTGTTTTTCTTATGTTTCGACGGTGATGTAATAGTGGTGTAATAGTTATATTTTTATTTTTATTTACTGCGTGGAACTAGAAGTTTGAGCTGAAGGAAGTATGACCGTTGTTTGCAATATCTCAAATTTATATTTGATAAAGAAACTTCCAGTTGATATTTTTCACAAGTTCGTTTCTTTGTCTGGTTTCCAGAACAACCTGAAGTGCAGGATTTATCCCTTTTCCTTACGAAGTGCTGTAGCTGCCTGTGCCGTCACCGTCGCCTTGTATATGTCAGATGTTGGAGTAATACCTCAGATGGTTGATGGAGCAGTCACTCATATTGAAAGGTAATGCCTACATATCTAGCATTAACTGTAGCTGTTAAGTGTTGTGGCACGTTGCATTATTGGAACATATGCTGATGCTACAGTAAAATAAATTCAGCGACAATATAAGTTACATACATCCTTTCTTGATAATAGACAGTACGTATCCGTGGAGACTCTGGGCCAATTCGTTTACATTTGTGACGTCACGTGGGCAGCTCAGTGCCTTATCCATGACACACAGGCTACACCCTCCTTGTCAGTCACGTTATTACTCTTATCAATGATGTCATCAGACTTATCAATGAGGTCGTTACCATCACGCTGCAATTCATGTCCTCCCTCTTCCCCCTCCCCATATCCAGTCACCACGGATATTAAAATGAGGCAGCCAGTCACAATATAGCTGTCAAATTACTTCATTCGAACTGCGTAAAAACGGCGCCAAGTACAAAGATATTTGCCTCTGAATTGCATAAAATGGTGCCATGGTCAAAGATAATTGTTAATAAGCATGTTGATAGATACTTGTCTCTGAATTGCATAAGTTGTCTCCATTCAGCGCGCGCCCACACACACACACACACACACACACACACACACACACACACACACACAGACACACATACACACACACACACACACACACACACACACACATACACACACAAACCTAAATTGTGCTCCATGTTAAAAAAAAGTCGATCTAAAGTTTTTGGGCCTTGTTCAAAAAAGTATGGAACTGAATTTTTTTGGGCTCTTTGCAAAGAAGTGTAAGTACGCCAGCTTCATTATTAATGAAAGACACTAACACACACACTCATTTTACGTTTTTCTACATTTTTCAGCTCTTTAAATAATTTACAATAAAATCAATCATAATCATAATTTTTCAGATCGTAGTAACCCGGAGCCAATGTATTCACCTTATCTGGAATTATAAAAGGTTTATGGTCCTGTGCAGATAAGCCTAGTTCGTGTTGTTTAATAGCAGAAATTACATCGTGCTTTGATTGAATAACATATCCCAGAGTTTTTTTAACTTCCGAATCCAACACACGTTGCCTGTACACATCTACGTTTAACCCATTAATAGGACAGCATTTTACCTACTCGTTCGCTCTGCAATACGCGTCCAGACTCAGCCTCGAGTGCATAAATCTTTGCTTGTATAGTGACGAATTCGGTAATAACTTCACCACTCAGTTCGTCAGTTATTTCCGCATATCTTATGTCCGCAAGTGGAACATACTATCTGTTATTTACAGGGAAAGCCGAAGTATCACACCTTGTACGGATATCATTACTGATATCTTCGTAAATGTTAGGAGTTTTAACGTAATAAATTAAGCTAGTGATGTTTGTGTTGCGTAGTTTTACATGATTTGCCGGTAACTTGATTAATATATACCCGTAACGAAAGTCATTAAGAAGGTTTTCAGAATATACAAAGTAGCAATTCCTAATGCAATGCGCATTTAAAAGAGTACATTAAGCCTGTACAATTCAGTGCCAACTAAATTTTCGTTAAAAAATACACTCCTGTGAAAAATTGGTTTGTAAATTAATGTAGTTGCTCCAATCCACCTTCCCAGCTGTAGCTATTGTTGTGTCCTGCATGATTTGCACATTTTGCATGGTTTTTCTACAGAAATTTTTATTTCTCAGTTTGAAAAAAGTTTGTTCGAAGTCATTGTTTGCTTTCATATGTTTTTGTGCATTAATCTCAATGTAAGACTTGCTTCAAGGAGCTTATCTGAATGATAAAATTCTGTGAATACATTTAAAACTAATTTATCTTGAATACATTGTTTCACATTTTTGTAGTGAATAACAAAGTTTCCCTTATCATACAAGGTCGAAATTAATTCATGGGTTTGGATGCTACTGCTGACGTTTATCTCGACGTAAAGGTACTCTCAAAGAAAGTTGTGAATATTCTCTGCTAATTCGAGCCACTTCTAAAATGTACCCTATGTCAGAATCGTCTGGTATGTTTTTCCACATCAAAAGTTTCAACACTCTCTGGAGAAATCCATACAGTATTGGACACTGAAAGATACTGTAACATAGTCCAGCTGTAATGGCTACTCATATGTTGATATATAAAGTAAGACTCACCAATTTTATCATCATAACTAGCCGTGAATCTGTTTTTGGAAACAGCATGTCTGGAAGAACAATGGACAATACCATCTCTTATGCCTCTTTTATCAGAGTGGTGTTGTGCGATATAGGTAATAAGCTGCAATTCTACTTTAGCAATTTGCAACAGAGCATCCAATGACAAGCCAGGTGCAGCAATGTAATGCACATGATCTAAATCATAGTTTTAAAGACATAGACTGTAAAAGTTTTTTAACACATCAGCAAGACGTAGCACGTTGGTTTTCAAATATAAGACAGCATAGTTTTCAGGTGTTGTAGACTTGAATGCATTCCGCATATTGCGTCTTAGCTACTCGTCTCCTGTTATCTTTTCTCCTGCTAATAAGCTTTTCAGTTGAAACTAATTAATTTTCCAGTGAAACCGATTCATTACTCATATTGTCATATAGATAAATACCCTTCTGATTAACTAGATTAAAGAGTAGATTATCAGAGAAACATGTCCTCATTATCTTGAGTTCATCTGATTTCAGGTACGTTGCTCATTTTTGAATGAGCACATAAAAAACTCAGTGAACTGATAATTCTAAATTTAAAATTACAGTGCCTCTCTTGGTGCAGTACTGCAGTACCCTTAACAAATGATTTATATTTGTCCCTATTCTATGCCGCAGGGGAACACAAACATGATTTAACTTCTTTGTCACCATACGTTGTCGTTTGTTCACATATGTTTATGATGAAGGAATGTCTGTCATAATTCTTCAGATTTTGGAATGTGACTAGAACTGTATAGAGATATCTGTAGAGTACATTACACCTGGCATGTGCTATACCTCGATATGCACCAGTGAAATGGCAGTGGTCCCTACTTTTAATATCTCCTTCTTTAAATGGTTCCTGGCAAATATGTTGGCAAAAAAACTGCTGAGTAAAACGCTAATTCCTCTTTAGGACCTACTTCCATCTTCTTATTTTGCAATGAAAACTCTTTCGCGTTCTCAGCTATTGAATACAGTTGTTCAGTAAACAATGTCATGCAACCGCAACCTCTAAACGATTTAAACTCTGAATACTACAGTTGTAACAGGCTATAGTTAAACGTATTTCATCAGAACATGAGCCACAGTTACTAGTATGACTGCAAGTAGTAACTTGTTCTAATATACATCTGTATCAGCATAAATTACAAAAGACAACTTTTGTAATAGGACAACTTTTTGTAATAGGAATCTGCAACATCAACAGATTTGTGTGTTTCATGCAATAGTGCATTGTAACATAAAGTGGTATAACTTGAAATTTTTTCTCATCCCTCTTGTCATTTACAAACCATCCAACTATAATCTGAATGATGGTTGCTGTAGACATTAACAGAGACATATTCATTCTGCTTTTCGAAAATGTGAACTTGTTCCAGTTCTAGAGGGAACGGTGTTTTAACAGAGTTTAATTTGTTTAGATGTGGCCAATATTTCGCTTCAAGGCCTACATGGTTATTTACAGAATATAAAACTTCTAGAATTGACCATATAAAACAAGCACTGTGTTTTGAGCTGACATTTATTACTGCATGTTTATCTGCTGTGACCTTGTGCAGTTTTTTTTGTACAGCTTTGCATAAAAAAGTTTACATTAACATGCAGCTGAGCTATTTCTTTCAACGCTAATACGCTTCTCGAAAAGTCGCAAGTTTCTTCAACAGCTTGTCAGTAACTTTAGTAGAGTACCAACCATCTGCAATTTGGATGGCATTAAGCACACATTCTTTGTATTGAGATATGATTGTTTTTCTTCGCCTGATTTGGAAAACAGAAACTTGCATTCTAGCAAAAATTTGATTTTAAGATGTTCGTTAAGTAGATGGACTCTGTTCTGAAAAATGTAATAACAGGCATGCAAGAAACGTCTAGGCTCTTTAAAGCTACCAATATTAGCTATCAGACCAGTACATATTCTACTTCTACATACTTCTACATAGATACTCCGCAAGCCACAGTACGGTGCATGGCGGAGGGTACCCTATACCACTATTAGTCATTTCTCTTCCTGTTCCACTCGCAAAAAGAGTTAGGGAAAAACTACTATCTATATGCCTCCGTGTGGGCCCTAATTCCTCGTATCTTATCTTCATGGTCCTTACGCGCATCGTATGTGAGAATAATTCGGCAAACAGCTTCAAACGCCGGTTCTCTAAAGTTTTCTCAATAGCGTTCCTCGAAAAGAACGTCGCCTTTCCTCCAGAGATTGCCACTTGATTTCCCGAAGTATCTCCGTACCACTTAAGTGTTGTTCGAACCTACCGATAACAAATATAGCAGCCCGCATCTGAACTGCTTCGATGTCCTGCTTCAGTCCGACCTGGTACGGATCCCAAACACTGGAGCAGAATTCAAGAATAAGTCACACCAGTGTCATATATGCGGTCTCCTTTACACCACACTTTCCTAAAATTCTTCCAGTAAACTGAAGTCGACCATTCGCCTTCCCTACCACAGTCCTCTCACATGCTCGTTCCTTTTCTTATTGAAATATGGACTCAATAGCGAGCCATGCAAGATCATTGATTGCATCTAAATTTGTTTAGGCGTTGGTTCATCCATTAGTACGAACCTGATACAAATACAATAATGTTACTGGGTTAGTTTAAAAGTCGATAATAATGTGCATGATGTTCTGCCTACCGAGAAACCTGTCCATCAGTGGTCTCCGTTAGTCTTCTCCTTCGGCCGGGTACTGGACAACAGCCACTGCTGATCTCCAACTGCTGTACCGATCGAGTGCTAGACGTCAACCGCTGTTGCAGATTCTGCAATATCGGATAAGAAAACAGCATCTTTGAGTTACAGAAATTAGGCTGATTTGGGAAAGACATCATAGTAGCATTTATAAATATGGCAATGTCTGAATGGACTGGAAACTGTCAAAAGGAACGCAACTCTGAAACATGCATAACAAATTCCCATCAACAGAAATGTATCGCGAAGAAGCAGAATCAGTAGTTGAAAGATGAAAGATTTACATTTTCTCTTTTTGTAGAGGATTGCCACACGAGTTGTATTTCGTTGTGAACGTATCTATTTTTCTGTGGACTACAGTCACTGCTTTCTCCAGCTGCCTGCAGAAACTGCAGCACTCAGTGGAAAAAAAAGTAAAAACATCGATAAGTTACAGCAAGTAATCAATAGGTGCAAGATGTAACATTGTTAATACTAATGTATACGTCATATTAATATTTTTTTGGAGATTTGCACACGTGTACACGTGTCCTTGAAAGAAAAAGCATTGGACAAGGATGTTGGCTATAAGGGCACATCAGTACCTAGCATCAAGTGGTAACTCTGTTTTTATACCCCCCCCCCCCCTTCCTGCTGAGTCAACTGAATAGTTTCGAATACTTCTAAGTACTTCCAAACCTTCTTGCTGAATCAGCAAATGGTGGTGGGAAAGAACCTGAACATGTCCATTGAAGTAATTTTCTTATCTCACGTTAAATGTCTAGTCTCCACGTTCCCACCAGTGCTAGACGTGTTTGAAACTGTTCCAACTGGAAGAAAGGTATATAAGTCCCGTCTTGTTGAAATAGGCATCATATTTAGTTTTTCACATTTCCTTGTTTACGATCTTGAGAACGAATGTCTTCTTCAGGGTATGCATAATCAAGGAAATTAAATCTTAAATGCATGTGTCAAACGTCTGTATTTTAAGTAACAGGAAACATATATGCACATTCAAGGAACACAGATCCAAGTGTTGGTTTATCACCTCTGTCCTGCATGGTTACACTGTGTGTTTCTTTTTACCAATAATTGTAATTTTGTTGTGAAATTAGCTCCTACTCCCTACCTCCCACAGATGAGTCTTGCAAGTTCCAGTAACAGTATCTTATCAATTCCATCTACTTGCGTGCTGCCGACAGGTGACAGCCGTTCGCCGCAGCCTTCGCCGAAGTGAGCTGTCAGAGCGCGTGTGGTACTGTATGCAATAACGTTTGTGTTACAGAAAGCTACTGCAGAGTAAAACGTAACAAACTGGGACTTAACAAAAGGCGATGTCCAAACATTTTCAGAGCATCGACATTCATGTGATAGAGAAAATGTATTACTTGCAAACAAGACAAATTTTAGCACAACATGAGTGAGTGCAGAAATTATATGTAAACATCAACGTAAAACTATCTTATCTAGCAACTCTGGCATCTAAGTGAATGAAATTCGTTTTGCATGGCTATTTGACATTCTCATCCATTCCGTTTCCTTATGGTCTCTGTCTGTGTCTGTGTCCAATCCCAAAGAAAGCAGGTGTTGACAGATGTGAAAATTACCGAACTATCAGTTTAATAAGTCACGGCTGCAAAATACTAACGCGAATTCTTTACAGACGAATGGAAAAACTGGTAGAAGCCGACCTCGGGGAAGATCAGTTTAGATTCCGTAGAAATACTGGAACACATGAGGCAATACTCGCCCTACGACTTATCTTAGAAGGTAGATTAAGAAAGGCAAACATACGTTTCTAGCATTTGTAGACATAGGGAAAGCTTTTGACAATGTTGACTGGAATAGTCTCTTTCAAATTCTGAAGGTGACAGCGGTAAAATACAGGGAGCGGAAGGCTATTTACAATTTGTACAGAAACCAGATGGCAGTTATAAGGGTCGAGGGGCATGAAAGGGAAGCAGTGGTTGGGAAGGGAGTGAGACAGGGTTGTAGCCTCTCCCCGATGTTATTCAATCTGTATATTGAGCAAGCAGTGAAGGAAACAAAATAAAAATTCGGAGTAGGCATTAAAATCCATGGAGAAGAAATAAAAACTTTGAGGTTCGCCGATGACATTGTAATTCTGTCAGAGGCAGCAAAGGACTTGATAGAGCAGTTGAACGGAATGAATAGTGTCTCGAGAGGAGGATATAAGATGAACATCAACAAAAGCAAAACGAGGATAATGGAATGTAGCCGAATTAAGTCGGGAGATGCTGAGGCAATTAGATTAGGAAATGAAACGCTTAAAGTAGTAAATGAGTTTTGCTATATAACTGATGATGGTTGAAGTAGAGAGGATATAAAATGTAGACTGGCAATGGCAAGGAAAGTGTTTCTGAAGAAGAGAAATTTGTTAACATCGAGTGTAGATTGAAGTGTCAGGAGGCGTTTCTGAAAGTATTTGTATGGAGTGTAGCCATGTATGGAAGTGAAACATGGGCGATTAATGGTTTGGATAAGAAGAGAATAGAAGCTTTCGAAATGTGGTGCTACAGAAGAATGCTGAAGATTAGATGGGTAGATCACATAACTAATGAGGAGGTATTGAACAGGATTGAGGAGAAGAGAATTTTGTGGCACAACTTGACTAGAAGAAGGGATCGTTCTGAGGCATCAAGGGATCACCAATTTAGTATTGGAGGACGGCGTGGAGGGTAAAAATAGTAGAGGGAGGCCAAGAGATGAATACACTAAGCAGATTCAGAAGGATGTTGGTTGCAGTAGGTACTGGGAGATGAAGAAGCTTGCACAGGGTAGAGTAGCATTGAGAGCTGCATCAAACCAGTCTCAGGACTGAAGGCCACAACAACAACAACATGGTCTGTGGGAATGCATACCTTGTGGTATTTTTTGACTTCTTGTTCTTTTTAGCAGTTTGTACGAATAAAATACCATGTCATGACCGGTGGAAACTCCAGTATAACGGGGGAGAGAGAATATTGCGTTGTCAGCAGAGAAGCAGTAACTACAGAATCTGATGGTCAAGAGAGCTCAGCGACTTTGAACTGGTCTAGTCATTGGATGTCACCAGAGGAACAAATCTATCAAGGACATCTAAACCCTTCTAAAGCTGCCCAAGTCAAATGTTGGTGATGCGGGTATGAAGTGGAAATGTGAAGGAAAAATCACAGCTAAACCAAGACCAAGCAGAACTCGTGTACTTTTGGAAAGGGACTGTCGAGTACTGAGGAGGACGATCGTAAGGAATTGCATGAAATCATCAGCAGGAATCACCTGGAAGTTCCAAAGTGCCACCAGCAGTAGAGGTAGCACAGTGAATGCGTAACGAGTAAAAACAATGAGGTACAAAAATGGTTCAAATGGCTCTGAGCACTATGAGACTCAACTTCTGAGGTCATCAGTCCCCTAGAACTTAGAACTACATAAACCTAACTAACCTAAGGACATCACACACATCCATGCCCGAGGCAGGATTCGAACCTGCGACCGTAGCGGACTCGCGGTTCCAGACTGTAGCGCCTAGAACCGCACGGCCACTCCGGCCGGCAATGAGGTACATTGGTCGACCAGCTCCTCATAAACCATAAATTTCTCTGGGAAAAGCTAAGTGACACATTAGTTGTTGTAAGGAGTGGTGCCACTAGGCACTGGGTGACTGAAAACTATTGATTTGGAATTGTTAATCACGCTGTAATGGGGATGTTTTTAGTGGTTAAGGTTCGTACACTCATTGATATTAAGAAAACACTAACTGCAGAAGGATATAAACATATTTTACAGATCGTAAGCTACATACAGTATAGGAACATTTCGGAGATGATGGTCGTTTGTATCGTCATGACAATGCACTGTGTCATAATGCAATATCTGTAAGACTATAGTTTGTGGACAATGACATTTCTAAAATGGACTGAACTGCCCGGAGACCTGACCTGAACCCGATGGAACACCTATGGGACGGGATGGAACGTCAAATTTGCTCCAGCCCCAACGTCCATTATCACTACCTTGTATGCCTTCGCGTCTTGAGGAAGAATGGATTGCTTTCCTCTACAGACACTCAGACACCTCGTTGATTGCTTCCCCAGCAGAGTTCAAGCCACGATAAACGGGAAGAGTAGTCACATCCTATACTGATGTCCAGTGTCACAGTTTTGCTGTCACATGGGGGACAATTTGTTACAGTTATGCTGTAACATGACCCAATCTAAAGTGCCAGGCAATAACTTACATGATAATAAAGTTAGAGACTCAGTCGCAGAATGAATGAGAACATCAGTTGAAAGATGCTCGAAAACAGCGTGTGTTCACGGATCTGCAAACATTTTTCATATTGAGCAGCACGCTCTGGTTCTTGAGAACAGATGATAAACTATCGTGTTTGATTTCAGAGTAGAATTGAAAATATAGACCAAATTATTGTGCCAATATCATGTACTTACCTGCCACTTAACAGAGTAGGCATGTAACATACCACTTTGCTGAGTATCTATCTCACTTCCTGAGGAGTGGCATCCACTCGTTTCAGCTGCGTACACCTGTGAGATGCTATGGCTTTACTTATGATGCGTGAGTTAAACATCAGTAATTAATTTTTTTATTCCCAAAATTGTGGCTGACATTCCTTGAATAGGCGTATCATGTAGCAGTCGTGCCTTTGACATCTTGTTCCTTGAAATGAGGAGAGCGGAATGTGATGCTTATGTTGACAGAACAGGACTTGTTGACTAATTTTACAACTTCTTGACTGATCACATTTTTCATCTGTCAGCACAAGTTGGACGTGGTTTCAACTTGTTGACTCAGCATTACGGAGTTTTATAAAAGTATAAATCCCACTGTGCGTAGCTTGTCTTTGTTGCTGAACCACCCTACACAACATCGTTATGATCACCGTAGCGATTGCCGTCATTAAATGCTATCCTCTTTTTGGACACAAAATGTAATTCTGACGGGCACTACATACTACTGCTACTAACAAAATTTATATTTTTCTTATCAGTTACTTGTTATAGTTCAAGACAGCAAATGCTGCAGACTTACAAGAATCTGTGTGAGGGCAGGAGTGCGTATTGCACTGAAAGACTGTCCGTGATAGAGAGCCGCGCGGGGTAGCCGTGCGGTCTCAGGCGCCTTGTTACGGTTCGCGCGGCTGCCCCTGTCGGGGGTTCGAGTCCTCCTTGGGCATGGGTGTGTGAGTTGTCTTTAGCGTAAGTTAGTCTAAGTTAGATTAAGTGGTGTGTAAGCTTAGGGACCGATGACCTCAGCAGTTTGGTCCCACAGGACTTATAACAAATTTCCAAATTTTTTTCGTGATAGAGAAAGGACAGTGTCACCCAATAATGAGCACATGATGCAGCAGTGCTCGCTTCCTGAAGGACTACAAAATATATCTGCTGTCGAGATTCTCAGTCATCAGTGATAGTGAAATTGACTTTTCAACAGCAGCACCATGTGCATAATATATTGTGAAAGAATGAGAAAAATGGACTCAGTTGATTACGAAAATAATCATAGAAACTAATGAAATTTCTTTTGATTTTCATAAGGACCTAGTAAAAAAAACGATTTATATAAAAAAGTCAGTTCCTTTTCATAAAGTATCAAACAGTAGAACTGTAACAGAAGCTAATGATCCCTCTCTAAAAGAAGACTGTTGTGGTTTGGTTTTTAATTCACAGGAATTTTTAGTTCTCACATACAAAGTCATTGGTTCTGGTTACGATCCAAACACTTTATCAGACGTAAACGTGAAAATAATACATTCGCTTAAGAGGGAGTGCTTTACGGATTCCAATTATGAACTTATTTACCACAACGAAGGATTTTCCTTCAGTATAACAAACTGGTTGATTGGTAAATTAAGAATATATTATTCATACAGTTTACAGTTGGTCCTCGAAGGGTAATTCAGTGTCATTTGTATTTTACTAAGGCAGGTACAGTTTTCAAAATTTTATTCTATAATGGAAATATTTGAAATATATACTCAAATTGTAGCAACCCACTATTTGCAATAGATGATATTCTAAAAAATGTTGAGGTTGAAGTAGAATGTGTATTTCGTTTGTACGTTTCCACTGTGTGACAGCATAAGACGACAAATGATTTATACTGAAAGTCAAAGCAAGCATTACAGACAGATAGTGTGTGTGTGCAGAGAGAGAGAGAGAGAGAGAGAAAGAGAAAGAGAGAGGGGGGGGTGGAGAGAGGGGGAGGGGGAGGCAGAGGAGTGTGTGTGAGACAGAGAGAATGAGAGGCGCGTGCAGTGAATTTATTGAGGCAGTGCAGTATTTGACATAAACATTTTTTGTGGTGTGTAAACTTCGCTGAATATGATGATGATGAGGCAGATGCGGAAATGTTGTATGTAATTTTTGATGCTGTGTGCACACACTTGAGATGAAATTTAATTAGTGTTTTACAGAGACAAAGAGATGAAATACAGAGCCCTGTGTGTGTGTGTGTGTGTGTGTGTGTGTGTGTGTGTGTGTGTGTGTGATGAATGACACCAATTAACGCAACTCAGGGGCAAATATATTTGAATGTGATGCTATTTTTATGCAATTCAAGTGAAGCTTACGTAAGGTTTTGAACTTGGTGTGATTTTTACTCAATTCAAGCGAATCATACGTAACTTGACAGCTGCAATGTGACTGGCTGTCTCATTTTAATACCCGCTAAAACCCGCAACAGTACTATGGTGTGATAGGGTGGAGAGGGGAGGGAGTGTGGGAGGGGGACGCGAGACCGTGGCTTGCCACATGATGATGATGATATTGATGCCATTGATAAGAATGACGACATCATTGCCAAGGGCGATGGCGTCACTGAAGAAGAGGGCGTTGCTTGTGACATCATGGGTAGGGCACTGACCTGTTCATGTGTTCTCACAAATGTAAACAAAGTGGGCCAGAATCCCTACGAATATTATGTTATAGTATACTTTGACAATTAAACTAATCATATTGTGAGAAACTGATGCTAAGTTACAAAAAATTGTTCGCGTTTCATATTCTGGTGAAGAACATTGAGGTATTCAGTTCCATCATAGCTCATATAGTATAATTACGAAAAATATTTAGAGATTAACACATTTGTAGACACCACTCATACAGGTACTCTATCAAACATGACATTCAACGTCCCATTACAGCTCTAAAGGGTACTGCCGTATGGTGTCTTTATGGCAAACTTGCGACATTCTCAGCTAGGCTTTATTTCACCTAGACACGTGGCACACTGCTTGAGACTCTGGACTTGTATTTGGTAGGGGCGGAGTCTTAAGCCTTGCCCAGAGATTCGCATTAAAGGAATCCTGAGATGATCTCTTCAAACATATTTTGACAACGTTCTGCCCGTGTTACGCTTCTAATGTCCTCGATATCGGTGGGACGTCAAACTCCAGTATTTCTTTATTCCTTTTCAGCTTTGTGCCATGGAGGTGGAAAATAAATAATATTTCGAAATGTAGAATCACTTCCATATTCTCAGTACATAGATGAAGTTCCCAAATCTCGAAAATGTTACGGAACATACATTTCGTACTGCGTATCATTCTAATATTTGCGAATGTGATGGTTATACATATTTATTTAAATACAGCTACTCATTCGTTAAACTATTTCAATAAATGTAAACTCCAGACAGACAAAACGAAGCAGAAAGAGAAGTACAAGAGATATTTCATAATGGAATGTTTGCTGTTTAACAGGGGCCTCCGTGGTTGAGAAAATACCGACGGAGTAAATTACTTATAATGAGGCGTTTGCTCCACTCGAGGGCTACAGAGATAATCGATTTATTCACTTCTTCACAGTCAGTAAGCACTCAAAGTAAGAATGTAGGGAGATGAAAACATAAGGAAGAAACCGAGTTTAACTTCCCATCTATATCAAGGTCATTGGAGACGGATGTGGACAATGACGAGGAAAATTGGCTGTGTTCTTTCAAAGCCACAGCATCTCACAATACGCCAGTTGTGATTTAGAAAACCAGATGTAACCTACTTTTCGATGGTTGGACGGCGATTCGAATTTCTTTCATCTCGAATATGAGTCCAATCTCTTAATCGTTTGTCGATAGGAAAGGTCTATACACGGCAATAAGGCTAGCGGTTCTAGGCGCTCAGTCCGGAACCGCGAGACTGCTACGGTCGCAGGTTCGAATCCTGCCTCGGGCATGGATGTGTGTGATGTCCTTAGGTTAGTTAGGTTTAAGTAGTTCTAAGTTCTAGGGGACTGATGACCACAGATGTTAAGTCCCATAGTGCTCAGAGCCATTTGAACCACGGCAATAAGGAGTTAAAGGTGGCTTTGTAGTAACACTTCAGTTGTTCTTCTTAAATTCTGAGTAATTTGTGAAGAAAATCGAAGTACAGAATATATGTGACATAAAAATTGTAAGATCAAGATGCACAGAAGACAGTGCTGACAAGATTAAGGTCAGAAATACTTAAATTTAGTGACTAATGAACAAAGCTCTAATTAAATTTATTAATAAACGGAAAACTCTACCTTATGACAACCTCTGAAAATGAAACGTAGTATCCGGGTGCGGGGGATAACTGAAACGATGTGTGTGTGTAAGTCCCATTGTTCTATACTGGGTAAGGCCGTAGTGGAAGCGGCTGACAGTGGTTCCCGACGTACCTTGTCCTTTGTGTATAATTACGCACTATATCGGGTGTCTTTTCTATGGATCATCGGGGAATTTTCTCTGGTCCTTCGGCAGATATTTGCAGTTTTATTTCTGCCACGTGCAGCTGATGTCAGCCCAATCAAGCACTGCCCATCACGTCCGTCATACGGCGCCCTGCGTCGACGGAATGCGTCATTATGTACCTGACTGCAAACGAAATGATTTTTAAATCGGAATTTTACTTGGCCATTCGGTAGAGCGAAAACGGTTAGTCTAGTGCGATATTCGTTTTACTGATATACAGTAACAGAGACAGCAAAACACGAAGAGCAATCAGTACTTCAGCAGCGGCTGAACGGCGCACTTATACATGGCGGTGGCAGTCATTGCAAGCTAGGGAGGTGCCGTCGCTGCAGCAGTTCTCGTTATTCCTGTTAATACACATAGACAAAACGAATAACGTACTACATTAATTTGGGACCGCTCTGTCTAATGGGAGCGTAAAATTCTACTTTAAAAATCATTTTGTTTGAAGTGGGAAACAAACCGACGCTTCCCATCGACGCTGGGCGCCGCCTCAGAGCCGTGATTAGCAGTATTTGTTTGGGCTGACTCCAGTTACACGTTGCAGAAATAAAACTGCAAATATCTACCGAAACACCACAGAAAATGCGCCTGAAGACCCATTGGTGAGACACCCGGTATATAAGTACGACGACATAAAATCGAGTGCAGCAATACGTTTCTTTCGAAACTGAAGATGGAAACGAAATGAAAAGAATGTCCGAAACCAGAAGGCAGTACACGGTCTCCACCCACTGGAAGGTACCGTGGAGATTTTCCGGCTTAACTCCGTGTTCCGACGACGTCTTGTTTTGCGGAATATGAGGCTCCATACGGAGATCTAGAACTGAGCTCAGTCACTCGCAATGGCATCAACATCAGAGGCCGCACGGTGACACCTCGTCCATGCTGCTAGTACTAATGACAACACTATTTACCTTCGACAAAATTGCACCTATCCAGCTAAATACTGAAGTTTGCAGCAGAAACTCATTTTAATTACCTTCGTTTCGAATTGACAACCAATTCAGAAAATGAACAAATAACCTGCTAATGATTCAAAGGAGGAATCCTATGACAAAAGCACACATATAAATATCAGTACAACAACTGAAGATTGTGTGTTACATATTGGTGGTATGAGCTAATACGTAATTACAGCTGCCATCACAGCTTTACGATTTCTTTCGGACTTAGGACTGTCTCTGTCAGAAAGAATTCCTCCTATTAATCCTGCCCAAACAAGTTAACATTGTTTCCTAAACTCGATAGGGATCGTCAAAGTTAAAGAAAGACGAAGAAGGCCTATTTTGTATTAATGCCAAAAATGAATTCAAAGATGATAAAAACTGGAAAGGTACAAAGAAAAATTTGAAAACCGGTTTTCAACACTGCATATTTTTAAACACAGTAGGTGTACTTCCTGTAAAGACTGTGAACAAAAAATTTGCCAGTAATAACACGGAAGCAAAGAAACCATGATTCTTCCACGGTCCATACGTAAATGATATAACAAAAAGCGTATTCTGCCAACCACTTTGAGTGATCCTATCAGTATAGATGCTAAGAAACAGAGTTTTTTATTTGTATAATAGCTTCACCGGAGGAAACAAAATGAAGTTTCACTGGTTGAGAGGATATGTGACGTTATTTCAATGATTACAAAATAGAGACAAACTTACAAAGAAGTTGGCAGTGTGTGCCCACTTGTCAGTATGACGTTGCACAGTCTCTTGCGTGAATGCACGCACTGATTGAGTTGGGAAGTGTTTCAAAGCCGTTGAACTCTCTCCTGAGATTATGCTAGCCCACAACTGTTGTTAACTGGTCCTAGATAATATGGATGGTGGCACTGGGGCAGAGTTAACGTTCGAGCTGGTCCCATACTTTTTCTACCGGCGACAGATCTGGGGACCTTGCTGGCCATAGGATCACCGCAACATCATGCTGACAGTTCATAGAGACACGTGGTACGTGTGGACGAACACTGAACAGTTGGAAAATACCACCACGATACTGTCGAACGAGAAGTGATCACGTAAGGACCGAGGATGCCCGTAACATACCGCTGTGCCGTCAGAGCTTCCTTACTCAGTACCAGCCGTCTCCTGGAAGTCATACCCGATGATTCCCCACACCATGACAGCAGGAGTAACACCTATGTGTCTCTCCAAAAATAAGAATAGGACATCTCCTGAGGTCGTCGCCACATTCCCCGACGATGGCCGTCCGGGGCAGTGCAGAACCGTGATTCATCGCGGAACACACCCTCATACATGTAAGGGCAGAACTGTGTATCGTGCTGGCCACAGGACTGCCTCAGCTTCGTGCAGATGTTTCGTAGAGACTTATGCCATATGTAGACAAGCATTGACTTATTGATGAATGACACCATAACAGTGTCACTTGAGAGGCATCATGTGCGGACACAGGATGTCTGTAACATACCATTTTGCCACAAGAGTTATCTCAGTCACTACAGCCCGTGACTTTAAGTCTTACCCAATGTTTCCTCACACCATCAAGCAGAGTAACACTGCCATACCTCTCCAAAACTTAGGAAGAATGGGATATTTCCGTAGGTCACTCCCATATTCTCCGACCGATGGTCAACCAGGGTAGCGCAGAACCGGAATTCATTGCTGAAGACAATGCGATGCTATTCATAAGCAATCCATGCTTCTCGGTCACGGTACCGTTCCAGACGCAGCCATGTGTGTGGTGGCGTTTACGGCAGCCTACACATGTGACAATATTTGCCTAGTCCTGCTGCTAGTAGCCTGCGAACAACAGTGTGGGATGACGCAGAATGTTACAGCGAGTCCGTTACCTGTTCTCGGATGGCAGGAGCAGATGTGAAGTTACGATGTGCTTTGTGCATAACATGGCGGTGATCAGACGTGGCCGACCGGAACCTTGACGACCAGTATGTCTGCCCTCAAGTTCCCATTCAGTCCATCATCGGGCCACTGTCACATTTGAACGTCCCACGATTCGACCAGTCGGCCAAATGGAGACCCACAACGAGGCAGCTATGAAATACTGTCAGGTGCTGATTACCCTATCTCACTCGAATCAGCACCCTGTTCTTCAAAGTGATCATTCAACATCTGATACTGTTCACGTTCCTTTTACACCCTACTAGACTTGCAAGAACACTAAGCACGAACAACGGCATTACGCTCCGGTAGTCTTTCTACCTGTCACAGAGAATTGTAACTTTAGTCATTAACATATCTGCCGTTGATGTGTACGTGCACGATGCTACACTGGCACCTGACCATCTCTTCTGGGTGCTTCACATTTTTGTCAGGCAGTGTATTTACTTTGATAGTCATTCTATGGGTTAAAAATTATTTATTATCGTCCTGTATGCAGAACAAACATCTATTCAATTACAAAAATCCCTTCCCTGAACTGGCGTAAAGTATATGCAGCTCATACTATTTAGATAAGGTTGGTAGATTAGCTTATCGGATTGGAGAACTCTACGTTTTGTGGTGTGGCCAGCCAGAAATATCTCATCAATCTTGAAGTTACGCTCCAAGAGCACAAAGTGAAAAAACTTCCATCTATAGAAAGGTATGGAAAAGAAGAGCATCAACAGACTCTTAATAATGTACGTAACACTTTACTAATTCAGTATCTGTTCCAAAGCTTCGTCACACAGTTCACGATGTAGTAGCTGCAGCTGCCGAATGAGTTTTGACCAAGCTTACATATTGGAATACAGTAGCGTAGAGGCATCATAATTCGTCCCTATACCTATTTTCGCCCCATGGCCTTACTTACCAATAAACTGCTGCAGTCTGGTGGTGACTGTAGGAAATAATAGCACAGTTAGCATTAGTCAGTTTGCTGCAGTATCGTTGACGTCTAGCGACATCTTTGTCAAAGAGGTGATTTTGTTTTGAAACGTACAGTTAGATGCAGCATCATAAGCGTTTCAAACAATTATATTTCAGTATCGAGGTATATAATTTTAGAATGAATTATTACCTATGTATCTACATCTTCATCTACATGAATGCTCTGAAAATCACATGTTAGTGCCTGGCAGAGAGTTTGTCGAACCACCTTCATAATCTATTATCCCACTCTCGAACAGCGCGAGGAAAAAATGAACACATATATCTTTCCGTGCAACCTCTGATTTCCTTTATTTCATCATGATGATCGTTTCTCCCTATGTAGGTCGGCATCAATAAAATATTTTCGCATTCGGAGGAGAAAGATGGTGATTCAAATTTCATAAAAAGATCTCGCCGCAAGGAGAAATGCCTTTGTTTGAATGATGTCCACCTCAAATCCTGTCTCATATCCGTGAGACGGTATGGTCTGTTTTCTCTTTTTTTAATATTTTCTATCAGCTTTATTGTCTTCCCTTTAGTTTTGTTGGAATCGGCAACAATGTTTAAATGAAACATTTAACCTAATTTCCTCCCCTTTCATGGTCCTAATTTCGTCCGGGGAACGAAATTTGGAATGCTTTCGTCTTTGTTACGGGTTAATTATAACCGACTTAATTGATTCATTTTTTGTGCATATTTCGGATGGGAAAACGCGAAGACTGGAAACCTGAAGTAGTGGTTGTGGAAGGGATTTACAAAGGAAAATGTGACGCATTTTTCTCCATTCTAAAAGAAAAACTTGATAAAATTAATCATGACGCAATGAGAACATTCAGCGTAGACGAGACTGGAATTTCTGTTGTCCAGCATAAGTCTAGAAGAGTAATTGCAACCCAGGGCAAAAGTCAAATACAAAAGCTTGCTTCTGCAGAACGTGGAGCAACAATCGCTGTAATCACTTGCATGTCGGCAGGCGGGCAAAATGTTTCACCAATGCTAATTTTCACTCAATAAAGGTGGAGACATGAGCTACTCAATGGTGCACCCCCCGATTCAGTTGATTCCTGCTTAAGTCCGATCGAACCAATGGTCCTCTTTTTACCAAGTGGCTTGAGCACATTATTAACATGACAAAGCCTACAAAAGACAAGCCAGTTGTGCTCTGGGTGAATACTGTTCACATATTCGTAATACAGATGTCATCAATAGAGCTCGTGCAAATGGGATTTCGATATTAATATTCCACGCAACTCCATCAAAAGTTACAAGCATTGAACGTTTCCTCTATGTTCCCACTCAAAACCTATTATGCATCTGCAATTGAAAATTACTTGCAACTCATCCAGATGAAGTGGTCGGGAAGCTCTAAGTAGCTTATCTTTTTCCAGAAGTCTACAGTCGTGCAGCAACAGTACAGAATGCCACGAGTGGTTTTCACAAGACTGGAATTGCTCCATTCAATGCAGATATATATCGGTGCAGATTATCTGAGCCATCAGCAGGAAACTCAAAATCAAATCAGAGTGGAAGAGTCATCACAAGAGAAGGAAGTCTCTGCCCAAACAAATAGGCCTAGTGACACTTCAAGGTCGGATATCTGAGCCATATCGGTGCAGATTATCTGAGCCATCAGCAGGAAACTCAAAATCAAATCAGAGTGGAAGAGTCATCACAAGAGAAGGAAGTCTCTGCCCAAACAAATAGGCCTAGTGACACTTCTAGGTCGGATATCTGAGCCATCTGTTGTTAGTCCAAATGACAGCCTAGCCCTATCAAAGTTGTTAGCCCCAAGGATATCAGGAATGTTCCAGTAACTACCCCAGCAACCAACACAAGACGAGGTTCACCATTTCCTTTCACTGGCGCCCCACACAAAATTAATGTTTTGGAGGCAGATGGCAAACTTAATGGGCGTAATCCTCCCACAGCTGCAAAGGCAAAGACAACGAAGCAAGGAACAAAATGGAGCTTCAGATGGGAAAAACTGCAACTGGAAATAAAAGAAGTGCTCCTCAACCTAAAACATCATGATCTCGTAAAAGAACATCTTCAAAGAAGAATGACCTGGAAACGGACGTCCCCTTTGTGTCAACAGATGATAAGGATTTTGATGAGGATGTAGACTGTCATATGTCCGGCAAATCATTCTCAACTGACACCAAATGAGATTATGGCTTCAATGTTCTCGCTGTTTGAACTGGTGTCATGAGGTCTGTATGTCCAAGCCTACGAAGACGAATTTCTCATGAGAATTTGTATGGCTCAAAGACTTAGGTTATAATTTCTTCTGTGTTTCTCTCTGTCTTTGAAGGTGCTAAGGTGATGTATTTGTGTAGACCACTGTTTCTAGGTGCCAGAAAATTATTAAAATTTTTTTTCGCTTTCTTACCAACGAACTATGGGGACGAAATAAAGAACACTTCCGTAAAAAATTTAAATTGTTACTATGTTCACGTTTTATTAATAATTGTTTTTTTTTATTCGTTTCTTATGACCTAATGATTACAAAATCTGTTTACTAATATTTCATGATTGTTTTATGAATTTTCCCATATTATTACTCCTTGTCAGATTTTAGATAAAAGGCAGAACACCTTAAGAGTGCGAAATTTGGACACTGTACCCTATCGGTCATTAAGTATACCCTATCGCGTCCGATGTGTACACGTGAGTTGCTTTTCCGAGGAAGCGGTCTCATGATTCGATAGCTAGCTGTTTCGAAAAAATGTTTTTGTCAAGCGTAGATGGTTCAAAGGGCTCTAAGCACTATGGGAGTTAATATCTGGGGTCATCAATCCCCTAGACTTAGAACTACTTAAACCTAACTAACCTGAGGACATCAAACACGTCCATGCCCGAGACAGGATTCGAACCTGCGACCGTAGCGGTCGCGCGGTTCCAGACTGAAGCGCCTAGATCCGCTCGGCCACAGCGGCCGGTTGTCAAGCTTGGACAAAATAAAAGTGTATGCTGTGCATTTGTTTCAATTAGTTTCAGTTTCTAGTTTTATTCTGTCATATTTCTTTTTTACGTGTAGATGCCATGAGGATGAGGTGCAGTTAAGAACTTGCAAAACGCTGACGAGTTTGATGCTGGGACTCGTCCTGTGGATGATGATGGCGATGAGCGTGCGCTACTCGCTGAGCACCCTCCTAGTCTACAAGGGCTGGATTTACGAACGAGAAGGAGGTTCTAAGCCGTCGCTACCGACAAAGCTGTGGTTCGCGCTGCTGAAGGCGTTGACGTTCAAGCAGCGCCCCATGCTCTGCAGCTACCAAGGCGTGCTGCCCAAGCTACCTGTGCCAGCGCTGCGTGACACCGTCCAACGGGTAAGCTACATCGGAATAATTTTTAGATACATACTAAAGACAAAGCTGCGCTTTAGGGTACAAACAATATTCGTCACGTATTAGAAGGAATGTCGAGAGAATTTTGCCCAAGAGAAATAATTCCGATAGAAAGCCGTTCTTGCTATCAATAAGAAGTTGAGCGAGAATGTGAACTGAAGACAACGAAAGATGGTCAATGAAGAATATGGTCAACTGTGTGCTCATCACCAGATGGTCTTACATAGTGTAAAAAATCACCAACAACAAGTTGTGGTCGCATTGCTCGTGACGTACGATTTTCGATGAGCAGTTGTGCTACAGCAGGAGATCAGCAACTGCAACCTGCCAACAAACATTTGTAATGAAAAATCTGTAGTCGTTTCTTGTTTAGAATATTTCACGATATTTCAGATTTGTTATAAAAGCTACATTTTCGTTCATTCTACCACTTTCTTCTTAAATCTCGATAACAATGCAGTTGAGCTAGACGTTTCGGGCCTTTGGTTTCCACCAAAGTACTCATTAGAGCTTTTGCACATTATACTGACTCAGCTTGGAACTTCAAGAAAGTGATTTGGATTGCTTAAGTCTAAAGTGAGACACAGTACGCCGTTCCTTATATGCTGTTGTTATGGATAAGCAACTAAAAGTTACCTGGCAGGTATCTGGGAAGACACCACCGCCGTTTACAATAACATAACTAACTTTTGAGACATTCTCAGGATATTTTAATCGCCGTTTGATTAAGATGTTGCAATATGTCAAGGGTGACAATCCAAGAAATTTTATGTAAAATTCACAAAGAATTACAGATAATGTACGCTTGTTACAGTCACTTTCGTACCTACTTCCCTCGTCATTCATTAGTTCGAACCTAAACGTAGTGACATGATGGTGAAAGCTGGTGCTGTCTCAAGTACACCAACTTCTGTCGGACGGGTTGCAAAATGTCTCTCCTCCTGCTGCTCTGCTACCAAGTCCCAATCGAACGCCCATGTCGGAGGGTAACGCGTTGTTCTCAGAAAATGTACTCCATCTAGAATACAGCAAACGGGAGAGGGTGAAAACGAACGACTTCCGCTATGAACCCCGCGCTACAACACGCACAAACTTCTAGAACGCCATTTCTTTGTATTTTCCGTCGTTTATTAGTTGCTCCTATATCCTCCAAGTCCAGGACGCATTTGCCTAATATTCCTGCACTGTAAATACCCGAATACGGGTGCACAGTCTTAAAGGATCTTCCCAGGTCAATGGCGTGGTTCTTAGTTATTAGGTGGTCTCTTACGAGACAACCACGTGCTTTATACTGAGTAACTGTTCGGTTGTTACCATAAAATAAACTCGAAAAGCTTTACCCGGTCGCCACTAGCAGCAGCAGCACCAATGTACAATACGTAAGTGATGCTTCTCACACTAGTCTGTGACGATGGAGAACTGTGTGATTCGGACAACACACCATCACAATCTGCTGCCATGGATTGCGTGTGACACCATGTTTGAAATATGTAAGCGACTAGGATGGAGACAAATAATATCCAATGAAAGTTCAGTTATCTATTCTATATCGTGTACCACAGAATTTACATGCATTATTTTATGTTCCCTTAGAAATAGATATCTTAATTATGTTATCAGCATAAACGTTGACATTTGTCTGAAAAAATTTTATTAAATTTGTTTACAGTATCTCCGCACTGTTCGCCCACTCTATGATGATGTACATTACGCTCTAATCGAGAAACTAGCTTATGAGTTTGAGAATGGTGTAGGGCCAAAGCTTCAACGATATCTAATGGCGAAATCATGGTAAGTGGAAACCACAGATTTAAGTTATATTGCCTAATTATTGTATCCAAAAAATAAATAACATATTCGTAAAGGTTATTATATTCACAGTAATTTCTACACTGAAAATGCAGAAGACTGTCACACGCATAACGTATCTAACCTAAAGCGCTGAAAAAGGTAGTACTGATAATTTATCGAAAAAACGGCGAATGTGTAACTTTTTTTTCAAACAATTCGGTGGGAATAATATCAAGCTATACAGCTTCGAAAAGCACCTTCAGTAAGAGCTCCAGTGAGCAAAAACACTAAAGATATAAGCAGATCTAAATCTGGACTGGGTATAATAGCCCCTACAAATCGTCCAGTTTCAGGTCTGAACAGGCTACTCTGCTTAATTACTCACTAAAAAATATTTCGAATGAGCTCGCTGTATATAATCTACAGATTGTTCCTGTTTCACAGCTAGATGGGTGTTTTGTGAATTGCAGTTGTCGTTCTCTGTACTAAGATTTATTTCTAGTGGTAAAGTAAATACTACTACATCATGTAAGGTGCTTAAAAATGTTATTAGGAAGGCAAAGAGTATGTGGTACCAAACAGAATAGCTAATTCACAGGATAAAATTAAAACCATGTGGTCAGTTGTGTAGGATGTGTCTGGTTAGCAACACAAGATCGACGATATAAAGTCAGTTCGTAGTAAAAATATTTCTGTTACTAGTAAGTCAGATATATGTACAGTATTCAACAATCATTTTCTGAGCATTGATGGTGAATTAAATAGAAACTTAGCTTCTACAGGGAATCGTGTAAGTCTCTTGGAAAATGCTTTTCCGAGATTGATGTCTGAAATATTCCTCTGTGATACTGACAAAGGGTAGATTCAATCAATAATTAAATCACTGAAGACTAAGTACTCCCATGGATATGATGGAGTGCCTATCAGAATATTAAAGTACTGTGCTGCATACGTTAGCCCTGTACTTAGCCATATTTGTAATTTTTCCTTTAAGAATAGTCAGTTTTCTGAACGATTAAAGTGCTCAGTAGTAAAGTCGCTTTATAAATAACGATAAAGGTGTAATGTAGATTATTTTAGACCTATTTCTGTACCATCAGTGTATGCTAAAATTATTGAAAAGGCTGTGTGTGTGAGGATAATTGATCATTTTATATCACATAATTTGCAATCAAATGTACAGTTCGGCTTCAGAAGTGGTTTAACGACTGAAAATGCTATATTCTCTTTTCTCTGTGAGGTACTGGATGTATTAAACAAGAGGTTTCGAACGCTAAGCATATTTTTTGATTTAACTACGGCGATTGATTATGTAGATCACAAAATATTGCTCCAGAAGTTGGACCATTATGGAATATTGGGAGTAGCTCACAATTGGTTCGTCTCTTACTTTAACAACAGACAGCAAAAGGTCGTTATTCACAGTGTGGAGAAGGGCTGTGATGTGGGGTCTGAGTGGGGCACTGTCAAACGGGGGTGCCATGGGGATCAGTGCTGGGGCCACTCCCGTTACTTATTTATCTAAATGATAAGCTCGCAAGTATTACAGGCAATTCTAAAATATTTCTGTTTGCTGGTGACACTAGCTTGGTAGAAAAGGATGTTGTGTGCAACATTGGCTCTGTTTCAAATGATTTTCATGACATAAGTTCATGGCTTGTAGAAACTAAACATACGCTAAATCACAGTAAGACTCAGTTTTTACAGTTTGTAACACACAATTCAACAAAGCTCGACGTTTTAATGTCACAGAATGGGCATATGATTAGTGCAGCTGAACAGTTCAAATTTCTAGGCGTTCAGATAAATAGTAAGCTGTCGCGGAAAGCCCACGTTCAGGATCCTGTTCAAAGACTTAATGCCGGCATTTTTACTATTCGAGCGGTATCTGAAGTAAGTGATCGTTCGACATGAAAAGTAGTCTACCTCGCTTATTTTCATTCGCTTATGTCGTATGGTATTATATTTTGGGGTAACTCTTCACGTTCTCGAACGATATTTTTGGCTCAGAAACGAGCAGTTCGGGCAATAAGTGGTGTGACTTCGCGAACCTCTTGTCGGCCCCTGTTCAATATTCTGGGTATTCTGACATTGACCTCTCTATATATTGTTTACTGTCGTTTCTTATTAACAATATTAGCTTATTCCCAAGAAGTAGCAGCTTTCACTCATTTAATACTGGGCACAAATCCAATCTGCATTTGGATCGCTCTTCCTTGAATCTTGTGCAGAAAGGTCTGCAGTATACTACTGCATTCATTTTCAATAAGCTACCACAAGAATTCAAAAATCTTAGCATTAATCCACGCTCTTTCAAATCTAAACTGAAGAGTTTCCTCATGGGACACTCCTTCTATTCTGTCGAGGAGTTCTTTGAAAAATTAAGCTGATTCCGGTGTTATATTGTTGATTGCGTTTACTTAAACTTATGACTTGTCTTTTTTTGGGTTCATAAACATTTTATTTTACCTGCTATTACTTTCATGTTGTAATTTCATGTACTGACACGTTGCATTACCTTGGAGATATGCTCCTCAATTTGGTCATACAGGACTAGTAATCTATTGGATTTGCTTAGCACTTCCTGGCAATCTCATTGCTTTGATACAGCTATAATTTCACTCTGAATACTTATTGTGTGACTCTGCTCTCTGAGAGATACACAGAGGTTACAATATTTTTATTAGGTAGCTAGTCCAGTACTCAACAATATTTCTTCAGAGATAACATGCATTTTTCAAGAGACAGAAACAAGAGATTGTGATTCTGTTCTCACCTTTAATGTAAATATAATGAATATACGCAGAAACAGAGCCAGTAATAATTATATTTAATGGCTGAAAGACTGAAATCAGCAGGCCCTAGTACCGGCTAAAACAAAATAAAAAATATAATAATTTATCAGGAAAATACGATTCTTTTAAAAATTGTAATATAATGCTGATTACAAGAGGTGCTATAGGCTTTCTGTTTGTCTGTGTTTAAGGCTATCCGAAAATTACGTCTCTGACTGGTGGGAAGAATACGCCTACCTGCGCTGCCGCGCTCCAATACTCATCAATTCAAATTACTATGGCATCGACCTCATCCTTGCAAATCCAACACACGTGCAGTCCGCTCGTGCTGGAATGCTAATCCATAGATTTATGAAAAGTCAGAAGAAAATATTATACCAGACGCAAGACCCGGTAAGTAATGCTCCAAATAAAACTACATATGAATGGAAGTGCGTAAAGAAGTTCATCATCGACTCTTGGTACATTTCTTGGTATATATGTAATGAAGCGGCAGCAATGTCTACACTGTTTTCAAAACGTACCATTCTTAAATAACAGAGCGGAAAACTCCTATTAATCATTTTTATTAGACGTATTACACATTACACATGTAAACAGTGTGTTAGAACATTGACTTGTAGCAATTTAGGTGAAGGATGTTAACACTGGTAACATTTAACGTAATTTACATCATTCACGACATACAGAGTTTCGGATTTGTCTGATGTTACTGTACTTCTGCAATGAAAAGGCTTATTTTTGACGATGACATGTGTACATGTCGGAGGATTTTGAAGTCTTTCATGTGCTGATGCCTGATCTTTTGCAGTACTAGTTGGAATTGGGCCAAAGGCCAAAATGGCAGTGGCAAAATAAATAATTTGTACTGTCAACGGCGAATATTACGTCCTTTAAAAAATTCCACGTAACTGTGATCGGCGACCATGAGAAGTTAAACTAGAACGCTTGTTCAAAGCTTGCATAACCTTGGTATCTTTCTGCGACATCCACTGCTCACAGAGCGGCTTCACCTTGTAACTGGCTTGCGACAAACTGGATTTGTTGCTCGTCAATCCGTTAATTAGACAAAACACCAGGAAAAGATTTAATGAAAGACACTGGGTGTACGTTGTTCCTCCCGGGCATGAAGAAAGAGAATTGCTGGTAGTATAAAATGCTATCTTTCCCAGCAAGGACCTGTCCAGCTAATTCCAAAAAATGGCTCCAAGCACTATGGGACTTAACATCTGAGGTCATCAGTCCCCTAGACATAGAACTACTTAAACCTAACTAACCCAAGGATATCACACACGTTCATGCCCGAGGCAGGATTCGAAACTGCGACCGCAACGGCAGCGGGGTTCCGGACTGAAGCGCCTAGAACCGCTCGGCCACAGCGGCCGGCAGCTAATTCCACTCCCAGGTTTATTCGCAGTGGCGCTCCGATCTCGGCATGCACAGAATTTGCACGCTCGACTTGAGCGTGGAGATCTGCAAGTATCACGCACAGGTTTTCCACGATAGATCCTGCAACGGGGATGTTGTCTACATCAACGTCTTGGCCTCGTAATTTTGCTGTGCTAACTTTCGCTTGCACAGCGCTCAGATCACTTTGTACCTATCACTGAGATAGGACCCTGACTTCACTAACCTTCTCTGTCTCCAAGTTTGCTGATTTGACATTTAATCTTTCATCAATCAAGTTTTCAATTCCCTCGTTTTGTTGGTAAATACTCCCGTGAGGCTCTTTTTTAGGCCTTCCTGTTGACTCACGCACCATTCATCAAGCCTAATGTTTTGATTTTTGCCCCAATTATTGAAATTTTTCTCCAAAATTTCCGGGAAGTTTTGTCTTGCAGCTCGGTCTAGTTTACTAACTCCTTGCCGAGCTTACCTGTCTGTTCTTTAAATTTCAATATTTCGGCTTCGTTTGACGACCAGGCGTGTACCTTCTGTTTAAGAGTTTCTTGAGAAGCTGCTATCTCGTCAGTAGTAGGAATCTTCTCGCCTGTTGTTTTTTGCGAAGCGTTAATAGTGTTTAGCCCCTCAGCAAGGGTTTCTAATTGCGGCAACAGCGTGGCAAAGTGATCTTCAGTTGGCCATTATCGTAAAAAAAGGAAAGTCTCTACACACACAGCAAAAGAATTACAACACGAAAAATCTACATTAACTTAAGAATCTAAATATTTGCCCCCTGGGTAGAAAAACGTGGGCGTAGAGTCAATACCACAATAATATACGTTGGCCAGTCTAGCAGCAGACAACCATGTTTAGGCTCTCGCTCTACCAGTTTTTTGCTATCCTATATGAAATAAACCATCAGTGCACAGCCATACGGGCACTCTAGAATACCAGATCCCCCATTACGCATTCACAAAAGCCATAGGAAATTTAAGTTGCACTTTCCAGGCCCTAATCCTACGTTGTTTTTGTGGTCTTCAGTCCAAAGACAGATTTTGACACAGCTCTCCACGCTACTCTATCCAGTGCAAGCCTCTTCTACTGCAACCTACATCCCTCTGAATCTGCATACTGTATTCATCCCTCCATCTCCCTCTACGATTTCTACTCTCCAGTACAAAACTGGGGTTGGTGATCCCTTGATGCCTCAGAACATGTCCTACCAATCGATCCCTTCTTCTAGTCAGGTTGTACCACAAATTACTCTTCTCCCCCATTGTGCCTCCTCGTTATTTACATGATCTACCCATCTAATCTTAGTATTCTTCTATAGCACCACGTTTCGAAAGCTTCTGTTCTCTTCTTGTCTAAACTGTTTATCGTCCATGTTTCACTTCCATACATGGCTACAGTCATACATATACTTTCAGAAAGGACTACCAGTTTTTACATTCTTCTGTAAATGATTCGTGTTAGTATTTTGCAGTCGTGACTTATTAAACTGACAGTTCGGTAATTTTCACACCTGTCAGCGACTGCTTTCTTTAGAATCGGGATTATTATATTCTTCTTGAAGTCTGAGGGTATTTTGCCTGTCTCATAACTCTTGCTCACCAGATAGATTAGTTTTGTCATGGCTGGCTCTCCCAAGGCTATCAGTAGCTCTAACGGATAACTGTCTACTCCCGGGGCCTTGTTTCGACTTAAGCCTTTCACTGCTTTGTCAAATTCTTCATGCAGTATCATATCTCCCTCTTCATCTTCCTCTACGTCCTCTTCGATTTCCATAATATTGCCCTCAAGTATATCGCCCTTTTATAGACCCTCTATATACTCCTTCCACCTTTCTTCTTTCTCCTTTTTGCTTAGGATTGGTTTTTCACCTAAGGTTTTGATATTCACACAGGTGGTTCTCTTTTCTTCAAAGGTCTCTTTAAGTTTCCTGTAAGCTGTATCTATCTTACCCCTAAGAATATATGATTCTACATACTTACATTTCTCCTCTAGCCATTCCGGCCTAGCGATTTTGTACCTCGTGTCGATCTCACTTTTCGCCCGCTTCGTTTATTGCGTTTTTATATTTTCTCCTTTCATCGATTAAACTCAATATCTCTAATATTACCCAAGGATATCCATCAGCCTTCGTCTTTTTCCCTATTCTGATCCCTGCACTATTTCATCTCTCAAAGCTGCTCTTTCATCTTCTATTGTATTCCTTTCCCCTGTTCTTGTCAATGGTTCCCTAATGCTCCCTCTGAAACACTCTACAACCGCTGCTTTTTAAGTTTAGCGAGATATCATCGCCTTAAATTACAATCTTTTAGCAGTTTCTTTAGTTTTAATCTGCAGTTCATAACAATAAATTGTGGTCAGAGTCCACATCCGCTCCTGGAAATGTGTTACAGTTTAAAATGTAGTTTCTAAATCTCTAACCATTATATAATCAATCTGAAACCTTCCGATGTCTCCAGGTCTCTTCCACGCACACAACCTTCTCTCATGATTCTTAAATCAAGTGTTAGCTGTGTTTAAATTATGCTCTGTGCAAAATACTACCAGCCGGCTTCCTCTTTTGTTGCTTTCCCCCATTCCATATTTACCTACTACTTCTCCTTCCCTTCCTTTTCCCACTGTCGAATCCCAGTCCCCCATGATTATTAAATTTTCGGCTCCCTTAGCTATTTGAATAATTTCTTTTATCTCTTCATACGTTTCCTCAGTTTCCTCCTCATCTGCGGAGCTAGTTGGCATATAAACTTGTACTATGTAGTGGGTGTGTGCTTCGTGTCTATCTTGGCTACAATAATGCGTTTACTATGCTGTTCATACTATTTTATCCGCGTTCCTACTTTTTTACTCATTATCAAAACTACTCCTGCATTACCCCTATTAGATTTTGTATTTATAACCCTGTGTTCATCTGACCAGAGGCCCTGTTCCTCCTGCCACCAAACTTCACGAATTCCACTATATCTAATTTTAAACTATCCATTTACGTTTTTAAACTTTCTAACATACCTGCCCTATTAATCTGACATTCCATGCCCCGATCCGTAGAACGCCAGTTTTGTTTCTTCCGATAATGACGTCCTCCCGAGTAGCCCCGTCCGGAGATCCGAAAGGGGGTCTATCCTACTCCAAAGGTAAACAAAAGAAAAAAATAAACTATTAATTAGTAAACTATCGAATTACTACCTTACGAAAACCTATAATACAGCTGATGAGTAATCGCCACATACTAATTTTTACTGGCATCGCTCTCTGCGTACATTTGGTTTTTTTCTTTTTGATTCATTCCTCTCACCTTTCGGTCGTTTACCGTTTTTCTGTACTCGTCAGGTTAGATGCACCTGTGCTGGTTAAACATGAAATTACATTATATGAATTAGTACAAACCATTACAAAAATTGTATGTACGCATTAATTAAATCACAAGAACTTCACATCCGATGACTGCTGTTCTGCCCCTGTTTGGTTACCATTTACAACATATTTTTAGTGTGAGAACACAACTTCCTCCTAAAAATATGTTACATCGGCGATATTAGACGGGTGAAGCCTTAAACATAAAACAGATAGTGACGACTCGTGAATAATTTAGCAGAGGCGACCGTTTTGAACTCGCCCGGTTTTTTATTATCATTATTTTCCTCTTATAAGCACTGGTTCATCACTATTGCTTGTCAAAAAATTTTCTTGATTAGAAAACACGTCTGCTTCATGTCAAAACAAACAAAGAAGAATTGTTCTATTCCGGTATTTTTAATTTTTTTTTACCTGAAGGAACCAGCAGCGGCGATTTCTCTGAACAATACTTATGCAGGTGACACACTGAATGAACCTAACTCTCAGTGATAATTAAATTAATTTTGCTGAAATGCAAGTTGCAGCTCAGTATTTTTCACATTAATAAACATTGTGAGAGGCGAAAGAAGTAATGACTAGCACAAAAACTGAGGACTGACCGAGAACGAACGCGAGTCGTTTAGATCCTTAGGCTGGCACTTTACCCCCTTTTTGTCCTCTTTCTTTGGATCTGTATCTTCGTTGGTTTTTCGTCAGTGGTTCTGTGTGGATGTCGCATGACGTCTTTCTGATTCCGTCGATGAGACTTTCGCTCAGTTTTTATACTCTATATTCCCACAAGTTATGACCTGAGAGTTATAATTAGAATGGGTTGGTGATTTGGAGATTGAAAAAATTACGGATAAGTGAGCATATTATTTTTTAAATTTTTTAAATGAAAAACAATCTCTCATGCTTCAAGTCGACATACCCATGTTCCTGAATTGCAAAAATCACAATGTACTGTTGGCTTTGAATGTTATCCCTTTATACCGCGTATTAAGCAGGATCTGCCACCATTTGATAATGAAATTTAAGAGTATAAATATCTCTAGTATTTCTCTCTTTCTTTTTTCCATCCACTTCTCAAATATGACTTTCCAGTACCCACTTACCTAATGATTATCTTGCTCCCATTTGGCTTTGCTAGTCTGTTTGACTTTGTCATAATTATTATGTATAAATTTCAAATGCCTGCACGAATTATGACATGTCATTACATCGTAACGTTAATGTAAGTTCTTATTCGCAGATATGCTACTGCGACCGCTCGAGAGAGGAACATATAGCTTGTGACTGCTTAAAATGTTTCGCGTACCGTATTACATATGGTCGCTCTTTAAGAGCTTAGGGGCTCCAGCAAGCGGCTATAAGAATTTTTTCAGTTGTGTCTGATGCTTTCATTGGAATTCATGAAAATGCATTTACTCAGTACGTGTGGTACTCACACTACAGATACAGCAGACAATTACTGTGTTAGATCTGTTTCTGCCTCATTCGACACCTAAGTGCTCCCAGAACGCCAGATGATGCTGGCGGTGTCTGCCTCGGAAATATAGCGGCTGCAACCATTCTGCGATACATTATAGTTTCATTTTACATTTTATGTGCCTAATATCAGATTAGAAGAAAACCTGGTAATGGAATACTCGCAAAGAACTAAATGTATTGCGGACTGTCGCCCTGCCAGCATTATTTTTTACGCTAACGAATACATTCTTTTTTCCACAGCTTCTGATTCAACGAGTCATTCCCTTGTGTTCGTCGCAATATATGCAACTTTTCAACACGACAAGAGTACCAGGAGAAGAAACAGATAGACTTGTACATTACGAAGACTCAGACCACGTTGTTGTCTATCATCAGGGACGTTACTTCAAACTGATCGTCTACTGCAACGGACGAATTCTTGAGCCATGCGAAATTGAACAGTAAGTAATAATTAAGTGATGATTATTGTCGATTAATAATAGAATACTCGTTTCACAATAGCGCAAGACATGAAGTTATTTTCCTGTTATTTACAATCGCTGTGACCAGGACATTACATTCTGTTTTTGTAATATATTTTATCTTTATTTGATAACTATACTTCCGAGGACAGTTGCCATATTGAAGACACAGATATATTTCTGTTTCGGTCTAGAATGTCATGACACTGTTTTTGCAGATTCTGTTAATATTTGAGACAATAAATCACTGATATCATACTATTGTATTAAAGTACTATTAATCACGCAAACGCAGTTACCAAACTTTAACGAACGAGGCACTGGTCTTGCATCCGGAAAGAGTCGGGTTCAAATCCCGTCACAGCCATCCGGATTCACATTTCCCGCGGCTTCCCTAAATCGGTTACAGCTTAAGCTGGGATGGTTCCTTTGAGAGGACGCGGTACATCTCCTGCATCGCCTTCTGACGAAACTTGTGTCCCTCTCTCCAACGACCCCATCGTAGACGGGACATCATATCCTATTGTTCTTTCCGTCCTTCCTTATCAAAATTTTGCGAAATTAATAGAAGTTATTACTTTTTAGAAGATCCAGAAAATAAGTGTCACTAGAACAACAACTAATTTTGTAATCAGAACGCAACGGAAGCGGAGTCCTATTTCTATGGATGTCGTGTATTTGCTGTCTCGGAATGAGACGTTAGCGATCGATTTTATGTAGACTATGAGAATCCAAGTAATGACAAGAATTTTGCTCATCAAAACTCGACCGGGTAAGAAAAGATAGATGTGTGAATTGAATCACCAGTTAACTACCGTATGCCTTATTCTACCTTAAGATGCGAAATAATACAATTGCATGTAAAATCACCAACATAAGACAATATTGATTGCCATGGCGCAAATAGGACAGTAACACTTCAGTTGCGAAATGGTGAACATAGACGTCGTAAGGACTGGTGCACTAACTGAGCTAAAGAAGGTCAGGAGAAGGGAGCGACATCTGCAATCGTGAGGGAGTGAGGCTAACATTTGTCTCGAGTCATATAGAATAGTGGCGCAGAGTTCAGTATCAATGAGTGGACCATGTATCTCGGCCGTTCCTAGGAATCAGGTGCAAGATTATGCTCTAACGACAATCATGTAGGTGATGCTAGGTGATGCAGCTACACTCGTGACAGATTAAATCAAACACTAAAAACACCGGAAGAAGAAAACATGATGTCATCTTTAAAAGAAGATTCTCTATGACGGATGTGCTGTATACTCTCACGGTTCGGACAATGACGTAGGGTACGAGTGGGATCCCTTTGCTGTTGCTCGTCACCGTTTTGTGTAAGGCAACAGCTTTCTCTTCGCAGAATATTATTATTCTTAATTAGAAGGAAAAATCACTATAAGAACAGTCCCCTGTTCAGAACAAGTTGACCATACATTTTATTGCTAATGTGATGGGTAACTACAAAAACTGAATTAAACAGTGTCTTAATGCGAAACGTAGTCGAATTCTCCATGTAGTGGTTCACTTCATGTTTCAAGCTTGCGGCTGGTTTGGTGCACCATGGAAAACGGCAAAGAAGTAAGCTGTCTGACAAAAAAAGTGAGGCACCGAGAGAGACAGAAGGAAACAAAATGAAACTTCACGGTTTGATAGGGTACGTGATGTTATTGCAGTGATTATAAAATCGAGTCAGATTTAAAAAGATCTCGGCAGTATATGCCCACTCATCAGTTTGACATTCCACCCCTCCTGGACTGTATGCATGCACTGAATCTGTAGGGAAGGCTGTCAAAAAGCAGTTGTATCACCTCCTGAGGCAAACAGGTTCGTAACACCGAGCGGTGTAGCGCAGTGCTTAGCAGGGAGGACGGTTCAAACCTGCGTCCGGCCGTCCATATTTAGGTTTTCCGTGATTTACCTAAATAGCTTGAGGCTAATGCTGGGATGGTTCCTTTGAAAGTGCACGCCCGCTTTCCTTCTCCATCCTTCCCTAATCCGAGCTTACGCTCCGTCTCTAATGGCCTCGTTGTCGACCCGACGTTAAACGTTAATCTCCTCCTCCTCTTTTGTCCCATGACTCCCACGGCCAGCAAGATAGCCATACTTGTCCTCGATTCTTGGGCACTGGCACTGGGACGGTGTTGACGTCCGATCTGGCCCCACACATGTTCTATCGTGGACAGGTCTGGCGATCTTGCTGGCCACGGGAGTTCGTCAGCATACTGTAGACGTTTCGTAGAGACAGGCGCCATGTGGGTACGAGTATCGTCCTGTTGAAAAATGCATCCCGATACTAACACATGAGAGATAACACATGAAGATGCAGGATGTCCGAGAGTTACTATTGTGCCGTAAAATTTCTCTGTCACTACCAACCTTGACCTGAAGAGATGCCCGATCGCTTCCCAAACCGTGACACCAGGAACAACCTCACTGGGAAACTCCAAAAATTGGAAGAATGTACCGTCTCTGCAGATTGCGCCCATAGTCACCGGTGAATGATCATCCGGGATAGTGTAGAACATCGCTGAAAACAATGCAACGCCATTCACCAGAAATTCATGCTTCCCACTCACGGCACCCATTCAGAAGCAGCCGTTTCTGTTGTGATGTTAAGGGTAGCCTACACATGGCTGGTAATTCCGTAGTGTTGCTGCCAGTCTCTGTGTGGGATGACACACAGTGTTATAGGAAGTCCATTATTTGTTCTCGGACGGCAGGCGCAAATGCGAAGAGGGTACGGTGTGCTTGGTGAACAATACGGCGATCCTTCCTTTTGGTGGGCCGGCCGCTGTGGCAAAGCGGTTCTAGGCGCTTCAGTTCGGAACCGCGCTGCTGCTACGGTCGCGGGTTCGAATCCTGCCTCGGGCATGGATGTGTGCGATGTCCTTATGTTCGTTAGGTTTAAGTAGTTGTAAGTCTAAGGGACTTATAACCTCAGATGTTGAGTCCCATAGTGCTTAGAGCCATCTTAACCTTTTGGTGGTAAGACGTGGTGTACTGGAACCCAGACGACGAGTATGCCTGCCCTCGCCTTTGTATGCAGTCCAGTATCGAGCTACCGTCACATCCGAATGCACCACAGATATTGCTCGATTCAACCAGCCGGCCAAATGGAGGCCCTTTCTGAATCCTGTCAGGTGCTCATAACGCTGTCTCACGCGATTACGTCGCATTTCCGTGTCTTGTACAATGATTATTCGGCTTCTGGCGCTGATTAAAGCACTCTCGAAACCGTTCTACCTGCCACAGAGAATTCCAGTTCTAATCATTTACATACCCGCCGATGGTGTGTAGGAGTTACGAAATTACTTAGGCATTTTTCGTTGTTCTCGTTTTTACGATCGATAATATTTCTTTAATTGACATTCACCCGCCTAGCCTCGAATCCAGATCTCGTATAAAATGAAAAAGCGTAATATGCATGTAGTTTTTACTACCTTGAAGCTGGTCTCCATATAAAGGCAGTAAGAGACAAGTTGGGGAAGCCTGTTCTATGTAAGCCACATTAGAGGAATATGTGCATCGTGTAATGCTGGAACATCGAGAAGAGTTATCATTTGAAAAGGCGGTATCTTCATTCTTCTGTATTTTCAGGTGCTTTAATGTTCCGAAACACAGCTTCTGAAGGTAAGGGTGTGCGTACAATAAATATCCTTATATAACTTTGTATATTAAATAGCATCGGTTGCTCCAAGAACAAAATAGATTCCTTTATTGGTCACTCTGTTTTGGGGGACATACTTCTTTGATAACTGACTTTCTTTTACATCTCACAGTGAACGTAAATTAGCGCAATGTTCACCAAGTTGTATCCCTAAAAATGCTCCCTTCCATTAAATGTGTACTAACAGCACGTTTTTCCTTCTATGGAAAATAGATTTATTTAATTTTTGTAACCCATTAATCTTAGCGGACAATATTTACATGTGTTTCCCCTTACGGTAGCCTGTTGTACCTTCCTCAAGTATTCGTCCAAGTTCAGCAAATACACTTTTGTTCTCACAAGACTTCTTGATTACTTTTGTTAAGAACATCATAATCACGTAATCGGTGGAGTTAAGATTTCGTATTCTTCTTATGTTAATTTCTAAATTAGTTCTGTAGCTTTTTCTTAATTAAAACTAAATTCCAAATATTTCTATCTTTTTCATAGATATAAAGTCAGCACCGGCAGAATGTTATCTTCCATTGTTTGCTGTTCTCTCACTATTTTCTTCGTTATTCTCATCCATTTCCTTGAAGGTTATTTGTATTACTTCCAGTTGATATGTTAGGCAGTTAGACTTACAAGTACCTCGTTCTCGTTTGCACCAGTAAACGAATATCTGACTGAGATGCATTTAAATTCTTAAATACAGACTTAGTTACATTAATTCGAATATTTATGACAGGCTGGCTTTCTCGATATATGTCAGCCTCGATGGGGCGTAGTACATATTTTTTAACAGTTTGATATGTTAAAATGGGCAGGACGCGTTCAAATCTTGTTGTAATGATACCACTGCATTGAGCAATTTCGAGCTAAAAGAACATGTGAAAATGAGTGGTAGTTGTTTGAAATGTTTTTTAACTTTAGGATAAATTACGGCAGGAATATTTGAATATATGGCATAAAACAGCTGTTACAAGTACGGTATTTCTTTTACTTTTCTTTTGTTGGAAATGTTCATTGTTATCAACTGACAGGGACTGAACCCGTACATCAATTCTAGCTCCAAATGTGAAACTAATGGCTCCATCTCTTTCGACGTCGCCCTTGGTCGCTTCTTTCCATAGAGAAGTAATTTAAAATCTCTATATGTTCATTCCATAGATGTATCATTGACACTATTTCCTAAGTTGTTCTATTTTCTTTTAGACTGATTACATGGGGTTCTGTTTAAACGTTTTTGTTTAGTTTGCTGTATTAATAATGTTATGAATTTTAATTTTTACATCGTCGTTGAGTTTATGTTTGACAGTCGCTGGAATTTCTCATGGCAAGAAGTTTTACTGTGTTTGATCACTTACGTAACTAATTATATCTGTTTTACTGTATTCATACAATGTAAAATGACTTCTGGAAGCGTTCTAGTCGTTTATAATTGCAAATCTTTCACTCTTTCAGGCAGATAATACAGATTCTGCAGGATAGGAGTCTTCCAGCTATTGGCGAAGAGAAGGTCGCGGCTCTGACTGCTGGGGACAGACCTCATTGGTCAAGAATCCGCCAAAAGTTCTTCTCCTACGGAGTCAATCAGCAGTCTCTGGAGGACATAGAAACAGCTGCGTTTTTCGTTGCGCTCGATGACGGTCCACTCGAGTTCGACGAGGTAAACTGAGTAACAAAATGAATTAGCGTCACTATTATCTAAGCCTGGTAACGCCTCCTCGTAAATCGCAAGAGCTTCAGTTACCAATAACTACGATAAGTATATTTACGACGCACTCTGTTATAATCGAAAAAAAGAAAAGCATTTAGGTTTTAGTCTAGAGATACAGTATATTGTTGTTAACTAATATTCTAAAAAATGAGGCTGAAGAACGATATGTGGCTTCTTTTGTTTTTGTTAAGTACCATGCTCATACGGCTACATGCATTAAGATGAAATATTTTTTCTGGCTCACTGTGGTCTTCACAGAGTTTTGGCAAATGAAATCTCGATCTCGCATTTTTAGGGTCTCTACTTTCCCAACTAAATGTCTGATCTACGTGAAATCGAGGAGTATATGGTTACTTTATCTTTGAAAGACTTAAGATTAAGTCGCAACAAGAGGTGAGATTCTGATACACCGAAAAAAACCTCAAGAGATGAGTCTTTTGTCCTTTGTAAAATTCATTTAAGACGTTTCAGTTACCAAAGTGTAGAATGCTGCCGCATAAGTCGCAATACTTTACCATACCCCGCATTGGCCCAACTACCCTCTCCCCTCTTCCTCCCAGCTTTCGGTTTCCGCTTCGCTGAGGTACAAGGCTGAGACATTACTTTTCTCGATTTATTCCGAGGTATGTTGAAACTTTGCTTGGATTGTATCAGAGGCAAATTTCGCCAGTTCCGTGAAAGCCCTGCCCAAAGATTAATAGTGTAGTGTGTGGGCTGCCAGTCTGAATTAACACGTGCAGATGTGATTGCAGCAAACTAGGAACCATACTACTCACCACAGAATAAGAGAATTCCTGCTCAGCTTACTGATTTGTCTGCTGGGTGAAATCTAGGTTTCGGTAAAACGTTTCCAAATGCTTCTGCGCCTTCTATTGATTATCATTTCACTTTATCCTATAAGTTCTTAGCACGGCTCCTGTATACAATTAATCGCATTACTTCGAAAGATTTCTTAATTTTATGTGTATTGGTACATCGTGTTTCAGAATGATCCAAGGAAACTTGAGAATTTCGGCCGAGTCGGCTTTCACGGGAAAGGTTATGATCGATGGTTTGACAAGTCAATCACTCTTGTCATTGGATCCAACGGACATGTAAGTATGTTTCGGATATCAGTAAATTTATTGGTAGTAGAAGCAGAAGTCATTATGTTTTTGCTATACACGACTTAGGTAGAGAATACTTTATCATTCAGAGACACTAGTTCAAAACATCTAAGGAACAGCGGCATTCCTCTGATGCTCCAAATGAGGACGTTATCTACAGCCGTGTGCGCCATTATTCTGGGTGCTGCAACGGGGGTTGTAATTACTGGTTGTAACATCTGTCAATGTGTTTGCTTTAAGAGAACGTTCTCCTGGAATTAAATGTTCCATGAGGATGATGCTGCTGGTCAGGTCTAACATCATCTCACTATCTCATATAATGCATTTTTCCTTTTTTAGTTAAGTTTATATTAAACTTTCTCCTCTTTAAAATATATCACACTTAATTTCCTTGCACATTTTCTTCATTTTCCAAGCACCTACATCAATCGACTCCAAATGTCTACATCTTTTGCCCAACACATTCTCATTTAACATTCTATTGATCTATCGTGTGTAGTGTCAGTGCATCAGCCTATGAGTCAGAATGTTGTTATACACATTAGTATATTGCTCATATCTCTACAATTTTATATCACGGGCGAAATAAATTGAAGAGGAAACTGGTAGAGTCTAAGATGTAGTCGAGATTCGTACCAGAAAGCATAACACACAGAATGAGAAAAATAATACCATCATAAGAAAATACAGACAACAAGGTATACCTGGATTAAAAAACAGTTTATCAATGTAGTCCAGCTGCGCGGGATTAGCCGAGCGGTTTGAGGCGCTGCAATCTTGGACTGTGCGGTTGGTCCCGGCGGAGGTTCGAGTCCTCCCTCGGGCATGGGTGTGTGTGTTTGTCCTTGGATAATTTAGGTTGAGTAGTGTGTAAGCTTAGGGACTGATGCCCTTAGCAGTTAAGTCCCATAAGATTTCACACACATTTGAACATTTTGAATGTAGTCCAGAGGCATATATTTCACTTTTCAGGAGTGTTTTTCCTTAAGTGAGTTAATGAAATTATCTTTTTTTCCGTTTCAGGCCGGATTCAATGCAGAACATACAGGGTAAGTATTTTTAGCCAGGAGGCTGCCAAAATACAAATACAGATACAAGTGCAACTGTATGAGATAACATATTTGTTGCTATACATGTCGTAGAAATTGTAAATGGATTTTCTGTGCCGTATTACTGATGAGACACTTCTCACAAGGTTTAGGAGATAAAGCAACTATCAGCATTTATTTACTCTGGTGCAGCTGAAAACTGACATATGTCACGCAAAATTTATTTAGAGATTCAGTATATTGTGAAATACGCGAGTCTGTACTCACTACATACTTTTATTTAACTGAAAATTATTATCGTCATTTTTTTCTGTTTTCCGACTTTCCCTTAGTTGCTCTAAATTCTTGGAGGTATGTACCGTCTATGCAACTAAATGAAGGCAATTGGTTTATTGCCATACACGTTCCGCTTCTTTTATTCTGGAAGCATCATCAGTGGCCTGAAATACATGTTTCCTTTTATACATACAATAAACGTATTATGTGGTAGATATAATATGCTGCTATATTACATCTCGTCGTGTTTTTCTCTTGCTTTTTAGGTTAGAAGCAACTTTTGTTGCACAAGTTCCGTACTGTGAATGTATCATTCGGTGTTACGATTCCCAGCGCTTTTAACACATGTGTTGGTTTTCATACTCTAGCGGGCCGATTTCTGGAATTCTTTCATCCACATTTATTGATCACCAAATGGAAAGTGCAAGTGAAACTTGCGATGTAAAGACGTTCAGACTAACGGGCGACTACCCTATAGTTTGCTGTCAGTTGCAGCTTTGCCGGATATTATTTATTGGTTGAACGCATTGAAATAACGTGTGCAATTATTTCATACGAAAGAAGTAAAAAAAAATATCGAGTTTGTTCCATCTTCTTTTTAATAATGTTTTGACGAGGTTATTTATTTCTACAAGTCGCCGAAGTGTCCTGTCAAGTCACATCATCGATATGTAGAGTTCACGAGGTTCTATATAAATCGATCACTGGGCATCTGGTTCCAGTTTGCTGTTGAATGCATTTTCCGATCGCCACAGTTTGGGCCAGCTAGGGGAAACGAGATACGTGCGGGTTCTTACAGCCGGATTGTGCGTCATTGCCAAGGATTAGATTCCAAAGTTTGGACATGCATTACATAGTGGCGGTAGAGCGAAGTGTCACTATTAATATCTGCACGCTGAGTGAGGTGTCAAGCTCAGGGTCCTTCGCGATGTTCTTTACCGTGTTCGCCGACCAGCATTCATTAAAGCTGCCCGCACTGTGCAGTTTCCGAACTGACATACAACACATGCTTCCGAGCTAGACAATGGCAGGCGACCTCAGCACGAGAACAATGGGGGCATCAACGTTGCCACTATGCTAAATCACTGTGGGTACCGGACCTCGGAAACAGGGTCTCTGCAGGAATGGCTAAGTGAAGTATCGTTTCACCACAAAACTAATACATTGAGATACTTCACATTGACGGAACATGCATGTAAAATAATACAATTTTCCGCAAGAGATCACCAAATAATTTTATTATAGACAGCTGTTCTAACTTACAAAACCCAGTTTCATTATCGAATGCTGAGGGAGGCTACAGGAAAACAAAAAAGTAATATTACTTTACGCAATTTTGTCATATGATGACATAGTTGCAGACCGTGGCTGTTATTTGAAAACAAATGTTGATGGTATTGAGACAGCAACCACCTACAAATTTATTTTCAGTTCCTTTATTCAAAGGGTACCGTTACCGGTTTCGAATCGTTATGATTCATCTTCAGGCGGTTTTCATGTTTTCATTACAACATGTGGTGCGTTTTGAATGAAAACCGCCTGAAGATGAATCATAACGATTCGAAACCGGTAGCGGTACTCTCTGAATAAAGGAACTGAAAATAAATTTGTGGCTGGTTGCTGCCTCAACACCATCAATATTACTGTAATCGAAAAAAGGAAAGGGCAAAACCAAGTGAAAAGCAGGGTCCAACACTGGGTTTGCATTATCGTGAACTAAATGAAATAGAGTAGAATCATTTGGACAGGACACGGAGTGAGGCTGCTAGAAACCAGAATGCCACAAGAGGCATTCCGAAGAGTAGTGGACGGCACCGTGAGATGGTTTACCTTTGTTTGTTGGTGAGACGATGCTTCATTTAGCTGTCACTGCAAAGTACAAGTTTGTTAGGACTCGTAATCATATTGATATTCGTAGGCGTATGGTTGACGTCATATGGAAGTTTAGGTCTGGCAGTGAGTAGCTCGCGATAAGCGGGAAATCCGGGTTCGATTCCCTGTCCGGCACAAATTTTCATTGTCGTCATTCCATTCTACAGCTGATAGTCACTCTTATTCGCAATTGCGAATTCATTTGATGTGTGTCATACTGTTTCTCTCATTATTTTTGCGGCGGGGTATTGAGACAGGTCGCCTGCCATTGTATGACTTTGACCTATGTACGATATGTCAGATGGAAAAAGAGTATGGCATAGGTGTCTTTAATGAATATTGGTGGTTTGCAGTGTTATTAAGAAGTAGTGAAATTGTTTGCTTTCTTGTTGAATGATAAGCTAAAAGAGTACTTCTCTCTGCTTCTTATGTATCGTATTTTCTTTCAGCTTCGCTAGGATCATAGGATTTAGTGACTTCTATAAAAAAATGATCAAACGTACTTAAAATATCATGTAGAAATAAAATGGGAAACAATGAGTAAAGCATTTGGGACACAGGATACATATTTTTCGCATGCAAGCAAACCAGTGTTTTTGTCAAGCTAAGCAATGGACGTCTCCGTTTTCAGATAACTCTACACGAAAAAAAAAGTAAAGGAGAGAATCTAGTACCTATGGAGGACTTTCTCGTAAGTACAGTTCACGTCGATAGTGAAATGTCTTTTCTTTCATACAATTTTTCTTTCATTGAGCAAGCCAGTGCAGTTGTTGACAACTGGTTTCTATTCAGGAGAAAAGCGGTTCCATTGGCTACGATCATACAGTTTTAGCTCTTACGTGGTTTGCTTACGTCAGTGCATTCTGATTCCGTGATGGTTCCTACCAGACCATATCGATTCATTTCGAAATCTTTATTTAGTACGAGCTGGCACTATGACGTTTATGAGCTCGATGTAGGGGATGAACGCAAACAGCAGAGTCCCGTGTTCCCTTCCTTCTAATTATCCTGAAATGTGAGATCACAATAAACGTCAAAAACAAATTGCACAAACCAAACAAGCTTGTCGTGGATGCATTTATTAAAGAATTAATGGACGCTGTGACAGCCGTATTTTGGCGTGTAATAGCTGTGGTTTTATTTTTATCAGTCTGACTAACTGTCAAGTTAACGTGTACTGTTGTTTAACATAAACTTTGTGGAAGAAGAAAAAAAAAACAACTACGTTAGACAATCATATCTTTTAGACAAAGAAATCTTTCATACTGCTTTTATAGGTGATTACTGAAGTAAGTGTTTGTGTTCACTATTTTCTCGCTCTAAGTCTAGTGATGTATTCATTAACGATGCTAATTCAGTTCATACGATGTAATCACTGCTTCTTTTCACAGAGCGGATGGTGCAGCAATGGCCCAGACATGGGAATACGTGTTACAAGCAGAGGTGCTGACAACAAGAGACAAATCATAGTAAGACATGACTTTGTATGAAATTACCGTTCTGTTCTTTATTTCTAGTTTACATGGTTGAAATTGGACCATTTTTGCATTGTATATATACTCTAAGATAAAAGAAAAGACCGAAAAAAACGACACACCACAAAGAGAGTGGCAGTACATGTGATGTAAATGAACAGACAAGCTTACAGTTTCAGAAAATTATTCAGACAAAGAGCCTCACCAAGCGTTGGCCACCTCCTTCCCTCCCTATGTAAGCAATTATTCGGCTTGAGGTTGATTGACAGAGTTGTTGAATGTCCTCCTGAGGGCCAAATTCTGTCCAATTGGAGCGCTACATCGTCAAAATCGACGTGTGCGGCTGAGCATTATCTTGCTGAAATGTAAACCCCGAGTGACTTTCCATAAAGAGAAACAAAACTGGGTGTAGAATGTCGTCGACGTACCGGTGTGCTCTAAGGATGTCACGGATGCCAACCAAGGGGGTCCTACTATGAAAAGAAATGGCACTCCTGGTTGTCGGGCTGTATGGCGGGAGACAATCAGGTTGTCATACCAACATTGTCCAGGGCATCTCCAGACACATCTTCGCTGGTCATCGGGACTCAGTTCGAAGTGAGTCTCACCACTGAAGACAACTCAACTCCAGCCAATGAGTTTCCAGGCTAACTACGTACCAGGGCACGGCCCAGAGAGCGGTGGGATACCACACTGACTGTCGAGCACCATATGGCACGACAGCCGGGAGTGATGGTCTGGGGTGTCATTTCTTTCCACAACGAGACCACTTTGGTAGTCATCTGCGGCACCCTTACAGCACAGCAGTACGTCAACAGTATTCTACGCACCATTTTGTTGCCCTTCATTGCAGGCATTCTGGGCTTACATTTCACCAAGATATTGTTCACCCGCACAGGCGAGAGTTTCTACTCCTTGTCTTCATGCTTGGAAAACCATATCTTTGTCAGTAAGGTCGCCGGATCTCTCCCAAGTTGAGAATGTTTGGAGAATTATAGGCAGAACCCTCCAAACAACTCTGGATTTTGATCACCTAACGGCTCTGTTGGTTGGCACAGTATCCCTCAAAAAATGGCTCTGAGCACTATGGGACTTAACATCTATGGTCATCAGTCCCCTAGAACTTAGAACTACTTAAACCTAACTAACCTAAGGACAGCACACGACACCCAGTCATCACGAGGCAGAGAAAATCCCTGACCCCGCCGGGAATCGAACCCGGGAACCCGGGCGTGGGAAGCGAGAACGCTACCGCACGACCACGAGCTGCGGACCAGTATCCCTCAGGAGGACATTCAACAGGTCTGTCAGTCACTGCCATGCTTGCATAGGGGTCAGAGGTGGACGAAAGCGTTATTGAGTTGCTCAGTTTGTGAAGCTTTTTCTCTTGAATAAATCATCCAAATTGTCTGAAATTGTAATCACTTGTTTGACTGAACATTAAATCACCTGCCGATTTCCATCCCATTCGAATAATACCTTCGTGGTGCATCGTTTTTTTTCTCTCTTTTATTTTTCAGAATTAAAAAAAAAATTCAGATGCTTTTCCTCGGATAATCACAAGTAGCATGTTTATTATGCTTAACCAAACATCGGTGATATTGACATTAAATACCTATAGGAAATCACACAGCTGTGCTATGATCATGACTCTGCTTCTCAATATTACCAAAGGTTGACCAAAAAGCTCAGTTCACTTCGTCTGAAGTGCAACTACGCACCAACACAGACGCAAGCGGAGTTACATGAAGGCCACAACTGGGAAATTATGAGTGTTGCAGTAACAGGGGTTGTGGGCATTATCTTGCTGAAATATAAGCCGAGGATGGCTTAACTTGAAAGGCTCAATGCGGGGCATAGAATATGATAAACGTAACGCTGTGCTGTAAGGGTGCCGCGGAATCCCAAAATTCACCTCTTCCCAGGAAAGCAACTGCATCGAATGGTGGATGAAAACAGAAACATCACGGTGGTCCACTAAAGGGAGCAAATAAAATGGGCTATACTCCTGAGAGGACTGTGTCCATTGCAGCGAGTGTAAGTATTAACTGCATCAGATCGAAATTGAACCAAACCGTGAGCTTACGTGTATGACGGTGACCGTCCTGACTCCAGTTAATACCGAGATGCGTTTACCAGTCACCAAAAGGAATCACAACATTCGCAGAATCATTGACACGACCTAAGCTGGATATTACTACGTTATCTCACTAACTTTCTAATCATAGCACACGACTAACTTGCTGAGTGTCAACTGAAGAATTCGTTCATTACCCGCGGAAACAACCAACTGTGTTTCTTGTTCTTACAACAGCTTCGAACAATTTATTCTACTGTCCAAAAGCGAAGGTAGCATATTACATACATGGTGTAAACATCCCCAACTGTCTGGACACTTTTTTAGAGGAACGACAGCGATTAGCAACTACTATGCCATTACAGTGGTGATGCTTACCAAGTATAATGAGGTTATAAACAAACACAGGGGAATGTTTCTATTGTTTGGCAGACAAGACGGACAGTCGCTAGTATCCTCCCATAACCCGAAACAGTTCAGTGAGCCGTTAAGATACCAAATGAAGGATATTGTAAACGCAGGTGAGTAAAAAATTGAAATACTCTTCCCAGCATCTAGACAAAATCAAGTAGACTATGAAATAGAAGAAACTGCATCGGCAGAAAAGATTAGAATTTGGAAAATAGATTACTGTGGATGTTAGATGATGTGTCGGCAGCTGGGCCAACACCTTGTAGATCGAAGTGGCTGAAAGTGCACGCTAAACTAACGCAGACGGGCGTGAAGTACTGGAACATGAGACTTATTAATGAATAAGAAGAAAAGTACGTAGCTGGAATAATATACTTAACTTTATTCTCTTGTTGGAATACATCTCTTGAATAGTAGTAAGCTATAAGCACTGATACAAATGGCGCCTTGCTAGGTAGTAGCTATGGAATAAGCTGAAGGCTATTCTATCAGTCTCTCGGCAAATGAGAGGAAGACTTGGTAGGTCTGGTCGCAAGCTATGTCGTCCGTACAACTGGGGCGAGGTCATGTCCGTGTCTTGTGACCTGCCATGTGGTGGCGCTAGGATTGCGATTACACAGTGGCGACACGCGGGTCCGACATGTACTACAGGACCGCGGCCGATTTAAGTTACCACCTAGCAAGTGTGGTGTCTAGCGGTGACACCACATTCCTCCCCCGCAAATCGGCGAACGGTCGTGAGATAAGGCTTCCGCCCGCCGTGGGGAGGACCCCATGTTGACGTATGCGATGAGGTGGGGAGCCTAACAACAGGCGAGGCTGTGCCACCCGCACCCGGCCATTCGGTCCGAGGGGAGCTAGGAAACGCCTGCAAACCTAGCCCAGGGTGCACGTCAACATGAGGTGTATGCGCACGTAATGAGACAGAAGGGTCGACCTCCATGTGGTCGGAGCACCCGACGGGCGAAGACGACATCTGGTCCGGAGCGGGCAAGAGGTCCATGGCGGAGGACGGCCGGTCACGGGAAGCGAGCGGCGGCGCGTGACCCAGGGAGGCGCCAGGCGGTTGCAGCGACGCGTCCACTGCGGGCGGCGCCGGCGGCGGCTGCGGCGGCGGCGCGACGCCATGGGGCAAAATGGAAGGCAGCGTCGGCAACACCTGGGGATGAGGCGAGCCAGTAGATGGGTCCCCAAGGCGCTGACCTGACGGCTCCGTCGCTGAAAGCAGACGGGGAGCGGCAGAACCCAGGCGACGACAGAGGCGCAGCTGATTGAGATGCCGACGCACCTCACCAGAGGCCCCCAAAACCAAATACATCGCGCGGCCGAGGCAGCGAAGAATGCGCCCTGCGAGCCAACGCTGTGAACCGCGATAGTTGCGATAATAGACAACGTCGCCAGGAGCAAAAACAGGAGTCTGCCGCTGCACAGGAACCTGATGTGGCGGATGCAGCAAAGACATCAGGGTGCGATGAGATCGACCATGGAGCAATTCAGCCGGCGAGCGACCATCGCGGGGCTGAGAGCGATACGATGACAAAAAGAGTAACAAAGCGTCCTCCCGAGAATGCGATTCTTTCAATTTCAACATCTGTGACTTGAAAGTCCGGACCAATCGTTCAGCGGCACCGTTTGACTGAGGCGAAAACGGCGCGGACGTCAGATGTTTAATACCATTGGCCTTGCAGAATGACTGAAATTCTGCGGACATGAATTGTGGGCCATTGTCGGAAACAATAGTCTGCGGAAGACCTTCAATGCAAAAGATAGCAGACAAGGCTTGGATTGTGGCAGAAGACGTCGTGGAAGACATCCGGACAACAAAAGGAAAATTACTGAAAGCATCGACCACAACCAACCATCGAGCATTCCAGAATGGACCAGCAAAATCGATGTGCAAGCGTTGCCAAGGGGAAGTGGCTTTCGGCCATGCAAAGAATTTACGCGGCGGTGCGGATTGGTGTTCGGCACACGCCACGCAAGAGGAGCACATATTCGTAATCGCAGCATCGATTCCGAACCAAGTACAGTGCTGACGAGCAAGTTGTTTCGTACGCACTATACCCCAATGTCCTTGGTGAAGAAGCTTTAAGACAGAGGACTGCAACGAACGTGGGACCACGACTCGGGATTGATCATTATCAGAACGCAACAACAAAACACCACGTCGTACAAAAAGTCTCTCCTTGTGAGCAAAAAAACGGCGAACCAAAGGATCCTCGATCCGTGACTTTGACAAGGGCCATTGCGTAGCAACAAAACGCAAAACAGTAGCAAGGACAGGGTCAGCAGCTGTGGCTGTAGCTACACGACGAAAATCAATCGGAAACGATGCGACCACGTCATCGGCCTCCGAATCAATGAACATGCAAGCAAGTTCGGAAGAATCGAATGCTTTATCCTCAGCAACAGGCAAACGGGACAACGCATCAGCGTTGCCGTGCTTAGCAGTGGACCGATACAAGATAGCGTAGCGGTACTGCGAGAGAAAAAGTGACCAGCGAATGAATTTCTGCGCTGTACGTGGAGGTACAGGCTTGTGCGGATGAAAAAGCGATGTCAACGGTTTGTGGTCTGTGATGATGGTAAAGTGACGACCATACAAGAAGTCATGGAACTTGGTAACACCAAACACGAGAGCTAAAGCTTCTTTCTCTATCTGTGAATAATTTCTTTGCGCAGATGAGAGCAATTTGGACGCAAAGGCAATAGGGCGATCATGCGAGCCATCTTTGTGCGCAAGCACAGCACCGATCCCGCAATCCGATGCATCTACCATCAACAAAAGGGGTTTTCGGGGATCGAATGGCGTAAGGCAAGTATTTGAAAGTAACGCCGATTTCAACTGGCGAAAGGCGCGTTCGCATTCCGTCGTCCAGACGAACGGAACACCTTTACGGCGTAAGCGATGAAGCGGAGCTGAAATGGAAGAAGCATTGCGCAAAAATTTATGATAATAATTTATTTTACCCAACACACTCTGTAGCTGTTTCAAATCTTGCGGAGCAGGTAAGTCCTGTATGGCACGGAGGTGCTCTGGACTCGGATGTATACCTTGGGCATTTATGACATGCCCCAGGTAGGGTAAGTCCCGAGCAAAGAACACACATTTGTCCTTTCTCAAGCGAAGACCATTCTGACGCAATACCTGAAATAATGTTCGGAGATTTTGCAAATGTTCGGCTTCTGTCTGTCCGGAGATCACAATATCGTCCAGATAGTTCGCAGCAGTAGGGACCGACGCACAAATAGTTTGTAAATATTGCTGAAACAAAGCAGGGGCGGATGCACACCCGAATGGCAGTCTTTTGAAGCGATACAAGCCAAGATGCGTGTTTACCACCAAGACGCGCTGAGAGTCTTCGTCCACAGGTATCTGCAAGTACGCATCTGCTAGGTCCAATTTTGAAAAATATTTTCCCGGGCACAGTTTGTCAAAAAGATCTTCCGGGCGGGGCAAAGGAAAAGTAGCAGTCACAAGTTGTGGATTCACAGTGGCCTTGAAGTCCACACAAAGTCTCAGTTTTCCGGAAGGTTTTGGCAAAATTACTAAGGGTGAGGCCCAGAGAGAAGCCTGCACACGTTCAATTACACCTTGAGATTCTAAATCGGCCAATGTTCTTGCGACCCCATCACGCAATGCGTGGGGAACATTGCGCGCTCTGAAAAATGTCGGTTGCGCGTTGTCTTTCAATTCCAAATGTGCTTGATAGTTCTTAGCGCAACCAAGGCCCGGTGCAAAAATGTCTGCAAATTCTTCACAAAGACTAGAAACACTGGCGGAAGGCACAGTCTGATTCACTGATAGGACCTGATTTACTATAGACAAATTAAACAATTGAAACAAATCTAAGCCAAACAAGTTCACTGCAGTAGAAGAACGAAGAACGTAAAATGATACAAGTTTTGTTTGTCCCTTGTATGTTGCAAGAAGGCTGCACTGACCTAACACAGGGATCTGCTGTCCTGAGTAACTAGTTAACTTAACATTTGCGGCACGCAATGGCGGTTTGCCCAGTTGTTTGTACGTGTCGTGATTGAGCAACGAAACTGCAGCTCCGGTATCGAGCTGGAATGGGATCACTTTGCCTTCAAAGTCTAAGTCCACAAAAAGTTTATTGTCCTGCTGACGACAAGAGCGACTGTCACGTGCAATTTGAACTGATACAGGTACAGAAGCACTTGCGACTTTACGGGAGTTCCTGCGACGTCGACACACACTTTGGGTGGGACGAACACAGTCACTGTTAGCTAAAGTGTCACTGGACGGGTGGGAATGAACTACATTAATGTCCATGGGCGAAGGTCCACGAGCCTGATTGTCCTGGGTTCGATTCCGGCGCGAAGCAAAAGGCCTGGAATTATTGCGATTGTCTGATCTAAGCTTTTTCTGGCCAACACTTTGTACATGTCCTTTCTTTTGACAGTAAAAGCAAATAGCTTGGCGTGACGGGCAATTTTCACGCGAATGTCTAGTTGCACACCGCGGGCATGATTTCACTGCAGTTGCTTGCTTACGCGGCGCACGTGTTTGCGAGCGCGGCTGCGACGGGCGCGAGGGCCGCTTAGCGTCCCGTGCAGCGGGCCCGGCGGGCTGATTAATGTGACACACTGCTGGCGAAGTTTCAAATGAGTCCTGAGCAAAGTCAAGTGTGTCTTGCCTATCCAATATGTCTATCACTTGTTGAAGGGAGGGATTTACGAGTTTCAAAATCTGTTCCCGTATGCGAACATCAGAAACGTTCTGTGCTATTGCATCACGCACCATAGTATCTGAATATGGGAGGCCACATTCACATTCAAAGGCGCACTCCCTAGTAAGTCCTTGCAAAGTTGCAACCCACTCCCTATTAGTCTGACCGGCCGTACGTTTTGTACGAAAGAACGTATACCGTTTTGCAACTACATTGACTGTTTCTTTGAAATAGGCATCTAAAGCAGACAAAATTTCTTCGTAGGACAGAGTTGCTACGTCGCGTCGGGGAAACAATTTCACTATCACACGGTAGGTAGACACACCGACACAAGAAAGCAAAAACGGCTGCCGCTCTTTACCTTGAATTCTGTATGCTGCGAGATGAAACTGGAACTGGCTGGCCCACTCAGTCCAGGTTTCGCACGTGGCCTCAAAGGGCCTAAATGGCGGTGCGACAGCGTTGTGTGGCTGCGGTAGCGATGAAGCGGCGGCTGCCGCATCGGTTTGCAGCGCACGTTGACCCTGGACGAGCTGTCCAAGGGCTTCCAATAACGCCTGCGTCTGCTGATTCTGCAAGCGAAAAAATTCGGACAGTACATCTGGAGATTGTGGCGAAGCCATGACACAAGCAAATCAGAGCACAAAAAGGGAAAAAGAACAAATCAGTCCAAAGCAGAAAAAACACTTTCTCTCGTCGCCATGTGATGTGTCGGCAGCTGGGCCAACACCTTGTAGATCGAAGTGGCTGAAAGTGCACGCTAAACTAACGCAGACGGGCGTGAAGTACTGGAACATGAGACTTATTAATGAATAAGAAGAAAAGTACGTAGCTGGAATAATATACTTAACTTTATTCTCTTGTTGGAATACATCTCTTGAATAGTAGTAAGCTATAAGCACTGATACAAATGGCGCCTTGCTAGGTAGTAGCTATGGAATAAGCTGAAGGCTATTCTATCAGTCTCTCGGCAAATGAGAGGAAGACTTGGTAGGTCTGGTCGCAAGCTATGTCGTCCGTACAACTGGGGCGAGGTCATGTCCGTGTCTTGTGACCTGCCATGTGGTGGCGCTAGGATTGCGATTACACAGTGGCGACACGCGGGTCCGACATGTACTACAGGACCGCGGCCGATTTAAGTTACCACCTAGCAAGTGTGGTGTCTAGCGGTGACACCACATTAGATACAGGACGTAAATAGAAATGAAAAGATTATGTATGTAAGGGTGACATAAACCTCTCAGAATAATGATGGTTAAGGAAATCAAAACGAAACGAGAAAGTTCAACTCAAATGTATCAAGTGTAAACGTTAGAGTTTAAACATTTCGTAAATTCGAGAATAATTGTATAAATTCCTATTTTGTAGGAAGCTGTTGTACGTCCTATAAGAAATTCTAATTCTGAAACTAAACGTGTATGTGAAACATACAGTACGTAAATATTGTGTGGATGATCGCAGAATTATGTAAATAATCCTGACTGTTTGTAGTCTGAAGCTCGAAATGAAATGGTAGTTCTGAATATCCACAGTTTCTGGTGTATATGGAAGTCTACGTTTTAATATTCGTTTTATACTTGCATTCGATAATATGCGTATAATGAATTTAATAGCTGTTTGATACAGATTAAGATACTTTCGATTTATTCAGTCTTTCTGTGTTATAGTTATAGGCCAGATGGGCATACTGCAGGAACTCCGAAAGTCGTTCCTCCTCCACCAACGCGACTGCAATGGGATTTGGAAGACTGTGTTGATGCTATCGAGTCTTCATACCAGGTAACATAGATCGAAAATTCTGGTGTAGTAACTTGTGTGAAGTAATTACCTCTTCACTTTCTTTTTCGTTGTTTAAGGTTGCCTGCGAACTCATCAGTGATCTAGACTTACGGATCCTATATCACAACGCATATGGGAAAGGTTTCATCAAACAGTGCGGAGTAAGTCCGGACGCATACATTCAGATGGCCCTACAACTGGCTTATTACAGGGTACGTGCACATCTACAATAGACGGTGACACAGGCAAAAGGAGCAGTTAGAATTATAAGCTATATTAATTACCTATTTATATATACCCTCTTACATCATGTAAATCTGAGCTAAAAGGTATCAATTTCTGCCTTAGCAATAACAAATATGATAATGTTTGTTACAAAATCAACTGAGAGATATTTAGTCTTCTATTAGAATGCATGTTAAGAAAACCATTGTTAAATTTAAAAATTCGAATATTTTACAGGACGTTGGGAAGTTCACTCTCACGTACGAGACTTCGACGACGAGGTTGTATCTTAAAGGCCGGACAGAAACCGTTCGCCCGTGTACGATGGAATCTGTTGCCTGGGTGAAAGCCATGACGGATAAGAACTACCCCGTACGTAGACCCATTTAACGACATGTCAACATCTTCTGAGTTTTATGTTAACATTTATAATAGTTGTAGCCATTACTCTTTGACATTAATATTTGTGCATTACATATATTCATTATGCGCGTTTCTTCAGTACAGAGAATGACTTGTGTTTACACATTTTTCTTGTGAGATGGACAGTTTCAAAATTAAGTGTAACAGTCACACATGTTCCGAAGACAACTGACGGCCACTGGAAATTATGAGTCTCTCCCCCACATACGTGAGACGTCACTAACGTATGTTTTCTCCTTAATATTTTCTGTTCCCTACTGGTGGCTTTATGTGAGGGATGAATCGTGTTCATTGAGAGACAATATATAGTCGCAGTTTATCATTTATACAGACTTTCAAAAGAAACAAATGACAGGAAATAACTACCAGTGAAAAATAAAGTATTCACTTCTAAACATATTCTTAGATGCACAGTCATCATAAGTGAACCAGTACCTTACATATATTCGAGAATATTATCTTTTTTAATGATCTTTTAGTTTGGACCACTTATTTTGCGACATGACGACAAAGAAAAAATCTACCATGATGATGTTCAAGTAAATATTCTATCAAACACTTGGTGCGATTTAAGAAAATTCAGAAATCTAAATCTGTGTGCTCGAACTAGAATTGTACATTTCCTCGCAAACTAGAACCACCTGCTCTACTCTGACACCAACACGCTTAGATAAATTAACGTGCCTAAAATTTTATGCAATTCTCTTTGAAAATAGTATACTTAAGTGCTCGGTACATTGGCCTAATAGTTACCATCAGAGTTATCGCTTTTCTCGGTTACCACTCGATTATTCATGGAACTATTCTGCAGATCTGCTACACGTCAAATATTGAGAAGCCAACTCCTTTCATGTGAGTAAGCAACCTCTGTGTTCTGGAGGAATATTCAGTGCTCCAGAGAAGTGACGATCACACTGAGAGATTAAAATTGTGTACAGAATGGAGCGTTAAGATTTCACATTTCTCCTTTCCCGGGGATGGTTCAGTTAGTAGCATATTGTCCGAGAATGTCAAAAATAGTGTTGAGACCCGATTCGATATACAGGTCTAATCTGTTAATGTGATCAATAGGTTATATTCGATTCGCTTTATGTCAACATTCTCCAGGACACATCCTCCGTTCATTGAAACAAATCTCTGGCACCAGTATCCATAATGCCTATTTTTCTTCCTGGAAGCTGTCCTGTCGACTGACAGGATTATACTGACAAGAATGGATATGGTGTGCCTATTTTTCTTCCTGGAAGCTGTCCTGTCGACTGACAGGATTATACTGACAAGAATGGATATGGTGTTTCCTATATCATCTCTGGAGGAGTTATTCCACGGATCTAATCACTGTTTTTGTTTAATGTTGATAATTTTTAGACAGTTCGTTTTCCCTTTTTATATTACGTTAATCTAGCCAGTAGAGTTCATTATATTATGGAACACTGCATATTAACAGCAAAGCTTTCTTGTGCAGGTGGAAGATAAGATGTCTCTACTGAAGGCAGCATGTGCAGTGCACATAAAAAGCTGCAAAGACGCCATGTGTGGTAAAGGAGTCGACCGCCATCTTTTCTGCCTATACATTTTGTCAAAGTATTTGAAGACTGAGTCTCCATTCCTTCAGGAGGCACTTAGTGAACCATGGCGACTGTCGACGTCTCAGACACCACACAACCAGATAGGAAAGGCGGACCCTAGGAAAATTCCCAACTGTATTACGCCAGCAGGGGGCTTTGGTCCTACTGACAAGGATGGATACGGAGTTTCCTATATCATCTCTGGAGAAGATGTACTCTTCTTCCACGTAACAAGCAAGCGCAGCTCACCTGTAACGGTCAGTATCGTCACATTTCGTATAAGATGTATAACTGTTTTGGATATTTACGTGTACTTTTTAGAAAAAAAAATGTATTAACACTGGCATCCTCCTATTTTCAGGACTCCACCAGATTTAGTAATGGTATCAAAACCGCTCTTACGGATATGAGGAATTTGTTTCTGCAATGGAAGGAGATAAATAAAGAGAAGAAAGCTTTTAAAACGTGAGGTACGAGAAGGTCCTGGATTGGTGAACGTATCAGAAAATGTGCAAAAAAACGTGGTTCCACTACGGATGTATATAATAAACAATTTTTTTTACGCTGTGAAAATTCCGCATCCACATACTTTTTCCACCACGTAACGTCAAGCAGCAAACAGATGACGATTGCCGATGATAATTGACAGTATTCCTTCAGTATCTGGAGACAAGCAGATTTTCTCTGGAGAAAACCGTGTGACGTATGAAGCAAAACTCGTTTAGTCGTTGTCTTCAGAGCACAAATATATTAGAATGTTATGCATCACGCTTTTGATAGCGCTCCGCTCCATCTGCGACCATGTTCTGTTTAGCCTGCTGCAAATGACATTTTAGACAATTGCAACAATGTTGAATACCTAGCAGAGCCGTCTAAGACTACAGTGGGATATTTGGTCTCACATGATCCTCAGCTTGTCAGTAGCTCAGTATGATATCGCGTCAGTTATTTCTGTTTACGTCCAACAGTCTAAGAACCGGACGGATGACGTCATACAGCTATCTGGATAGTACAATCTAGGCAAAATGCTCAAGATCGTGTGCAACATAGCACTACTTCTAACGCTACCTACTTTGAACCATTTTCATTGCATACGGTTGTCGAGGAAAGCAACTTATTGCCGAAAAAAGTACTGTTTATCATTTATGGAAATTTTTTCCAGTAACTTCCAATATCATTATCAAGGCAATATAAAAATCTACAAACTATAATTAAGCTTGTGCAAACGTCTGGGGCGCAGAGGAGTACATGGGGCTTTGGATGTTCCCTAGAGCCTCGTCTGCTGCAAATAGAAATTGTAATAGTTAAAGCAGCAGAAACTACAGATTGTGGCCACGACTATACATGCAGCTGCCCACCAGCGAGAGGAAGACTGTTTGTCTCCGTACCATGAGTGCCGGAAGCTAGCTGGAGAGTGTGAAAAGTAACCGTGCAGGCGAACATGTCAGTCCGACAAAATGGACAGTGATCTCATCGGGTGCCATGTAAGGAGGTCCGAAAGCATTTTCTGTGACTGTGGGCGGAAGCCACAGAAAACACGTGGCTGCTGGGGCGAGTACTCACAGGGAAGTACTAGCCACCGCCGCAGACTGATCAACAGCTTCATGGCGGTAGCTCAGGTAGCTCAGCAGAGTTGCTTACGTTTTCGGTGGCACGAAGAGCAACGCCAAACCCACCAATCACTGCAGTTAGTCTGCATGAAGAATTTTCTTTTCTAGGTCAACTTACTCCAGTCAGTACAAGAAGTCTAGAAAAATGTCAATGACCAATGAAAGAAACTGAATTCCCGACAAATATTACGTTATACCCTGAACTACTGTCGATGGTATAAAATATGTTTCTCGATGTATCCTGTGAGAGTGATATTTATTTGTAAAGTTGTTACATTTATAATAAACTGTTACCAGGTTCTATGAATAAAAGTTATGCGGATCGCCAGCTGTGTTGTACATCATTAGATGTGAAACCCTAATGCATATTTTTCCCATCTTACTTTCCACATTCACTTTTTTACTGTCTCTTTCTCACTCCTACCTTTAGGCTCTACAAACAAAAGCCTCTCATTAATATGTAAATATTTTGTTCCACTAAGATGAAACAATATGGAGTAATATCGGCGTATCTCCAAAATCAAATTACATTCGACTGCTGAGTTTCAAACGTGGTTACCCATAATACTCTCGATTAGCCTCCAGGGAGGCTTTTCATCAGTTCGTCAACGATCTGATTTCGTAGTGAAATATGGCAACGTAATCCTGGATGTTATTTTGGTTTTCCTTCTGAAGTCTGATTTGATGCAGCTCTCCGAGCTTAGCGCGTATCTATCTTGTGTAATCCTCTTCATCTCCGAAAAACTACTACAACCTTCAACCATTTGAATCTGCTTACAGTATTAATCCCTTGGTCGACCACTACGATTTTTGTCCCCCCCCCCCCCCCCTCCCCCCTCCGTCAGCCACCTCCGAAAACTGAGGATTCCTTGATGCTTCAGAAAGTGCTCTATCAATCGATCCCTTCTTTTAGTCAAGTTGTGTCATAAATTTCTATCTTCCCCAGTTACATTCAGGACACTATGCACACTCATACCAGGCTGTTCACCCGAGATTTATTTCGTCATCTCTTCATTAGTTACTAGACCTACCTCTTTAATTTCAGCACTTTCCCGTAGTACCACATTTCAAAAGCTTCACTTATCTTCTGGTCTGTATGGCCTGTCGTCCACTTTTCACTTCCCTAGAAGACTGCACTCCAGACAAATACGTTCAGAAAAAGCTTACTAATCAATTAAATTTATATTAGATATTAAGAGATTCCTTTTTTTTTCAGAAATGTTTTTTGTTACAGCCAGTCTGCATTTTATATGCTCTCTACTTCGACCATTCTCAGTTATTGTACTGTTCTATTGGCAAATCTCATCTACTACTTCCTGTGTGTAGTTTCCTGATCTAATTCCTTCAGCATCGCCTGATTGAGTTCAGATGCATTCCAGTGCCCTTATATCGTTGTTCTCGATGTTCATCTTCTAACTTATTTTCAAGAAACATTCCGTTTCGTTTAAATGTATTCCAAGTCCTTTGCTGACTCTGGAAGAATTTAAATGTCATCGGCAAACCTTGAAATTTTTATTTCTTTTCTTTGAAATTTTATTCCCTTTCCAATTTTCTCCTCGGTATCCTTTACTGCTTTCTCAATGTACTGACTGAATAACATCTAGTGTAAACTGCAGCCCTACCTCACGAACACTGCTTCCCTTACATGTCCGTTGGACGTTATAACTGCAGTGTGGTTTCTGCACAAGTTATAAATAACACTTCGTTTCCTGTAGCTTATCACTGCTGCCTTCATAACTTGAAAGAGCGTATTCCAGTCAACATTGTCAAAAACTTTCTCTAAGTCTAAAAATGCCGTAAACTTAGATTCTCAGATAAACTGCAGGATCAATATTGCTAGTGGTTTCCTAAATTCCTCTAGAAGCCAAACTGGTTTTCCCCGAGGTCATCTTCTACCGGTCTTTCCATTCTTGCGTAACTGAATGGAGTGAGAATTCTGCAGTTACGACTTATTAAATTGCTAGTTCGGTAACATTCATACCTGCCAGCGGCTGCCTTATGGAGAATTATTAGAGTCTCCTTGAAGCCTGAGGATGTTTAGTCTGTCTCCACATATCTTGTAAACAAGCTGGAAGAGTTTTGTAGCGATTTGCTCTCCGAATGATGTCAATTGCTCTGAAAGAATTTAGCCTACACCAGGGGCCCTGTTATGAGTTTGGTCTTTCAGTTCTCTATCAAATTCTTCCCTCAGTATCGGATCTCCCATCTCACCTTCATCTATGTCCTCTACTTTTTGTATAATGGTGCTGTAAGCTGTGATGCAAGCAGTGTAGCTGGCTGATATACTGCGGGTCGCAAAATCGAACCCGACCACCACCAATTATTTGTTATTTATCGTTTCTGGAAGGTTCTCGAAATATCTTATGGTTGAAATGTCTGTATATTATGGAATATTCGATGTTGTACAAACAGCAGCACTCTTCGTCCAGGAATTCAGTTGTGTTCTGGCTGTACGTCAATGTTCGTATAAACGTTCTTCCAGTGCTAAATGTTGTATTTCATCTAGGTACATCGTTTCGTATTTGAACCTGATTGTTGTTACAACGTAACATTGTTTCATGGAGACGCTGAGTACTGTAAAACATCTTCATCGTCGTGACTCCAATTAGGCAACGTAAAATCCGTCGTCAACACGAACAAGAACCGAAATACAAGCAGTATATCGTTCTCACGGCCTATGTGCTCAGAAGAGTAATGGATTCTAAGCCAGCAGTAAGTCAGCTACAGGTCAGGCATCCATCGTGTGAATTCACAGACACTGATCAGTACTTGCAAAGGCTAAAAGAATTTGACCAAGTTCCAAATAAAACAGGCAAGATCACATGATGTGTTTGGCAAATGTGTACTTTTATTTGAACGGCAGAGTTCAGCAAAGGTTCGACAACAACGAAGAGAAGCTCAATAGCTGGGATAAATTCAAGGCCGGACTGAAGAAAACGTTTGGAGACAATCAGCAGCAAGTTCGCTCAGCGGAACACAATTGAACAAAAAGGGCTCACAGTATTACATACAGAATGTTTTGGTTCTGTGCCCCATTGTGAATCTAAATATGACAGAAATTGCCAAAATCTCACTCTTGATGGAAGTAAATGGAGAAGATGATAAAGGATATCACATCGATGGAGGAATCCATCAAGAGATTCAACGCAGCAGAAAAGAATCTGACGAAAGAAATATGGCTGACCCACGAATGTGGTCCCTACGGCACCACAACTCCTGTCTTGTACGCCAGGTAGTGAGGGAAGAGATATAGCATATTTGTGAAAATGAAGTACTAACAGAATGTCAGTTCCGTTTTCAGAATGACTTTTCAACAGAAAATGCTATATATGCTTTCACTGATCAAATATTAAATGCGTTGAACAACTAGACATCACCCAGAAATTCTCCTAGATAAGCTTAAGTATTGTGGTACGAGTGGGACAGTGCACAAATTGTTTAATTCATATTTCAGAGGAAGAATGCAGAACATTGAGTTAATAGTTCAGATAGTCTGCAAAAATCAGCAGAGTCCTCTATCTGGGAAGGTATCAATAATGGTGTCCCACAGGGTTCAGTCTTGGGCCCCTTATTGTTATTAATATACAGGGTGATTCAAAAAGAATACCACAACTTTAAAAATGTGTATTTAATGAAAGAAACATAATATAACCTTCTGTTATACATCATTACAAAGAGTATTTAAAAAGGTTTTTTTTTCACTCAAAAACAAGTTCAGAGATGTTCAATATGGCCCCCTCCAGACACACGAGCAATATCAACCCAATACTCCAACTCGTTCCACACTCTCTGCAGCGTATCAGGCGTAACAGTTTGGATAGCTGCTGTTATTTCTCGTTTCAAATCATCAATGGTGGCTGGGAGAGGTGGCCGAAACACCATATCCTTAACATACACCCATAAGAAAAAATCGCAGGGGGTAAGATCAGGGCTTCTTGGAGGCTAGTGATGAAGTGCTCTGTCACGGGCTGCCTGGCGGCCGATCCATCGCCTCGGGTAGTTGACGTTCAGGTAGTTACGGACAGAAAAGTGCCAATGTGGTGGCGCTCCATCCCGCTGAAATATGAATTGTTGTGCTTCTTGTTCGAGCTGAGGGAACAGCCAATTTTCTAACATCTCCAGATACTGTAGTCCAGTTACAGTAGCACCTTCGAAGAAAAAGGGACCAAAAACTTTATTGGCTGAAATAGCACAGAAAACGTTCACCTTAGGCGAGTCACGTTCATACTGAGTTGTTTCCCGCGGATTCTCAGTGCCCCATATACAGACATTGTGACGGTTGACTTTCCCGTTAGTGTGGAAAGTTGCTTCATCACTAAACACAATCTTTGAAATGAAAGATTCATCTGTTTCCATTTGAGCAAGGATAAAATCACAGAAATCGATTCTTTTAATCTTATCAGCTGCAGACAGTGCTTGAACCAATTTCAGACGATAAGGTTTCATAACTAACCTTTTTCGTAGGACTCTCCATACAGTTGATTGTGGAATTTGCAGCTCTCTGCTAGCTCTGCGAGTCGATTTTCCTGGGCTGCGAACAAATGCTTGCTGGATGCGTGCTACATTTTCATCACTCGTTCTCGGCCGTCCAGAACTTTTCCCTTTGCACAAACACCCATTCTCTGTAAACTGTTTATACCAACGTTTAATAAACCACCTATCAGGAGGTTTAACACCATACTTCGTTCGAAATGCACGCTGAACAACTGTCGTCGATTCACTTCTGCCGTACTCAATAACACAAAAAGCTTTCTGTTGAGCGGTCGCCATCTTAGCATCAACTGACGCTGACGCCTAGTCAACAGCGCCTCAAGCGAACAAATGTACAACTAAATGAAACTTTATAGCTCCCTTAATTCGCCGACAGATAGTGCTTAGCTCTGCCTTTTGTCGTTGCAGAGTTTTAAATTCCTGAAGTTGTGGTATTCTTTTTGAATCACCCTGTATATTAATGACTTGACACTCTATATTCATGAAGATGCAAAGCTAGTTCTTTTAGGTGATGATGTAAGTATAGTAATCACACCCAACAAACGAGATTCAGCTGAGGAAATTGTAAATAATGTCTTTCAGAAAACTATTAATTGGTTCTCCACAAATGGACTCTCATTAAATTTTGATAAAACACAGTATATACAATTCTGTACAGTAAATGGCAACACCATTTATAAATATAGTCTATGAACAGAAGTCTGTTGCTAAGGTGGAACATTCAAAATTTATGGTTGTGTGAATGATGAGAAACTGTTAGTTTCAGCTACTTATGCTATTCGGGTTATTGCAAATTTTGATGATAAACATATTAGTAAATTAGACTACTATGCCTATTTTTATTCACTGCTTTCATATGGCATCATATTGTGGGGTAATTCTTAATTAAGAGAAAGAGTATTCTGCACAAAACCGTGTAATCAGAATAATAGCTGGAGCCCACGCAAGATCATTTTGCGGACATTTATTTAAGGAACTCGGGATATTCATAGTCCCTTCGCAATAAATGTATTCACTCACGAAATTTGTTATTAATAACCCATCGCAGTTCACAAATAATAGAGAGGTGCATAGCCACAACACTAGAAGAAAGGATGAGTTTCACTATTCTGGGTTAAATCTGACTTTGGCAGAGAAAGGTGTGAATTATGCTGCCACAAAAATCTTTGGTCATTTGCCAAATAGTACGAAAAGTCTGTCAGATAGCCAACCAACATTTAAAAACAAATTAATAGTATTTCTGAATGGCAACTCCTTCTACTCAATAGACGAATTTTTAGATATGTAGTAGTAACTGTAAAAGAAAGAAAAAATTAATTATATTGAGTAAAGAAAACTTATGTTAAACCGACACGTTCCATATCATTACGAAATGTTGCATTCATAATATATAGAACAAGTATTAATGTTGTGTAATGTATGGAAAACAGAACTACCCGACCAAGGAAGGAAGACATAGCTGAAATGAACGTCAGCTCAGAACATCAGAAGGATGTCTCGATCTTTTGCACCTATCTCTGTCAACAGTCGAACGCATCAAGAAGAGTGGACTCTGCCAACTTGAACTTACGCCACAACTATCGAACAACACCCCAGCACCCGAGCAATGCAGGTACAATCAACTCCTACGCGAAGTTCAACGCCCAGTTGAAGAACAATAATTTGGAGGACAGAGGACAACACGCCTACGTGTTTCCACTGTGGACGCCTTGGAGAAGTTATACGTTATTGCAGAAGTTTCGATGACAACTGTGCCACCAGACATACCCCGGACGATGTCGTTGCCCAACACACTGCAACCATTCGTCACTGCTATGCAGAGGTAGCAGCCGTCGACTTCAGAACGAAGTGAGGCGACCATTTATGGAGGTGAGGCCGCCGCAAATGCAAATCCTTCATGGACAACAGTCACCAAGATGTTAAAAATCTCACTGATATCATCACCAACGGTCAATCTGTGTAGCCGCTAGCTGTATAAGCGGCTTCCTTTTCTGTAATGTTGAATCCTTATCGTTGTTAGCCAAAGAAGACTATCTTCAACGATATGAAAGTGATTGTGGTGAAAGTCAATGGGAAATATGTCTAGCAGATAGGGACATATATCACAAGAATAACTATCAATGACAGAACATACCCATTTGAGTTTTTCGCTTAACAAGTTATAGTCATAATGTTATTTTTGGATAGGACTTCTTGCAGGCATTACAAGCAGTCACTGACTGTGGAAGACCAGAGCTCTAAAAAGATGATACTATTGGAAATAGCCTACAAAGCAAAGTTTGCTGTGGGCTGTTGTTTACTGTTGAAGACTTTGTTACGCTGCCTCATCAATGAGACATATTCCAGTCAACATCTGAGATGATCAGTTAACCTGTGAAGCTTTCATCGATTGCAAAATGCTACTCAGACTCACAAAGGATATCTACATGCCAGTGACTATCAAAACCACTATAGGTGCTCGGGCAGAATTTTATATCACTAACTGTCCTGAGCAGCCACAACTCATCCCTCAAGGTACACACATCAAAAAAAGTTTTGTATCACCCCAGTTCCCAGAACTCCTGAAGATAGACGTTGACTGTGGATATTGTATCACAGACACAGTCCCTCTGACTGTTCAAAGATGTCACTAAACCCACCCAAAGATGTAAACAACCATGCATGAGAAGGGCCTATTAGACGAAGGGGGCCCGACAGCCAATCAGTTCCAGTTATTCCACCAGGAAGGAGGTACACGGCTGGTGTTGTCTGTAGTTCAACCACTCATAGACGGTCAATACCGCTGTTCGTTTGCGTCCGCATTGTTACTTTGTGCCAGGAAGGGCTCTCAACAAGGGAAGTGTCCAGGCGTCTCGGAGTGAACCAAAGCCAAGTTGTTCGGACATGGAGGAGATACAGAGAGACAGGAACTGTCAATGACATGCCTCGCTCAGGCCACCCAAGGGCTACTACTGCAGTGGATGACCGCTAACTACGGGTTATGGCTTGCAGGAACCCTGACAGCAACGCCACCATGTTGAATAATGCTTTTCGTGCAGCCACAGGACATCGTGTTGCGGCTTCATAATGCCCAGCTTCACTCCCGACATCCAAGGCGAGGTCCATCTTTGCAGCCACGACACCATGCAGCGCGGTACAGATGGGCCCAACAACACGCCGAATGGACCACTCAGGACTAGCATCAAGCTGTCTTCACCAATGAGTGTCGCATACATCTTCAACCAGACAATCGACAGAGACGTGTTTGGAAGCAACCCGGTCAGGCCTTAGACGCACTGTCCAGTGAGAGCAGCAAGGTGGAGGTTCCCTGATGTTTTGGGGTGGCATTATGTGGGGCCGACGTACGTCGATCGTGGTCATGGAAGACGCTGTAACGGCTGTACGATACGTGAATGCCATGCTCTGACGAATAGTGCAACCATATCGGCAGCATATGCCGAGGCATTCGTCTTCATAGGCGACAATTCGCCCCCCCCCCCTCCCCTCGTGCATATCTTGTGAATGACTTCCTTCAGGATAACGACATCGCTCGACTAGAGTTGCCAGCATGTTCTCCAGACATGAACCCAATCGAATATGCCTGGTGACAGATTGAAAAGGGTTGTTTATGGACAACGTGACCCAACAACCACTCTGAGGGATCTACGCCGGTTTATCGTTGAGGAGTGGGACAATCTGGACCAACAGTGCCTTGATGAACTTGTGGATAGTATGCCACGACGAATACAGGCATGCATCAATGCAAGAGGACGTGCTACTGGGTATTAGAGGTATCGTACAGCAATCTGGACCACCACCTCTGAAGGTCTCGCTATATGGTGGTACAACATGCGATGTGTGGTTTTCGTGAACAACGAACAGGGCGGAAATGATGTTTATGTTGATCTCTATTCCAATTTTCTGTACAGGTTCCGGAATTCTCGGAACCGAGGTGACGCAAAACTTTTTTGTTGTGTGTATATGTTTAGAGATAGCCTGACAAGTCCAGGAAGGGCAGCTTAATGTCATTGATGGAGAATTCAGCTCATATACCACTATACACAACGCAGGGGAGGAAGCTACTATGAAACTGCTAACAGGATCTGGCCTGACCGACGAACAATATAGGCGAGTGTTAGCTGGTCTGCATCAGTTTTGGGAAGCTTTCAAATCTGGAGTGGAGAAAAACAGACAAAGCAGCCAAAGGTAAAATGCCGTATCAACACTGGAAATCATCCATCAAATAGCTGGCGACACACTCTGAATTTTCAGAGTCCTTAGTACTCATTGTTGGTTCATGTGAATAAGAAGGACAGCACATCACATTTCTGTGTATACTACTGACGACTGATCAGATCAAAAAATAAAGACCTTTGTCCATTGATGACGCTCTAGGCGGCTTCAAAGGAGTGATGGTTCAAATGATTCAAATGGTTCTGAGCACTATGGGACTCAACTTCTGAGGTCATTAGTCCCCTAGAACTTAGAACTAGTTAAACCTAACTAACCTAAGGACATCACACACATCCATTCCCAAGGCAGTATTCGAACCTACGACCGTAGCGGTCTCGCGGTTCCAGGCTGCAGCGCCTAGAACCGCACGGCCACTGCGGCCGGCTAAAGGAGTGATGTATTTCTCAACTACGGAAATACCGATTGGCTACTGCCAACTCGAGACTGATGAGGTTGGCCAGGAAAATACTGCATTTGTAACTCCTTATGGCCTCTATCAGTTCAAAGTTATATATTTTGGATTGTATAACACTCCAGCCACCTTTGAACATGCAGTGGCTGATGTGCTTCGACTCCTTAAATGGACAACAAATGTTTCCTATCTGGATAACATGTCATTTTTTCGAATACATTTGAATAACTTGTAACTCCCTGAAAACAATTTTGAGATGTGTTCAGACAGCAGCTCTCCATCTGAATCAAAAAAGTGCCTCTTCGTTGCCCAAAAAATAAAAACCATGGGGCACCTAGTGAATGGCGATGGAGTCCATCTCAACCCAAAGGAAAATGAGAGCAGTCACAGATTTTTTGTCTCCTTAGCACATACGTGAGAAGTTTACTCACAACGTGCTCGCATTACTGGCGATTAATGAAGGAGTGTTATACCGAGGCACGCTCCTTTCAAGAAGCACTACAGGGAGATGCCAGATTTTCCTTTAATGAGGTACAAGGAAAGTCTTTCATTACTCTTAAGGAGATGCTAAGACCTTCTCGAATCTCAGTATTGTATGACGAGAATACCACCACGGAGCTTCTCACTGATATTAGGACTTCCAGGGTAGGTGCAGTTCTAATGCGAGCAGTGATCGGTCATGCTTCCAGGGTACTCTTCAAATCCGAGACGAACTCACTACAATCAAAAAAGAGTGTCTTGTTGTTGCTTTGGGCCATTAGGTTCTGGCGATATTTATTTGGCAAAATTTTGCCATTGTGACAAACCACCATTCTTTACGATATCTCACTATCCTTATAGATTCGTTGGTTGACTGATGAGATGGGCATTGAGGCTTCAGGAATACTACGTCTCAGTGGTATACAAAACTGGACGCAAACACAAGAACGCTGATTGCCTTTCAAGGAATCGTTTGGTGGTTACAAAAGTGAGACTCAAATCTCAGTCCTCGCTGGATTAAATGATATTACTACTGAACAAAGGGAAGATCCAGCGCTGCTAAAAACCATAGAAGCCTTGAACGGTTCAAATGGCTCTGAGCACTATGGGACTTAACATCTGAGGTCATCAGTCCCCTAGAACTTAGAACTCCTTAAACCTAACTAACCTAAGGACATCACACGCATCCATGCCCGAGGCAGGATTCGAACCTGCGACCGTAGGGGTTGCGCGGTTCCAGACTGAAGCGCCTAGAACCGCTCGGCCACAGAGGCCGGCTAGAAGCCTTGAAAAAGGAGGAACCCGCCAAAGGAGAATTCCTATTAATTAATGGCACTTTGTATAAGGGAAGTATCCTCCAGTGGAGCAGAAATTGTTGCTCATCTTCCCAGCTCATTTACGGCCAGCTATCCTGAAATTTTTCCACTATGCTCCAAGATCTGTTCATCTGGGATTCATGAGGAATGTAGACATAACTAGACGCAGGTATTACTGGCCAGGTTTCTACTGATCTGTTAGTAAGTAAGTGAGCCACTGTAATGAATGCCAATGTTGGAAGTGCGAACCCATCTGTTGCCTATGCTGCGTGCAGCAACACCTTTTCAGTGAATTACAATCGATCTTTTGGCAAAGTTCCCAAAGGCGACAAATGGAATCAGATGGATAATAGTCTGCATTCACTACCGCACCCACTATGCTGTCACCAAAGCTGAGCTGCTACGGTCGCAGGTTCGAATCCTGCCTCGGGCATGGGTGTGTGTGACGTCCTTAGGTTAGTTAGGTTTAAATAGTTCTAAGTTGTAGGGGACTGATGACCACAGCAGTTGAGTCCCATAGTGCTCAGAGCCAACCAAAGCTGAGCCGAATGCTGAAGTTCCAGAAATTATAAAGTTCCTTGCAGAAGACATCATTTTGACACTCAGAGCACTGCGTGATCATCCCTGATTGTTGTGAAGTTCTGCATTTGAGACTAGTATCAGAAGTAATCACCCAAAAGGTGATACCTGCCTACCACTCTCAGACAAAGCGCCTCACAGAACGCTTTAATAAGACATTGGCAGATATGCTGTTGATGTGCGTTGATGTAGAACAGAAAGACTGGAATGCAGTATTACCTGTCGTTACATTCGCATACAACACAATGATGCGAGACACAGCAGGCTTCACACCGTTCTTTCCGTTCCACAGACGCGATTCTGAAACGACAATGGATACACTGTTCACATTTCAGCCAGACAATACTCTGGATGACTACATGAAATATCTCATTGCTAGGGCCAAATAAGCTAGGTAGATGGCTTGCATACTACTCCAGATATCCAGGAGAAAGACAGCAACAATGCTGTAACATGAATGTCTGGCCAGTGGGATACAGCCTCGGAGACTTCGTATGCATTTCCAAACCCATGTAAAATGTGGAGCTGTCGGAAAAGTTACTAAAGCGCTACTTTTTGATGTATCGTAACTTTCGCTGTTTGTTGATCACCACGTAATTATGAAGTCGAGGTTTATGATCTTACGATGAAATTACAACCCTTAGCTTCTTACAGACGTTGACATATGTCAACGGGGACAGATGAAAATGTGTGCCCCGACCAGGACTCAAAGACCGCACGCTCTGTCCATCTGAGCCACCGATGACACAAAGTATACTGCGACTGCAGGGATTTATCTCTGGCAGGCCTCCCGCGAGACTCACATTCTCAACGTATTGTCCCGCACTACATTCGTAGTGCCCCCGCCCATTATACTCATTACTCGCGGCGCGTTGCCGATTCCCGTAAGAGTTCGGGCACTGTTTGTGCATCCGCACAGAAGAAGAAGATGGTCAAGCAGCCGGTGAGCCTTATATATATATATATATATATATATATATATATATATATATATATATACTCCTGGAAATTGAAATAAGAACACCGTGAATTCATTGTCCCAGGAAGGGGAAACTTTATTGACACATTCCTGGGGTCAGATACATCACATGATCACACTGACAGAACCATAGGCACATAGACATAGCCAACAGAGCATGCACAATGTCGGCACTAGTACAGTGTATATCCACCTTTCGCAGCAATGCAGGCTGCTATTCTCCCATGGAGACGATCGTAGAGATGCTGGATGTAGTCCTGTGGAACGGCTTGCCATGCCATTTCCACCTGGCGCCTCAGTTGGACCAGCGTTCGTGCTGGACCTGCAGACCGCGTGAGACGACGCTTCATCCAGTCCCAAACATGCTCAATGGGGGACAGATCCGGAGATCTTGCTGGCCAGGGTAGTTGACTTACATCTTCTAGAGCACGTTGGGTGGCACGGGATACATGCGGACGTGCATTGTCCTGTTGGAACAGCAAGTTCCCTTGCCGGTCTAGGAATGGTAGAACGATGGGTTCGATGACGGTTTGGATGTACCGTGCACTATTCAGTGTCCCCTCGACGATCACCAGTGGTGTACGGCCAGTGTAGGAGATCGCTCCCCACACCATGATGCCGGGTGTTGGCCCTGTGTGCCTCGGTCGTATGCAGTCCTGATTGTGGCGCTCACCTGCACGGCGCCAAACACGCATACGACCATCATTGGCACCAAGGCAGAAGCGACTCTCATCGCTGAAGACGATACGTCTCCATTCGTCCCTCCATTCACGCCTGTCGCGACACCACTGGAGGCGGGCTGCACGATGTTGGAGCGTGAGCGGAAGACGGCCTAACGGTGTGCGGGACCGTAGCCCAGATTCATGGAGACGGTTGCGAATGGTCCTCGCCGATACCCCAGGAGCAACAGTGTCCCTAATTTGCTGGGAAGTGGCGGTGCGGTCCCCTACGGCACTGCGTAGGATCCTACGGTCTTGGCGTGCATCCGTGCGTCGCTGCGGTCCGGTCCCAGGTCGACGGGCACGTGCACCTTCCGCCGACCACTGGCGACAACATCGATGTACTGTGGAGACCTCACGCCCCACGTGTTGAGCAATTCGGCGGTACGTCCACCCGGCCTCCCGCATGCCCACTATACGCCCTCGCTCAAAGTCCGTCAACTGCACATACGATTCACGTCCACGCTGTCGCGGCATGCTACCAGTGTACGTCCACCCGGCCTCCCGCATGCCCACTATACGCCCTCGCTCAAAGTCCGTCAACTGCACATACGATTCACGTCCACGCTGTCGCGGCATGCTACCAGTGTTAAAGACTACGATGGAGCTCCGTATGCCACGGCAAACTGGCTGACACTGACGGCGGCGGTGCACAAATGCTGCGCAGCTAGCGCCATTCGACGGCCAACACCGCGGGTCCTGGTGTGTCTGCTGTGCCGTGCGTGTGATCATTGCTTGTACAGCCCTCTCGTAGTGTCCGGAGCAAGTATGGTGGGTCTGACACACCGGTGTCAATGTGTTCTTTTTTCCATTTCCAGGAGTGTATATATAGTGTTACAAAAAGGTACGGCCAAACTCTCAGGAAACATTCCTCACACACAAAGAAAGAAATTATATTATGTGGACATGTGTCCGGAAACGCTTACTTTCCATGTTAGAGCTCATTTTATTACTTCTCTTCAAACCACATTAATAATGGAATGGAAACACACAGCAACAGAACGTACCAGCGTGACTTCAAACACTTTGTTACAGGAAATGTTCAAAATGTCCTCTGTTAGCAAGGATACATGCATCCACCCTCCGTCGCATGTAATCCCTGATGCGCTGATGCAGCCCTGGAGAATGGCGTATTGTATCACAGCCGTCCACAATACGAGCATGAAGAGTCTCTACATTTGGTACCAGGGTTACGTAGACAAGAGCTTTCAAATGCCTCCATAAATGAAAGTCAAGATGGTTGAGGTCAGGAGAGCGTGGAGGCCATGGAATTGGTCCGTCTCTACCAATCCATCGGTCACCGAATCTGTTGTTGAGAAGCGTACGAACACTTCGACTGAAATGTGCAGGAGCTCCATCGTGCATGAACCACATGTTGTGTCGTACTTGTAAAGGCACATGTTCTAGCAGCACAGGTAGAGTATCCCGTATGAAATCATGATAACGTGCTCCATTGAGCGTAGGTGGAAGAATATGGGGCTCAATCAAGACATCACCAACAATGCTTGCCCAAACGTTCACAGAAAATCTGTGTTGATGACGTGATTGCACAATTTCGTGCGGGATTCTCGTCAGCCCACACATGCTGACTGTGAAAATTTACAGTTTGATCACGTTGGAATGAAGCCTCATCCGTAAAGAGAACATTTGCACTGAAATGAGGATTGACACATTGTTGGATGAACCATTCGCAGAAATGTACCCATGGAGGCCAATCAGCTGCTGATAGTGCCTGCACACGCTGTACATGGTACAGAAACAACTGGTTCTCCCGTAGCTCTCTCCATACAGTGACGTGGTCAACGTTACCTTGTACAGCAGCAACTTCTCTGACGCTGACATTAGGGTTATCGTCAACTGCACGAAGAATTGCCTCGTCCTTGCAGGTGTCCTCGTCGTTCTAGGTCTTCCCCAGTCGCGAGTCATAGGCTGGAATGTTCCGTGCTCCCTAAGACGCCGATCGATTGCTTCGAACGTCTTCCTGTCGGGACACCTTCGTTCTGGAAATCTGTCTCGATACAAACGTACCGCGCCACGGCTATTGCCCCGTGCTAATCCATACATCAAATGGGCATCTGCCAACTCCGCATTTGTAAACATTGCACTGACTGCAAAACCACGTTCGTGATGAACACTAACCTGTTGATGCTACGTACTGATGTGCTTGATGCTAGCTATTATTGTAGAGCAATGAGTCGCATGTCAACACAAGCAACGAAGTCAACATTAAGTTCCTTCAATTGGGCCAACTGGCGGTGAATCGAGGAAGTACAGTACATACTGACGAAACTAAAATGAGCCCTAACGTGGAAATTAAGCGTTTCCGGACACATGTCCACGTAACATCTTTTCTTTATTTGTGTGTGAGGAATGTTTCCCGAAAGTTTGGCCGTACCTTTTTGTAACACCAGAGAGAGAGAGAGAGAGAGAGAGGATCTTTTATCAAGAAGACAAAAGCATAAAGACACTGTCCATGTCCTCTGTATGTAGCCCTGCGACATTCCTGAGATGCATATCGACGATGTAAAGTTCAAGCAAACTGAATACCCACTCAGTGATTGCAAAGCTTTAGCAGGAGGGGGGTCACCTTCGATGATCGGCACAGTGAAGAAGACGTAGCACTATGACTACAATGGAAAGGATCCACCAGCGTGCCATACTGAGGTTCACTGAAAAGTTTTAGATCCAGGGTGTTGTAGTTGGTTCCAGTGAGAACTTCTGAAGCGGCGGATCGCTGTTTCATCACAAGAGTGAACAATGTCACGATGTGTGGTGTGTACAATTTGGGGTTGTGGCGAACTTCATTAGCTGGCATGCTGCTGGTCGCCAGTTAAAACGCACCCACCAGCAACTAAACTGATGAACCAAAACATTATGACCACCTGCTTGATAGCCTGTTTGTCCGTCTTTGGAACGAAATACGTCACTGATTCTCTGTATCAGGGTTCCGACAGTTTGTTGGCAGGTTTGTGGAGGTACCGGGTGATCAAAAAGTCAGTATAAATTTGAAAACTTAATAAACCACGGAATAATGTAGATAGAGAGGTAAAAATTGACACACATGCTTGGAATGAGATGGGGTATTATTAGAACCAAAGAAAAAACGAAGTATTGCTAGACGCGTGAAAGATCTCTTGCGCGCGTCGTTTGGTGATGATCGTGTGCTCAGCCGTCACTTTCGTCATGCTTGGCCTCGCAGGTCCCCAGACCTAAGTCCGTGCGATTATTGGCCTTGGGGTTACCTGAAGTCGCAAGTGTATCGTGATCGGCCGACATCTCCAGGGATACTGAAAGACAACATCCGACGCTAATGCCTCACCATAACTCCAGACATGCTTTATAGTGCTGTTCACAACATTATTCCTCGACTACAGCTTTTGTTGAGGAATGATGGTGGACATATTGAGCATTTCCTGTAAAGAACATCATTTTTGCTTTGTCTTACTTTGTTATGCTAATTATTGCTATTTTGATCAGATGAGGCGCCATCTGTCGGACATTTTTTGAACGTTTGTATGTTTTTGGTCTAATAAAACCCCATGTCATTCCAAGCCTGTGTGTCAATTTGTACCTCTCTATCTACATTATTGCGTGATTTATTCAGTTTTCAAATTTATACTGACTTTTTGATCACCCGGTTTATGGCATTGGACGTCTATGCACAGGTAATGTAATTCGCGTAAATAAAGGGCTGCTGATTTGCGTACGAGGCGATGGCGCCCGATAGCGACGCAGAAGAGTTCCATAGGATTTACATCAGGTGAATTTGGTACACGAGTCTTCAATGAAAGTTCACTAGTACTCCTCAAATCACTGTAGCATGGTTCTGGCTACGAGACACGGGCAACTACACTGCTGAAAGATAACATCGCCGTCAGGGAAGGCATCAAGTGCGAAGGGTTGCAGGTGGTTCGCAGCTGCCAACGTGTATAAGATTACTACCACAGGTCCCATGCAAGCCCAGGAGAACGTCCCCCACAGCATAATACTGCTCCCACCAGCCTTCATCAGTGGCGCGCTGCACGTTTCGAGCAGCTTTCGCTTCGATGACGGCGTTCGTGAAGACGACCATCGACCTAGTGTAGCAAAAATGTGATTCACTCAGAGAGCCGACACATTTCCAACTATTGACGGTCGAATCCTGATGGTTCCGTTCCCACTGCAATCGTAATCGACGATGTCGCTGGGTCAACATTTGAATACGTATGGGTGGTCTGCTGTGGAGTTCCGTGTTCAACAATGTACTGTGAACGCTGTGCTCCGAAATACTTGTGCGTGCACCATCATTGTGCTATTTCGGCAGAGATACCACAGATCACCATCTATACCACTTTACAGAGCAGACCAGCCTCCGAACCCCAAGTTCTGTGAAGAGTCATAGACGTCCAACCATTTAGCGCCTTATGGTAGTTTCACTACCCTCTCTTTCCGCAGATGCTCATCACAGTAGCACGTGAACATTCAACCATCATCGCCGTGTTCGAGATACTCGTTCACAGGCTCTGTGTAATAATAATCTGCCCTTTGTCAAAGTCGCATGGATTTCCCCATTTGCAGCCCATGTCTTCGCTAGCCCCCTTCCGTAGCTGATCAGTGTATTCGTTATTTGGTTCAAATGGCTCTGAGCACTATGTGACTTAACTTCTAAGATCATCAGTCCCCTAGAAGTTAGAACTAATTAAACCTAACTAACCTAAGGACATCAAACACATCCATGCCCGAGGCAGGATTCGAACCTGCGACCGTAGCGGTCTCGCGGTTCCAGGCTGAAGCGGTTAGAACCGCTCGGCCACTCCGACCGGCGTATTCGTTATTTATTAGTCTTTATCGTTTCTGGAAGATTCTCGAAATAACTTATGTTTGTAATGTTTGTATAATCTGGAAAATTCGAGGTTTGTATAAATTGCAGCACTCACCGTCTAGGAGTTCAGTTCTGTACTGCCTGAACGTTAGTGTTTGTAACGTGCTTTCAGTACTGAAAATTACGTGCTGTACTTCACTGAAAAACCTGCTTTTAGATTTCGACTTGATTCTGGTTACAATCTCACAGTATTGCCATCTAGTCCAGTCCTCTCGTATAGCCCCTCTGCACATTCCTTCCCCCTCTCAGATCTTTCTTTTTTGCTTAGTGTGTCTTGCCATCTGAAATCTTGATGTTCGTACGGCTGCTTCTCTTTTCTTCAAAGGTCTCTTTAATCTTCCTGCAGGCAGCATCTATCTTCCCCTCGTTATAAATGTGTCTACAGCCTTGCATACGTCCTCTAGCCATTCTTGCGCAGGGCTTTCTGTCAAGCTTATTGTTTAGACATCAGAATTCCCTTTCACGTGCTTCAATTACTATGTTTTTAAATTTTCTCCTTTCGTCAGTTAAATTCATAATCTTGTGTCAGCCAAGGATTTCAATTAGGCCTTGTATTTTTACCTATTTTATCCCCTTCTGCTTTCACTGGATCATCTCCCAACGCCATCCATTCCGAGATAAATAATTCTAATGAGCTACTGAGACATGAGATAGATGGAAAGGAAAACGTTAGAATTCGCTGATAGGTAGCCCTCCTTTTTCAACATATTTATTGACGATATCTAAAGAGCAGATGATGAATTTACCATACATTTCCTCTTAGTATTTGAGAGTGGTTAAATCGTTTCTCTTCTCATAAACATCCTCGCCGTTTATCTGATGGTCTTCTGTGATACTCTTCGGTCACTTCTCTCCATCGTATGATGGCTATGCAGTAAGCCATTATGGAATTACAAAACCTAAAATCCATCTATTTATTTTCGTGTATTGATTCCACATTTCCTTCACTTAGCTCCTTCATTCGATATTTCTGTCACTTCATAGTCAGAGGAATAGTCTTGAAGAGGCTGGAAGACACACAACATTTTAAAATCAAAGATTTTTCATTTTCTTACGTAGTGAATCCAGTCCCATTGCCGACTGACCTGCTCTACGCAGAGTCCCTTGAGAGTTAAAAAAATTGAAACACATCAACGCTACAATTAACACAGTTAGCATAAGTAGAGCCCAACGCTATACAGTACACAATTTTGGAATTCAGTGAGGGTTCATGAAAGAAGTGTCACTGGAAACATCGGGAAAAAGTTAAGGTAATTGATTGAGCCGTTGACAATTACAGAAGCGCAACAGCTTTTGTGACAAAATTTGTGAAAGAATTTCGGAGATCTATTTTTCAATAAATTAATGAGGAACGTAGAACATTTACATTGTAAAACCATCCCTTTATTGGAGTGGTACTCAACACTGCACTTCGTTTGAGTAGTTGATTATTTACTCCTCGTCGAAGAAAAGAAGCAAATATTTTTCCAGCCTCCTTAACAACATTCAGAATAACTACATTATCTAAGAGTAGTAGATTCTGCAATAGAACAGATTAGAATAAAGTAAGGTTTCCACAGCAAGGGAACACAGCCTTATTGTGTTTATAAAATTGTGTAGTAGATATGGAATCACCTGTTAACATGATCGCTACTTCTAATACTCAAGTAAATGCTCAGGTTTCCAGGCTTTTGAAGGAACTGTATGAATATTGGCTCTTCTTTCTATGTCATGTTTAGATATATGATCCTTGTATTTACAAACATAAGCAGCCTATATGACACGTACGTTTAGTCATGCTGGCTGTGAATATGCCTCTCTTTAGGAGACAGTTTGTGATAGATACCCGAAATCTCAAATTCATGGTTACATTGCCACCAGGATCAAAACTGTCACATGTCTCTTACAGAACTCCATTACACAAGAGTGAAATGGCCTCACAGTGTGCCGACTCTTAAATGCGTTTGCTTAGCCGATGAAGATCTCGTGGAAGAACTCAGGAAGGTGGACTAGGCCAGCACTTTTACCATCATACATCGGAAAGAATGTTAATGTTTTCTAACTAAGTTTTCGCCAGAGATTTTGTCTGGTTACTTTTGGGGCATATGAAATCGAATGACGACGACTGTCGAGTAAACCACGTTAGGAGTAAAATCGCCTTGTGTGTGATTGTCAAAGAAAGGTTTCCTAAATAAGTGAAATCCGTAAAAGTATATGTATCATGCGTAATAACCTCATTCTGATATAGGAATGACTTTCTGCTGCTCTTTAATATACCCATATATTACTTACATGTGGGTTTGATTTTGATCTCCTATTTTAATATAAGCCGGTAGCACTGTACATTGTGTTTTTTCTACGGGCTCCTTATGTAGAACTAATCTGTAGTTTATAATCACCCGTTCATGCGGTGTAAACCGTATTTTGATAACATGATACTATGTATTACAACACTTCAAATACTGTAGTGGAATCCGAGATCTTGAAGCACGGTTTTGTACCGACAGTGTATCCTGCTACTAAAAAATTAGCAGTTTTCATCAGTTTCTTTATAAGCATTCCATAAAGAGAGTGTTCCTTTATAAGAAAACGACAAATAAAACGTAGTACGTTAAATGGTGAACCGGTATGTACCTGACGTACTCGCACAAATGTGTGAGTATATACCTGACCTAACGGGATTCTGCATTCGTGCATGTGTTAAATATCCACGTGAATATGATTCAACATGTAGTTCTGCTGATATACGTGGAAGACTGAAAAATGCTTAACTTGTAAGTAATAAACTACACATTCTGGTTAAAAGAGGCACTTATTTCTCGGTATAGTTGATTTTTAGATAATACCCTCTGCTCAAAGTTCCTATAGTAAGCAAATTCCACACCTGACGAGCAATCGGAGAAGAGGTACCAAATACCCATTTATGACTGTCACAAGTTCTTCACTGGAGTAGTAGAAGTTGAGGTAAAGTGGCCACGCTAAGGGAAATTGAATTTTCACCAAACCATTGTCATTGATAGGCGCTTGATACTTACATATTATGAATCTACTTATTATAAGGTATCACAGTGAATATTTACAAGTAAAAAATATGTAACGAATAGAATCCATATGCATTTTCCTGAAGCCTTACAAAGCGGCCACTTTTCCCAATCCAGCAGAGTAGTTACCATTGCGGACAATTGTTTTTCTTGCACTGTCTTAAGGGTGTCAAAAAAGTTTTCTACGTTGACCTTATTAAAAGCCACTGAGGTTGCCTTCCTAAGGCTAATATTAGGGTGCTATCTTTGTCTGCTATCTCCAACTGTTAATACGATGAGGTATTTTGTTCCAATCAGCCCACTGGAATGTTGATCTCCATAAATCGTTCACTTTAAATCCATATTGTTGTTTTTCCATATTGAAGATTTTCTTGTTCTCATTCTTTATGGAATACACTCCATATGGTTTCCAGCTTAAAAGGCGTTCTTGTGTCATCGCTAAATGAAATTACAAGTACCTCCCAACAGAAAAGCATTGTATCTGCTCTGCACTGTTGTCTAAGAGCTTAATCGGGTGTTTCTGACGTTCTTTCTTGCACACTACGAGGAAATAAGCTCCATGTTCGTTTGTACTTAAGTTTTTTCGAGTGATTTTATGAATACACTTAATTACTATTCTACTGTGCAACAGTGGTAATCGGACGATTTTATAGTCCTCCTTGCGTCAAGAGCTGTAGTGACAGAGAGCTTCAGAGAGACTTGGAGAATATCACGAGTATGTTTCCTGGTGATTTTACTGTAATAGTGGCAGACATCGGCTTGGCAGCAGGAGAATACGAGAGTCATGCAATTAAAACTGGTGCCAGAGAAAGGGACTAGCAATAGATTGTTCTGCGCATTTTTCTGAAAAATACTTCGAAGAGTTAGTTACAGACGCATCTCATGAAAGAACTTTAGTTGCCAACGTACCCTAAATTCTCGAAACACTTAAACGTCGAGGAAGACCATAACGCAGTCAGACCATCAATGACTATAGAAGTTACAAGGAATGTTAAAAAAAGTTGGAAAATATTTTTCCTTAGCAAGGGTATCGAAGCAGTCATCATCGGATAATATTCAAAAGCATTGCGCAATACACCTTAGATGCGCAATATGCCCTAAATCTGTATGGGCGGAGCAAGAGGGAAACTTGGAATACAGGCCGTGGTTAAATAGCTGTGTTCGAAAATTGTTACGAAAGCAAAGAGAGCATTATCAAAAATTTGAACGAAGTCAAAATTTTATTGACAAATAAAAACTGGCCGAAGCCAAAATTAGCAAAAAGAGAGAAATGCTGTCTTCCACTCACACACATCATCGACTTCCACGGCTCGACTATTGCCATCAGATGGTCATTTGGAAGAAAGAACGGCGCGCCGTGGTCTTGAGCGATGAAATCAGAATCTGCCTGCACGCAAGCGACTGTCGTTTGCACTTATGACGTAGACTTGCGGATCGCTGTCTCATAGAGTGCATCCGTCCAAGACACGCTGGTCCAATCCCGGGCTTTATGATATGGGGCGCAATAAACTACAACTCTCGTTCACCTTTGGTGCTTCTGGAGAGGATGCTAGCAAGCGCTCGGTACATGCAGAAAGTTGTTAGACCCTTCTTTTGCCGTTTTTGCAAAAGGAATGTGATGTGTTGTTCCAACAAGATAATACTCACTCACACACTGCCCGTAAAACTCAACATGCTCTGCAAGACGTGCAGCAACTTCCCTGGCCAGCACGATCGCCGGACATGTCTCCAATCGAGCACCTGTGTGATATGATGCGACGAGAAGTGGCTCTTGCGACTCGTCAACCAACAACTCTTACAGAACTACGTGAAAAGGTCGAGCAGGCGTGGAATAATGTATCCCAGGGCAGTATTCGCCTTGTGTACGATCGACTGGATGCCAGAGTCAACACCTGAATTGCCGCCTGTAGAGGCTGCACCACATACTAGTGCGGGTGTTTCAGCACGGGTCGATACATGGTGCCTCTGAACCGCTTGTGCTAATGATCTGTAAATGTAATCATTTCGTGTACTTCATATGCACTGTTGCAACTACAAATCTTGAGTGAATTGGAAACCTCTAAAAGGGTGTACTACTTTTTTCCTCCAGTGTAGATTTCAATGATAGTGTGTTGTAACTGGTAAGAGTGCTTTCAACACAGAATGTCAATCTTTGCGTCTTCGCCTCAGCCTTCTATTGCTTACAGACAACTCCGTAATCATACTCGGCTTTTCGTTCATGTGGCAGATTCTGTTCACTCATTAAAATATGCCATTTTATTTTATTTAATCGTACGGCTAGGGCCCCCCGTTAGAAGACCGTTTCCGGGTGCCGGTCTTTCAATTTGACGCCACTTTGGCGACCTGCAGTCGATGAGTATGATAGGATAATGATGAGCACAGCACAACACCCAGTCCCTCAGCGGAGAAAATTGGCCGGCCGCGGTGGTCTAGCGGTTCTAGGCGCGCAGTCCGGAACCGCGCGACTGCTACGGTCGCAGGTTCGAATCCTGCCTCGGGCATGGATGTGTGTGATGTCCTTAGGTTAGTTAGGTTTAAGTAGTTCTCAGTTCTAGGGGACTGATGACCACAGATGTTAAGTCCCATAGTGCTCAGAGCCATTTGGAGAAAATTGCCCGACCCAGCCGGGAATCGAACCCGGGCCTAGAGGATTGACAATCCGTACGCTGACCATTCAGCTACCGGGGGCGGACAAAAGATGCCATAAACAACCATCTTAATCCAAAATATTATATTCTAACACTGCCTTGACGTTGATCCAGAGGCTATACTGCTAGTTGTGGTCAAGTTCTCTGCAGCCAAAAAGATAAATGATGTACAAACTGTGCGTGACTGATAAAGTATGGGAGTTAATTAAATGTATAGTCTGACTTTCCAATCAACTTTAAGTAATGCGATACTTACACTTAATATTTTCTGTGAGATGGTTATCAGAGGTTTGCTAGTCGTAGATGAACATCACAGTTTTCGGAGTTCAATAAATTAATAAACACACGGTGGGAAATTGCAAACGTAAGCTCTCTTGACGAACATTTATTTTAAGGATATATTTCAGATGCCATTCGCCAAAGCGCATGATTAGACTAAAAACTTTTAGTATTATTTGCAAACATTTTGTAATCATGCAGGTAAGTTAACTACCCAATGACACACATTTGCCTGTAACTCATACTATTCATGTTTTGCTAGAGCTGACGTAGTCCTGCGCACTGCAGTTGAAATTTAAACACACTGGACAAAAAATTAGTGATCCCCTGGAGACACCACGATAATACCACACAGTGCCGGTTCTGGACAAGATAACGGCCTCAGTTCGGCGAGGAAGAGCGTCCACAAGTTTCTTGAGGTATGCCACGTCCAGCTGTAGCTACTCATTGATGGCTAGATCACGTAGAGCAACCGTATTGCAGAGATGTTGGCTGCTGCATTTCACCCTCTATTCCAAACAGTCGCATACATTTTCTATGAGAATGAGATGGAGTGAAACAGCGGGACAGTCGAAGCTGAGAGGGTGCCTGAGAGTTCGTCTAACCAAGAATGTACGCATATAGCTCTGTGAACACACCTTTGGTAATATTGGTATTCCAATAGCATACTCAGTATTATGACGTAGAAGGACAATACATGTTTACCGAGAAATTCTAACCGACAAATGAGAGGAATTGTGAAACATTACAAGAAAACAGCACAAAACGTGAAAAGGAATAAAGACAAAAGTAATGAGCTTCTGAACGAAAAACTAAATAAAACAGAAAAATGCTGTAAGCGTTTAGAAAATCAGTTAAGTTGTTGAAATAAACAAACAGACTGATAGAAAGAACACACAGGTTAAATTATAGCAAGGAAATCGGCAAGATCGCAATTAAATACACTGACAATATAATGACAACAGTTGAATTCCGAAAAAAGAAGATTTTTTTACGTCAGATATGTCATTAAAATTTATGATGGTGAAACAAGATATCAGATTATTTGATTATCTGAAGAAAAGGATACAGAAAGAATAAAGACGAATTCCATGACGAATTTGACCACAAATAGGATACTTCGTGCGAAAGTGTACGGATGTTGATCATTAAATCAGAGGGCTACTAACAGATTTAAGTCAATAGAAGCAAGAGTGTCTAAAAAGATTTTATTGAATTCGGGTGGGACAGTGATACGAGAAAATAATTACTTACTGACAGGAAACTTAGCAACCTGTTCTCTCAAGGTACGAACTGATTTCATGAAATTTATCAAGTAATACGTAACCGTTTTCGCAAGCGCACGAAAGGAAAGGATACATTTATCCCCTGAAAAGAAATTGGCTAGCAGAAATGTCGACCGACAGAATAATAACTGAATATAAGACTTACAAAGAGTATGAAATTGTATTCTTCAGTGAAGTTTTGTCTAAAATCAAACAGCGAGCAACCGAGCACGAATCCACGCTAGGAATAAAATATCACCATAGACGCTGACTTTTGAGGGTATACCTCTTTGGGCATGGGGCGACATCAGGCAGGCGAGAGCACTCGCGAATCTGACAGCTGAGGGGGCGTGGTCGCGCTGTGCGCGTCTACAGCATACAGGAATTCCTCGAAAACAACCTGCCATAAGGAACTGGTATAAGGAACTGCTCGACAAAAACATCAGATAATGGATCCCAAACTATTGACCTTACGTAGCATAACTGAATGTAAGTTTTATTGGTATAAATGCTAAATTCTGGTACAGAATAAATATAAGACCTAAGTACATTACACATGTATATAAATACGTAACCATTTTATAGATTCATAGACATGTACCTCTTCTTATAAATGCGTAATATGTATCAAATGGCCTGTCCTATATTACGTGCATTTCTGTACAATGTATGATTCAGCCGGCCGAAGTGGCCGTGCGGTTAAAGGCGCTGCAGTCTGGAACCGCAAGACCGCTACGGTCGCAGGTTCGAATCCTGCCTCGGGCATGGATGTTTGTGATGTCCTTAGGTTAGTTAGGTTTAACTAGTTCTAAGTTCTAGGGGACTAATGACCTCAGAAGTTGAGTCCCATAGTGCTCAGAACCATTTTTTTGTATGATTCAGAGGATCAAAACAAACAAATAAATAAATAAATCAGAGCCCTTACGCCAGACATCAGAAGCGAGGAAGTAGCTCGCTGCTCAGCTCACGGTCGACAGTGTTCAACAAGTACCTATCCAAACTGATTTGCCGACAGACATGTCCGTCGAAGTTCGAGGGAAGAAGGTAGCCGAGTTCTTGCTGCATTAACTGTACGGAACTGATGGATGGCTCAAAAGAAAGGTAATGCAATGTACGAAGGCCGTTCAATAAGTAATCCAACACCTTTTTTCTCTCCCAGTTTCGGTTGAGAAAATGTGAAGTTTGTTGTGGGACATAATGGAATATTCCCACTTCAGCTCCTACAGTTTCGTGAAGTTCTGATACATGGGGCGCTATACGTAGCTTTCAAAATGGTACCTGTAACGGAGGTGCGTTCCTAGCTGAGAGCTGTCACTGAGTATTTTTTGGTGGAAGACCAGAGCATCTCAGATATTCATAGGCGCTTGCAGGATGTCTACGAGACCAGGCAGTGAACAAAAGAACGGTGAGTCATTGGGCGAGGCATCTGTCTTCATCGCAACAAGGTCGCGCAAAACTGTCCGATTGCTCACGTGCGGCCGGCCGCACGCAGCTGTGACTCCTGCAACGTTGAAACGTGCAGACATTCTCATTCGAGATGATCGATGGATTACAATCAGACACTTCGCTGCTCAACTGGACATCTCTCTTGGTAGTGTTGACACACTCGACAACCAATGGGGTACTCAAACGTGTTTTGCCCACTAGGTTTCACGCCGCTTTACAGAATACAGCAGACAGCAACGAAGGACCATCCGTGCGGAAGTGCTTGCACCTCACGATGTTGATTGTGACAATTGTTTGTCGAACATCGTCACAGAAGATGAAATATAGGTTGAACTTTTCGAACCAGAGACAAAACGGCACACTATCTCTCCTCCGAAGAAAATGTTCAACCCCGCACAGCTGGTAATGTCATAGCGACTGTCTTCTGGGGCTCTTAAGAGGTTATTCTATTCGAAGTCCTCCTTCATGGCGCAACGATCAACTCGGAGGTGCATTGTGCTACCCTCAGGAAGCTGAAGAAGAAATGACTTCGATGTTTTCGTCGCCTCAAAAATGCAAACTAATTTCTCCTTTTCCATGACAGCGCAAGGCCTCCCACAAGTCTACGCACCCGAGAGGAGCTCATTAAACTTCATTTGATTGTTCTTCCTCATCTGCCCTACAGCCTGAATCTCGCACCTTCCAACTTCCATCTGTCTGGCCCAATGACAGTTGCACTCCGCGGAAAGCAGTACGTGGATGACGGGGAGGTGACTGATGCAGCAAGACGTTTCCAACGCCGACTAGTAGAGTGGTATCATGCGGGTATACAAGCTCTGCCAGTCGTGTAACGTGAGGACGTTCTACTGAATGGAGATAATGTTTGAAAATAGGGTTTTGTAGCAAAAAGACTGGGAAATAATATGGTGTACTGGAGTCGTGAATAAAACCAACTTCCTTTCAGAAAAAAATATTTTGTATCATTTATTGAACGTCGCTCGTATAATGCTGGTACGGAACGGAGGTTAGGAATTCATATTTGCCTTTGTGTTATCAGTACTTTTCCATATTTTTCACATAATTTTAGTAAAAATATCATTAACGCTAATTAGAAAACCGATGCAGCCTGATGAGATAAAGAAGAGTCTATTGAGGTGCTGCAACCTGTGGAGCGACATCAAAAAAACGCGGTCGCAATTCCGACCGCCTATAATAGCGCCTAAAAATACCAACCAAACCCAGTTCCACCCATCACTTAAAAGCTGGCCATTTATCCATCCTTAAGATGTCATAATCCAATTTCTTTATACTGTTTTTAAGTGACATGTCGTCAAGTACATTTTTGTACTGCAAAACATGATTGCGGTACTGTACAGACAATAAGAAAAATAATGATCACAGAAAATTTATAAACGCATCCCGAGATGTGCGGTCGAAAGATTTGTAATTTGAAATGAATAACATCTATGTATACTGAAAAACTTTTAAGTGGGGATGTAATGTGTAATTTAAATGGCACCGAGAAACGGTCTGCTGGACAATAAACAGGGGAGAGAAGCGCTTGGGCAAGCAGTGACCGACCGCAGTCACCGCCAGGGGACCTGCTGCCGCCACCGTCGCAACCAGGGCTAAGCTGCACCAGGCCAACGCACTACAACGCCGACGTACACCGCAGACCGCACCGATCAGCACCACCAATTACAAAGCCTCCAGCTGGCTACCAGGCGCTACCAGTAGCTGACCTAGCACAAGTCACAATGGCACACTTTTTGTAGTGATCTCGACAGTTATTCTCACTGATGTGGAATTCATAGTAAAATCAATATTGCCGCAAGTCAGCTCTGCCATTCAGGTTGCCCTTAGTGCGCTCCCTTCCTTAACCATTCATGCGCAATACGACCATAAGGGACAACGGCCTATGGGATGCCAACGGCATTACCAACCAGGACAGAAAATTCAGGCACTTCTTCAAAGAAGAAGGGGTGGCACGTGCCTAATCACTGAGACGCACTTGAAGCCAGTATGGATGTCCATAAAGCGAACGACAACCGTTACTGGACAGAGAGACCAATTGCAACAGATGGCACTGCAATCTACGTCCACAACTCACTGTAGCAGCACCAAATCCGACTACCATCACTCAATACAGAAAAACTACCGTGGCTGCAGTGCATACCTCTAAGAACAGAATCCAGTTCGTGGCCAACTACAAATGACCTCCCAACCACTTGGAGACATCCAGCTTTGACACGTTGCTGTCGATGTCGGGCAGCATATTCCTGGACGGTGACTTCAACGCCACATACGCCGTCTGGAATATTCGGCTCACCAACACCAGTGCACGCTAGCTACTGAGAGTGGCTAAAAGTAGTAATACCATCATCATGGGGACCTACGACTCCACCGTATTCCTTCACAGAGGGCTAGAGGATGTGCTTCGCATCGCTGTAATGAAGGAAAAAAAAACGGTTCAAATGGCTCTGAGCACTATGGGACTTAACAGCTGAGGTCTTCAGTCCCTTAGACTTAGAACTACTTAAACCTAACTAACCTAAGAACATCACACACACACACGCCCGAAGCAGGATTCGAACCTGCGACCGTAGCGGTCACGCGGTTCCAGAATGAAGCGCCTAGAACCGCTCGGCCACACCGGCCAGCGTAATGAAGGACCTGCCTCACAATATCACTGCAACAACTAGAAGAGAGCTGTCATCCGACCATGTCCTTCTCATCTTTGAGACGATTCTGGGCGGATCTCACCGACCGCAGCACAGAAGAGTAGACGTATGGGTGATTAACTGGCATGCCGCCAGATTGTTGAAGACCATCCCAGTACTCCTGATCTAGTGACAATGAGAACTAATGGCATGGATGCCGCCGTAGCAGCAACGTCCAACATCCACGACAACAAACGGACATCTCACGGCAGCTTCCTCCAGTACTGCTTGCCCTAATTGCAGAAACAGTTACAGCCACGAATGCTAAGCAACAAGGAATCCTGCCCTCAAAAGGGTGTCCAACAGACTACAAAGACAGATAAACACTGGAGTCGAGGCATATCATACTAAGGAGTGGGTGGAAAAGGTCGTCTCATATAGAACTGACAACCAGTCCATCTGGAAGACTATAATACACATTTTGCAGTAGGTCATCGCACCCCTCCACTACATGTGGAGAAAAGCATCATCTAAGAGCGAGATGCGAATGCCGAGCCCTGACAGTCACGTTTGTCGACGACTGCCGACTAATAAATGATCCCTCTGACACAGCCCACATCGAACCGGCAGCTAAGAGGCTTCCAAGGCTCACGTAAAACCGCACAGAGGAAGACATCGCGACGATTACCGCTGCAGAAGTCACTGAGTAGATACAGAACCTCAATCTGAAGAAAGCTGGTGGGCCAGGCTTGGTTCATCAACGAGCTTACCTGGAGATGTTGACGAGTGCACCGCACTGGTAGCAGCAGCTTCAACAGGATGTCAACTGGCCAATTTCCTACGGCCTGAAAGGAGTTGCTGTCACCAACACAGTGAACGTCCGCAAGCTGCTGTCCAGCTACGGACCAATTAACCTCCTGCCTGCCGTCTCTAAAATATTTGTGGCACATGGGGGACGAACGGCTACTCCCACATGAGCAGTTCTGGTTTTGTAGTGGCCACGCTACCACCCGCAACTTCTATGAGTCGTCAAAGAGGCCCTGGGTGCCACTGAGTATCGAGAATACTTCGCTGTCGTCTTCTGTGACACCTTGCGAGTGTTCAACTTCATATGGCACGATGGCCTCCTGTACAAGCTCCTTGTACAGGCGGTGTCAGTGTCACGTGTGCAGCTGTTGCAGAGATACCTTGTAAGTAGGCTGTTTATGTTTTTTTATTGGTAACGCCACCTCTGTATGAAAATCACTGGCTGTGCTGTGTGCAGCCTGTGGCTGCTTTGCATTGTTGTAATACTCGCCATTGTAGTGTTAGGCAGCTGGCTGTGAACAGCGCGTAGCGTTGCGCAGTTGGAGGTGAGCCGCCAGCAGTGGTGGATGTGGGGAGAGAGATGGTGGAGTTTTGTAATTTGTCATGATATCAAGGTAAATACATTGTTTGTTCTCTATTAATATCTTTCATTTGCTAACTATCCCTATCAGTAGTTAGTGCCTTCCATAGTTTGAATCTTTTATTTAGCTGGCAGTAGTGGCGCTCGCTGTATTGCAGTAGCTTGAGCAGCGAAGATTTTTGGTGAGGTAAGTGATTTGTGAGACGTATAGGTTAATGTTAGTCAGGGCCATTCTCTTGTAGAGAATTTTGAAAGTCAGATTGCGTTGCGCTAACAAAATATTGTGTGTTGAAAGTCAGATTGCGTTGCGCTAAAAAAAAATATTGTGTGTCAGGTTAAGCACAGTCGAGTATAAATTGTTAAAAGGGGACGTTTCATATGTCGACCCATAGCCTAGGATACCTCACTGGAATCTTCTGATTTTTTCTTGTAGTTTGTGTAATTAGTGTAGCTTTTGTTTATTGCTAGCGCGTAATTTTAGAGAAAATCTCCTTTGTAGTTGTAGTTTTTCATTGTTGTACAATAAAACAGTTGTGGTATGCATGTAGATTTGCACCAAGTATTTCGCAGCTGCAATTAACTAGATATTATTTTCAGTGTTATGTTAATGTGTTCTCTTATTTTTGCTCTTGAAATTGTGTTTTTCTGTGTTGTCGTGTGAAATACTGTGACAATAATGACGTGTGAAAAACGTAACACTAGGCTCCAAAGCAAACTGAGAAATAATAGTGACGACGAGCGTAGTTTGCCAGCACCACTGTGTAATGAATTAACAGACGTTCAAAGTAGTAATTTGGTAATTGTGCATAGGGAAATGGAGCGGGTTGCAAACAATGGTGTAGACAGCGAAACAATTAGAGAACAGGAAAGCATTATCGATCGATCGGTCGGCAATAGCTCGCCTCAGGAATCCGAAATGACAGGACACAATTTTGCAAATACTGTAGATTCAGGTTTTGCGTCCTCACCGTTTTCTCAAATAAGTCAAGACACAATTTCTGCTAGTCAAAATGTGAATGTTGCCGGTGCAAATGCACTGCCGAAAAGCATAGAGGAACAGATTCCAGACACTCATTCATTATTATTGCAATTAATGCAACAAATGAAACAAAATCAGAGACAAACACAGCAACAGCTAGACACAGTGGAACAAAATCTTAAAAAGTTAGACACAATGGAACTAAATCAGAGACAAACACAGCAACAGCTTCAAAAGTTAGACTCATTGGAGCAAACTCTTGAACAAACACGTGAGGATTTAACTACTGAGTTACATCACATTGAATCGAAATGTCAAAAAGTCTGTAATGACGTAAAAACACAAATTTGTGAGCATTTTCAACCTATTTTTTCGCGGCATGAAAATGCATTACAGAATCACGAAGCAGCTATAAAAGAACTGCAAACCATTGTTCATGAAAATCATGAGACCTTGTCGGCTAAAATTGACTCAGTTGCATTTACCGATTCGGTTACGCAACTTGCAAAAACTCAAGAAAATTTAAAGGACACAGTAGATACTCTGAAACTTGGTTCAGAAAAATACACTGAGGAAATAAGTACACTATCAGAGAAAGTAGCCGAACTTTCGGATCAGTTCACTAATTTATCTACGAAGGTAGATGAAAATCTGAATGACACAAAACCGGTAGTCTTTAATGACACAGAAGAGAGCGAACAAATTAGGAAACTGAAACAAAATCTGAATCAACACCAAAGAGAAATCCGGGAAGTACAAGATCAGCTGACAGAGGTAATACAAGAATTACGTATTTCAGAGGACACTCGCGCCCCAATACAGGAAGAGAGACATAGAAATACGGAACAGCCACAAAATAATAACACAGCGCATTTCGGAAATTATGAAAGAAATTGGCAAGGTGCACCGAATTTTGAAATGGAACCGCCGAAACGACGTAACAATGACCGATATGCGACTCGCCGACATGATGACTTTGACTATAAGCTGTTCATTACTACACGTAAATTCAAAACGTTTAAAAATTCTGCCAACGACATTCATCCACAAGCGTGGCTCCATCAATTCTCTCATTGTTTTCCTCCCAACTGGTCATTAGAACACAGATTAGAATTTATGTGTGGCTATTTAGAGAATGAACCAGCTGTAAGAATGCGTTCGGTCATTCACGATTGTCATAGTGAAGGAGAATTTTACCATGCCTTCCTCTCAGCATATTGGTCTCAAGCCACACAAGACCGAGTAAAACATAGCATCATAATGATGAAACATTTCGAACAATATGAATTCTCCAGTCTTGTGAAATATTTTGAAGACATGTTGCACAAGAATCAGTACCTGTCAAACCCATACAGCCCCTCAGAACTCATCCGCATTTGCTTAATCAAACTGCCTGAACATTTGCGACACATTATTTTGGCAGGACGTTGCAAAGACGACATTGAAGCATTTCAAGGACTCTTACAAGAACTGGAAATTGACACTGACAATCGCGGAACCCACGAGCACAACAATTACAGATCACATCCGTCGCAATTCCGCGATGAAAGAAATAATAACTGGACGCGACAAGGCTATTCTCACAACACAAATCGTGACCGAAACAGACACCACCCGTATAACAACCGTTGGCAGAGTAGTAATAATTACAGGGAAAGATCACCTCTCCGCGGTAATGACTATCACAGAGACAATCAGAGAAACAGACAATATGGGAACGAAAACAATTATTATTACGAGGGACAGAATAACTTTAGACGCAACGGTCCAGCGCGCAGTCACGATTCAGGGAGAAATTCTCCACCACTTAACCGACAAGAAAGAAACCACAGAAACTACCGACATGACGACAGACGATGTGATCGTAACGACAGACCTGAATTGCATCAGAACTGGCGGGATTTAAACAGGGCAGGGCCGTCTCGTCATGGTGAATTTGTAGAAGTTAGGTCTCCAAACCCCAATAATGACGCGCGCCAACAAAGAGGCAATAGGCAGTGACTCATACAGCTGGCAGCCACGAAACGCACGTGTGACACTAACGACGCAGCTGCCGTAGCAAGTAATTACGTAAAAATGGAAGACATTAGGGACATCTTACTCCAAGAACACGACGTAAAACATAACAACATTGCATATCCTGTGATTCACATTACAGTAAATGACGTAAAATTTACGGCAGTACTTGACTCTGGCAGTCCCATTTCAGTAATTAGTGAAACAGCTTTTAGAAAATGCAACATATCGAACGATTGCCCCACACTTCCGTTACGTAAGATTAAATTACAAGGTGCAATCTTTGGAAAAAGTGTAGATGTACGCCAACAAACCTACTTAGAATTCTTTTGTCAAAGCCACAGCTTCTCTATGAACTTTCTTATTGTTCCATTATTGTCAACGGAAATTATACTGGGAGTAGACTTTTTGAATAAATACAAAGCAATCTTAAGCTTTCACGATGCTGAAATAAGTTTAGAAAAAGAAGGTAAGTCAGTAGCTTTGAATTTTGAAGATTGGCTCTCAAACCATGACGAAGAAATTAATCGGCTTTACCTCCTGTTAGACAACAGTTCGGAATTTTCGACGGAACTTGACACTAACAATCACTCTGCAAGTACTGACAGGGGTGATATCGACGGCGCATTTGATACTAATGAGTTAATTCAGAATAAAATTCAAACAATTGAGAATTGTAATGACAATGATAGGCAAGACCTTTTTGAGATTTTACAAGCACATTCCACAGTTTTTACTCATAAAACAGGAACAATCAAGGGATTTCAATACCAATTTCGTGTTCGTGAGCATACTAAATTTTGTGTTAGACCATACGTAATTCCGGCGCATTATAGGGACCGTGTTAGAACAGAAATACAATCTATGCTTGACGAGGGCATTATTGAGCCTGCAGTAAGCTCATACAACAATCCATTACATGTTGTTGAGAAGAAAAATGGATCAATCAGGCTTGTCTTAGATTCGAGACAAATTAATACTATCATTATTCCTGAAACAGACAGGCCGCAAACGTTGGAAGAACTTCTTCAAAATTTCAATGGTGTAAATGTGTTGTCTTCCATTGATCTCAGATCCAGCTTTTATCAGATCGAACTTCATCCAGAATGTAGAAAATACACAGCTTTCCTTTGTTTCGGCGTTTGTTATCAGTTTCGGAAACTTCCTTTTGGTTTGAACATTTCTTCAGCAGCATTCATTCACGGGCTAAATTCCATATTACCTGAGTTCTTAAAACGTCACATCACCTTATATGTGGACGATATTCTAATAGCAGAAGCTTCATGGGAACAACATAATCGCATCCTCAACAGTTTGTTACGTATTTTTGCAGAATCTGGAATTACAGTTAACTTGGAAAAGTCTGAATTCGGTAGGTCAAAGGTGAGGTTTTTGGGACATATTATTTCTTCTGAAGGCATTCAGCCGGATCCTGAAAAGTTAGAAGCAATCAGAGCCATTCCAGTTCCATCCACAAAAAGACAAGTCCGCAGTTTTCTAGGTCTCGTAAATTTTTACCGTCGTTTTCTGAATATGCAAATCCTTGTTACACCAAAACTTTGTTCTCTCACTGGAAAAAATACTATTTGGAACTGGGACGAACAAGCACAGTTGGAATTCAATTCTTTGAAAGAATCGCTACTTAACGCGCCAATTCTAGCTCATCCAGATCTGTCACAAGATTTCTGCCTTAGCACGGATTCTTCTAAAGTCGGTCTTGGTGCCCATTTATTTCAAGAAGCCACAGAAAATGACACTACTGTTCAGAAAACCATTGCTTTTGCTAGCCGAGTGCTAACAAAATCTGAAAAAAATTATTCCGTTACTGAATTAGAAGCTTTAGCTATCGTTTGGGCATTTAACAAATTCCGTTTCTTTCTTTCTGGTAAGCACGTAAAGGTATACAGTGATCATCGTGCATTACAATTTCTTATGTCCTCAAAATTAAATCATGACAGGTTAAAACGTTGGGCATTGTTTCTGCAAGAATTCCGCTTCACAATAGTCTACATTCCCGGCAAGGAGAACATTGTTGCGGACGCACTGTCACGCGCACCGGCTGGGCTTGAGAAAAGTAACACAGAAGGCAACCTCGAGAAAAATTTCAGTATTCTTTACATTCAGAAAGTCGCCTTTGAAAACTTCATCACCACATCTTTAAAGGACATTGCTCATGAACAAGATAAAGATCCGATTTGGAAAGACATCAAAAGCAAATGGCATGAAAAGACACACACACAGATTCGGCATTATTATCTGGTTAGAAACAACATACTGTTCAAACGCTGCACTGTTGATGACAAGCTATGGGTACTTTGCATTCCTGACGATTTTGTTAATAAGCTCATTTGGTACATTCATTTCAGCTACGCACATTTTGGTCCACGAAAATGTTATCATATTCTTCGAACGACTTGTTATTTTAACAATATGGAAAAGAGAATTCGAAGAGTCTTGTCTATTTGTAAACTTTGTCAAAAGGCGAAACCATCTACTGTCTCACATCGTGCTCCGTTGTTTCCTATTATTCCTTCTAAATTAAAAGAATTTGCTGCAGTTGATCTATTGGGACCCCTTGTCAGAACATCGAATGGATTTTCGTATGTTCTAGTCGCTGTTGAACTTACTTCCAAATTTGTTTCTTTCACTCCGTTACGTAAAGCCACTGGACGATCTGTATCCAACGCCTTTGTTAAAAATTTCTTACGTGAAGTTGGCCACGTTGCTAAAGTCATTTCAGATAACGGACCGCAATTCAGATCTGCTGTTTGGTCTCGCATGCTTCGCAACCATAAAATCAAACCTGTTTTTATTTCATTGTACTCACCACATTGTAACCCCTCCGAACGGATTATGAAAGAAATCAATAAGCTTTGCAGACTTTATTGTCACAGAAAGCATCAGCATTGGGACAGATATTTACACTTATTTCAAAACGTGCTGAACGAAATGCCTCATGACTCCACTGCTTTACCACCTACTCTTGTACTGAAGAATGAAAAACCACCGAACAGAATCAGAGAGCTTGTACCTTTCCCGAATACACGTAAACTTCGACACAAAGACATAATTGATTTGGCTCTTAAAAATATAAAATCTGCAGGAGATAAAAGGAGAAAACTACACGGTGAAGCAAATGCAAAGAAATTGTATATTGGTCAGAAAGTTCTCATTAAAGCTCATTCATTGTCACATAAGAAGAAACACTTGAGTCACAAATTCTTTCTAGTTTACAATGGACCTTACAGAATCCGACGTATACCACATGATAATTGCGTTGAAGTTGAAACTCTGCGTACTAGGAAGAGTAAAGGTTTACACCACATTTCACACGTAAAACCGTTTATTGAAAGATAATCTGTTTTTTTTTTGTAACATTTTGGTTTACTTGCAAATACATTATGGATTCAAGGTGCTTTCTGAGAGGTACCAGGTGACACAGTGGTTAGTTTATTTGACAGCTACACGACTATATCACGACGCTACTAATGTGTGACACAATTTACCTTGTTGCTTTTGCGGTGTATCTGTTTTATATCTGCACAGTTTTTCTGAGTTCTTCTGGAAAGTAAAACATGTTTTAGTAGTAACTTTTGTGGTATAGCTACAATGAGACAGCCTTTTTCGTAGCACAACAATACGTTACAGTACAGTACTTTCTTCATCACAACAATAAGCGTAATAACTACGATATCTATACACAAAGCATTTCACTTTTGTGTATCATGAGGTAAGTACATTGACTTTAGCAGAACTTTGCTTACAGAGGACGATAACTACGACAGTTTCATAGAATTATCTTACAACATGACGCACAGTTTAGCGCTACAGGACACGTATTTGAGTGATTAATTTTATACTTAAAACATTTATTTTAAAGATTTTTTTTTTACAAAGAAAGTTTTCCGTGATACATTTCATTCCATTGCTGTAATCTGTAACACCTGAGGGTATAATTACATTAATCCTCAGGGGGGTACACGCCTACTTTGTGTACCATGTGTTTGGCACGCACAAGGAGCCCTAGCTAATATGGTATTTGCTTATACAACTTTACACATCGGTACCATATTTCTCCAACACAGAATTACACAGCTATCTGATTATTTACCTGAGAGAGACAAACATTTATTTTACAACATTAGTGACAGATGTTTACGTAATTACACCGTTGGATAACTTCACACTTACGAAATTGTATTTTGTCTGTACTTTGTCAACTGTTCATACTTTTTCAGAACCATTGTGATACTATGAGAGCGTTGAATGATGTATTTGGTATGAGATCATGATTTTTAAGGTACATTTGAGGTAGATGACACTTTTGACATGAGCAGAGAATTTTTTTAGGTTTTGAAACTGTTGGAGGAAGCTACGACGATTTTGAGAGTTGACTGAGGTATTATGATGTTATTTTTACGACGACGATGTGTATTATGCTGTTGAGGTATGTTTATGATTAATAAGCTAATGTTATATGAAGAATTTGATTATGCTATGTATCTAATGATGAAGTATTGAAGAAGCGTCGACGAATTTATATATGTGTAATAAGGTAAGGAATAATGAATAGTGATTAGGGCACTCTGATTTGTGGAAAAGGTTGTTGGAAACCAAGATCGTACTTTAAGAGTTATGAAATGTGTGTATATGCGTGAATGTATCACAATGCCAACGAAAATTTTTTTGGACACTGTTATATCAATAAGATTTTGTTTCTACAGATTTGCAACGCTAATTCTTTACCTGTGAAATATTTTTATGTGAGACTGCCATTGTAGCGAAAACTGTTGTCGTAAATATTTCCGTACGAAAGTTAAGTGACCACCTGCACGTAATGCGTCGCGGGCACACACCTGTGCCAGCCACCTGGAGAAACAGCCAATAGGTGGAAAAAAAAAAAAAGGGGGGGGGCCATTATCCTCGCTTGACGTTCCTTTGTAGAAAGCATCGCAACATTTCACGGCTATTGTCGTGCTAGTTGAGAGAAATGCCATATGGCGACAGAAATGCCTAATGAAATGACGAGAAATATTTTTACATCTGCACACCTGATTACGACAAGCGTCTTTCTACGAGAGTTGAGAGAATTTCTAACTTATGAAATGTCACATGACTACTGAATGATTATTTTATGCTTTACTTTGTACATAGTTGCTTATTTCATTTGATATCTAGTTTCCAGCTGTGTTGCAGCATTGGTTTCATAAAAAAAAAATTCATTTGCTAATGTGAACACTTTCTGTCAACAGATCTATTAAATAATTACTTTATGACCCACATTCTTCGAAAAAGGAGCTCTTGGAATGGAAAGAACAATAAGAAGGGACTAGTAACAGTTACTGCACACATAATTTTCTTTTCGAGTACATGGTAATATTTTTTTTACAATAAGTTGTTGTGGTGCACCACTTTAATTACATAGTCATTAAGATGTGAATATACATTTCCCTTGTCTGCATTGTTGTCTTTACTGTAATATTTTTTTTGCTTGAGCGTTGTCATGTTTAGATATAATTTATTGCTTTTGCTTCTGCTGTTTGCCAGGCATAGTGTTATTGAATTTGATTTTGTATTACGCTGTTAAGCCAGTTTTACTAATGATTATTTTATTGTTTGCTGCGCATTGCCTCATATTAGTTGTAATGTTGAATTGCTTGGTAATTTAGATTTACTGTAGCTTGCTTTGCCAGTTTGAAATATTTGTCATTGATGTTTATTGTCTTATGTGATGCTGCATTGCCTCGTCCCTTGGTATATATATCTGAGCTCAGTAGATTTAAGTTAGCTTAAGAGGGGGTAGACTATATAAGAAACTAACTATGATGAATTGGAAGAAATGCATTGAGAAGCCGCAAGAAACAGATAGGGCCAAAATGAGTATTGTACAATGAGCCATATTTATTTTGAAAGAATTATGGTTGGAATACAGAAAAGAGGTACAGATAGGACTTTTGGAAATAATGAGGAACGAAGGGAGATCTCCAAGAACAAAAAAAGTTTTGTTCGCAAGATACTGCAGTAAAAGAAACCCTGTCCTTTCCTTGTGTTATCCCACTATGTGTTTGTGTTCCCTTGTGTATTTGTGTACTTCCTGTCTTTAGTTGTTTATCTGATAAGACCTATGTTGTAGAATTTTTCTAATACCATGTTATTTACTTTGTAAACATGTTTAAACAGTATTTGTTCTGTTTTGTTTTAATGCTCATGTGGAAGTTGATATTCCAAAAGTTATTCTGATCTTTATGTATGTACTTATGTCATTATTTTTGTAACACTGATGTATTTGTTTATTTCTATTCTTTTGTAAAGCCCCTATTCCTACAAATGTTATCTGTATTATTATGTTTTTAATGATGTATTTTATACCGTTGTTATTGTATTCTTATGTTATAAAATTGTAATTGACACCAGGTCATCAAATTAAGTAACTTGTAAGTTACATTTCACTGCACACGTTTTTGTTGGTCATAATATATGGACAATATGTGACAAGTAGGGACTGTTAGTGTTTGCACGTGTGTTAATAATTCAGCAAGGGACTGGATAACAGCATTGCTGGTTCTAAGGACAATTCCAAAAACTTTGTGAGTGCACAAGTGGTGGTTATGGACTTGCTATATTATCCGCAAGACTCTTCAATGGTGATTGTGTACCTGCACAGTCATAACAGATGGCTGCTAGCCATCTCTACAAGGACTACAGTGGGTCTGCACCTCTGGTGGCCCACCAATACCGTAATCTCTACCAGGACTACAGTGGGTCTGCTCTGTGATGACCTACCAAACGATATTCTTCAAAACTTCGATTGACTCCGCTGTGGGTTTGCTCTGTTGTGGCCCATTACCTGTCAGCATGTCAAGAGTCAGCACTGTCTTTCTGTTGGAAGGACAACACTACTTCTTCAAGACTGTATGAAATTCCACTACTTCCGTGTGCATTTTCTTTTACTGCTCAGACTTTGAGAAAAACACTGCAATGTGATGAATGATCAAGACTGTCTTTATGGACTGTGAGAAAATTTTAGCTTTTGACCAACATTGTATCAATAAGTGTGTGCATTTGATTTCTTTGTTATTGTAATTGTGAAAAAAAATTTTAACAAATATGTATTGGCCAGTGCCCAACAAAATTTGTAAAATTTTTTTGTGGGGAGCATGGGGGCTATGTAAGTAGGCTGTTTATGTTTTTTTATTGGTAACGCCACCTCTGTATGAAAATCACTGGCTGTGCTGTGTGCAGCCTGTGGCTGCTTTGCATTGTTGTAATACTCGCCATTGTAGTGTTAGGCAGCTGGCTGTGAACAGCGCGTAGCGTTGCGCAGTTGGAGGTGAGCCGCCAGCAGTGGTGGATGTGGGGAGAGAGATGGTGGAGTTTTGTAATTTGTCATGATATCAAGGTAAATACATTGTTTGTTCTCTATTAATATCTTTCATTTGCTAACTATCCCTATCAGTAGTTAGTGCCTTCCATAGTTTGAATCTTTTATTTAGCTGGCAGTAGTGGCGCTCGCTGTATTGCAGTAGCTTGAGCAGCGAAGATTTTTGGTGAGGTAAGTGATTTGTGAGACGTATAGGTTAATGTTAGTCAGGGCCATTCTCTTGTAGAGAATTTTGAAAGTCAGATTGCGTTGCGCTAACAAAATATTGTGTGTTGAAAGTCAGATTGCGTTGCGCTAAAAAAAAATATTGTGTGTCAGGTTAAGCACAGTCGAGTATAAATTGTTAAAAGGGGACGTTTCAACCTCAGTGGACACACCTTCCTTGTGTGGGCACACGATGGCTTGTCTCCAGTCCGCACAATCTGAGCTATAAAACCACAAGGGAATATCCTCGGACAGCTGCTCTGGATTCTTCGCATCGCTGACCTTCTGACAGAGAACACACTACATCTTGCTCTCTACACGGACGACCCAACCCTGTGCTCCTGGAGCAGCAGTGCAGCCAACCTTCAGCTGCATCATCAGTGTGCGTGCAGCACCCTAACAGAGTGGATGACAAAATGCCACCTGTGCTTCAACGCCTTTAAAACACAACCCATCACCTTCTGCCAGTGAACCGTCTCAGTTGGCTACGAAGAAATCGAGATCCCCAGTTCCCTGGTCAAGGACAGAAAATTATCTTGGGGTAACATTGGAAAGATGCCCAACTTGGCGTCATCACATAAACGGCCTTTGACTGAGGGCATGAGGGAAAGTCGAAGCACTGTATGCAGCGCTTAACTCGTCGTCAACGCTTCCATCGCACCTTGATGCATCGCCTCGTTCCTCACATTAGCACGGGGAGTGCTGGAGTATGCCACAGTAGTGTGGGGAAATGCTGTCCCAGGACTACAGGGCTGCATCGTCAGCGTAAAGAGCAAGATTTACTCTGTTCACTGACTGAAGGTCAGCAGAGCTGCAGTTCGTGGATGCTTCCTTGTGGTACTCTGACGTGGATTCTGTTGACTGAAGACAAACTGTGCAGAACTGCACCATAAAGTGTGCACTGTACCTGCCGACTTGCTTACCCACGGAGCAGCTCCACCAACTGACACAAGTTCAGCCTCTCAGGGAGAGGTTCCAGCAGTCTGCTAGAGCGTTCTACAACGAAACACTAGTCACCGAATGCCCTCACTTGTCAGCTAGGACCTAAGATACATACACCGCCCACCACCAGATAACGTGACCTGCTGGGTGAACGAGAGTGTGAATGTGCGAACGGTTGAGAGTATGCTACTCGAGAGGAGTCGGCTAAGTGTTGGCTCCAGGTTTCATCCTCTCTCTTCTCTCATAATCATCCAGTGCACATGACACCATATTACACAACACTTATTACAGGCGCCTACACTTACTACTTACAGTTACACTAAAGCAACACACACCACCCACACTTAACGAATGATAAGTTGCTATGGGTGCGAAGAATAGAAAATATCTTTCCAATCCAGGCAGCTAAAACTGCCCTTTGATGTACCCCAGCCATTCATACAAACATCTTTAATTTAATTTAGTGGAATCCGCGTCATTAGTGCCATAGGGAACAAGAGTAAATCAATAAAGGGATAAACTTTATTAACATCTAAGATCGAAGAGGGGGAATTTGAGAAGAACGTATTGATTGTTCATGGGTTATGTGTCAGTTTATGCTTAAAGTGGACTTTCTCAGGGAGAAATATGCCATGCTGGATTTTAGTAAAGGTGAGCTATTCATAAAGCATCATAGATAATCTGGGAAAGAAAGAAGATAATCACAAAGGGCATAATGCCGCTAGGGGACTTAACCTTCCCACAACAAGGCGGTGTCGGATCCAACACGTCTTGTTTTCATTTGCACAGGAAACAGCGCTAGTGTTTTACGTATTTAAACCAAATGAACCTGATTTACGAGGGGGAAAACAGTTTTTTTATACAACTGGGCCTTGTGACAAATGTACCCGATATTCCACTTTGTGGTAGGGATTTAATTGAATAGAAGGTGAAAAAGCTTTCAGAACTGTCTGAGGTGCAACGACGCAGATTGGTGGAAGTTTTGAAAAGTAATCTCTTCTTCTTTTCCAAGAATTTGGCAAAATAGATAGATGTGTACGTAAATTATATGAACATGAATTATTTCGTAGAAAGCCATACCGAATCCCATCAGTGAAGAGAGCATCGGTAATGCAGAAAATCAAAGCGTACTGAAAGAAGACATAATTGAGAAATCAGATGATGAATGCTATAATTCATCGAAAAAGGATGTCAGTATATGGCTTGTGATTGACGTGGGAGCAATAAATAATATAATCATCATAAATAGTATAATCATCAGAGAACATTGAGAAACTACACCAACATTTCAAAGACATGCTGATCCCGGCGGAGATTCGAGTCCTCCCTCGGGCATGGGTGTGTGTATTTGTCCTTAGGATAATTTAGGTTAAGTAGTGTGTAAGCTTAGGGACTGATGACCTTAGCAGTTAAGTCCCATAAGATTTCACACACATTTGAATATTTCTTAACAAAGACATGCGCTAATTAACTAGTCTGTAGTTAACGAGCAGCTTTTGGCAGCTGGAATTTGAGACTAGCTATCGCAAATACACGGCATTTCTCTTTCACAGGCGGTGCTTCCAATTTAAAGTGCTGCCATTCGGATTATATGTGTCAGCTTTGGCGCTTATATGCGCATCAGAACAATTGCTGGAAGAAGAAGTATTACGAAAAGTGACAATTATGTTTATGGTATACTTGTGTCAACAGTGACATGGCAACAACATTTGTTTATCATAGAAGAAGTATTACGATTCATAAATGTAGGAGTGATAGTAAACTTAGATAAATCGAAGTTTTTAGGACATTTAATCTCAACAAGAAGAACTGAAATAGAGCCACTGAAATTTTTTGCTGTGAAAAATTTTCCATCCCTGCAACTCTAGAGCCTTGCCGCAGTGGTAACACCGGTTCCCGTCAGATCACCGAAGTTAAGCGCTGTCTGGCTGGGCTAGCACTTGGATGGGCGCTGTTGGCAAGCGGGGTGCACTCAGCCCATTTGAGGCAAACTGAGGAGGTATTTGATTGAGAAGTAGCGGCTCCGGTCTCGGAAACTGACATTTCCAATGAACAGTATGTTTCGCATAGTGCATGGGAATTTGTGTCCCAAGAGACACTGGGCTTGTGTGAGGTACACGATATTACTCAGCATTTCACAGATAAGGCAGGAACTATAAGAATTACTTTGTATTCTTCTAAGCGCAAGAGCATAGGACAGCTATGGGGGTTGGGTTGTTGTGGGAAGGGGGCGGGGGAGGAGACCAGACAGGGAGGTCATCGGTCTCATCGGATTAGGGAAGGACGGGGAGGGAGGTCGGCCGTGCCCTTTCAAAGGAACCATCCCGGTATTTGTCTGGGGTGATTTATGGAAATCGCGGAAAACCTAAATCAGGATGGCCAGACGCGGGATTGAACCGTCGTCCTCCCGAATGCGAGTACAATGTGCTAACCACTGCGCCACCTCGCTCGGTGACAGATTTGAAAAATGTTCACATGGATCAACCTGCTCACGTTATGTTGCGATCACATGTAGAAAAAAATCCACGAGCGTGACAGCGCCGTGGTGTCTGGGACGAGACAGCGAGCCAGCAAGCCGCTCGGGGTAGCCGCGCGGTCTGGCATTTTGCATGGTCCGCGTGGGTCCTCCCGTCGGAGGTTCGGGTCCATCCTCGGGCATGAGTGTGTGTGTTGTCGTTAGCGTAAGTTAGTTTAAATTAGAATAAGTAATGCGTAAGCTTAGTGACCGATGACCTCAGCAGTTTGGTTTCATAAGACCTTACCATAAATTTCCAAATTTTTCCGAGTCAGCAACGCTTCGTGAGCAACGTGATATCAAATAAGGCCTTGCGCACGATGTCAGATCCACAAGACCCTTTCAGTTGAAGTTCCTGTAGCCATCCTCAGAGCCATTTACATCAAAAGAGTTATATGTGTAGTGTTAGGAACCAGAATTACGATAATTAATAAAAAGAACAATTATTATTATTATTATTATTATTAAAGTGAACTCTGAAAGTGGTAAGGATATCAGTCCTTTGAAAAAAATATAAAACAACCAACATGGATGCAATGCTGTACAACGTATCTAATGTACGTTTTTGCACTATATTCCGTTTGTTTGCCAGTAGTTTGTCAGTACGTGCCACTTACTTAATTCGTACTCATTAACTGATTTACAATGGTTTTTGTAGTACAGACATATACAGGGTGATTCACGAAGATATGTAAATATTTTAATATGTTATTCTACAAGTAAAACTAAAGAAAATAGTTCACATAAACATAGATCCGCAAATTTTTAGTTACGGAGCTATCCCTAATAAGCGATTTTGCCTGAAATTTAGCAACTTCGCTGATATGAAGCCATCGCAAAACAATATGAGATTAAAGTAAAGCACAATTTCCATTTATATGTTATTATTGATCTTGTGAATCTACTAAAACATGTCCCAGACATGAATCTGCGGTAGTTTTCCAGAACATCCAGAGAAGCAAAGAAGTAATTTCGCAAAATTTGTAATTTATTAACTATTTGGCCCAATTTGTTTTTTAAACTCAAGACAATTGCATCCATAGTATCCTCATCATCGTCTTCACGTATCAAGCGGTCTTACTGATTATGAACGCTAGGTAGGGAACCAGTCTCCCGTAACATTCGAAATACTCCACTAATGGTTCGTGCATTTCACAGATAAGGCAGGAACTATAAGAATTACTTTGTATTCTTCTAAGCGCAAGAGCATAGGACAGCTATGGGGGTTGGGTTGTTGTGGGAAGGGGGGGGGGGGGAGGAGACCAGACAGGGAGTTGGATAACGGTACGCGATATTCGTTAACTGCAGTCATAACATTACCATCACATTTGTCGTAAATAAACTTCGTATCGGCGTATTCCTCCGTCGTAAATTTGAAAGACATCCCTATTTCATAAATAATCTACAAACTACAACAATTAGTATGTGGTTTCTCCTAAATATACTGTTGTTATTATGTTCTTTCACTGAACAACACAGAAAACTAACTCGTTTCAACATTAGGAAAATATTGAAACAACTCACTAACGGTTGCCAACAATGACGTAAACGTTTCTACATTCTTAATGGAAAGTAAACAAATTTACTTATATAATAATATTTGGTTCTCCGGATGGTCTGGAAAACTACTGCAGATACACGTCTGGGACATGTTTTACTAGATTCACCAGATCAATAACAACAAAATAAATGGAAATCGTGCTTTACTTTAACCTTGTACAGTTTTGTGATGGCTTCATATTAGCAAAGTTGCTAAATTTCAGTCAAAATCTTTTATTAGCCGTAACTTCGTAAGTAAACATTTGCGGACCTATGTTTATATGAACTTTTCTCTTTAGTTTTACTTGTAGAATAACATATTAAAATATTTGCATGTCTTCATGAATCACTCTGTATAGGGGTCATGTGGTGATCATAAGGTGCAAGTTTAGATAACGATGCAGAGGTTTCTTAGTTATTCACGATAGGAACTGAAAGAAAATAAAGTAAATTTTCTTGTATTTGCTAACATTAAACAATAGCTTAATACTCGAGTGGTCGCTTGGGACGATTGAATCAACCAGAATTCGATAAAAATTACTAGATATAAAGCCCCCCTGATATGCAAAAACACTGTCTTTTTTCAGAACTTTTGTGCCATCCTCAGTGGGTTTTCTTTATCTAAATCTGTGACATTTTAATCTATGTAAGTGAAGTCTAACAACCATTGCCCGTCCTTTGTCTTGGGAATATAATTCTTTGTTGAACACAAAGCGATTTTGTGTTGTTATAGTCCTGAATATGGCTGTCATTACCCCATACGTTAACATTACATTATAGGGCTATGCAGGAGCCTCTGTACATTATTGTGTGCTGGTAGCTTGTCGTCTGCAACTAAATTATGTTAATGTGAATGTGGATGGTGAGCTTACTCATCCCTTTATATCTAAACGTAATTTTGTTGTGCTAAGACATTTCGCGGCTGTATTTGCGATTATTTACATTTAGTTCTTGCAAATATTTTTTCATCTGCATTCTCTTAAGTTGTTGTGAAGCACACAGGGCCAGTTTAATGCCCAAGAAGCAGCCGTTTGAGACGCCCAAGCATACGACTTGTACATAGTGCGTATCACAATTAGCAGCGAAAACTGACACGTGTGAACGTAAATTAGGGAGAAGGGGAGAGGGGATGCGCCAAATGATATGTCGCTTGTTGGGAAAAATGTTCTCTAACCGGCCCTGCAAGCACACACAAACACTAGAAATATTTTGGAGATCTTCGTTTCCAAATAAAACCGTTCAGACTTCGCCAAAACTCAGAGTAAATGTCGTTGCTGAGTGTCCAGTCTCGACCTCTTTTTCTGTGCACGTGTGTGTGTGTGTGTGTGTGTGTGTGTTTAGCTGTTTGTGTCGTCTTTTCTGTAGAGCTCCTTTACTTGTTGAACAGTATATCTTTGCATAGTGTAGCTCTACCGCTTACAATTTTTTTGCTTCTGCTAATGCCCTCTGTATGTATAAGTTTTCTCCTGTTGTAAATTTATGGCGTAGGCTGTGGTTGGACTGTAGTATTTTTAAACCTTTTTAGTTGGTTACAGGTTGTGATCTATAAGGTGGTCAGCAATGTGCTATCTGAGCTGTTACTTTTAGAGCTATGAGGTGGTCTGAATCTCTTGTTTCAAAGTTCCTGCGTGTTTGCCGTGTATATGCTGACTGACAACTTACTGTTGCTTGTGAGTTCATAAAAGCCTGACCTGTTGAATTTATCTGTGGGTGTTTCCCATGTTCTGAGCTTTTCCTGTGCTGCGTGTCCTGACTCCGCTTGCATGTGGTCATTGTCTGTGTGTTGTGTTCTGTGTTGTTGTGCAAGATCTTGTGTGCATGTGATTTCCTCATTCCTCTTCTGTTTACACATCTGTTGATTTAGTTTCTCAGTCACGTGCATATCATAACTATGTTCCATTACTATTTTTAGTTTTAGTGTTTAGCTCTGGTGCGTAGTTCAGTTTGCTTATGGGTGTTCTGTTTAATCCAAGGCGCATGAAACTGAAGCTTGCTTTTTTGTGAGCCATCGGATGGTTTTATAGGGTGTGCTCATGTTAGTTCTCTGACTGTTGTGAAGTCATGAGTGTTATCTATTCTTTGGAGGATGAGATACTGAAAATTTTGTGTATTGACTGTTCCTGTTTCTAACTTTAAGTGAATTTTTTTACGTAAATTGTTTATTTCACCGTCTAGCTGTTTCATATGTGTACGTGGTTCATCGATGTGGCATATTTATGGCGCTGACATAATGTACTGCTTTGTAACTTTGTATTTTTCGAGTTTTATTATGTGCCTGAAGATATTGTTCTCTAAGTTCTTTGTGAATATGTTGACAAGGGCCACTAGGCAGTGATCCCATTGCCAGTCGTTTGTGTTGGGAATAAAATTCTTTGTTGAACACAAAGCAAATTTGTTTTGTTGTAGTCCTGAATATGGTTGTTAATTCATTAATGTGTGTGTCTGGTGTGTTGTCTTGTTGTTTCAGTCCATGTGTGATGATATGATTGTTTTGTCTATTGAAATCCAAGTGTGCATTGATATAATGTCAAACGATATAAGACTTGCTGTGTCTGGTATTCAGTGTCCTCGATTTTATCTATTAATTCCTGTGATATTTTCCAGGTACCTATTGCTTCCAAAGGGGTTATTTTCTTTAGTACTGTGTGTGTGTGTGTGTGTGTGTGTTTGCGCGCACGCAGCGCGCTTTGGGTTAGGTAACACCATGGGTCATTTCTGAAGTTAAGGACTGGTCTTATTCGTATAATTTGTTTGTGCACTGTCGGTAGGGAATTTAGAGCGATGCTTTTGGATTTTTCTGTGTTACTCTTTTTTTCTGGTCTTTTGTGAACGTATTTTTAATGTTTTCCAGTTTTTGTTGAATGTTTCTTTGCTGCCTTTCTGTTTAGTGGTGTTGTTGTCCTTCAGAAAAATCTAGTGTTTTTTCTGCTTGTTCTTTTTCATCATTGTTCATCATTACATCGCTTTTGTCTGCCTTTGTTAGTGTGGCACTGTGCCGTTTTTGTTTCAAAAAATGGTTCAAATGGCTTTGAGCACTATGGGACTTAACTGCTGAGGTTATCAGTCCCCTAGAACTTAGAACTACTTAAACCTAACTAACCTAAGGATATCACACACATCCATGCCCGAAACAGAATTCGAACATGCGACCGTAGCGGTCGCGCGGTTCCAGACTGTAGCGCCTAGAACCGCTCGGCCACACAGGCCGGCGTTTTTGTTTCAGTTTCAGCTTCTTGGATGTGATTTTGTCTTGTGTTCTGTTACTGTAGATTATGATGGATTTGTGTGTTTAGATTATCCGTCTTATCTCTGCAGCTACAAATTCTGTTGTTAAGTCTGCATTAAAATTTGGTGCTCTGAGTCTGTCTTATTCCTTTCTAATCTGTTCAGATTTCTGTGATAAGGTGTTTTATTATTTTGTGTTATGTGTGTCTTAATGTTGGATTTGGTCCTTATTCAAGTAGGCATTTCCCTTGATTAGTGAGATTTTTGTCAGCTAGGTTGATTATTTTGTCATGGAAATGAAATACACTACTGGCTATTAAAATTGCTACACCAAGAAGATGACATGCTACAGACGCGAAATTTAACCGACAGGAAGAAGATGCTGTGATATGCAAATGATTAGCTTTTCAGAGCATTTACACAAGGTTAGCACCGGTGGTGACACCTACAACGTGCTGACATGAGGAAAGTTTCCAAGCGATTTCTCATACACAAACAGCAGTTGACCGGCGTTGCCTGGTGAAACGTTGTTGTGATGCCTCGTGTAAGGAAGCGAAATGCGCACCATCACGTTTCCGACTTTGTTAAAGGTCGGATTGTAGCCTATCACGATTGCGATTTATCGTATAGCGACATTGCTGCTCGCGTTGGTCGAGATTCAATGACTGGTAGCAGAATATGGCATCGGTGGGTTCAGGAGGGTAATACGGAACGCCGTGCTGGATCACTAGCAGTCGAGATGACAGGCATCTTATCCGCATGGCTGTAACGGATCGTGCAGCCATGTCTCGAACCCTGAGTCAACAGACAACAAGACAACAACCATCTGCACGAACAATTCGACGAAGTTTGCAGCAGCATGGACTATTAGCTCGGAGACCATGGCTGCGGTTACCCTTGACGCTGCATCATAGACAGGAGCGCCTGCGATGGTGTACTCAACGACGAACCTGGGTGCACGAATGGCAAAACGTCATTTTTTCGGATGAATCCAGGTTCTGTTTACAGCATCATGATGGTCGCATCCGTGTTTGGCGACATCGCGGTGAACGCACATTGCAAACGTGTATTCGTCATCGCCATACTGGCATATCACCCGGCGTGGTGGTATGGGGTGCCACTGGTTACACGTCTCGGTCACCTCTTGTTCGCATTGACGGCACTTTGAACAGTGGACGTTACATTTCAGATGTGTTACGACCCGTGGCTCTACCCTTCATTCGATCCCTGCGAAACCCTACATTTGAGCATGATAATGATGATAATGCACGACCGCATTTTGCAGGTCCTGTTCGGGCCTTTCTGGATACAGAAAATGTTCGACTGCTGCCCTGGACAGCTCATTCTCCAGATCTCTCACCAATTGAAAACGTCTGGTCAATGGTGGCCGAGCAACTGGCTCGTCACAATACGCCAGTCACTACTCTTGATGAACTGTGGTATCATTTTGAAGTTACATGGGCAGCTGTACCTGTACACGCCATCCAACCTCTGTTTGATTCTATGCCCAGGCGTATCAAGGCCGTTATTACGGCCAGAGGTGGTTGTTCTGGGTACTGATTTCTCAGGATCTATGCACCCAAATTGCGTGAAAATGTATCACATGTTAGTTCTAGTATAATATATTTGTCCAATGAATACCCGTTTATCATCTGCATTTCTTCTTGGTGTAGCAATTTTAATGGCCAGTAGTGTATTTGATACTGATGATTGTTTGCAGTTGGTGTACTTGTGCTGTCTACGATTCTGTTGAGTTTTTTGTTTTGTTTCACCTGTTTTTCTTGCATTACTTTTTGTATTTGTGCCTTTTATCTTCTTGTTATTTCCTCTAAGTAAGATGATACTGCGAGTTTGTCTGCTCTGAATTCCAATTACTCATTGTTGCACTGCTGACGATTCCACCAAGTTGAACCTCTGTCATCCCCATTGTAGCAACCACATATTGGCAATTGCTGCAGCCTGTTTTTGTACGCCTTCTGTTTGGTGTACAGAGTCAACCACATGATATGTAATGTAAGTATAATTTTTTTACGTTTATTGTACCGGTTCTGGCATCTTAGTCTTATATCACTATCATCCAGTTGTACAGGTCTGGGGCCACAATTTCAACCATACTCTGGAGACAACAAAAGGTGTTGTCTGCTTGTAGATGATACCACATGCCTCCACCATTACTCCATGGTAATTCCCAGTTCTTTTGAAGTAAGCATGACAACAGCTATGTACTGAATTCAGAAATGCACTGTTATGATATTAACATGTCTTTACAGCTAATAAGAAAATGTGGTATAGATGCTTTGAGAGCTTAAATAATCATCTTTGGAAGAAAGGCTGCGTTGTTCTCACGAGACACTGTTTAATGATTTAGCGAACTGTTTTGTGGGAGACTGAGTGACAGTTCCGTTGCCTTCATTATGTAACTCCTTAGGGAATCCTAAGTATGCCATAAAAAAGGTCGAGACATGTGGACAATCATCGTTCCTCATATCATACTCAAGTGGGATGGAGATCTGTCAAAAAATGATTAATGTTGGTACGAAGTTTCCTTTGCCAAGCACTGTAGAATATATGTAGAAACACGGAAAATGGGATGCTTTTCTTCGCGGAAACAGTATGTGCTATTGAAATTATTGTAACAATTTTTTGTTCAGTATGAGAACCAGAGTTTACAGCCTCCAGGCTTGTGATAACTTTTGGTTCAGTTTGAAAACCAGATTTTATGTCTATCATGATTCCGATTATAGTAATTATAACTGTGAGCTTCAGAACTAGTCACCTGCTGTCATTTCTGGAGCCAGGTATTATACAGCACATACATCCGTACATTACAGTACATTATGCACACTGGTGTAGGTTCCAGTATAAAATTTCAAGGGAATTAAAAGATCGTCATAACAGAATGTACGATATCTTTTATAACGCAGTAATTATTTCGTCAGTGTATCTACTTCCTGTATCGAATGCACTTTTTTGGTGTATCTGAAAAAACATATCACACAAGTTAATATTTTTTTATGGAAATGTGTGTAGCATATGCCAAACGTCATTAAGAAATACAAACAATTTTATTCTATACATTTTGCTAGTATATCTAATTTAATTAATTTGTTGGTTAATAACGCAACCAGCCATTTACTCACCAACATTTATTATGGGCACAGAGTTCACGATATCCAGCATGGATAAAATAACTTTTAATTAATTGTCAACTGGATTTCGCTATTGTGAAGACTGTAGGACATCACATGAAAAGGTAATATATTCTGATGCACGGAAATGAAATAATTGTACAACGATAGAGAATTTGTAAGGTTTAATTTAGAGAAAAATTTAATTACATCTTTAAAGAAGTTTAAAGGGTTGGCGTGAGCGTTCAGTACAGTTTTTTCATACAATGGAGCCGTGGCACATTGCAATTATTTAACATATTGAATATATATTGCAGGAATTTTCTTTGTGTTTTAAAATTTTTCGTTCTATGAGAGACTCTATTCGTCTTAAAATAAAAATCGATGATGGCTGGAACTCTGTTCTTAAAATAGCACGTACCTCAGAAACAATTAGATGGAAAGGAAGTGTTTTTCTGGTCCTCATAATTTGTGCAATAACAGTGTCCAAACGAATCAGTCTGTTTATTGAAAGATGTCTTTCTTCTGCTTCAGTGTCACGTATATCCAAGGTCTTCATGATGTTTACATCTTCCGCAAGAGGAGAAAATAATTTATTTACTTGGTACGTTTCTGTATTCTTAACTGTTTCCTTCTTCAACAGATTGTTAGTATTTCTCCCCGATAGCGAATGAAGAGCAAATTTTAGGTTGTTGTGCGGGATTCCAGTTTTTTTCTGAATCTCTTCAAATGTCAACTCACGATATTTATTAAAAAGTACAAGAATACACATTTGATACGTAGTAGCAGTTACGATACAAGTTCTCTCATTAAGACTCGCCGGTGTTTGCAAGATCTGTTTGTCAGACTTTGACGGAAGAAACGGAACGCTAGATTTTCCCGTAGGGGTTGGTATTTCGGGGTTATCGTAAACAATGGGATGGTACGATAAGTGGACATTTTTACTAAAGTGAGAAATAATCTCGCATGTTCCAAACTGTGGCAGCAGTACAAGACGTCGTCCTTTCATAAACGCTTCATAAAATTTTTTAAATACCCCGTACGCATTATTTACTCTGCATGGAATTATGCAGCTTTCGCCTTTAGGAGGAAAGGGCCAATATGCTTGTGTAAGTACACGTACATGGATCTCAGGACAATTTAATTTCTTTTTCAGATGCCATTTATATTCATTAAAATTTTCTTTTAGTCTGGCTGATACAAACATATCTTTCACCATACCTTTCATTCCACAAGTAAGCGTGTAGCACTCGCTCATCAAACTAAATATCATGAATTCTTCATTACCATCATCACAGCGCATATTGTGGAGTAATCTATGGGAGAGATTATTAGTGTAGAAATATTTGAAAACGTCTTTATCGTGTAGCATACGGAATATCTCTATGGCGTTGTGTAATAATTTATCTTTTTCGGACGATAAAACACTTTTTGTATTCGCACATAACTTCGAATGCACGTACAAAGCTAACGATTCAGCCAGTTCTCGATTTTTATTTATAACTTTTCTAAAAACAGAAAAAGTTCTTTGCTTAAGAAAAGTATTGTTATTGAAACATTGTGTGATATAGATGTTTAACTGATCTTTGAGACAAAATAAACACGTAATGAATTCTTCATAATTTGATACACCGAAACACTCATTCTTTAATAAGGTTTCCCAGTAATTCTGCAGTTGAAGGCAAAGGCTATCTGCAAAAATATGTAAACCTCCTTTAACACAAATGATAAGAGTGTACATTAAAGTGATATCGTCATACATTCCTTTCTTTAACATGTGTGCCAGACCAGATGAATCCATGTTTATTACAGTATTTAAAAACTTCCTTATAAGTTCCTCTTCTGCTAGGTCAATGTTTCGCTTCTGTGTCTCTCCTAACAAGCAAAAATTTATTCTGACTTTTTCACGTTTTAATAAATATTGGACACCTTTCAAATAAGAGCCTGCGTCATTACAAAGCAGCAATCTCTGGGCTTCTTTTTTATAAAATTCTTGAGATTTCTGAAGAAATGCTTCTTCAAAAACTTTTTTGTAGGTTCTTTGGCCGAAGCACTTCAGGATCACACAAAATTTTTTTAATGCCATTCTGTCAACAATTTGCCCCTTTCTTTCGTTCATTAACAAGTCCATGATGACATTTTGGATACGTGACCGCATAGCATTTGAAAGTACAACCTTTTCGCAAAACATCTTTGCTCCGAGAGAAATTATATTATATGTCTCATTCTCATAAAATACAATTCTGTCAAGAATTTTGAGTAGTCTACGAATCCTAATTAAATGTGTTTTATAATCTAGCCACATGTCTATAAGTTTCTTTAAAAGTCCGGGAGAAACTGGTTCTGAAATAATATCAGTTACAGATTTCTCTAAAAATTCGCTCAAGAGTTCAACAAACTCGTCATAAATGAACTTACTGTTCTTCAACAGAATTACTTTGGAAACTTCATCTTCGAAAGCGTCTCTGTTAAACTCTTGATATCCACCGTTCAAAATTTCCTGCACCAAATTTTTCATCACATTCCAATAGGTAACTTTGCATTGTTCTGTCACAGAAACTGCTGACATAAAGGATGTAACCCCGCCAGCAAGACTCCCAGAGGGATACCGCAACCAAAGTGCAGACATTTTTGAAATTAATAAGAGGCACACTCCTCATGTATGACATATATAATACTTGCAACTGGCGTCGTTATACGAACCACTCACCTTGATATTTGGAGACGTTTAATTGTTTATCACGCCTCTCCTTTTTCTTCTTGAATATGTTCTTCTCTATAAAGGAAGCCAGCAACAAATTAAGAAAAACTGGCACTTTTCTATTTTCTACGAAAATGCAATCGAGTCTGTGAAGATAACGAAGAGGGCACTGGTGTCGCTCGGGATCACTTTCAGTCTCTTCTGCTTCCTTGTCTGTGGTGTTGGTCCATAAAATGAGAGACTATAAATTTTCACGTTGCACGTATAAGAACGACGCACTCTACACACACGTACAACCTTTGACACAGAATCGTTGACTAGACATAATTAAATAAACCTTTGGAGGCAGTTAAATAATAGCTAGCATATTTTTCTTTTCAGAAGTAACACGATGATATTTTGCATTCTAATTTACCAAGCATTGTTTAGCATTTCGCAGGGATTTTTTTTTGAGTGACGAAACTGCGGTAAAGGTTTTAACAGTAGCCAATACGTTTTATCAGCCAAGAAGCACATCGAAGTCATGGAATAAACGAAAGAACTGCGCTCAGTATGTCAATCGATCTATACGAATTTGTTTTGTTGGCTTTTTTTTCCAGCTTCAACATTGGAACTTTGATTTGGGTGCACCCTCACAAGGATAAATTCCTGAATGCTACAATTCACGGAATAAATTTAAAAGAATGACGTGTGCTGCCTCCGGAACTTATAAATCATCGTCTGGTGGTAAATACCTAAGGCTGTATTTCTTAAGAATTTCAAGACTTTCTGGACTGCTTTAAAATTGTTTTTTGCAGGACCTGTTTAGTTGGGAAGCACAACAAGCTCTCGCAGCATGTCGTTTCCGCACGCAACTACGCCACCATACCGTTCGCTTTCCATTACGATTATATCAGCCAAGTGCTTAGTCCAAGTCCAGTTAGGTAATGTGATTGTTGGTAGGGCTTTAACTTTTCTAACAGTCCTCCATGTATCTGTTAATAAGATAACATCTGACAATATTTTTCAAAAAGTTTCCCATAATGATTTCTTCATCAGTCTCCTGAATGTTTTGTTTCTGTATAGTTTCCTTGGTAGGTTAGAAGTTTCCCCACGCTTGGGACTACCCATACGTTTTAAATGCAGGCCCCAGATTGCTATTTGTCTTGAACACTCTGGGTTCCAAGGAGTCGCAGAACCGTTTGATGTTTTCCTTACCTACTTCCAGGTAACAGGCAATGAAGATACTTTGTTAATTGGTTCAAATGGTTCTGAGCACTATGGGACTTAACATCTATGGTCATCAGTCCCCTAGAACTTAGAACTACTTAAACCTAACTAACCTAAGGACATCACACAGCACCCAGTCATCACGAGGCAGAAAAAATCCCTGACCCCGCCGGGAATCGAACCCGGAGACCCGTGCGCGGGAAGCGAGAACGCTACCGCACGACCACGAGCTGCGGACCTTTGTTAGTTACAAAAGCTAACGTAGTCGGCACGGGAGCTTGTGCTGCAGCTCTAATTTCCCGGGAGTTGTTATTTACGTCACGTAAACAGGAATTAACATTTGTTTCATACGAAGTTCTTTTTGAAGATGGTTTAGGAACGCACGAAGAATGAATTGCAAAGATTGGAGCGCCTGCCGAGTCCTTTGTAAGAAGACATTCATTGCGGGCTAGTATGAGTAACGTCCATTATTTGTTTGTAGTACTTAATCTCAGTACTTAGGGGCGTTAGAAGTATTCGTCCAACAACCAGTTAAGTTGGGAAGCTCAACAAGCTCTCGCAGCATGTTGTTTCCGCACGCAACTACGCCACCATACTGTTCGCTTTCCATTGCGTTACTGTGATTCTATCGGCCGCCAATTTACCTGTTGCAAAATTTGGGTCTCGTGACGTGAACTGCTGCAGGATTTATTTGTCAAGAGTAAATTCTGCATTTTTTCATGGGTCATTATCGATGTTGCTGACAACAAACCTATTTCTGCATAGCGATGAGCTAGACGCATACCACACACCAGCTGGCCTAGAGGCTAGCTATTCTGAGCTTCCGACAGGCATTTTGTCGGAAACAGCAACCCACTCGGTAGCTGCAAAATTTGCACACAACAATACAGCAAACATCGCTGGTGTTAAGAGGTGCAGTCGAGGTCAGTTATCGGATCTGTTTTCGAGTGGTTATCCTTGGTCGCCCATTGACTGGCCTATGACGAACATTTCCTACTCCCTGGAACTGCCGGTAAAGTCTTGAAACGACACCTTAGCCCTATGGCCATTCAACGCTGCTGTGACCGTGGGCGATATCTGACGTGCTATAGGACTTCTGAGAGTTGTGACATGAGAAACTGGGTAAAAATTGCGGATTTGTATAAATAGTCAATGTACGAATGCTCCGTGAATCATATTTGAGACAGCTCGCCATAATGTGGAGCGTGTCAACAGTTTTATAAATAAGACACATTTTGTCTGTGAAATCTTGGCTAACTACTGGCCATTTGGATAATTGATTTGATAAATGTTACATAACCTGATACATATTGTCTACTCAGAAATAAATCTGTGAAGTTAAAGGAGATGTTAGGTAGAAATTTTTCAGTTTGATTTTTAGACTTTAGACTGTCTACCAGCACCTTTAATTCACAAGGGAGGTAGTCAAATATTTTTATGGTTGAATACCTTGCTCCTTTATGTGCAATAGTAAGTTTAAGTTGTAGACAGTGGAGTCTATTAATGTTACACTTATTTTAAAATTGTGCCTGATTCTTCACAGCAAATTTCACAAGAGAGTAAATCCGTTGTGGGGCTGTTATTAGAATGCCAAATTTTTTAAACGGTTGCCTACATGAAATTCGAGAATCGACACCAGATATTCTCCTTATATCACGTCTCTGTGCAATCAATATTTTTGTGTCTACATGTAGAATTGCCAAAAAGAATTGTTCCACGTGATATCAAGGAATGGAATTATGGTAAATAAACCAATTTTCTAATGCTCTCGTCATCTTAATTAGCAGATCTACATAGAAGAAGTGTTCCTGAACTCAAGCCTTTGGAAAGATCTGAAAGACGTAGCTTTCATCAGTATGCACAGCCAGGAATTTTGAACAATCAGTTTTTCTCCCGTTCTGTACTGTTATTGGTGATTTATACTACATTGGACGTACTTGAATTAACAATGTTTTTATTTTATGTATTTATTTATTTTTTATATAACAGACCATTTACCGAGAACCAATGAATAATAGCAGGGCGTGCTGAAAAGTAATGCCTCCGAATTTTTTATCTGAAAACGTTTAAAGTTTATAAATAAAAATACGTCATCAACATTCTACATCTTTATTCTTCGTGTCTACATAACTGCATCACTCTGCCGCTAGAAGTTTCCGAATTGTAGCGTGTATCATGGTGGTGTATAACGTAACTACATCAGCGCGCGAATCGAGTTTCGAATTCGAAGAGTTTGTTCACAAAGCACCCTCTTCTTCAGCATGACCTCACACGAGCGCTGTTACGTCTGCGACAACTGCCTTGGGTTCACTGTCATCGATTATTCCCCTTACAGTCCCAACTTGGATTTCCATCTGCTTCCTAAACTCGAAGAACGCTTTCGAGGACTTCGTTTTGATAGTGATGAAGCGGTGCAAGTAGAGGAGTTTTCATATAAAATATTCGGAGGCATTAGTTTTCAGCACGCCTCCATACATTGTACTCTTCAACGAGCGGCTACGAGTTGCTATAAACAAAAGTGTAAACATGACTGAGTCATTAATGGTATAATGTATCACTTTCACACATTTTCACTGCACCAATCGTGTCGCTGTAAAAGCAAGGACAATACCTTCAAAATTACACGCCAGTTACTAGTTGCTACATGAGAACTGACAGGCAGATCACAATGAAAAATTTAATTTTCTCGTTTTCACTATTTTTCTAAATCTTCTGTTAAGATTTTGAATCGAAGACATACTAAAAAATATCATTTTTGTATTGAATGTTTCCTAATTATGTTCTATGATGTTGATGCCTAATTATGTTCTATGATTTTGATGCTTTAATGGAACGTAAATGAAGAGAATCGACATCTACATCGATACTCCACAAAACCATTACAAAGTGCTTAGCAGAGAGTACTTCCAATTGTATTACTAATTTCTTCCCTTTACCGCAGGAAGCCTTAAGGCCGTGAAATATGAGTTATTAGAGTAAGCACGCCCCCATCTTTTAAACTTATTCAATGAAGTGCGGCATTCAGGAATTTATCCGAGCGATGAGGGTATCCACATCACACTTACAATGTTGAAGAGCAGTACCTGGGGTATCTTTGGTCTTGCCTCATCTTTCCTGTCGGAATGTCGCCGGCCGAAGTGGCCGTGCGGTTAAAGGCGCTGCAGTCTGGAACCGCAAGACCGCTACGGTCGCAGGTTCGAATCCTGCCTCGGGCATGGATGTTTGTGATGTCCTTAGGTTAGTTAGGTTTAACTAGTTCTAAGTTCTAGGGGACTAATGACCTCAGCAGTTGAGTCCCATAGTGCTCAGAGCCATTTGAATTTTGTCGGAATGTCGATACCTGCATGCTTTCACAGGGAGTTGGTTCAGCAATATATGAATCACAAGATCACGCCATTGCCTTACGTAAATTTTTTGTCCGTTATGTATTGTGTATATTTACGACGTACATTTCAAAACCATTCCATTATAGATCAAGCAAGTGATTACTAAGTAATCACCTTCGCATATTGACTGAAATTTTCCAGTAACCGACGAAAGAAAGCGAGCATAACGTACACTCTACTTTCACCTGAGCCTATGTGAGCTTTCCATTTCGTACTCCCAGATAATGGTTACCTGTAGTTGTATAGCTGTGACTCATAAACAGCGTAATCTAAAACTAATATATATTGGTATCTGCAGACGTACTTCGCGTTTCTGAACATTCAGAGTTAGCTGCCAATTTTTAAGCCCTGTTGCTATCGATTCAGTATGTGACTGTAATTATGAACAATTTAATTTTAGCAACATTCCATTTTAGAAAAGCGTGTAACGTGGCAAAAGACTGAGACTGTAACTTACACTGATGAGGCAAAACATTATGACCACCTATTTAAAAGCGTGTTCGCCCACATCTGGAATGCAATCCAACAGTGATTCCGCGTGCAGTGGATTCGACAAGTACTTGATAGGTATCCAGAGGTTTAAGGCACCAGATACCTAAGCACAGGTCACACACTTACGGGCGATTGGCTTGTGGGCGTGGAGCTGGTGCCCAATAGCGTCCCAGTTGGGTTTCAACGGAATTTGATGGCCAAGACATCAACGTGAGTTCACCATCATGCTCCTCAAACCATGATTCTGGCCTTGTGATGTGACAGTTATCCTGCTGCAACATGCCATCGCTGTTGAGGAAGAAATCAAACATAATGGGTACAGGTGGCCCCTAATAATGTTCACGTCGTCCACCGATGTCGTGTTAGCTTCGTCTACTACCGCAGATACAATGGAAACACAGGTTAATGTCTAACATATTACTGCTCCCACCGCCCTGCATCTATAGTGCGCTGCATGTTTCTAGTAGCCTGGATGACGGCGTATCTGGACGCCATCGAACAGGTTTGACAATAAACGGTCATTCGACCAGGTGACACGATTCCATTGATCTGCGGTCCAATTCCGATGATCCCGTGTCCACTATAATCATAACTGGCGATGATGCTGGGTCAACATGGGAACATGTAAGCGTTCTCTGCTGTGCGCTGAAAGGTGTGCTCCAAAACACATGTAACTGCGCCAGCACTATAGTCTGTCGTCAGATCGGCCACGGGTCGCCGCCTATCCTGCTTTAGTGAGTGGTCAAGCCTCCAGTCCCTGTTTTCTGAGATAGGTATGGACGTACGACTTCTGGTTTCAGCATTCTTCAGCGACTTCCCACAGATGATCACGGCAGTAGCACGCGAACAGCCGACCAGCTTCGACGTTTCCGAGATGCTCGCTCCCATGCACTAGACCACAACAATCTGCATTCGTCAAAGTCGCTTAAATCGGTGGACTTATGCATTTACGCCATCTATTGTCGCTAGAATGATTCCCCATTCGTCTCTGCTTCCCTGATATACTTTCCTTATTGCTTCACGTGCCCTCAGCGCCACCATGCGGCTTACAACCTCGCGATGTTTTGGCTCATCAGTGTGTAATATCTCCTGTGTCCATTGACAGTTGTCAGATCAAGAAGAAGTGGTGCGTTTCCGTTAGTAAGGACTCTCCCAATCAATACAATATCTGTCCATAGCCGTGGCTGATTGTACAGCGCGGCTGACTGAAAGGAGAGGGTTGGGTTGGGTTGGGTTGTTTTGGGGAAGGAGACCAGACAGCGAGGTCATCGGTCTCACCGGATTAGGGAAGGATGGTGAAGGAAGTCGGTCGTGCCCTTTCGAAGGAACTATCCCGGCATTTGCCTGGAGCGATTTAGGGAAATCACGGAAAACCTAAATCAGGATGGCCGGACGCGGGATTGAACCGTCGTCCTCCCGAATGAAAGGAGAGGACACGGGCTAGATTCCTGTTGCTCCCAGTGATTTTCCCTTGGTCCCTGGAGGAGTGACACGGGTTTTACTCAGCCTGGTGAGGCCCACTGACCAGCTACCTTACATCTACATCTATACTCCGTAACCCACCTTGCGGTGTGGGGCGGAGGGTATTTTATATGCCACGGTCACTTCTACCCTCTTCTGTTCCATTTGCGAATAGTTAATAGGAAGAAACATCTACATCTTCATGATTACTCTCCAATTCACCATTAAGTGCTTGGCAGACGATTCATCGAACCACCTTCAAGCTATTTCTCTACCGGTCCACTCTCAAACACTGCACGGGAGAAACGAACACTTAAATATTTCAGTGCGAGCTCTGATTTCTCTTATTTTATAATGATCATTCCTCCCTTGTAGGTGAGCGCCAACAAAATATTTTCACACGCTGACGAGAAAGTTGGTGATTGAAATGAGAAGGTCCTGCCGCAACGAAAAACACCTTTGTTTTAACGGCTGCCACCACAATTCACGAACCATATCCGTGGCGCTCTCTCCCCTATTTCCCTACAAAACGAGCTGCCCTTCTTTGAACTTTCTCGCTCGTCGATCCTACCTGATGCCGATATCACACTACAAAGCAATACTACAGAATAGGATTACAAGCATAATGTAGGCAGTCTCTTCCGTAGATCTGTTGCGTTTTCTCAGTGTTGTGCCAATAAAACGTGTTTTTTGGTTTGTTTTAAACACAACGTTGTCTACGCCATCGTTCGAACTTACGTCATTCGTAATTAGAAACACTAAGTATTTAGTTGAATTTACAGCCTTTATAATTATGTGATTTATCGTGTAACCAAAGTTTAGCGGATTTCTTTTGATACTCATGTGTATGACCTCACATTTTTCATTATTCAGAGTCAATTCTTACTTTTCGCACCGTACCGATATCTTGTCTATATCGTTTAGTAATTTGTTTTGCTCATCTGATGACTTCATAAGACACTAAATGACTGTATCTTCTGCAAACAATCTACAGATGCTACTCAAATTTTATTCTAAATCGTTTACTTAGATCAGGAACAGAAGAGGGCCTATAACATTTCCTTGGGAAACGCCAGATACTACGTATGTTTTTCTCGATGCCTTTCAGTCAATTACTACGAAATATGATCTTTCTGACAGGAAATCACGAATACATTCGCACAAATGAGACAGTAGTCCAAAGACACGTAATTTTATTGAAAGTCGCTTGTGAAGTACGGTGTCAAAAGCCTTCTGGAAATCTAAAAATATGGAATCAATTTCGTATCCCCGGTCAATAGCACTTATCACTTCGTTAGACTATAGAGCTAGTTGTGTTTCACTAGAGCGCCTTTTTCTAACTCCATGTCGGCTGTTTCTCAATAAATCGTTTTTTTTTTTCAACCTAATTCAATGTTCTATCACAGTATATGTTCCCAAATCCTACTGTAAATCGACGTTAGCGACATGAGTCTGTAATTCACGGGATTACTCCTACTCCTTGCTTGGGTACTGGTGTAACTTTTGCAACTTTCCAGTCTTTAAATACGTATGTTTCAACGAGCGATCGATTGCATATGATTGCTAAATACGGAGCTATTGTATCAGCATACTTTGAGAGGAACCTGACTGGTAAACAATCAGGACTGGAGACCTCGCCCTCTTTAAGTGATTTAAGCTGTTTTGCTACACCGAGGGAATCTACTTCTAAATTACTCATGTTGGCAGTTATTCTTGGTTCGAATTACGAAATATTTTCTTCGTCTTCTTTGGTGAAGGAATTTCGGGAAACCGAATTTAGTAACTCTGCTTTCGTGGCACCGTCATCCGTAACGTCACCACTGTCATCTCTCAGTGAAGGTACTGTCGCCACTGCTACCGCGCAGTAAAGGTACTGATTGAGCCTTTCCGCTAGTGTACTTCATACGTGACCACAATATCTTTGGATTTTCTGTCAGATTTCGAGATAGAGTTTCGTTATGGAAAGTATTACAAGCATCTCGCATTGAAGTTAGCGCTACGTTTCGAGCTTCTGTAAGACTTCGCGGATCTTGAGTGTTTTTCAGGCCGGCCGTTGTGGCCGAGCCGTTCTCGACGCTTCAGTCCGGAACCGCGCTGCTGCTACAGTCGCAGGTTCGAATCCTGCCTCGGGCATGGATGTGTGTGATGTCTTTAGGTTAGTTAGGTTTAAGTAGTTCTAAGTTCTAGGGGACTGATGACTTCAGATGTTTAGTCCCACAGTGCTCAGAGCCATTTTAACCATTTTTGAGTGTTTTGCGTTCTTTTAAATTTGGCTTGCTTTCTTCGTTGCTTCTGCAACTGTGTTCTGGTATGTTTAGTGTACCTTTGGGATCAGTACCATCGCTTATTAGTTTATTTGGTATATATGTCTCAATAGCTGTCTATACTATATCTTTCAATTTAAACCACATCTGGTCTACGCTTACACATTCAGATTTGAAGGAGTGGAGACTTTCTCTTAGGAAAGACTCAAGCAAATTTTTATATGCTTTTTTAAACGAATGTATTTGCATTTATTTTTGGTAGGTTTGGATGTTACGGCATTCAGTCTCGCTAAAATAACCTCGTGTTCACTACTACTTATATCCGTCATGGTACTCCCTATTTGCTCAGGATTAGTTGTTGCTAAAAGATCAAGTAAGTTTTCGCTACCATTTACACTTAGATTGGTTTCCTGAACCAATTGTTCAACATAATTTTCTGAGTACGCGTTCAGAAAAATTTCGGACGACCTTTTATGCCTACTTCCGACTTCAAACATGTATTTTCGCCAACATATCTACGGTAGGCTGAAGTCACCATCAACTGTATTGAGTGGGGTACCTACTTGAAATGAGACTCAGGTTTTCTTTGAATTGTTCGGCAAACTATATAATTTCAGTCGGTCTGGACGGGGAGGGGGGGGGGGGAGGGGGCGTAAAAGGAATCAATTACTAATTTATACCGGTTGTCAAATACACTCCTGGAAATGGAAAAAAGAACACATTGACACCGGTGTGTCAGACCCACCATACTTGCTCCGGACACTGCGAGAGGGCTGTACAAGCAATGATCACACGCACGGCACAGCGGACACACCAGGAACCGCGGTGTTGGCCGTCGAATGGCGCTAGCTGCGCAGCATTTGTGCACCGCCGCCGTCAGTGTCAGCCAGTTTGCCGTGGCATACGGAGCTCCATCGCAGTCTTTAACACTGGTAGCATGCCGCGACAGCGTGGACGTGAACCGTATGTGCAGTTGACGGACTTTGAGCGAGGGCGTATAGTGGGCATGCGGGAGGCCGGGTGGACGTACCGCCGAATTGCTCAACACGTGGGGCGTGAGGTCTCCACAGTACATCGATGTTGTCGCCAGTGGTCGGCGGAAGGTGCACGTGCCCGTCGACCTGGGACCGGACCGCAGCGACGCACGGATGCACGCCAAGACCGTAAGATCCTACGCAGTGCCGTAGGGGACCGCACCGCCACTTCCCAGCAAATTAGGGACACTGTTGCTCCTGGGGTATCGGCGAGGACCATTCGCAACCGTCTCCATGAAGCTGGGCTACGGTCCCGCACACCGTTAGGCCGTCTTCCGCTCACGCCCCAACATCGTGCAGCCCGCCTCCAGTGGTGTCGCGACAGGCGTGAATGGAGGGACGAATGGAGACGTGTCGTCTTCAGCGATGAGAGTCGCTTCTGCCTTGGTGCCAATGATGGTCGTATGCGTGTTTGCGCCGTGCAGGTGAGCGCCACAATCAGGACTGCATACGACCGAGGCACACAGGGCCAACACCCGGCATCATGGTGTGGGGAGCGATCTCCTACACTGGCCGTACACCACTGGTGATCGTCGAGGGGACACTGAATAGTGCACGGTACATCCAAACCGTCATCGAACCCATCGTTCTACCATTCCTAGACCGGCAAGGGAACTTGCTGTTCCAACAGGACAATGCACGTCCGCATGTATCCCGTGCCACCCAACGTGCTCTAGAAGGTGTAAGTCAACTACCCTGGCCAGCAAGATCTCCGGGTCTGTCCCCCATTGAGCATGTTTGGGACTGGAGGAAGCGTCGTCTCACGCGGTCTGCACGTCCAGCACGAACGCTGGTCCAACTGAGGCGCCAGGTGGAAATGGCATGGCAAGCCGTTCCACAGGACTAGATCCAGCATCTCTACGATCGTCTCCATGGGAGAATAGCAGCCTGCATTGCTGCGAAAGGTGGATATACACTGTACTAGTGCCGACATTGTGCATGCTCTGTTGCCTGTGTCTATGTGCCTGTGGTTCTGTCAGTGTGATCATGTGATGTATCTGACCCCAGGAATGTGTCAATAAAGTTTCCCCTTCCTGGGACAATGAATTCACGGTGTTCTTATTTCAATTTCCAGGAGTGTATAACCTCTACCCGTACTAACTCACAGGACCTATCTACTTCGGTTTCACTACAAGGTAAACTACTTCTGACAACAACATACACGCCATAACCAACTGCATTTAATTCCTTTCTGAACACAGTCTGGTCCTCTGTAAAAATTTCGGCTGAACTTACCTCCAGCTTTACGCAGCTTTCCGTACCTACAACGATTTGATGGGTTGGGGGTTGTTTTAGGGAAGGAGACCAGACAGCGAGGTCATCGGTCTCATCGGATTAGGGAAGGACGGGGAAGGAAGTCGGCCGTGCCCTTTCAAAGGAACCATCCCGGCATTTGCCTGGAGCGATTTAGGGAAATCACGGAAAACCTAAATGAGGATGGCCGGACGCGGGATTGAACCGTCGTTCTCCCGAATGCGAGTCCATTGACAACGATTTGAGCCTCAGCGCTTTCTAATTGCGCTTGGAACTCTGGTTCTATTCCAACGCAGCAATGACAACTTACAACTGCAGCACCGATTGTTTCTAGATCTACTTTCCTGCGTTTGTCCTACACTCTTTCAGTTTTCCAAGACCCTCTAATCTAAAAAACCATTCAGTCTCCTCCACAAATATCCCCCCCCCCCCATACTTGTGTCACCACTTCATATATGTAATGGACCCACGAATATTACGAGGAAATCCAGCACCCTATGGCGTGAGTCGAGGAATCTGCAAGCTACACAATCGCAGAACCGTCTCAGCCTCTGACTTAGACCCTTCCTCGACTCTGTACCGAAGAAGCAAAGTCAGTTCTGTCGACGATGCTACAGATGGCGAGCTCCGTCTTCATCTCGAAAGCATGACAGTCAGTCTTTACTACTTCAGCTAACCACCTGAAACCAGAGATAATCTTTTTCGATCCAAAGCGATGCACAACTTTAATTCCGGCATGAGGCCACCACCTGAACCCTGAGCACTTTATGGCATCCAGAAGCACCGTTTCCACATCTGAAATTACTCCTCCTGGTATGCACACAGAGTGCACACTGGATTCCTTACCGTCTTTAGCAGCCATATCCCTAAAGAATCCCTTTATGTGCCAAACGATGGAGCTCCCAACTATCAGTAAATGCGTCTTTGTGCATGCCCAGATCTTGTGGGCTAAGGGGTTTCCCTTGGAACAAGTCATGCGACTTCATCTCGTTCAGGGACTTCGTCAGCCACAGATAGCACCTGAAACCTGCTCGTCAGACGAACTGAGGTGGCCCTCCGATTGGTCCTCCAGAAAGTCTTTCGCTGCCTGCCTCTCCTTGGAGTGATCTCCCACTCAGCCACAGGTGAGTGATCAGCTTCATCGTGAGCAGCACCCTGAGCAGCCACAATAGTGGACCGATCGGGAGATACGTGGGACATGCCAACATCTGACCGCGCCCCACAGTGAAGCCCATTTGCAACAGCCTCAAGCTGTGTGACTGAAGCCAAAATCACCTGGAGCTGTGCACGAAGTGTCACCAACTCAGCTAGAATCTGAACACAGCAATCACAGTACCTTTCCATATAAATGACAGCAAAACTGCACATTACACAGTTATTAGAACGCTAGACTGTGCCTTGTATGCACACAAACGCACAAGAAATTAAGAAAGAAAACTAGTATCCACATAGATAATTGAAAATAAGAAGCTCCTGTTTCTAGTTAGCAAATATAATCCACAAGAAAATGGTGTGCTCGCCTTATCTGCAGCAGCAACAGAAGGTGCTCTTCTTGCTGATGGTGCAACTGACACTGACCCAATCCATGTACAACAAATAAACAAAAGTCTGTATGATACTGCGGTCGACACAGGCACAGGTATTTTACACTGAACTGTTATTATAACAAAAGACTGTTCTGGTAAGTACTCAGACATGCATGATTGCCAGTAAGCCATTGTTTGGACTCAAATCTCTCTATTTTATCTTCACGGTATTTTTGCGAGATATACACTGATCAGCCAGAATATTATGATCATCTACATAATATCCGGCATGGATAACGGCAGCAACGTGTCGTGGCATGCAAGCAATGAGGCCTTGTTAAGTCGCTGAAGGGAGTTGGTACCACATCTGCACACAAAGATCACCTAATTCCCTTAAATTCCGCGGAGGGAGGCGATGAGCTATAACGGCACATTTAATCACATCCCAGATGTGTTCGAGTGGGTTCAGATCTGGCGAGTTGGGGGACCACCACATCAATTGGAACCAGTGAGTTCCTCGAACCACTCCATTACACTCCTGGCTTTTTAATATAGTGTATTATCTTGTTGAAAAAAGTCGCGCCGTTGGGAGACATGATCGTCATGAAGAGCTGCACGTGGTCTGCAACTAGTGTACAATACTCCTTGGCCACCATACTGCCTTGCACGAGTTTCACTGGACCCATGGATGCCCACGTGAATGTACTCCAGAGCATAATGAAGCCGCCACCAGCTTGTCTCCAACCTGCAATACAATGACAAAGAGCGGTTCCCCCAGAAGACAAGGGATTCGTGCTCTCCCACTGGCATGATGAAGAAGATATTGGGATTCATCAAACCATACAATGCTCTGACAATCTGCCAACATTAAGTACCTATGGTCACACGCCCATTTAACTCATAATTGCTGATGTCACGATGTTAACATTGGCACATGTATGGGTTGTCGGCTGTGGAGGCCCATAATTAGGAGTGTTCAGTGTGTTCAGACACACTTGTACTCTGCCCATAGGTGTACTCTCCTCCATAGTCTACATACGTAGAGCCCATTCATTGTTACTATACGCACCAAGCTTGAGTCTCTCTAGCAGTCACCCCACACCGGGTGATGCTGCTATTGCCTGGGTGGGTTTATGTTGATAGTAGGTCGGTGGTTATAATGTTCTGGCTGATCAGTGTACGTTGGAGGAAGCAATATATTTATTGACTCTTCTAGGAATGTATGTTCGCCACTGTAGTTGGCTGATCATATCTGTAATGGTTTAGTGCTTACTGAGTGAGCCGCGCGGGATTAGCCGTGCGATGTAAAGCGCTGCAGTCATGGACTGTGCGGCTGGTCCCGGCGGAGGTTCGAGTCCTCCCTTGGGCATTGGTGTGGGTTTTTGTCCTTAGGATAATTTAGCTTAAGTAGTGTGTAAGCTTAGGGACTGATGACCTTAGCAGTTAAGTCCCATAAGATTTCACACACATTTTTTACCGAGTGAAAATATAAAGAAACACGCTACTCTTCTTTGAGTTTTCTTTATTTCCTCTATCAGTCATATCCGGTACAGATCCCATACTGACGAGCATTATTCAAACTGTTTTGGCATGCAAACGTATTTGCACTCCTTTAACACAGAACATTCTAAATCCTTTCACGCAGTCTCTCTTTGTGGTGAAGCCTTCATACTCAGTCAGCATTTCCCTCTAACTGCCCCTGTCTATTTATGTCTCTCTCCCATTATCTCATTTTCCTCCCACCTATTTACAATCTATTCCACTGCCACTGCCCCCTCTCTCTTTTACAGAGTCTCCTTTCGTCTTTCTTTGCCACGGCCACTGTCACCATCATATCTCAGCAGCTCAAAAATTCAGGGGTCCAACATATTTTTTCCCCTATACCAATGGTTAAAATTTCGATCCAAAATTTGCCCTCCACTATACCTACATGTTAAAGTTTGCCGGTCTGGGAGAGACCAGAACCCCCAAAGCCTATGTATGGTCGCCACTCATCTGTATTTTTTTCTTTTCCACTGTCTCCTCTCTCTTTTGCTCCCACTGCTTCTATCCCCACCCATCTTTCTTTCTCTTTTACTGTCTCACTGGCCATCAATATATCCTCTCTCTTGGGCTCCCACTGCTATTGTCTTCATCTATCTCCCTTTGTCTTTCACTGCCACTTTCTCTCTACCACCATCACTGTCTACTTTCTCTTTCTCTCCCGCTGGCACTGTCGGTCGTCTCTTTCTCCATCAGTCTCTTTCTGCCACCGTGTTTCAGCACAAAAAAGCGCGAATATGTTCACATGCCAAAAACTTGGATGAGACAGGCATAATGGGGATTCAGGCAGATGGCTCCCCTCTTTTCTGTCATCGTCTGTTAAAAAGGAACACAGTCACCTTTTTGTGCTCTGGACGATCATTTTCCCGTTGGTTCCGTTCATTTCCCCGCTACAGCAGGGTTGCTGCTTACATAAAACTAATTCTATAGGTCAGTTAAGTTCTGACAATTTATTCATATTCTTCGACACTTTTATATACAAGGTGTCCAGGTTAAAAATATGATAATATAAAATATAATATCTTGAGAAGTAATTGAGGTTTCTATTGATGGTATGTTTCCTCAAGCATGTGTAACACCTCGGTTCAGTTTACAGTGATAAAAGATATTGAAAGAATAATTTAAAATTAAGAATAGAATTTTTAGAGGGGAAAATGGTGTAGAATCAGAGTTCGGTAAGTGCAGATCAAAATTACAGTATATCAGAAAGTAGTTTAACGTCTAAGTACAGCAAAGCCACGGAAGCTCCGTCATGGAGAAGGCAGTGACGTTAAACTCTTGTGATGAAAAACCTATAAAAAGGCCTGATCGTCATCACTGCCGCCTTTTTTTCCTTGATTGTTTCGTTAAAGGGCGGGGAACCCGTGTCAGTCAGCGAGACAATAATTAGACTGGACTTTATCGTGTTAAGGTTCACGATAAACGTTTAGAATATTACGAAGATTAAAAGTGATGTAGTGTACGATCTCTGACTGTTGGTAGGAACGGAGTATTAAGGGGATTTTAGGACTTTAGTGCTAGATTGGAACTTTACGAGCATATAGACGACAGAAACTCAAATTATCTGCTGATACGAGGGAATTCAAAGGTACCGGTATTCAGATATTAACGTGTCGACTTTTGAAAGTGTCGTGCGAATCTGGACGTAGACCGCGTGCATACCGGCATTTGAGGACTATTTAGATTCCTCCAGGCTAGGAACCTTTTAAATAGACCATCATCCATCACCACCTTGATCCTTGAATATAGACTTAAAGTGAAATACAAGGGTGTTGTACTTATTTCATTTACCTAGTACTAATCAGTGAAGGTTTTACAGAACCAAAGCTGTTCAGCAGTAAGTCAGCACCATCTAGCGGAAAGCGTAAGCATTAACTAATACGCTAACTGAAGTGAACGTTTACGTGTTTTACGGACTGCTTAATATGAACTTTTGTGACTCTTGACGTCCCCACTCTCTCCGAAAGGTGGCGCAGGCTGTCTTAATCATAAAAGGGGAGAGTTTTAGCGGGGCAAATTACTAAATAAAAGCGATATTTACAAGACTCGCAGTAATAGCAAAACACAAGGCCCGCACCTCATCGGAGAGCCGTAGCTGTCAAGTCGGAAAGTGAAGCCGGAAAACCTACCGAGCAAACGTCGACGTGGAATACCTAAAAAGGGAACCACAAGAGAGTTGGAGATGCTTCATATGGTAACTCAAAAAGTTTCCAGAATGAGATTTTCACTCTGCAGCGGAGTGTGCACTGTTATGAAACTTCCTGGCAGATTAAAACTGTGTGCCCGACCGAGACTCGAACTCGGGATCTTTGCCTTTCGCGGGCAAGTGCTTTACCATCTGAGCTACTGAAGCACGACTCACCGCCGGTCCTCACAGCTTTACTTCTGCCAGTATCTCGTCTCCTACCTTCCAAACTTTACAGAAGCTCTCCTGCGAACCTTGCAGAACTAGCACTCCTGAAAGAAAGGATACTCTCGGTCGGGCACACAGTTTTAATCTGCCAGGAAGTTTCATATCAGCGCACACTCCGCTGCAGAGTGAAAATCTCATTCTGGAAACATCCCCCAGGCTGTGGCTAAGCCATGTCTCCGCTGTATCCTTTCTTTCAGGAGTGCTAGTTCTGCAAGGTTCGCAGGAGAGCTTCTGTAAAGTTTGGAAGGTAGGAGACGAGATACTGGCAGAAGTACAGCTGCGAGGACCGGGCGTGAGTCGTGCTTCAGTAGCTCAGATGGTAGAGCACTTGCCCGCGAAAGGTAAAGGTCCCGAGTTCGAGTCTCGGTCGGGTACACAGTTTTAATCTGCCAGGAAGTTTCAACTCAAAAAGTATTTTTATACAACTAACACGCCTTGATAAGCGCACCATTAATGGCTTCACAGACATCTAATCTGTATTCCTCTACTGATGACCTTAGAAGTTAAGTCCCATAGTGCTCAGAGCCATTTGAACTATTTTGTATTCCTCTCCTCTCCAGTGTTTTGCAACGTTACAGGATTAATATTAGCGATAGCAGTACGAAAGCAATGGCGCAGATGAGCCAAGTCTAAAACTGGTGTCTGGTACACATGATTCTTGATAAACCCACAGAAAAAAATCAAGTGGTGTGGTTAATTTCTGAGGGCGACGTTGTACCATTGTAAGACTTTTGCTCAGCGAAAGAAAGCACACACAATACCTTCTGCTGTGGAGCCCACATGGCTACTGACGCACGTCTACGTGCGCAAAGCACTTAACGTGCATGCGGACGAGATACCAACTACCGCTAGCAAACACAGAAAACATTTTGAGCTACCATACTTGCAGAAGCAAACAGCCAACAAACACTTCCATCACCTGAAGTTATTACTCCCCGTACATTGGCACATTTAAGAAACAAGTAAGTACGCATGTATAAGGTTAACACAAAATAGTTTACTTTGCATTTTTTCTGGATTCTTTACCCATCAATCACAGTTCATGGAATACGCTCGGCTTATAGTTTGCATCTTACAAGAGTAAAAATATAATTAGAAATAATTTACTGAATTTGCAATAATTCCAAATTTACATCATGTTTGGCAGTCACTTTAAGTTCTTTCCAGGCATGTTAAGATCCTTTTTGGTCCATTTTCTTGTCTCTGCAGTACCACCTTGGGAATTTTGTATAAGCGTGAAGTGCCCATCATACAGAGACAGCACGTCATACAGATTTGGTGAAACAAATGCTGATTAAAAACTGTATTGTGACCTCAGAACCCTTGCGATGACTCTAGAACCTCTGCCATGTGTTCACCACGTCAGAGAACTACACTTACGCCTCGGACCGGATGTTATGTACATATTTTACGTGCATAACTACGGGAAATTTGAACCTCTAGATCTTGATAAAAGATAATTACATCGACAAAGTTTAAACGTTCCTCAATAACATTATTTTACGAACATATGGTAAAAATTTCCATGATTGGCCACGAATAGAAATTATCGATGTGGCCATCTCCACAATGATACTTAACGGTTTTTCTCAGAAACCGCCCACTAACAAATAGTGCTTTTACAAGCAGCCTGAGGTCCATCCCAATCCCAAGAACTAACCGATCTGCTCAATACACCTGGGTTCAAGGAAGTGTGCAATGTACTGACCCTGTATTGTAGAGTCACTATAGTGTGCCCATTCTTCTGATAGGCGTAGAAATTATTGCTAAGACAAGAGCTATCCAAAACACTTGACCCCCTATCTCTGTGATCAATAGAGGCCCAGATGTGGCAGCCAGAGAAATCGTGTTTTCACGCACAGCTTTTTGGAACATGTCGATATCTTACACTGTCATGCATGGACCGATGAACCTCAGTGTGACATCTGCCGTTACTCGGGATTAATTTTATGAGATCGTTCCATTTCAAATCGCTCCGTTTGCATATTCCTAGATATTTTATAGAATTAACTGCTTCCATTGATTGTTCTGCAATTATATAATCCATACAAATTATGAAAATGGATGTTCGTTTGTATGTTCCACATCTTCTACTAAACCAAGGGACTGATTTCAACCAAGCTTGGTACAAATATCATTTACTGTCTGGAAAGAATACGGCGGAGGTAAGAATCACCCATCTACTAAAGAGGTGGTGGTGGGGTGAGAAAGTAGTGTAGCCCTGAAGGGAGAATACCGACACTTTAGTCATTCAGTATTTGAGAATGACAGCACTTGGAGACTTGCAGCAAACTTGACATAATTTCAAACCTTTACGAAACTTTTTCTCACTGACGGCCCCCAAAAAATGATGAAAGGCAAAAAGTTTATCTCTTATTACACTCTAAGAAAAAAAGACGTACCACGAAGGAATTATCTGTATGGGGTGAAAATTGGTAGATGTGATGATGCGATGCACATGGTCAGACTAACAGATGAGTACAATTTCAGAAAAACTGTTCAAGAGAAGGGGCTTCACAAATTGAGCAAGTCAGTAACCCGTTGGTCTAACTCTGACCCTTATGCTAGCAGCTACTCAGCTTGGCAACGATTGATAAGAGTTGTTGGATGTCCTCCTCAGCTATATGGTGCCAAATTCTCTCCGACTGGTGCGTTAGATGGTCAAAATCCCGACCTGGTTGAAGGGCCCTGCCCAAAATGCTCCAAACGTTCTCACTTGGCGAGAGATCCGGCGACCTTGTTGGCCGAGGTTGGATTTGGCAAGCACGAAGACAAGCAGTAGAAACTGCCCATGTGTGGGCGGGGATTATCTTGCTGAATGTGAGTCCGTGATACTGTCGACATATTGCTATACTGTGGGTGCCGCAGATGGCAACCAATGCGGTCCTGATATGAGAAGAAAATGCACCGCACACCATCACTTCTGGTTGTCAGACTGTATGGTGAGCGACAGGTTGGTATCCCACCGCTGTCAGGGGCATCTCCAGACACTCTACAGTCTGTATCTCATTGACTGGAGTAGAATCTTCTTCAGTGATGACTCCGAGTATCGGGCCGCAATGACCAGCGAAGATGTGTCTCAAGACGCCCAGGACAGTGGCGGGATACCAAGTTGTCACCCACCACAGAGACCAACAATTAGGAGTGATGGTAGAGGGTGCCATTTCTTTTCGTGGAAGGATTACTCTGGTTGTCATCCGCAGCAACCTCACAGCACAGTGATCTGTCAACGATATTTTACGCCAACTTTAGTTGCCCTTAATGGTAAGCCATCCTGGGATTACATTTCAGCGTGATAATGCCCACCCGCTCACGGCGAGAGATTCTACTGCTCGTCTGCGTGCTTCCCAACCCTTCTTTGGCCAACAGGGTCGTCAGGCTTTTCCCCAATTGAGAACATCTGGAGTATTACGGGCAGGGTCCTCCAACCATCTCGGGCTTTTGACGATCTAATGCCCCATTTGGGCAGAATTTGGCATGAAATCACTCAAGAGAACATCGAAAAATTCTATCAATCAATGCCAAGCCAAATAACTGCTTGCATAAGACCAGAGGTGGACCAAAGCATTACTGACATATTCAATTTGTAAAGCTCTTTATCTTCAATAAATCATTCAGTTTTTTTTAAATGGTAATCATTTGTTTGCGTGTTCATGTACATCACATCTTGCATTTTCCGTCCCATTCGGACAATTTCCTAGTGGTGCGCCTTTTTTCGTCTTAGAGTGCACATTTTCGCTGTTGATGCAGTAGACTACCACATGAAGCATGGCTTTTTATTTTATTATTTCTGCTATCTGCATTTGTGATACATTTTGCAGGCAGTATTCGCATATACTACTGAATGTACCAGAAAAATTGCAACATTGTCTGACACTTAGTTCAAGAAGTTTGACTTCATAAACACTGAGATGAGTGGAAAAATTCCACATCATGCAAGTAGTTTAAATTTATTACTTCATCACAATTAATTCTATTCACAAAACTCCTCGCAGACAGCACCCGCTGAATATACCTACGAAAATATATCATTGTACGACACGTGGTTCAGGAGATATGACATCAGATACTGAGATGCGTGAAAATGCCGCATCATGCATGACGCTTTACTTTATTATTTTTTTGCTACTAATTCTATTCGCAACGTTGTTCGCAGACAGTATCCACAAATGCTGCTGAACGTACCTAGATAAATACATTATTGTATGCCACATAGTTCAGGAGATATGACATCATAAACAATGAGATGAGTGAAAACAAAACTGCGGGCCGAATTTCGCTAGAGATACAGGTGAAATATGTGTACTAATACGCGTGAAACAGGTTAAATATATGTGACATGAATTTGACATGTGTTTGTTCGGGCAACGCCACAGGCAGAAATCCCATCCTAAACCTCTGGAACGATTTCAGTCAAATTTGGTACACATTTTAGTTGCAGTTTGAAAAGAAATACTGTAGCCCTAAAAAAAAAAAAAAAAAAAAAAACCAAGCTCCTATTGAGGCGAGTCTAATAATACGGAGAGAGTAGGGTGGTGAGGAGATGGACAGGTAGCGAGAGGGAGTAAGGAGACAGGCGCAGATAGCGGGAGGTGGAGGGTGGACAGAGTAGGTGGGGGATGGACAGGGAGAGGGGAGAGGAGGAGACAGACAAGAAGGGGAAAACATGGAGATGAACAGAGACAAGTCGAGGAAGAGATAGAGAGGTGGGGAGGAGGTGATGAACAGGTAGAGGAGGAGGAGGACATTGACAGAGAAAGAGAAGAGGAGAAGATGGACACAGAAAGGAAAGGGAAAGAGATGCACAGGAAGAGGGGGAGGAGGAGACTGACAAAGAGAGGGGCAGAAGGAGATGGAATTAGGAGGGGGAGCTGATGAACAGAGAGGGGTGGTGGTGGTGGAGGTTGACAGAGAGAGAGGGGGTGGTGGATCTGGATAGAGAGAGAGGGAAGGAGGAGATGAACTCACAGAAGACTGGAATAAATATATATGCGGGCGACGCCTGCTAGTCATATAACAAATGGTCTTTTTGTCTACGTATTAGCAATACGTTATATTTGCTCATGTTGAAGGTCAGTTGCTCCACCAAGCGTGATTCTCTGTAGATCTGCATTTCGCTACAATTTTCTAGCATACCGAATTCTCTGTATGCAACAGCATCATGCACGAAAAGTGTCTTGGAACTTTCGACGCTATCTAGTAGGTCGTTTATATAGTATGTTGTAAAAAGTAATGATCCTGTAATACTCTCCCGGGGTATGCGTGAAGTTACTTTTACGTCAGAAGGCTTCTCAGAATGACATGCTGTATTCTGTTTGCTAAAAATTCTATGGTCCAGTCACACTGTCACATATTCCATACTCTCGTATTTTGTTCATTAGGCTGCAGTACGGAACTGTATCGAATACCTTCCATAAGTCAAGGAACACGGTATCTATTGCTAGCTGGGGCTGGGAGCGGGGGCTCGTGGACCAACAAAGTGAGCTGAGTTTCACGTGCGAGCATAAAGCAATTTCCAAAATTCTACAACTGACCGGCCGCTGTGGACGAGCGGTTCCAGGCGCTTCAGTCTGGAACCGCGCGACCGCTACGGTCGCAAGTTCGAATCCTGTCTCGGGCATGGCTGTGTGTGATGTCCTTAGGTTAGTTAGGTTTAAGTAGTTCTAAGTTCTAGGGGACTGATGATTGCAGATGTTAAGCTGCATAGTGCTCAGAGCTATTTGAACAATCTACAACTGACTGACGTAAGAGATATAGATCTACAGTGATCTGTTCGATCACCCTTCTCGAAAACGGGAATGAAGTGTGCGTTTTTCCATTCATCAGGAACACCTCGCTCCTCCAGAGACCTACGGTAGTATGTCTACTGCTGCTAGAACAGAGGCAAGTTCTTTCGCGTACTCAGTGTATAATCCTATTGGTATCCTGTCAGGCCCAGTGGCCTTCCCTCTCTTCAGCGATTTCAATTGCTGTTCTGCCCCATGGTCACTCACTTTGATATCAGCCATTTTGTCGTTCACTCGACAATTTAACTACAGTGCGATCTTCCTCTGTGGAACAGTTTTGGAAAAAGACGTTTAGTATTTCAGCCTTCTCTGCATTGTCCTCCATTTCACTACCATTATGCTCGCCGTGTGCCTGGACTGATTGCTTCGATTCGTTTACAGACCAAAACTTTTTAAGATTTGCTATCAAGTCAGTAGACAGAATTTTACTGTAGAGTTCGTCGAACGCTTCACGGATGGCTCTGCTTACGCTAATTTTTGCTTCGTTTGGTTCTTGTTTGCTTGTGTGGCTTTGACTACGTTTAAATTTGCATTGTAGTTCTCTGTACTTTCGTAGCAGTTTTGTGACATGGCTGTCGAATCACGGCGTGTCTTTTCCATCCCTCACAATTTTGCGCGGTACATACCTGTCGAAAGCGTATTGGACAACGCTCTTGGACTTTGTCTGTTGATGCTCAACGTTGTTAGATCTGGAAATGAAATTTTCATGCTGAACGCTCAGCTAATCTGAAATCTGTTTCTTGTCGCTTTTGCTAAGCAGGAAGTTTGGGGCAGCTTGTCTCCAGCAGATCTAAGATGTTATTTTCACGAGCAGGTCCTCTGATTAATTGCTCATGGCACTTAAACAATTTCACATGATTCTCTGTCACCACTACCCATCCTGATCACTTGGGTCTCCCCGTCTATTAAGTTAAAATCTTCAAAAAAATGTTCAAATGTGTGTGAAATCTTATGGGACTTAACTGCTAAGGTCAGCAGTCCCTAAGATTACACACTACTTAACCTAAATTATCCTAAGGACAAACCCACACACCCATGCCCGAGGGAGGACTCAAACCTCCGCCGGGACCAGCCGCACAGTCCATGACAGCAGCGCCCCTGACCGCTCGGCTAATCCCGCGCGCCATTAAATCTTCACCTAATACTATAACTCCACAGATCAGTAGCGGTTACAAGGTCGAGAAACCCGACAATGACCGGGAGAACACTGTGCTGACCACATGCTCCTCCATACGGCATCCAACAACGCCATTGGCAGAGGAAGATTCGGCGGTCGGTGGCGCCCGACTGGCCGGTCCAGGGCCAGAACGCGGAACAATCTGTCGCACAGCTGGAGAGGTATCTTATACTGACCGAGGTGACCTGTGGTTAACATAAAGGACTCGCATTTCGGGCGATGACGATTCAAATTTATGTCAAGTCTCCTTACCTATATTTCCCGCGTATTCTAGTAATAGGTTAAGGCTCTCAGAATAGAATCGGCCAACTTACTGCCCAATCCTTCGTCCCAACCGAGCATGTGTTTCGACGTCGATGGACCGTTAAAACTTGCTCTTCCTTCCTAGGAATCTCATGCGTTTTAATTTCGTGTAAGAAATATCGCTGTGATTTCGAATCTAAAGCTTTTCTTGATTTCTTAAACGCTGACTACAGTTGATCGCATGGATTTAAGGATACGTTTTTCATTTTTACGTAATACGAACAGTATTTTGCGGGGAGAATTGTAATTTCGAAAGAAATTAAGAAGGTCCATTTTATTTGATTCCTGTACAATTAAGTGTTTTAACTTCAAAATATTAATTACAGGATAAGCCGATAAATTAAATTTAAGAGTGTCTGCGAAGACAGCTTTTCAATGGTATTGGAGAACAACATGTTAATTAACTTTTAAACTCTTGTCCGCTTTGCTCTGGCAAGCTGTTGAATGTCCGTGATTACGTTGAAGTTAGCTTTGTATAAAGAGCAGGTGAAAAGAATCGTAATGCTGACCGTAATAAGAAAGAAAGAAATGAGTGATTTGGCAGTGAGACCCCGACCCCGAGGGCTAGGTTCAGCTGCCTAATGGAAAAGGGTTTCTCCCCCCACCCCCCTCCCACCCCACCTCCTGCCACACATAATGGACGATTTCCTCATGTTGTGTAAGAGTTGTCTCTTACGTACCCTTTACATGACCGACTCTCTTGTCTCACAAGGGGATCGCGCCTACTCTTCAACACCGATTTCGTCAAAATATATAGTGCCTGTAGGGCATGACCAGAAATCAAAGCGACAGAAGGAGGAGCCCCAGGTAGCAAAGAGTTTAGGAAAAAACAGCCTTTTTGGCGCGGGTCGGGTGATTGATGTTCTGTTTAAGCCGGCAAAATCTCCAGTCTGCGATTGGCGCAGATGAAAGAGTACAGAACGGAAATCCAGCGTTAAGTGTTCGATTCCCTAGAAGAGGATTTTTTTATTTGCATTTTTATGTTGCTTACATTGCAAATACACCGAAATAATGCTTATTATATTGCAATATTCAACATTTTCATAAGAAGCATAAAAGGAAAAGCGAAGGAAAGTTTGGGGCTGAAAATAATTTTCGAAGAAAGTACTCTGAAAATAACTTTCCAAAAAGGGATTGTAAATAATATTTGCCGCGTGTGGTAGCCTCAGTTAGTTTAAGTTAGATTAAGTAGCATGCAAGCCTGGGGACCGATGACCTCAGCAGTTTGGTCTCATTTCAATTTACCACAATTGTCCAAAAATTAATGTTTACGGGACTTCGTATTCCGTTAGTTTCATTTTGAGCTCCAAGCAGCTCTCGGCACGGCAATAGCACGTGAACAATTGGTTCCTGTTGCGCTTAAAATCCGCCGACTGGCCCTACAGGACGATACCAGGCAGCATTTTGGCGTGCTAGCTCTAGAACGAGTAACGTCAGTTTTTCGAGAATATTATGAGAACAGAGTGAGAGTATTGGTTTTCTATAGAAACTTTAAAACCACTATGCAATTGTGAGAAAACGAGCAAGATGCCGAGGAAATTACTGCTTCCCCTGTTTTTACAAAGAATACACCCCAGCGAATATGAATCATCAATGCAATAAAGAACGCGCATATATTATGTTTTACTGAACATAATTTGAAGGAAAGGATTGAGGTGATGGAAGTATGTACGTACAACAAAGCAGCTTATTACATTAGGAATTTAATAGATAAAAGTGGAGTAATAATGTATGTCAAAAATAATGTAGTGTACAAGTCTACAGATATACGAAATTCTCGTGTACGTCTTATCATCCCTTCCTGGAAATTTATTTGCAATCCCAACTCTCTTTTGCTTTCCATTTCATGCATTTTGTGAAAATATTAACAAATACAATATATTGATCACAATTTCGGTTTATTCTCAGTGTAAGCAATGTAAAAAATTGAAAAAAGTCTCTGCCTAGAAACTCGAACCCTCTAACTTCGGATTACCGATCTGTACTATATCCGCTGCGCCAGCTGCCGCTTCGAAACTGTGCTAACATGGCTCAAGTCTCGCCCGACCCGCGCCAAGAACGGTATTGTTTCCTAACGGATTGGCCGTCTGGAGCTCCCACTTCTATCACATTCATTTCTGGCAGTTTCCTACATACATTATAAATTTTGACGAAATTGGTTATAACGAGGTCCTCTTGTCGGTTTACTATTCGAAACAACTCAGTCTACAACAGCGCACCTGGCGTTTTATTTCTGTACCGAGACTCGTCATTTCGTGATATGTGAATGCCGAAGATGCTTGTGTTATAATGGCTGTGTGCTGTACAGTTTGGCAGTTGTGGGGGAAATTAAGGCTATGAACGACTATCCTTTTTATGAAAAAATTAAAATACGTAACAAAACGTGAGAACAAACACTGATAATAAAGTTTATTAAGGACGAAAGTAAAATTCTTTGTGGATGTTCTTGTCGAAGATCGTGTGGGAAATTCTCTACACTCTGAAAACTGACAGAGTAATAAAAGTGTCGTCCAAACATTTCTGAATGTGTACATTTACTTGCTCCAGAAAATGTGTACCTGCAAAAATACATCAGAAAATATCTACAACTCAGTAAATAGTTCGTTTTTCCATTATCGTCTCTATCTTTTCTTGCTAAGTTTCAAATAACATCGAAAATTATTTTTCTCGTCTAATAACAAAGATTTTTTTTCACTGCCGAAGTAATTTTCATTAAAACACGTTTATCTATTTACGTTCTCATTTATGGATACTATAGGCGCTTACGGGTGAAACGTAATAATTATTTTCCGTAAGATATTTCGTCTCTATTGTAGGAGAATACTGTTAGGAAAAATACTAAGACCTGGTGCAAGCTTTTCAGTCTCTCACTAAAATAAAGCAAACAACACAATAAAGATTAAGAAGACACGAAGTAGTAGGAGGAAACTTGGGCACAATCGGTTAACTTCCGACGTTACCAGACGTCGCCACATTCTCCTGTTTTTGCGCATGCGCAGTGTGCACAATTGTGGACTACCACAGACTGCACAATTTATAAATCAATGGCGCCATAGAGACACTCGTAACGTGGTTAGCTGCTGATTTACAGCCAGGCACAAAACACGAACGCACTTTGAGTTATCGATTTTGAGGAGAAAGTCGCTCGTGTAAAACGGGATTTCAGTGTATCTGATGAGTGATTGTGGAGACATGGCTTAGCCACAGCCTGGGGGATGTTTCTAGAATGAAATTTTCACTCTACAGCGGTGTGTGCACTGTTATGAAACTTCCTGGCAGATTAAAACTGTGTGCCGGACCGAGACTCGAACTAGGGACCTTTGCCTTTCGCGGGCAAATGCTCTACCAACTGAGCTACCCAAGCACGACTCACGCCCCGTCCTCACAGCTTTACTTCTGCCAGTATCTCGTCTCCTACCTTCCAAACTTTACAGAAGCTCTCCTGCGAACCTTGCAGAACTAGCACTCCTGAAAGAAAGAATATTCTCGGTCGGGAACACAGTTTTAATCTGCCAGGAAGTTTCATATCAGCGCACACTCCGCTGTAGAGTGAAAATTTCATTCTAGAAACATCCCCCAGGCTGTGGCTAAGCCATGTCTCCGCAATATCCTTTCTTTCAGGAGTGCTAGTTCTGCAAGGTTCACAGGAGACCTTCTGTAAAGTTTGGAAGGTAGGAGACGAGGTACTGGCAGAAGTAAAGCTGTGAGGCCGGGGCGTGAGTCGTGCTTGGGTAGCTCAGTTGGTAGAGCACTTGCCCGCGAAAGGCAAAGGTCCCGAGTTCGAGTCTCGGTCCAGCACACAGTTTTAATCTGCCAGGAAGTTTCATATCAGCGCACACTCCGCTGTAGAGTGAAAATTTCATTCTATAAACCCATATACTATTTTCTTTGTTGAGGATATGCCATGGACATATGATTTAATAGAAAATTCGTGTGTTCATATTGAAATCACAGTCACTAACAGGACACTACAAAAAATTTATAAATCATTACCTGATGACGCTTTCATACCAGCTGCCAGCTCTGTAAGAGAGCATTTTACAACTCATGGTCTGCACCGAAATAACAAGGGTATAGAAGCAATGGGTGCCAAAATAATGAAAGTTGTTCTGTCAACAAGTAAAGTAAACATCATCCCAATTCCCCTGCCAGCAGTGGTACGTGTAGAAGACCCAATCATACCTGTATAAACAATGAAAGAATCAACAGGATAACTATCACACAAAATTCTGGTGCAGTAACAGTGATCGTGAAATCTAAAATGTAGCCATCAAACATACAACTACTGTTCCCTTGCATTCGTCAGCAGCAGTATCAGAAACTTCATCTGCTGCTGAACTTCCATCAGTGGATCAAGAGCTTTCATCAGTAGTAGTCGCCCCAAAATCTTCAGCAGTACAAGACCCATCATCACCTGATGTGTCATCCCCATCATCAGCAGTAACAGAGACAAGCAGAAGAAGCACAAGAACCAGTAAACGCAAAGCTCGACAGGATTTTTGGTACCTGGCCTGAGTTCCAGGACCAGCTTAAGTCAGAAGCCTCCAGGTATACTTCCTACAATCTCTAATTGCAATTTAGAACAAAACACGGCATCAGAACGAAGAGTTTAGGAGGTGACAGACTTCGTATTTTTCACCAGAATATAATGGGTCTAAAAACAAACTGGACCAGTCGTCTGTTTGCATTAACGACAATAATGCAATAAAAAATGCCCATAGGCATTTGAAGGAAAGGATTGAGATTATGCAAGTACATAAGTACAACAAATCAGATTACTATATTAGGAATTCAGTAGATAAAGGTGGAGAAATAAGGTATGTGGAAAAATAATTTAGTGCACAAGTCTACCCACATAAGAAATTATTGTGTTGATCAACATTTTGAGGCTTGACTTGTCCAAGTCACAGTTTAAATTTCTTAAGGGTTCTGATACAGAGAAAGCTATTTACACTTACAGTGAGATTTGGATAATAATCCACAGCTCGTGCTCTTGCGGTAACGTTCTCGCTTCCTGCGCATGGGGTCCCAGGTTTGGTCCCCGGTGGGGTCAGGGATTTTCTCTGCCTCGAGATGACTGGGTGTTGTGTGTCTTTCATCATAATTTCATCGTCATTCACTCGCAAGTCGCTTAGTGGCGTTAAAGAACTTGTGGAGCGGCGGCCGAACCGTCTCCCGGCCATCAATGCCATACACTCATCATCATCATTGGATAATAAATGAGAGGCTACTGGCATTTTCTGTGACCTGTAAAAAGCCTTTGACTGTGTGAACCTCAGCATTCTCTTAAGTAAATTAGAATATTATGGTGTCGCCAGCAATGCTGCGAAATGGTTTGTCTTAGCTATCTAATAGGAAACAGTGGGTGTCATTGCAAAATACCTGTGCAGTAAGCAGTCAGATGTTATTCAATCTGTATATTGTGCAAGCAGTAAAGGAAGCAAAATAAAAATTCGGAGTAGGAATTAAAATCCATAGAGAAGAAATAAAAACTTTGAGGTTCGCCAACGACATTGTAATTCTGTCAGAGACAGCAAAGGACCTAGAAGAGCAGCTGAACAGAATGGACAGTGTCTTGAAAGGAGGATATAAGATGAACATCAGCGAAAGCAAAATGAGGATAATGGAATGTAGTCGAATTAAATCGAGTGATGCTGCGGGATTTAGATTAGGAAATGAGACACTTAAAGCAACAGACATATATATTTTGCAGATAGTCATGGGAGAGGAGTTACGGAAATTATGAGAAGAAATCACCCAGACCTTAATGTAACAGGCATCATCAAACCAGGCGCGCCATTACGCGAAATTCTGAAAAACAGTGACAACATATTAACGACGGGTAACAGCTGCATCATAATAGGAGGCGCAAATGATGTTTACTGTAATGAAACTTTGCGTGCAATGAGAATCCTAAAGGAAACAATCAAAAGGATGCCTCAAGTGCATTTCTACATTGTTAGTATCCCCAGGAGACACGATCTGATGGAAAACTCGTGCGTAAACATCGAGATTGTTACAGCAAACAGGCTATTTGAGAAAATATGTAGAGGTTTCCAGAATACGACTTTCGTAGAGATAAACAGTGTTCACAGAGAGCACTTCACAAGACATGGTCTCCACATGAATGTAAAAGGGAAAAAGATTATTAGTGCCGAAATAATTAAATTTATTAATGAGTCATCTGTAATGGAAGTGTCTCCAATCCCAATTCCGCCAAAACAAGAGTTGTCTGTAACAGTGGAACCATCATTATCTGCAGTAGAGTTACAACAAACACCAGTAGCATCAGCAGAATCACCACAATCATCAGCAGAGCTGCCGTCATCAGCAACAGCATCCAGAACAGCAGACCCCATAATACTACCTCAAGGCAATGAAAATGCATGTGAGGAAAACATACAAAGTCCATTAGCCGCAGCAGCTAACAAAGAAGGGCAGTCACCAAGTCAGGGAGTACAGGAGCCACCAGCAACAGCAACCACACAGAAGAGGTACCTGAGGCCTGGGAGATCAACAGCAGAAGCAGCTTCCAATCAAGACAGATGCCTGAGAACTAGAAGACCTGCTACACTAAGTGAGGATTTTTTATGGTACCGAGTAAGCAGAAAGAGAACATGGAAAAAGATGTAAGTAAAACTGTCCATCTTAAATACCAGTGTGACAATAGTGAGAGGAATATAAACACCGGACAAAGACACGATCCAGGTTTAATGACACAAACTGAAAAAAATCACTGCATAGTACCAGAAACAAAGGGAGCAAGTGAAGTACTTAGTATATTACAGGAAGGGGAACTATTACATTTAAAGCCAACTGTTAGAATACTTCACCAAAAGGTTCAATACATAAACAATAAAACAGAGGAACTAGAGGTAATATCACAGGAGTATAGGCCAAACATTCTAGTAGTTACAGAACATGGGCTAAAAGAAAATCACATAGGAATGTACAACTTGAAGAATTATGTGAAAGTAGCCAGTTATTGCAGAACTTCCTATAAAGGTCGTGGGGTTGCCATTTTTTCTAACTATAAATCAACTAAAGCCATAAATATAACAAAATATGCTATAGAATTGAGCTTTGAAGCTACAGCACTGGAAACTAAAATTGCTGGGAATTTATGTTGTGTATTAGGTTTGTATCGATCACCAAATGGTATAATTAAAACCTTCTTTGAACAGCTGGAAGATATAATCCAACACCTCCCAAAAACATATGCTTATTTGATCATTATAGGAGATCTGAACATAGACACGAGTAAAAATACAGACAATACTAAGACCCTACTGGACTTATTGTGCATATACAATCTAAAAATAAAAATAGATAAACCAACCAGAGTAACAAAGCATAGTGAAACTATTATTGATAATGTAATAACAAATATTCCTACATGATATTGTGACACACAGGTAATAAACTCCACATTAGCAGACCATTTTGCAATCATGATAGACGTAAATATAAAGACTAGTGATTCAGTGCAGAAGATATGGGAGATGAGAAGACAGAACTACCCAAATAACATAAATCTGCTAAAAAAGATGTTAGAGGCAGAAAACTGGGAAACAATATATGCAGCTAAAGATGCAAACACCAAATGGAACGAGTTTTATTCTTCATTCAATTATTATTATGATGTTACATGTCCTGTTAGTAAAAGGCATGTCAAACAGCAACAAAAAAAAGAAAAGCTGGGTGACTGGAGAAGTAATCCATGCCAGAAATAATCTGAGAGTGTATTATGACCTCTCCAAACAAAAAAATACTGAGGCCTACAACACACAGTATAAAATAAAAAAGAAAGAGTACTGTAGTTTTATCAGAGAAACTAAAGCATCATTCATCAGGATGTCTATAGATAAGGGAAAGAACTACTCAAAAGGTTTATGGTCGTTCATTAATGAAGAGAGAGGACAAGTAACAAATCGGGCAGAGGACATCTGCCCACTGATGAGTGGGAAAAGCAACGCAAATCCTCTCGAAGTAGCCAGTACTTTTAACAGATATTGTATTACTGCAGCAGACGAATTAATAAGTCAAAATAAAACAAATGCAGTAAGTAAATTGTTAAATCCCCCACATACAAATCATACTATGGTTTTCATACCTACAACAGATGCAGAAGTGTCAAACATAATAAAAAAACTTAAAATTAAACATTCATCTGGCTTGGATGGTGTCACATCACATCTCATAAAGGAATGCAGGGAATGTATATTAAAACCATTGACACACACGCTGAATGCTGCGATAGAAGAAGGTATATTTCCAGATTCACTGAAAGTAAGTAAAGTGAAGCCAATATTTAAGAAAGGGAACAGGGATGAATTAGGAAATTACAGGCCAATATCATTGATCTCAACATTTGCTAAAATCTATGAAATGATAATAAAGAATAGAATTGTAAGTTTTATAACAAAGTACAGTATACTGCATTCATCACAACATGGTTTCAGAGAAGGGAAGTAAACAAAAACAGCATCAACAGATATAATTGAGCACATTCTTAATTTACTTGACAGGCAACAAAAGACTTGTGGGATTTTTATGGACCTATCTAAGGCATTTGATTGTGTGAACCACTCAAAATTAATGATGAAATTATATCAGTATGGAATTAGAGGAAAATGCTATGACATACTTGAATCATACATTACAAATAGGAAACAATGCACAGAAATCAGACATACTAGTGGGGGAAATATAACAAACTACAGATCAGAATTACAAACAGTTAAACACGGTGTGCCACAAGGGTCTGTTCTTGGGCCAATACTATTTATACTCTACGTAAATGACTTCCCTAGCTATATAAATCAGCAACTTATAATGTATGGTGATGACACAACAATCATTTGCCCAGCTGACACAAAGGAGGAGCTTGAGAAGGAAGCACTTCTGACTATTGGAAATGCAAATAAATATTTAACACAAAACAACCTGTTTATGAATCAGTCTAAAACAATGAATGTAGTATTTCAGACCAAGCATAGTGAAAATTATAATATAAATGTTAATATAAATGGAAATACTATTAAAGAAGTAACCAGCACAAATTTTCTAGGTACTATAATAGGCAAACATTTGGCATGGGGGGAGCACATAGATGCACTGTGTAAAAAGATAAACAAACAGATCTTCATCATGCATAAAACAGCTAAGACTGTGGATTATAAAGTCCTCAGATCAATGTATTATGGACTTGTCTTCCCACATTTGTCTTATTCAGTTCATATATGGGGAAAGGCACAAGCTGGCTAACTAAAAAGAATATTCACAATTCAGAAAAGGGCAGTGAGATGCATTGCAAAAATACCACCAAGACAGACCTGTAGGCAAGCTTTTGTACACTATAATATTATGACAGTATATTCACTGTACATATACCAAAGCATAATGGTGGTAAGGTCAAGTCATAAACACCTCCTAAATAAAGATGTACACAAACACGGTACAAGAGGAAATGAAAATTACTACATGATAAACAGAAATCTAAAACTGTCTATGACTGCCCCAGAAGAAGCAGGCAAAAGGTTTTTTAATAAACTCCCCAAAATCATTAAAAAAGAAACAGATCTAAAATGCTTTAAAAATCATTTGAAACTATATCTCACAGAGAAATGTATATACAGTTTGAGTGAATACTAAGATGGTGTTGAAATATATCATTACTGAAATGTACCTTTAAAAATTATCATTTCTGTATGTTGTTTGGATTTGTGTGTACATATAATGTGAAACATGTAAAACCTTTATATGATTATGGACTATTTCTGTTTAATTATTTGTTTCATTTATATATAATGAAATCAAATTTGATGTTAATAGGCTATTGTATGACACACCCAATACTCTCAGCTGGATTTTCAGCTGGAGTCCATGGGCAAAGAATAAATAAATAAATAAATAAATAAATAAATAAATAAAGTAGTAAATGAGTTTTGCTATTTGGGGAGCAAAATAACTGATAACGGTTGAAGTAGAGAGGATATAAAATGTAGACTGGCAATGACAAGGAAAGCGTTTCTGAAGAAGAGAAATTTGTTAATATTGAGTACAGGTTTAAGTGTCAGGAAGTCATTTCAGAAAGTATTTGTATGGAGTGTAGCCATGTATGGAAGTGAAACGTGGGCGATAAATAGTTTAGACAAGAAGAGAATAGAAGCTTTCGAAATGTGGTGCTACAGAAGAATGCTGAAGATAAGGTGGGTAGATCACGTAACTAATGAGGAGGTATTGAATAGGATTGGAGAGAAGAGAAGTTTGTGGCACAACTTGACTAGAAGAAGGGATCGGGTGGTAGGACATGTTTTGAGGCATCAAGGGATCACAAATTTAGCATTGGGGGGCAGCGTGGAGGGTAAAAATCGTAGAGGGAGACCAAGAGATCAATACACTAAGCAGATTCAGAAGGATGTAGGTTGCAGTAGGTACTGGGAGATGAAGAAGCTTGCACAGGATAGAGTAGCATGGAGAGCTGCATCAAACCAGTCTCAGGACTGAAGACCACAACAACAACAACAACATCTTGGATGATTTTGATTTTTAAAAAAGATATTGGTTTTAATGTTTAAAGAAATGAAAACTTAAGACAATCAAGAGCTTCAGTGATTATTCTAAATATCTTGGACTTTTCTTAAGTGTTTGGTGCTAATGCTTAAGGAAAAGGAAATTTTGGGTAATTTAGAATTTCAGTAATTGCCTTTAAATATTCTGAATGGAATGGATGGTGTCTTGAAGGGAGGATATAAGATGAACATCAACAAAAGCAAAACGAGGATAATGGAATGTAGTCGAATTAAGTCGGGTGATGTTGAGGGTATTAGATTAGGAAATGAGACACTTAAAGTAGTAAAGGAGTTTTGCTGTTTGGGGAGCAAAATAACTGATGATGGTCGAAGTAGAGAGGATATAAAATGTAGACTGGCAATGGCAAGGAAAGCGTTTCTGAAGAAGAGAAATTTGTTAACATCGAGTATAGATTTAAGTGTCAGGAAGTCTTTTCTGAAAGTATTTGTATGGAGTGTAGCCATGTATGGAAGTGAAACATGGACGATAAATAGTTTGGACAAGAAGAGAATAGAAGCTTTCGAAATGTGGTGCTACAGAAGAATGCTGAAGATTAGATGGGTTTATCATATAACTAATGAGGTGGTACTGAACAGAATTGGAGAGAGGAGAAATTTGTGGCACAGCATGACTAGAAGAAGGGATTGGTTGGTAGGGCATATTCTGAGGCATCAAGTAATCACCAGTTTAGTATTGGAGGGCAGCGTGGGGGGTAAAAATCGTAGAGGGAGACCAAGAGATGAATACAATAAACAGATTCAGAAGGATGTAGGTTGCAGTAGGTACTGAGAGACGAAGAAGCTTGCACAGGATAGAGTAGCATGCAGAGCTACATCAAACAGTCTCTGTACTGAAGACCACAACAACAAGCACTCAGTCTTCATCTGACTGGGAAGTAATTTCATGTGGTGTTCCTCAAGGTTCCATCTTGGGTCCATTGCTTTTTCTTGTGTACATTAATGACCTCTCATCTGCTACATTGCCAGATGCTAAGTCTGTTTTGTTTGCAGGTGATACAAACATTGCAATATGTAGCAAGTCAAGTACAAATTTAGAAATAGTCGCTAATCAAATTTTGACTGACATTAATAAATAGTTTAAAGCTAATTCACTGCCATTATACTTGGAGAAGACCCACTATATGCAGTTCGGAACCTGTATGAGATTTCCCTCCAGCACGTGGTTAACAAATGAAGACATGCAGATCGAAGAGTTTGACAGTGTTAAATTTCTGGGATTACAACTCGATAATAAATTCAGTTGGGAAGGGCATACCACAGAATTGCTTAAGTGTCTAAACAAGTCTGTATTTGCAGTGAAAATGATGTTAATTGTAGGAGATATAAATATAAAAAAAACTTGCATACTTTTCTTACTTTCATTCTATTATGTCATATGGGATCATATTCTGGGGTAACTCATCAAACTGAGCAAACGTTTTTAGAGTGCAAAAGCGCGTGATAAGAATCATTTGTGCTGTAAATTCAAGAACATCATGTAGAAACCTGTTCAAGCAACTTTGTATTCTAACCACTGCTTTTCAGTATATTTATTCCTTAATGAAATTTGTTGCAAGTAATATATCTCTATTTCCAACCAATAGCTCAATACATAGTATCAACATTAGGAGTAAGAACAATCTACATAAAGACCTAAAATCACTTACCTTGGTCCAAAATGGGATCCAATATTCAGGAACACACATTTTCAATTAATTGCCAGCAACCATTAAAAACTTGGTTTCAGATAAGGCACAGTTTAAACAGAGTTTGAAAGACTTTTTTATAGGTAACTCTTTTTACTCTGTAGATGAATATCTTAACAGAGACTGATAAGCCAGCTTAAGTAAAAATATCTGTTAGATTTCAGTTTTGACAGCACTTGGTCACAACAGTCATGATTAGGTATTTTGTGTTTGATAAATTTGTTAATAGTGCATAACAATGTTTCATTGTGACTGTGTGTTAATTCTGTAAATATTAGCTGTTCCAGTTTATCGCATTGTAATCACCTATTTTGACAACCTCCTGACAACTGATTAGGGTAGTAAGTATTATATTCAAATGTTTTACGTTTTCATGTTGTATTTTCTGACATGTACTACACTCATGAGAATCATCTTATTTCTTGGGCCTATGGAATGAAAACTGAATGTAATCTAATCTAATCGAATCTAACTCCATGTTAGTACTCTACCTATCTATGTGGTTACAGCTTTCAGAGCTCCCCAGGAAAGCTTAGTATGTTCCTGAAACAAGTAGAATCATTTTTAATATGCCTGTTCTGAAAACCAAATAAATTATCGTGCTTGGCGACTTTAATGTAAATTTTCTTTCTTGTAGTAAAGAAAACAGACTTTGAGAATGTAATGGGGTCTTTTAATCCAAGGGTAGTTTTTGATTTTCCCACAATAGTGACAAAGTATTGTACAAGTCTGATTGACAATATCTTTGCAGACAGTAGCAGAATTGATCACATATATGTAACACAAATCATAAGTGGCCTTTCTAATGATGATGAGCAGCTGTTAAAAATGCATGATGTAAATCATGCTAACAAGAGTAGTTTTATCAATAGACCTTTTAGATTAATAAACAGTGAAAATCTAGAAATCTTCAGCAGACATTTGCAGCAGAATGGGACACAGAATATAAAGCTAAAAATGTCAATGAAAAATTGAACCTATTCCTGAATGAATTTGTTACACTTTTTGAATCTATATTTCCTAATAGCAGTCCAAAAAGTACCAACCTGAGTGATTACAGGAAACAATGGTTCACTAAGGGTATCAAAAAATCCTTTATCACAAAGAGAATGCTTTATGTTTCACTCACAAATTCTAACAAACCTCAGGATAGGGAGCACTACAAATCATACTGTAGTATCCTGAAGCATGTAAATAAAATCCAAGAACATGTGTATCGAATCTGAAACTGACAGCTGAAATAATAAAATAAAAACTATTTGGAAGATGTTCAAAAGGGAGACAGGAAAAAATTCAGAAAATACAGGCAGTATCGATGTGTATCATAAGGGAAGCATGGTAAATGAAGATGATATAGTTGCCAATATTTTCAACATTCATTTTTTGACAGTGGCGGATCAAACTGGTTGTAAAGGATCTATGAATGAAGTCATGAACCTTCTCCACAAAGCAATGCAGAACAAAATTAGTCAGATGCATTTATCTTATATTGCAACCAATGAGATTGAGAAGGTAATAAGCCAAATGAAAAATAAATTTCCACTGGCATGGATAATATATTTATAGAGATGCTGAAGCACTACTGCAGATTTGTTCTTGAGGGTTCTCTGTCACTTATTTAATGAGTCTATAAGTCAAGGTACTCTCCTCAATAGACCCAAATATGCAATTGTTTAGCCACTGTTCAAAAAAGGTATTAAAGCTGAGGTTTCCAACTACCAGCCAATTTAACTGCTAACAAGTCTTTCTAAAATCCTAGTTCAAGAGAATTATGGATCACAACATCCTTCTTAAAAATAAATATGTATTCCACGCCATTTTTCATTTGTCAACCAACTCCATGAATTCATAAACAATAAAATGTCACCAGTTGGAATCTTCTGTGAACTGTCTGAAGTATTTGACTGTGTAGATCACAAAACTCTACTTATGAATGCTGAATACTATGGCTTTATGGTAATGTAGGGATTTGGCTGAAATCAATCTAGATGACAGAAGGCAGAAGGTAGTACTGAATAATTCTGCAGAGGAACCTGCCTGCTGTGACAGGGGCACAGTACAATGTGGAGACCACAGGACTTAGTGCTTGTTTCCTTACTTTTCCTAATTTTTATGAATGGTCTGCCATGGTGTATCACACAAAAAGCACTCTTCACTGTATTTGCAGATGACACAACGATTATGACAGAGAAAGTACCAAATTGCAGTCTAGAGAACTGTGCGATCACTACATTCGAAGAAGCCCTAGATTGGTTCACTTCTTTTATTTTTTTTATTTATTTTTATTTATTTATTTCGTATTCCATTAATCCGTATTGTGATAAATCACAAGGATGTGGAATGAGTCATGAGTACATACAACAGATATAATACACATATATAAAATGACAAAAATGTACCATAAGATTATGAATAAGTTTGTAGGTTAAAATCAAATCAAAGGTATAGCTCAAGTAATATAAAACAATAGTCTGCCCCCCAATGTTAACAAGGCTCAACTCATTCAGTTACAAACAACAAACAAAAACCAAGAAAACATTGAAATAAAATGTACTGACAAAAAAATATTGGGAGTTGAGTCTTCCAGATTCCTGGAATTACACATGAACAGCACCCTAAAATGATCAGTTCACTTCATCAACCTCTGTAAAAGACTGAATCCAGTAGCATTTGCCATTTGCTCTATTTCATCCGTTTGTGACTTGGAAACAATTACAGCTGCATACTCTGGATATTTCCATTAGCTTATGATACATGTATCACGTTCTGGGAAAACTAGTCATGAGCAAATCAAGTCTTCATTGCACAGAAGAGAGCCATCAGAATTATGGGTAGAATGTACCTTAGATGCTCTTGAAGAAACATATTCAAACAACTGAGTATCCTCACCATGCCAAGCCAATACATTTTTTGACTAATGTGCTTTGTGAATAGTAGTCATACAATGCACAGGACAAACAGTGAATATCAAAATCAAGATACAAGAAGTAAACATGATTCAAGAAGTAAACATGATCTTCACAAATATACAAAAACTCTCAGAATGGTACAGAAAGGAGTGCACTATTCAAGCATAAAAGTATACAATAAACTTCTAGTTCATGTTAAATCAGTCACTGAGGATAAGACTAAATTCAAAAAGCAGCTAAAACTCTATATTTTGAATAGTTCTTTCTGTCCTTACAGGCCTGTCATTGGAAATGCCAGTTTACATAAAAAAGTAATGACAATGGTAGCCGTTTGATTACATTCGCTACAGATCACAACTTATGCATATCTAGTACCCACATTCATAAGGGGACATGGATATCACCTGGTGGCCAAACTGTGAACCAGATAGATCATGAATGTATCCAAAAACGTTTTACAAATTGCATCAAGGACACCAGGTCATACAGAGGTGCACACTGTGACACTGATCATTTCCTAGTAATAGCTAAAATGACAGTAAAATTTAAGAAAGTCACAAAGAGAATGACCAAAAGGGTAATCTATAATGTAAATTTGTTAAAGGAGCCAGAAGGAAAGAAACAGTTTGTGACAGAACTAGATAACAAATGTAGAGCAAATGAAGTCTGGTCACAATAACGTAGATGAAGACTGGACAAAAATCAAAACCACCCTGAATGAAGCAGCTGCAAGAGTTTTGGGAAAACAGAAGAATCCTATCTGAGTATGGTTCAGTGATTAAGTTGGATGCTGCTGTAATGGTGGATGACCCCTTGACAAACCCATACTGCCCCTTAGAAATCACTTTTTTGCATACCAGGAAGTTCCAGATTCTTATGTATGCGAAGCTGATGTGAATATTTCTGACAAGTCAACTAGTTGGTAACATTTTGTGATTTTGTGAGGATTTAATTTTCTGGTTGAATGAGAGTAGTGCTCTCTTGATTTGAGTAGTAGTTAAGTTATGTGATGGTGACTCTATTCTTGTTTTGTAAAGTAATGATTAGCAAATCTATGCTATTGCACATATTGAGTTTTTCTAGAGGTAATGCACATATTTTAGACACGAACGTGATATTTTGCAAGTGGGAAAGAAACAAAAATCTTTCAAGTTTAACCAGTTTCAGACAGAGTTATGACTTAAGAGTAATGTTTTCAGCGTAATGTGAACTTGATTTTAAATTTTTACTAGTCCATACCTTTCATACTATAGTCAATTTTAGTGCTAAGTATTGTAATGTTATAAGAACTATGTAATGTATTTATGATGTAATGACTTTCATTTGCCATTAGAGTTAAACATATTTTTCCTTATACTTAAGTTAGAAGTAAAAATAAGTGTACCAAAGTAGGATATTTTGTCTGACTTTTTCATGTACTGTGGTGGAGGGGAACCACCTCCAAGGGAACTGATCACAGTGAATTTCCTACCTATCTGCCACTTGGACCTGTTGAAGGCATGGACAGCTTGGTGAGAAAGTGTGTTAAAGATCATTAAAAGTGTGAAAGTACTTGTGACGTTTTTTGCAAACCACAAGGATTTATTTTGTTTAGCAAGACAGGACTTGTACAAAGTGGTATGTGTTTTAAAATTTAATCTTCACTTACCCAAAAAGGACATCTCTTATGATAAAGATGCCTAATTTTTTTTAAAGAATAACTTGTAGATATTTTGTGAAAATGTACAATGCACTGTATGTAAATATTTTGTATGGGGATTTTCATATGGCCAGTTCATAGAAGTATAAGTTTGAAAAAAACCTATGTACTGTAGTTTTGCTAAGATTTCTTATGTAGTATTTTTTTGAGTGTAGATTTTAAACCCAATTTCTAGCATCACTTGTGGTCATTGAATTGCCCAGTTAGCCAATTGCAATATCTATCTGGCCAATCCAATGAGGGGGTGATGTGACGAAGCAAGCCAGGATATTTTTAGTTCCCCTCTTGTTTTGTCATCTGCCTCATTAGAATTCATTTTTCACTTTTAACTAATTACCATTAACATACGTGCATATATTTCTGCATTTTCATAAAAGAGGAAGGCTGGCCCTCAATTTTGTGCTTAGTTTTATGTATGAAATTGATTTTCTAATTTATTTTGACCATTACTAGTTAGAATCTTTCATTAGAGGGTGAAATCAGTAATTGTTTGTAACTTAAACTATATTGTTGATGTATAAACAAATACAAATTCTGTACTAATTATAAACATTTGGGGGAACAACTAATAGTAATCTTGAAGGATCTATTTGGCTCTATTCAAAAACATGTTAGCAAAGCCAGCCCTTAATTAATTACAAAGTAATTAACAGTTTTGTCAAAAGTATTGTCTGCATAACTATATTCGTTAACGTCATGATTTAAGCAATAATTCGGCTTAACCCTTGTCGTAGAAGAAACTGTTAAAAAGATGGAATTTTTCAATGTATGCAGTTAATTTAATGAGTTAAGTTTGAATTGTAATTTCTGTAAATTTAACTTCGAACAATGTGTAGTTTCGACCCCTATTATTGTGAGGACATATAAGGGCCCGATTTTTGGCCACAAGACAGTCAGTCCACCACTAAGTTTCAGACGAGGAACCTGAGTTGGTTAGAGTGACAACAATGCAACAACTTAACAGTGAAATAAGTGTTGCACCAGTAGGCCATGTGTTAAAACAATGACAGTGTCTGTTCCATACGTACCTTTCTATTCTTCAAGAAATGTGAAATTTGTGGTTAGGTTTTTACTGCTCATAGATGTTCAACAGTAAAGTATTGTAGCAGTATGTGGATGTTCACCTGCAACCTATTAATGAGGCTTATCGAAAGTTAAACACTAGTGTAACATTGGGGGTTGTGAACAGTAAAGTAAAAGACTGAAATGCAACTGTGCATCTGTCAGTTACATCATTTACAGTAGGCAGTAGCTGCACTTCTACAACCCATTTTTCTTTCTCTTCCTTCTTTGAAGCTTCTTGTGTAGCTTTTTCTACAATGAGTCGCTTGCTGAACTTCTCGGTGAAGTGACCAACAGTAGTCCCCCATCATGTTGGTGTTCCAGTGGCCTTTGTAACGTTTCTCCATCACTTTAATGTCCTGGTGAAAACACGCTCCTTGCTCCTCACTAACATCTCCCATATTGTCTGGGAAGTAATCAAGGTGACTGTTCAAAAAGTGAACTTTCAGGCTCATTAAACATCCTAAAGTTTTAAACTTCTTTAATATCATAGCTATAAAAGAAACATATTCTGCGTCTTTTTCATGTCCTAAGAACTTTTTAATGACTTTCTTGACTGATACCCATGCTTCTTTCTCATTTAAGGTCATTGTGGATTCAAAGTTAACATCAAACATTAATTTTCTAGTAAAACATGATAGCATAAAAAATAACACATCTATGTACAGAACTTTATCAAGATAATTTGTCACATGCTGTTCTGGTGGATCTAGCTAGTAGTTCATCACAGAAGCCAGGATATTCTGTGGGTATGTATGATTGAAGTTTCATCAAGTCAGCTAGTTTTTTCTCATTTACTCCCCAGTAGATAAGCAAGAGCACATGGCAACAATGTACAGTTGACTGTAGAAAGTAACAGTTTAAAATTATAAACAAGCAGTCCATGAAAGAAGTTCCTTCCTATGACATTCACCTCCTTGTATAGAAAGTCCAAACATTTACTTACATGGAATGTTGCTTTTTCACCTTTTTCATTCCAGTTCCCGCAGACTTCAATGAAAATATTGATATTTTGAAGTACTGGCCCACCAATTATGAAAATCAAAAATGTCTGCTATCTGTACCACTTTAACAGTGAATTGGTTGTTCCTGTTTTATTCATTCAGTGAATATATTCTGCCTGATGTGGCAATTCTCCTCTTTATAACACCAAAATCACAATCACATGGCATGAAAGAATTCCCACACATGGGAACATAATGGAGTACATTTTATCTTTAAAGTGGTAATGAAGAAATCTGAGAACAGTGTTACTTTTGTCTGACAAGGACACCCACAAAAAAAAAAAAAGTGTAGTTAGTTAGTAGAACTTGGGAACTCAGTATTAATATCATCTAAGACTAAACAGTAAACTTCATCCCATCTTTTCTTAGCCTCCTCTGCATGATATGTATAAAATTTTGTAGTATTACTCTGCATGTTGTGAATATTAACTATGCATAGAACGCTTTCTCCATTTAGAGCACCTTTCCAGGAGAAGTGTAATTTTTACAGTAAATGAAATTTTACATCCCATCTGTAGCATAGGGATGTAGGGCAGACATGTTCTTTCTACATAAAATTGTCTTTATAATTATGAAAATATGAATAATTCATATAGTATCAAACAGTGGTTCTCCTGTACAATACAATCAGATGATCTGTAAAATGTATGTTATGTGATGAATACAATTACAGTACAATGCAATACAGTGCTGTTTATGCAGTACATGATTCAATTGGTCCTATATGCATTCTCAGTCTTTTAAAAAAAACATGTAAAGTTTTTATCAAAAAATTTCTTAATGCGTTTCCCAGTGAATTGTAGCATACATGATTTAGTTAAAATTGGCTTTCAACATATTTGGTTTCCAATCAAAAACATAATAGATAATGTTCCATTACAACGTTTAATGGAAATGATTAGTGCTCCTATTTCTGTCTCTTGTTGTTGTATATGATACATTAAATTTATGATGTGATCAAATGGAAATTGTTTTTGCTGTCTAAAAACCAAAATTTTCATATTTTTTCATAAATGGAAACAGTACGTAATAATTACATTTGACTTATTACCAAATTAGTTATACGTAGTAGTCATAATTTATAACTATTGTTATTATTTGTATCTGTATGATTTATTCTGAAGAACATCTGACCAGAAGTAGTAAACTGTATTAGACTCTTTAGATGTAAAAATAGCTTTACTAAAATATTTCTGAACTGTGAGCTGTGATATATTAGTTGTTGATTTGTGTGTAACAAGCAGTAGTATTATAGTTATGGCGCAAATAGCTAGAAGATATTTATGTTATAAGTTATAAGTCTGAAATGACAAAATATTGCGAAGTATCTGCCACGAAATTGTTATGTTAAAAATGGAGACCAAATTGTTAAATTTTACTGAAATATGAAATAAGTAATAGAAAAAGGATGGATGAAAATTCATTATGCAGCAGAGTCCTTATTTATCAAGAACCAAGCCTGTCATGTCTACCAAAAATCAATTATTGAAGGAACCACAGTTTTGATAAAGATCTGTGAGGAGATAGTACAAGATCTATGAGAACAAGATGAGTAAATTTTTCAGTTCTTAAGTGTTATCTCAAACTACCATCTAACTTAAAATGGATGCACACAACTAGAGATACCATTTCTAAAAATATGCACAAGAATAACACTGATGACTTTTATTAGTAACAGAGGAAGGGTTCATGACAGATTCCACATATACTGATATTGAAAGGAGAGTTACTGCCAGTCCAAAAAATCAGTATGCAAGTTGTCACAATAAACTGGTGTTAAATACACATCTTCTTGTAAAATTCTTCATGAATTAAAATTGAAACCATCTATGGATGAATAAAGCTACTACTACTACTACTACTACTACTACTACTACTGCGTACAGTGACTGAAAGGACTGATAAACTGAGACAAACTGATTATTTCAGAAGGCTAAATAGACTCAGTGTTCTATGTCATTTCAGATGAGTCTCCACTTATCTGTCCCTATTACTTCACAGAATATCAGATATTTGAGCATCCACTTCATGATGAGAAGATTGGTGTTTGGTGTGAGATTTCCGGTAAACATATAGTGGGACCTATGTTTTTTGACCGTATTGTCAATATTCAAGTTCACCTCACAATTTTCAAAGAATTCTATATGGGAGTAACTGATGGTGAAAAAGAATAGAGGTTCATCCAACAAGCTGAAGCAACATGTCACATGCAAAAGGTTTCACTGAATCATATTCGTTCCGGTTTCGCAAATGAGTTGTCAGTAGCAGATGGTTGCCCTCACATTCCCCAGAGTTGTCTACTTGTGATTTTTTCCTTTCAAGCTGCTGAAAGAATTGAATTTGTGCCTCAAATACCCACAATATTGATGAACTGAAGGTGTACATTCACCAAGAAATCAATGCTGTTGCACCCGAGAAAATTATCACAGGCTAACATTTAAAATCTGTTTAAGTTTTTCACTGGCAATAGCAAAAGTCAAGCCACCTGAGTCAATGATCAGTAAACTGCCAGGTGGGAGAAAATGCTGAGCAGGCCAACGCTAACAGGGAAGTGACTGCGACATACGGGACAGTTCGAGCACCGAAGTCTGCAAGTGAAGCACAATGACAACAAGGCAACAGATAGATATCTTCATACTTCAGAGCAGTGTGTCACAGGAAAGCCCAGTTACAATGCAACAGTAACTATTCAGCCCCTGATTAAAATTCTAAAGCCACTAGGAGAGCTGACCACGTGAGAAAACTGGTAGACATAATGTCACTGCTAACCCCCTCACAGCAGATGGAATGCAAAGTGGTAGCATAAATACTACAGCTTTCTTAATCTCACTCTCAGTTGCAGCAATCCTGTGGTACAGGTGAGGCTATGCCAGTCGAACCTCTGTGATCTAATCATTGACAATCATCTGTGGAGTCACAAGTATTGCTGGAGAGAGTACTCTGCAACTGCAAGCTGCAGCACCAACTCCCAAGACATCACTATTGGGGTGCACAGAATGCCATAAGTCTGCTGGCATAGTGAAAGCTTGACCAGCAGAACTAGGAATCTATACGTGATCTGCCGTTGTGAGATGGAGTCACTGCTGCTGCTCCTCTCATTTCTGCAGCCGACATGAATGCTGACAGTCTCTGTCTCCTAACTGAGGGTGCATGTCGGGCTCTACACAACAATGAGTACTTCAAGCTGGGATGAAGGGTAAGTCTCCTGGCTGCACTTCCTCAATGAGAATGCTTCAGACATTGGCCCATGATCACTGTCCAATGAGGCCATGCTGTAATGTAACAGCCACTACACAAGGCTTTCATGATGCAGCAGAACCATTAGCAATGTGCACTCATCTCTGCTGACTGGGTCCACACCCTGATGACTCAATGACGCAGCAAGTGCCTGGGGAAGACAAGTCCTGTACTTCTGACAGATAAATGTTTTGTTATGAATAATGATCTGTTGACACTCTCAAGTGTGAAGCGATCCTTCTCACGACACCCTGCTCAGTTCAATTGTAACACCATACGGGTCTGGCTCTGGACCCCTATATCTGGCATCAGAAGTGGCTGACACCACTATATCTAGAGTCAGAGAGTGGCTGCCAGCAGTAGAGATGTCTATGCTTGGTGCCAGATCCACACACCTACAACAGCAGCAGCTGATACTGTCTGCCCAGTTCTGCTGTATGGTCAATGGCTATGGATTGCTGTGTACTACGCAGTGAGTGACTGATATTTGTTAGCCTTCTTCCTGTGTCTTTAGTTGTGTCCATGATAAGCCACAAGGACCTCCACAGTATATTAAAAGTGTCATTTGTGAGACTACAAGAACCTCTGGATTTGTCTTTGCTTTGTGGGAATACTAGGAAAGTTTACCTGCAGCCAGTTAGATGTCAGTATTGCAATTAATCCAGGTATGACTTACCATGTGTTCAAGCTGTGGCACTTATATGTATTACATGTAGAAGGTTTGGTCATGAGGCATAGTGGAGTCTTGTTGGGCTATAATACAGAACAAAGAATAAGGTGCAGTTTGTTCTTATTTATGTATTGGATGTACTGTTTTTGTATTTTTCTTGTAAAGTGACAGAGCTTGCACAAATGCCAGAAAAACAGGTCCGAAGGGGCAAATAGCTGCATTGTTGGTAACTACAGCCTTACAAAAAATGGACTATGAAGCACTGCATAAAAGGGTAGAGGAATGGGAAGCCACTAGTGGACACCTACATTCCAATTTGAAGGAGACCGAAACTGTTTTCCGAAACTGTTTTGAGGGTACCCAACTTCCATCGATCCCACAGCAGCTAACTTTCTACTGCCATTTTCAGGAAAAGTAATCAAGAATGTATCTGCTTCTATTGCTGATGTGAAATCCATCACCAAATTGGGAAAATAGTCCAAGGAAATGGCCTTGAACATGGCAAAATAGCGGTTAGTATGTGACAGGAAAACATCTGTTACGTACTGTGAGACTCTTAGTGAGGCCTCAATACTTATGAGCTGGCTAACAGTCACCCGGTGCTATTTTAAATACAACAGCTCAAGGTTTCTCAGAGAGAAACTCAGTGGACTGTTGCAGAAACATGGGGAATCAATGGAATCATTCTCTGACAGAAGCAGAAAATTAAATGCACAATCATATGAGTTAACACACAATACGGAGGTCGACAGAGCCAACCTGTGTGAGACACAGAATAGTGCTGTGGACATATTTTTAGCAATATTTCTGATGATATGTCAGTGAGAGTTAGAATGGAGAACTCAAGTGATTTATCCGCTGCCATCAGAGCTGCAAAATGAATAGAGGGTATCAACAATGCTACATGGAGGCAGAGTGACCATGGAGGTTTCTGCTCTGAAGTAAAGCATTATAGGTGTGGGTGTTCACACCACATCAGAGAGCAATGTCATCAGCCATAATGCTATGAATGTAGGGAGGTGGGCCATAAAGTGTGTGATTGCCAGAAGAAAGCAAAAGACAATGAATTCCTTTTTGAAGTTTGGAAATATCAAACCTGGAACTGATGCTGAAGCTTCTTTCAAAGTATCAAACAGTGTCTGACATTCAGTAGACCATTCAAATATTGCTCCTTTTCATAAGAAATGATTCAGAGTTTTGACAATTCCAGCAAAGTTCATCACAAATTTATAATAATAATTGCAGATACCCAAATAAGACTGCAATTGTTTAACTACTTGATGTGGTGAGAAGTTCTGAACTGCTGAGATTAATCATGGACCTGTTCCCATTCTTTCCTCACAAATAATGTGCTCAAGGTAATTTATTTCTGCTGCTGAAAAATGACAATTTTCAATTCTGAGTATTAGTCATGCTGGCCTTAGTCTGTTGAATGCTTCCTCCAGCCATCGTACATGCTCTTCTATGCCCTTTGGAAAGGTGATGGTGTCATCAAGATACACCATACAGTGCCTCACCTTCAGCCTTCAAAGACACATTCAATAATCTTTGAGTTTAAGTGGCATTTGATGGTAATGAAAATGGCCCCAGGGGATAGTAAAAGCTGTCTTCGGTTGATCCCCTGGCACAACCTCCTGTTAATAATTCCTGCTCTTCAGATCCATTGTAGAGAAATATTTTCACTGACCCAAGTTATCCAGAGATTAAGGTACCAGTAGTCACTGTAAAATCTGTATTTCCTAGTTCAGACTGGGGGCTTTTTTTGGCCCACACTCACAGGTGCTCCCTATGGCCTATCTCTATATTCAATAATACAATCTGCTAGCTCTTGGTGACCAATTCTTACATTATCAGCTGTATACATTTTGGAGTTATATTTAGTTTCTTATAAACTCAAGAATTATTTCCTGTTTTTATCTTGTACTGTGTGACTGGTGTTCCTGGTAATGAAACACATGGATAAAATAAATCTCTGAACTGCAGTAACAAGGTTTCCATCATTTTCCTGTCATTCCCCTGCACATCTTTTACTTTTTCAGATAATGCAGAAGTGCTGATAGTTTGTTTGCAGGTCCTCACTTGACCTATCTATGTCATCATCCTCTAATATATCCAAATTAGCAATCAACATATCCTTTGGAAAGCTCACCATATCCATACCAGAAACATCAAGACTTAATGGAAGCTCCATCCTTGTCACGGACCCATACTATACTTCCGCATACTAAACTATATGAGTTATCTAAGTCCTCATTAGTTTGCAATGGCTCTACAACACATAATAAACTCTTGGGTAAGTCTACACCTATGCTAAGCTACATTGGGTTCCTTGTACGAACTGGAATTTAGTGGTTGTGTTCACAGTTTGTTTAGTGCCACCTTTATGACTGGTGAACCTCACAATACCATAACACTTGCAGCTGTTGTCCCTAGATGAAACAAATGTTTTGTCCCCCCCCACCCCCCCCACCCCCCACCCCAATTTCAATTGTATGCTGTGAAAGGTGAATTTTTTCATGATATTTAACAAGAAAGTTGAGTCCTAGAATCACACTGTTCCCTTCCCCAACATGCGGCAACACTTTCACATGAATTACAGAAATAATAAAAGAACTAGAAAGAAACAATATCAAAGAATTGGAAATAATGGAAAACTTTTTAAGAATAAAGTACTAAACTTAGAAGGTTTTGAAGGCAGAAGAAATAAGAAATTGGAAACAACATGAACAGAAGGAAAGAAAAAGACAGCATGAGGACAAGATGAAGCAATACTGGAAAAACAGGAAACCACAAAGTAAGAAAAGGAATTGAAGCTATTACACAATACTAGTTTTTTAAATGATTTCGTGATGCCTTCAGCTGATAGTTTCTTTATTTGTAAGATTGCATAATTTTGGCCCTAAGCTATTTTCAAGTATCTTATACAGAAACATTGTACATTAGATGCAATAGTACCACTACTGATGACAAAATGTCAGCTGAAGACATCACAAAATCATTTTAAAAAATTCATCTCAGCTGCAGGTCATGTTTCAATGAAGATTACATAATCCTGATTGGTCAATATGAAGATATAAAAGATGTAAATGTACATATGTTGAGTAAAACATGTTTAATGGGTCTCTGTCTGATGATCTGGAACTAGGACTGAATAATATTCTTAGAAGATACTTTTTCATGCTAAAAATATTATCTCTAAGCTCACTTCTCCCAAACAATTATTCTGGCACTAATTACTGAAAGGAAACTTGCAGAATATACAATATCTTTCTGTCTTACGTTTCTTATAGCCACCATCACAAATTTAACTGAAATAAGGTACTTCATTATTCCTAGGGTCTGGTTATTCCATTTAAGTTTCTGACCTATCAGTAAATGTTACTTACATTGAACGTGAAATCATGGTTAATTTCTGTACAGTCCTTACATGAAAAATTTGTAATGTTTATCTCTGCATTATATTTTGACTTTTCCTATATCTATACAAGATGTCACAGGACCAAAAACAAATAAATAAATAAATAACCAAAATAATTTAACACTATATGTTTCCTGTACACCAGTGTTTGAAAAGATGTGCAGTTAAGTGAGAAGTACGTAAATGTATGCCACGAGTAGTGTCAAAATCTATTGATAAATTTACACTACACAATTTTTAACTTTGTGGAAGTTGTATGGTACACACTCCAATAGATTAGTAAAATTAATACAATGCTGTGTGATATAATTCTTTCCAACTAGCACATTAATCAACCTACAGAGAATTACATATTTCATTTTCCAACAATATAGTTCATTCCATGAGAGAAATTCTGCGGACTTTGCTGATATGTATTTTGAAGCAAGACATCAAAAGAACTGCATTGTACTAATATAGTTTGTGGAGGACAACAGTGTTACCATGATTAATTCTGTAATTAGAATTGGGTATTGTTAAGAAGTAGATAGCACTGTTATGAAACTGAGTTTTTATTAAATGATGTAAATGGTGAGTTTTGGGGAAAATACTGTTTGCTTAAACATTCATATGTAGATTGAAATATGTTTGGTATGTTTGTAAAAGGAAATTGTTATTTCTCACATTTCAATATTACTTTAAGAAATTCACAAAGTGTGTAAGAAATTGCAGAACTTCCAGAAGATGCACTATGGTTAACTTGTAATGTTGAGCCAAAGTGTATTGATTAGTTGTAGATTAAAAGACGTGGAACATTACAAGATTTGCATATGTTCGTTAATAGGAACTCATTATTTCAAGCAGCAGAAGAATTCATTAGTAAGATCAGATATCATGCTCAACACATTTTTCCACTGGTAACAATTTTATCTGTAATAACAACACTGAGCACTTTTTTATTTACTCAATTTTCATTTGCTACAAAAATTAACTTAATTTACTTTACACATAATGCAGATGTAAATTGTTTACAACTAGTTATCTTTAACACAAAATAAACAGTTGCTCATGATACAATACATGAAATTATCTAAAAATACAAATTATTATCTAATTTAAATTTACCAGACCCCTCCATAAATAAGTGTAGGAAGAAATTCATGTGAGTGTTGTATATTTGAGGGTAGGGTATGTCTTCAATCTTAACAACTCAAGCTCTGTCTGTAGAACCAATATTTCATTATGCTGTTTCTGTATTTTGGCAACCATTCTGTTCCGCTTCATTATTGTTTCCAATCTATTAAGAAAACAATCATTAAAAAACTTGTTTCTTAATATAAGAAAAATTAATGTGTGTAAAGTGTATATAATTTCACAAAAGTGATCCTTCCCTTAATGTTACCTTTTAAAGATAATCAGCCATCGGGAAACAATAGCATGATAATAATAATAATAATTTTATTGTCATTCGGCCATTACAGCAATAGACAACATCATATACATACTAAAATACACAACAGGTTTGTTGTTAACATTATAGTATTATATTACAGTTGATAAGTTCTCTTATATCATAGAATGGGTGGAGGATTAGCCAGTCATGAATTGTTTGTTTGAATAATTGTTCTGGTAATTCTTGAACAGATTGATGAAGATTATTAAATAATTTGTACCCCATGATTTCATAGCTGTTGAGTGACTTTGACAATCTGTGGTAGGGAATATAGAGGCACCTATTCCTTCTTGTATTGTGGCTATGTACATTTTCTCTGGTTTTTGTTTCTGGTAATTTCTTCTTCGTATAAATTAGAACATAGTATATGTACAAGTTTATAACAGTCATGATTTTTTGTTCACAGAACAATGGTTTACAGTGTGCCTTATATGCAGAACCAGTAATTATCCTAATTTTGCAGTATTAATATGTCATGTACACAGCTAGAGTTCCCCCACAAAATAATTCCATATGTTATTATACTTTAAAAGAATGAAAAATAGGATGTTCTAACATATTTTTCAGGAACACAATCCATAAGTCACCTTAACAAGTAAATAAGTCTTGACAACTTACCACTAATATATTGTACATATTGACCCCAAGATAATTTATCATCTATGTATACCCCCAAAAATTTGACATAACTTGGATCATCTGACAGAAGCTTATCTCTAAGATGACAAACCATCTGCTGTGTTTTGTTTTCATTCAGCAGGAATCCATTTGCCTTGAACCAATAGGATGCTTGGTCAATTGTCTTTGCTGCACAAGTTTAAGGCTATTGAAATCATCACTAGCATGAAGAAATGTAGTATCATCTGCATACAACACAGTGGTGGACTTGATAGATGATGGCAGATCATTTATCATTATTAGGAATAAAAAGGGGCCCACTACAGATCCCTGCGGAACACCTACCTTGACTTATTCTATACTCGACATTTCTTTCCCTACACAAACAACTTGCTTACAATTCTGAAGATATGATTTTATTAATGTAAGGCTGTTATGTCTAATGCCATAGAATTCCAGTTGTTCTAGGAGTATCTTATGCTTTACACAGTTGAAAGCTCTGCTTAGATCACAAAATGTGAGTTGAGAATAGCCCTTATCCTCATACACTTGATGTAAGTATTTGACTACAAAGTCTAGAGCATCCACAGTAGACAACTTTTTCCTAAAACCATATTGGGATTCACTAATTATTCCTCATTTTTCAAAATAAACAGATAGCTGTTGGTAAGACCACATAGATAATATTGTGGGGAAGGCGAGCCAAAGGTTGCATTTCATTGGCAGGACACTTAGAAGATGCAACAAGTCCACTAAAGAGACAGCTTACACTACACTCATTCGTCCTCTGTTAGAATATTGCTGCGCGGTGTGGAATCCTTACCACGTGGGATTGACGGAGGACATCGAAAGGGTGCAAAAAAGGGCAGCTCATTTTGTATTATCACGTAATAGGGGAGAGAGTGTAGCAGATATGATACGCGAGTTAGGATGGAAGTCATTAAAGCAAAGACGTTTTACGTCGCGGCGAGATCTATTTACGAAATTTCAGTCACCAACATTCTCTTCCGAATGTGAAATTATTTTGTTGAGCCCAACCTACATAGGTAGGAATGATCATCAAAATAAAATAAGTGAAATCAGAGCTCGAACAGAAAGGTTTAGGTGTTCGTTTTTCCCACGCGCTGTTCGGAAGTGGAATGGTAGAGAGACAGTATGATTATGGTTCGATGAACCCTCTGCCAAGCACTTAAAAGTGAATTGCAGAGTAATCATGTAGATGTGGGTAAATTACACATTCCAGTATTTTAGAAAAAGCTGGGACTATGGAGATTTGTCTGTAATGGGAAGGTGAGTCTATATCTCCCTTTTTACATATTGGAAATACCCTAGCCACTTTCAGTTCTTCGAGAAAATATCCATCAGATATACATTTATTTATACAGTTATAAGAATCGAGGGACATCAAGGGGAAGCAGTGGTTGGGAAGGGAGTGAGACAGGGTTGTAGCCTCTCCCCGCTGTTGTTCAATCTGTATATTGAGCAAGGAGTAAAGGAAACAAAAGAAAAATTCGGAGTAGGTATTAAAATTCATGAAGAAGAAATAAAAACTTAAAGTTTGCCGATGACATTGTAATTCTGTCAGACACAGCAAAGGACTTGGAAGAGCAGTTGAACGGAATGGATAGTGTCTTGAAAGTAGGATATAAGATGAAAATCAACAAAAGCCAAACAAGGATAATGGAATGTAGTCGAATTAAGTCGGGTGATGCTGAGGGAATTAGATTAGGAAATGAGACACTTAAAGTAGTAAAGGAGTTTTGCTATTTGGGGAGCAAAATAACTGATGATGGTCGAAGTAGAGAGGATATAAAATGTAGACTGGCCATGGCAAGGAAAGCATTTCTGAAGAAGAGAAATTTGTTAACATCGAGTATAGGTTTAAGTGTCAGGAAGTCGTTTCAGAAAGTATTTGTATGGAGTGTAGCCATGTATGGAAGTGAAACATGGACGATAAATAGTTTGGACAAGAAGAGAATAGAAGCTTTCGAAATGTGGTGCTACAGAGGAATGCTGAAGATTAGATGGGTAGATCACATAACTAATGAGGAAGTATTGAATAGGATTGGGGAGAAGAGAAGTTTGTGGCACAACTTGACTAGAAGAAGGGATCGGTTGGTAGGACATGTTCTGAGGCATCAAGGGATCACCAGTTTAGTATTGGAGGGCAGCGTGGAGGGTAAAAATCGTAGAGGGAGACCAAGAGATGAATACACTACGCAGATTCAGAGGGATGTAGGGTATTGGAGGGCAGCGTGGAGGGTAAAAATCGTAGAGGGAGACCAAGAGATGAATACACTACGCAGATTCAGAGGGATGTAGGTTGCAGTAGTTACTGGGAGATGAAGAGGCTTGCACAGGATAGAGTGGCATGGAGAGCTGCATCAAACCAGTCTCAGGACTGAAGACCACAACAACAACAACAACATACAGAATGTTAAGGGGTACACAAAATAGTATATTACTTTCTTTAGTATATTACAGGATATGTCATATATATCTACACTGTCTGAAGATTTCAACCATTTTACAATGCTTAGGACAAGACTAGGTGAGACCTCGGAGAACATAAATGTGCCTGTGTCTGATGGTGTTCTGCAAACATTCTTAGAAAGAACTTTGATGAACTGATATCAGGTTTGATTATAGTATTTTGTACATCTTCAACAGATTTAATAAAGAAATCATTGAATTTTTGGGGATTTATATTAATTTTTTTGCTTCTTACATCTTTAGCAACACCATTTATTAATTTCCACGCAGCTTTGCACTTATTTGTGGAATTATCAATGGTACTGAAATTATGTACTTTTTTGGCTTCCACAATGGCTTTTTTTATACTCATTCCTGCATTTTATATAGGCTAATCTGGCATGTTCTGTTTTCTGATTGCTACAACAGCAACACCATTGTGCAACACCATAACTTGATTTTTCATATTTGATAATCATTTAGTGTACCATGGATTTTATCTGTTTGTAGAGCCTTTGTCAGTTAATTTGCATTTCTTTACGGGGATGTTGTCATTAAATTGTGTCAGAAATGTAAAAATCTCTCAAATAATAGTTTCCCTGAGAAATCAGCACGAAGACTATAACTTGTGTCACCATGACATTGATTGAACCAGTCTCTCTCAGCAAGGGACATACAGAGCTGAACAGTTTTGTCATCTGTGACAGGTCTGGTGATTATAACTTTTGGGACAAGCTTAGGAATAGGTCTACTACTCTTATCAATACAGAACCTACTTGTATAGTTAAAAGATATGGAGTCATGATCTGAAAATGGAAACGCTGTAACATCACATGATTTTTCGGTAGTTTTAAAGTGGACAAAAAAATTATCAAGACTTGCTTTATCTCTTGTGGGCCTGTTATTGATTCAGTGCAAATTGCACTGTCTTCGAAGGTTTTTCAACTCAGTCACAGTACGTTTATGTGCTGCTATATCAAAATCTGCATTCAGATCTCCACCAATTGCTATGTCATAATGCAACCATCTGGTACCTCTTAGTACATCTAACAGCATGTCCAATTTTTCTAGAAATACGTTGATGATACCCTTAGGTGACCCGTAAAGGGATACTATCACTAACTTAAAACTGTCCATAACTATACCAGTGGCTTCAAAGTTCGGTTCCTCACACAAATAATCTAGGCCCAACTTAACAATGGGGCAGCTGAATGACTGGTTAATATATATTGCGACACCATGTCTTATATGCTATTTTCTACAGTAACTATTTGCTACATTATAGTCATCAAGTTTGACAACTGGAAGTACACTCTCAGTAACCCAATGTTCACTCAGACAGAAAGTATCAAATTTGTTATCTAGTCCGAAACTGTTTACAATAAATTCTTTATCAATTAGTCCTTGAACATTCGGATAGCAAATTTTAGGTTCATAATTGTTGTTTATTTTAGATTTCGGTGAGGTGTTATGAAATTTGTTACACTACTTATCTCGTGGGCTTCTTCATCTTGCTGACTTCCACTAAAAAATCATTTAGACGAAGAGGAGGTGCTGTTTTCCATCTACCTGTAACACTTGATGCTGCTTCACCTGCTGCAGTTCTCTTTTCTCCTTTTAGAGGCACTGTAGTTACTGTTGCAGGTGAAACTTCTGCTGTTACTGCTAGTATTACTTCCTTTTTCACTGCTGCTACTGATAATGCCACTGGTGACTGTGACGCTTTACATGTTTGCACAGATGTAATTTTTTCATCATAGAGTGTATCTGCAGACGTTTCTTCCTCATATGCTGTTGGTGCACTTTTCTTTTCTGTTGTCATTGGCAGAAAACCTGTTGCAGGTAGTGCTATTTTTATGTAGGCATCCACTCCTGCTGTCTTTATCACCTGGAGAATTTCTTTGGCCAGCAATTTCTTGCCTAGGTTGTTTCTGTTCAGTCCATGTCTAGTAAATTGCTCTCTTACTGAACTTGTTGCTTCAATGAAAGTTGTGTGCACAAAACCGCTACAAATCATCCTGAATTTCCAATTTGTTGCGATGATTTCTCTGTTTACACGAGTCTTCTGTTAAGTCGCATCTGTAGGTAATGTTTACAACAAATACCTTCACCTGTGAAATTTTTCCTAGTGATTCTTTCAGTGTTCTTACAGCAAGGCTGCTTTCGTTTTTATAGACATCATTTCCTCCTCTGATTATGGCACAGTTGACGTCACTTTTCATGGCACTTTCACAGCTTTTCAGCACTTCCCTTAGAGGAGCACCAGGTTTCGAATTTCCTGTCACATGATACTCACTGACACTCAGATGAGATCATTAAAACAATAGGTATGCCCATTTACTTTGCAATACAGTTCTTCCTACTCATTTTTTGTAGTCACAACACCGGAAAAATTTTGGTCATATTAAAAAAAATGATTTAAGACAATTAGTTACCATAGGACCACATCATTGTGTCACTACAGTAGTGACTGTGTTACTGCTCACAAATATTGTCCAAAAATAAATTAACTGAGAAGTAAACTGTAAGGACTCTGAGATCTTTCAAAAGGCCCCTGCAAAATGTGCATTTATCTCTTTTCTACTCAATGTAACATTATCACTGGTGATGTACAAGAAGACAGTATCCAACATCCTGTGGGCAATAAGTTTGTGAGAAGGGGAACATTTGACCAATTTTATAATGATCAAGGAAGCACCAACAATGGCTTTTTTGAAGAAGTCACCATGGCATTTAGTTTTAGTAATTTTTAGAGCAGTAATGAAACATTTAAAGCTGTGTGGCAAGAAGGGGAATTCAAGTTGATTTTTGAAGTTTAACTGTTATGTTTTATCCAGTGGAACACTATAATAATATACATAACAGAATGCTTATACTTGTCTCAAGACAAGTCAGCAGTGTCTTACTCATATTACAGTAATATGTAATTGACACACAGTTTTAATTATCTTGATAATCAATACAAGACACCATTATGCCACACACACACACACACACACACACACACACACACACACACACTCACACACACACACATACGCACATCTACAAGAAGATTAGCTGTTTTTGTACCTTAGAACATGTTCTGAGCTGAGAAAATGACATTTTTCAAGCATAACGATCTACTCCATGCTAACCAACATGGATCACTGATACAAAACCCAACCCATATGTCTCCTGCATGTCATGCTGAAAGGCATGGATCAAAGAAATAAGGTCGGTGCGTAGTACTTCTTGATTTTCAAAAAACATTTTAGTTGCTTCCACAACAATGTTTCTCAAAAAACTACAATTATATTTGGTACTGTTATTAAACAAATCATCTTTCATTTTGTAAAACAATTAATATGAATTGCCATATAGATTTAATTAGCAAAGATTAGAACACTGAGAAATAAATAATAGGTAATTTCTAGAACTCAGCAACACAATGATTAAATATAAAGCAACATAGTGCATTTATATCTGAAAACCATGGAAACTGAATTTTGTTTTATGTAGTTGTTTATTTCTTGGGATAATCTTAAATGTTAAGCCAAAGTATATCCCATATAGTGTGTTCACAACAAGAAGAACAAATTTTGAAAGGAATGCAGTTAGCAGAAGAAGTGAGCTCTACCCACTGACTCCCAGCACACTGGCTGCTGAGGGTTGAGGGGCAGTGAGGGGGGAACAAGCCACATTTACATCATACATTGCTAGCAATGCTCCATGCAGCTTTGACATCTATTGTCCCTCCTCCAATGACTGTTGATATATACTGACAATTAAAGACTGATTTACAGTCTGGCCAGAGGCCACTGCTATTTAGCCAAAACAGTGGCTGCAGCCTTCATTCAGACCTGTGTGTCCAGCTTCGGATGCCCCAGTGACATTACCACAGATCATGGGTACCAGTTTACCTCTGCCCTCTTCGGTTCTCTGACTGCCACCTATAGCTCCAATTTATATCGTATCACCAGCTACTACCCCTGTAGCTAACAACATGGAGGAGTGACACACTTGAAACCACAAATACATATTATTTTTTCGAATGGTCCACTGCTCTCCCGCTGGCACTTCTAGGCCTGCACATCGTACACAATACTAACCTGGGAACTTCTCCCACTGAGCTATTATACTGACAGCTACTTGCCATTCCCAGCAATTTCTCGGAAGCAACCCCACTTTCTCTCTACAGCATCATTCCCGGCAGCTCCAAGGCTTCAAAGCCCAGCTGTGACCAACACCTCCAAAATGTCACGGTGAGCACCATACCTTCATCCTCCATGACCTGACAGCACGCACACACATCACCCTTTGGTTGGACACATATCACCTGTTGCTCCACCATCAGTATTTGGGCATGAACTTGATGCTGCAATGCGGGGGCAAGACATTCTCCATTAGTCTGAATGGGGCTGCAACAAGGGTATCCACTGACATGCTCAAGTCAGCCTATGCCCTACAGTTCCCTCCAGTCAATGAGTACAACACCATCCACTGTACCCCAGTCGCAGCACTACCAACACTGCCTCCAACACAACACAGTCAAACTCTGTCCCCTATACTTTTCCTGATGTGCTACTGGCCGACACAAACCCTGGTGCTGTGTCCAGCTAACCACCATTTGATGCTGCTCCAACAGCACCTCCAGCTTGCCACTGTCTGACTACATGGCTGACACACTCTCAAAGCCTGGGACCCCAACGTCGTCATCAAAATTCCCTTTCAACTGCAGCTGTTAGTATGCACACCATTGGAATAGCGACACTTCTTCACATGCTCCCAACCCTGTGCATAGGAACTGCCCATGCCCCTCCTCTCACTGGAAGCCACAGCATGAGCATGAGCACAGCAGCAACAACATATGTGTGCCTCTCAGCAAGCATCCTCTGTCAGCTCAAAACAACCTTCTGTGCAGTTGGCACCAGTGTTTTCCTCTTCAAGGGGGGAACAGTGTGGTGACTCCTTCCTCTCACCTTCAGGAGTAGCAGCAGATGACAGTCCATGCTGACCAAAAACAAGCGATTGGGTCATTACACCACAGGTAGAGCTTAGACCGCCACACTTTCTGGACACCACACACTCTGAACCATTGCTCAACCAGTATCTGCTCCCACTTTTATGAGACAGTACCTAATGGTTGTGCTCTTGGCAGGTCATCACACGCAATGCCATGTGGCCCATATCATCAGCTGCCACACCTCACTGGAGTTCATGCTAATAGCAGGATTTTGCACCTGCATCAGTTTTCCATGTTTTTCTGCAGTCCAGTTAATGAGAGGAGTGCTACCGTGTCTCCCACACTGCCTTCCTGAGCTGCTTTGCCTCAAGGGATCTATCTTGACTGTGGCTATACAAAGTCAGGTGCCAGACACCCACTTTGTCCCTCCTCCCCCTCCCCCACTATCAGCACCTCGATTATTATGTGCAGTGTAGTATACTTTAGTGTGGTGAAGATCGGTGAGCCTCAGAAGTACCAGATGGGTTATTATCATTTCATCCCTGGTCACTTTGGCACCCCTTTACTGCCAAGTGCACCACTGAAATGAGTTTTGTCTCTGACCATGCAGGATCCTTTGACCCCTAGGTATGTCTGCCTCACTCGCAAACATCCCCTATTTTCCCTATGGGTATATAAGACTTGAGTATGGATGGCATTTGAATTACTGGAGGATACCACGAAATGTGTGATAACTACACTCCTGGAAATTGAAATAAGAACACCGTGAATTCATTGTCCCAGGAAGGGGAAACTTTATTGACACATTCCTGGGGTCAGATACATCACATGATCACACTGACAGAACCACAGGCACATAGACACAGGCAACAGAGCATGCACAATGTCGGCACTAGTACAGTGTATATCCACCTTTCGCAGCAATGCAGGCTGCTATTCTCCCATGGAGACGATCGTAGAGATGCTGGATGTAGTCCTGTGGAACGGCTTGCCATGCCATTTCCACCTGGCGCCTCAGTTGGACCAGCGTTCGTGCTGGACGTGCAGACCGCGTGAGACGACGCTTCATCCAGTCCCAAACATGCTCAATGGGGGACAGATCCGGAGATCTTGCTGGCCAGGGTAGTTGACTTACACCTTCTAGAGCACGTTGGGTGGCACGGGATACATGCGGACGTGCATTGTCCTGTTGGAACAGCAAGTTCCCTTGCCGGTCTAGGAATGGTAGAACGATGGGTCCGATGACGGTTTGGATGTACCGTGCACTATTCAGTGTCCCCTCGACGATCACCAGTGGTGTACGGCCAGTGTAGGAGATCGCTCCCCACACCATGATGCCGGGTGTTGGCCCTGTGTACCTTGGTCGTATGCAGTCCTGATTGTGGCGCTCACCTGCACGGTGCCAAACACGCATACGACCATCATTGGCACCAAGGCAGAAGCAACTCTCATCGCTGAAGACGACACGTCTCCATTCGTCCCTCCATTCACGCCTGTCGCGACACCACTGGAGGCGGGCTGCACGATGTTGGGGCGTGAGCGGAAGACGGCCTAACGGTGTGCGGGACCGTAGCCCAGCTTCATGGAGACGGTTGCGAATGGTCCTCGCCGATACCCCAGGAGCAACAGTGTCGCTAATTTGCTGGGAAGTGGCGGTGCGGTCCCCTACGGCACTGCATAGGATCCTACGGTCTTGGCGTGCATCCGTGCGTCGCTGCGGTCTGGTCCCAGGTCAACGGGCACGTGCACCTTCCGCCGACCACTGGCGACAACATCGATGTACTGTGGAGACCTCACGCCCCACGTGTTGAGCAATTCGGTGGTACGTCCACCCGGCCTCCCGCATGCCCACTATACGCCCTCGCTCAAAGTCCGTCAACTGCACATACGGTTCACGTCCACGCTGTCGCGGCATGCTACCAGTGTTAAAGACTGCGATGGAGCTCCGTATGCCACGGCAAACTGGCTGACACTGACGGCGGCGGTGCACAAATGCTGCGCAGCTAGCGCCATTCGACGGCCAACACCGCGGTTCCTGGTGTGTCCGCTGTGCCGTGCGTGTGATCATTGCTTGTACAGCCCTCTCGCAGTGTCCGGAGCAAGTATGGTGGGTCTGACACACCGGTGTCAATGTGTTCTTTTTTCCATTTCCAGGAGTGTATATTACTGGTAACTGCTGAATAAAATTATGTAACCAAAAGTAATATGTATTTATGCTAATGAAATATATTTTGAAATATTTATAATTCTGTTTCAACTTAGACTATCAGTAGAAGAGAACTTGAATGTAAAATGTAAGAAATTAATTAAAGCTGCCACCACAGTCCTAGCAAATGATGAAGTTAAAAAACCGTGACGGTTCATGAAACAATAAGACTCCTAATGAGCAAAGAGAATTCAAGGATGTAAATCTGCATCTACATGTACATCTGCACCAATACTCTGCAAACCATAGTGAGGCATATGGCTGAGGATACATCCCATTGCACCATTTATTAGGTTTTCTTGACATTTCATTCACTTATGGAATGTGGAAAGAATGTTTGTTTGAATGTCTCCATGCATGCAGCAATTACTCAGATATTTAAGGCTGATTCTTGGAACTTTGTTGATAGACTCTCTTGGGATAGTTTACGTCTCTACCTCCAAGAGTCTGCCAGTTCAGTTTCATGAGTAACTCTGTGACACTCCCCCATGGATTCATCCTTGCTGTGGCAATTCATGCTGCTGATCCCTGCGTAAGTTCCTGTTTGGTGTGGGTCCCACACACTTGACCAATATTCTAGAATGGGTCACATGAGTGATTTGTATACAATCTCCTTTATAGAATGATTGCACTTCCCCAATAGTCTACCAACAAACCAAAGTCTACCTACTACCTGCTTTACCTACAAATGAGGCTATGTGATCATTCCATTTCATATCCCTGCCAAGTGTTACACCCAGGTGTTTGTATGCGTTGCCTTATTCCAACAGTGATAGATATATAGTCATAAGATACTAAGATTTTTTATGTACATGATTTTACATTTCTGAATGTTTAAAGCAAGTTGCCAATATTCGCATCACTTTGAAACCTTATCAAGATCTAATGAATATTTATGCAGCCTCTATCAAACAGAACTTCATCATAGATAAATGTATCATCTGCAAAAAGTCTGAGGTTACTATTAATATTGTCACACGTGTGTATCACATATGGAATAGGACCAGGAGAATAAAATAGTACATATCTCAGTGGTGAGATTATAGCAAGTGGTGGTATTCTACCTTGCTATTTCATTTTGATCTCATAGTGTACAGAACAAAATGTAGGACAACTAGAATATTTATGCTTAGAAAAAGATACAGAAAGTTTACATATAATTCTTCCTGAATACGTTTTCCTTAAGAATTAAATTTTATGGGGTGAAAATGATGTTATATAGTTAATGCAATTTTCTCTTTTGGTACTACTCAATGAAATAACAAATAAGTTTCATTAGCATTTCCTTCACATAATTCCTAAATGTATTGGTTACATTTCTAACTGATTTATGGTAGTACATTTTCCACACCATCATGACTGCTATTAGATTATTTGTTTAGCAAATGCATGTTTGTCTTGGCTCATGTATCACTGTTGTACATTTCTACATTTGTTGTAAAAATATCTAGTTTTCTCCCTAAAGAGAATTAACCTTTTTTGGACTGAGCAGTACCCACATTTTTTGAAGTATTTATGTCACATTACTGCCTGAACAATCTGAGTATATAACAGTGACTGCTCAGCTTACTTAGCAGTTACTCTCTATAGTGGTATCACTGAAGACTGCTATCAATCCACATTCACAAAAATTTTTCTCTGTTATTTATTCAGCTTCTTTACCTCCAATTTTTAAAGGGCTTGGCAATTTCTGGATGGAGAGAAGAGCATACGATCTGTCTCGTGCATGTTAAGCAACAATTTATTCTTGTGGAGCCAGGAGAGAAAATTATTTACTGTGTCATTAATTCTCAAAGAACTTAATGTATTGCCAGTTCCCTGTATTTACATTCTAGAAACAGTTTCATTTGTCAGAAGAACGATCTGTGTGCTACAAATAGGGAAACACACAACAATGACACACAAACCAAGGCAATCAATCATTAGCTGAGCCACAAATTGAGAAAAAATCATGATGGGGGTGAGGAATATGGGCAGCCTACTCTTCAACAAACTACTCTGATCTATTACAAATAAAATCATTCTTTTAGAAATAATATAAAGCAAATGCTAATGAAACCCACTTTTTATTCTGTTGCCAAGTATCTGAAGACAGACTATCCTCTTCCACATATCAACGTTTGTATTCATATGCTGGAAACCATTGTGAAACACATGGCACATGGTACTTCCCATTGTACCAGCTTAATGGCTGCCTGTTTCATTCACTTATGAACCACAGGAAAAATGATGGTTTAAATGCCTCTGTGTGTGCTGTAATTAATCTAATATTGTCCTCACAATCCCTATAGGAATGATATGTAGGGAGTTGTAGTACATTAAAAGATTTGTCATTTAAAGCTGGTTCTTGAAACTTTGTAAATAGGCTTTCTTGGGATAGTATTTGTCTGTCTTCAAGTTTCTGCGAATTCTGTTCTTTCAGCATCTTTCTGACACTCTCCTATGGGCTGGACAAATCTGCGACCATTTGTCCTGCCCTCCTTTGTATCTGTTCAATACCCCTGTTGGTTCCATTGGTACAGGTCCCACCCTCTTGAGTGATATTCTAGGATAAGTTGCACACGTGATCTGTAAGCATTATGCATTGTAAACTGATTGCATTTTATTTGTATTCTACCAATTAACTGAAGCCTGCCACATGCTTTTTCTATGACTGAGCCTATGTAATCCTTTCATTTCATATCCACACAAATAACTGCACCCAGTTGAATTCCATGTAACTCATTGATATAAGATACTATGCTTTTTAGTTTTGTGAAGTGCATAATTTTACATTTATGAACAATTACAGCAAGTTATCGGTGTCTGCATCACTTTCAAATCTTATCAGGATCTGACTAAATTTTATGTAGCTTTTTTCAGATAGCACTTCATTAAAGATAACTTCATCATCTTTATTGAGTTTTATTCATATAAGCTGTTTGTCAACACTTCTTCTAATATGTATGCCATTCAGCTTTGAAATAATGCAAGAATTTAATTTGGGCAATAGCCCCTTTTCTTTGTAAAGGAATATTTGAAAGTGGAGTTCAGTATTTCTGCTTTTTGCCTTGTAGTTTCAATTTTTGTGTCATCCATGAGTGCCTGGACACTAGCTTTGCTATGACTAACAGTCTTTACATATGACCAGAATTTCTTTTGTTTTGAGAGAGATCCTTTGATAATAACCTGCCATGGCAGTTGTTGAAACCTTCATACACTGCCCTTTTGACAATCAAACATGTCTGATGCGGTATCTCCTTATCCATAACCCTAATATAAATCCTAAGAAAAGTATGTTCTGAAAGTACTCAGTGCTCAACTATGCACATAATTTTCTTTTAGTTTTGTATCTTGTTCTAAGCATAAATATTCTTGTTGGGCTATACTTTGTAGAGCTGTACACTTTTAGATCCGTGCGCCATTCAAATAATTTAACATTTATGTATTTATATGTATCATAATCTATGTATTAATATGTACTGTTTGTAATTTTGTATACTAATGTAGCAACTGGATATTCAGTCATATCTATGTTCCATAGCTACTCTCATTTTTGTAACAAAATGCATGCAGGTATTTTATCCTGTTTTCATTTATTAACTGTTTAAGGTAAATTGTACTTTTATTGTTGTAAGTACTAAACAGTTTTATTCTAGTAGCAACTGTGTTATCTTTGTATAAGAATTTTTACTATGTATTTCATTTTTTGTTGTTACCAGACCCATATCTTTGATGAAATCAATATAAGATTACTGGGCTTCAAAAGATAAATAAAACCAATTGTCCTATGTGTCAGATTGGAAAAGAAAATTTTTGTCATCTACAAATAAAACAGGAAAAATATTTGGATGGTTTAATGGAAGATCATTGATAAGAAGTGAGAAAAGAAGAGGGAATCCAGTACTGAGCCTTGTGGGACTCCCCAGCTTATCAGTGCTTTGTCAGAGCACTTTTTTTGCATTTTCTATTTGTGATTTCTACCACTTGCTTTCGGTTGCTAAGATATAGTTGAAACTGCCAATTTTTTCTACCTCTAATGCCACATGTTTGTAACGTCAGAAGCAACAGTGAATGACTTGTGAGAGGAAAAGCCTTACTTGGTAACACAGGAAAATTCCTTTTGAGTGAAGATTTTAATAATTTGACCAGCAAAACTGAAAAGTGCATAATTAACAGTCCTGCTTTTATGAAATCAAAACTGGTGTTTGGTCAACAATTCCATTTTACCAAGAAATGGTGTTATTTGACCACAGATGATGTTCTCAGTTATCTTACATATAGCTGTGGATATGGCAATAGGATAATAATTGATTACTGTCCCCCATCTTGAAGACTAAAATTATCTTTGCAGTCTTTAATACTGCGGAGACACGTCCTTTCTTTATTAATGTATTTATTGCACTACATTGGGCTGTGGTAATTTCCACAGAAATATACTTTAGTAAATATGAGCAAAATTATTGTTTAGCTCTTTTGATTTGGGTGTATCGAGCAGTGGTCAGTGAAGGCTGTCAGTGCGGAATCTTCAACTACATGTTTTATTGTCTAGTAGCTTCACAATTACACTTGGAAGAAACTATTGTTCCCTGACAATACAAGTCAGCACATTTAGCACAGTTTGATTGTATTCTATTTATGGTAGACTAGATTTTGTGAGACTTGCTAAGCCCAGGTGGTGTGGTGGTAAGGCAAGGCATATTATGAAAGGCAGGGGTAGCCTGTTTAGCACTCCTCATTCAACTAGGCTGAATCTGTTTTCATCCAAAATTACTGTTGTCTTTAAGTGTAAATGCTTAAGAGTGCAATCTGGTTCTCTTACTGCCAGGGATGTACTGATGGATTTGTAGAAGTGTGTTGTTCTAGATATTTTTGAATTTTCTAATGACTTATTTCTCTTGGAAACAGAAGGGGGCTGGGGGAGCCAGTAGGTTGGGTGGCCCTCATTGTGCCCATTATGAGGTGCCTGGTTTGATTTAGTTGGACATCAATATGACTAGTGTCAGCCAAACTTGGGGGGGGGGGGGGGGGTCTTGTACTATTGTTGGATAGACTGGGGCTAAAGGTGAAGTCCAAAGTGACACCTGAAGTTTCCCATGAAATGCCAGCCAATTTCCACAAGATGTTGTTATAAGTGCTAAGTTTGGTATCTGTGTTTGACAGATGATTTTTGAAGCTGAGTAATGCATCCATGGTGACATCTAAATACTTTGGACGTTGATTGTGGGACAATAGTTTGTTTTCAGTGTAAATACTGAATTCTCTGTTGGCTAACTTGTTGTTGAGGTGTAATGTACAGACTTCTGTCTTTGTGGCACTAGGTTGTCATCTCCAATGGAAAAAAGTATTTAACAACAAATTTCAGGTCCTTTGTCAAGGTGTTCTAGTATGAGAGTGTCACAGCCTCCTTTGTACATCTTGTTTATAAACATCTATTTCTGACATTCAATGTAAAGTGGCTAGGAGGTGCTCATCTTTTGTGACCAGTTCATTCATCTATTCTGAACCCATTTATTTTGTCTTGTGAAAAGTCTTGCATACAAGATGCCTGTTAAAGCTGAAGAACTTGCTCAAAGAAAACATAAGCAGGATTTACAGTGTTAATCCCAATAAGACCCTGTATAACTTCCTTTCATCTAATGTGTTATGTGACTTTCATGTCTAATCACATCCCATAATATCTTTTTCTATCTCTCCTCAAATGAATAACAGCCATATTTGTAAAGAATGTCAATATTCCAATTCTTATTTTATGTCCATCTATTCATTTCCACTTAATAACTATGTACCTTCTTATGTTTTTATTTGATTGAACATTAATGTGACAATTTTCTAATTTTACAAACAGTTCCAAAACATGAGGAACGATAAGAACAAAATCTAGGTAAGATGAGGGTGATCAAAATGTCAAACTCTTCTTTGCTTTTTTCTTTACATCCATGGTAATTTTAGTAGTATGTATTTTCTTTATTTTTTTGTGCATGAACCAAAGACAATTTATTTTGCATGTGAGATTCATAAAATGCATTTGTACTTACAGTTTCTTTGAATCCTGAGCTTCCCTTACTTCAGATTCTAGATCTCTGCTCAGCTGTTGTTCATTAACAACTACATTCATCTCCAAAATTTTCTTGTCAAGAGCACCATTTTCTTTTCTGACAGTAGTAATTTTCATGTCTATCTCTTTGGCCATTTTGTCTAATTCTCTTAATTTTTTCTCATATTGCTGCCAATAAATTAATTGCACATTTTAGAAAATTAATTCTTTGACTTGTAAAATTTATGTACATGTACAACAAATTTTATTTTATTTGTTGAGAAATAAATGATGTGTAAGAAACTTACATCTTTAATTATAGCTATTTCCTTATCAACTGGAAGAAGCCCTTTAGTATCACTTTCACCTTTTGCACTTCTTTTAAGATATTCCTGCATTTCCTTTGTCACCTTTAAAATTATAGAACAAAAAAATTTTAGTGCATATTAATGCCTTAAAAAGTAATAATTTTGTGTTGTGTAAGGTACTTTATTTAAATTCATACCATAATAAAACACTGATCATATAGTTAGTCAAATGTATACTTAATAAGAAATAACATTGATTAAACTTTGTAATTAATGGGTCATTTTGAATGAATGATTCACAATGAAGTGACTACAGTACTATACTTTGGACATGAGTTTAATAATTTGAAGCAAAGTGAACTAGGTGTTCAGATTTTATTTTGACAATTGTTAAGCATTGTTGTTCAAAGTCCAAAAATAAATGCATTTGGAAAGTCTTATGATACTGCTGTAACATAAATTTGAGACACTGAAATGAATAACAAAAATAACCTGTGATATGATTGTATAAAATAGGTTGTTTTCTGAGAACAGAACTTTCCATTTCTTTTTGTTTCAACTGCAGCATACGGAAAACAAATTTATTCTAACAGGTAACATTGTACTCTTTGAGATTTATTGTGAAAGTTAGTGATAATACTTATATGAAATAATTGTACTGGGAGAAGTGATGTTATTTTTACAACAGTCTGCTCTGGAGTGGTATCAGTGAATTTATGGAGTGAAGTGGTGCCTTGTTTTGCAGAAATGAGCCCAATGGACTTAGGATGTGGTGTTTTGTAATATAAAAGAATAAAGGATAATGATATTTAGCTAAAATTTACTTTATTATTTAATTATGGTACTTTTCTTCCATTACGTAATATAATGATAAAATAATGTAGTATAACATTTTAAAACTCAGAGCTACACTCAAATAACCTGTTCTGTCTCACTGTGTAAGGCTTGAAGTTTGTATAGCTTTCATTTGGACTGGTGCAGTAAGTTATCAAAATTTTAATGTTACACAGGTATTATCTGATTTATGTAGAAAGCAAATAACTTCTATTTTAATGAGTGGCTGCAAACTCATAATTCAGGTTTAAGAAAAAAATACCATTGTGTCTATGTAGAATCACAGCCTTCCGAAATGCCTTCACAAAAGAAGATGAAGTAAATATTCCAGAATTTGAAACAAGAAGAGATGCTAACATGAGTAACACAGAAGTAAATATCCTCGGAATAGTGAAGCAACTTAAATCACTTAATAAAAGCAAGTCTTCTGGTCCAGACTGTATACCGATTAGGTTCCTTTCGGAGTGTGCTGATGCATTAGCTTCATACTTAACAATCATATACAACTGTTCACTCGACAAAAGATCCATACCCAAAGACTGGAAAGTTGCACAGGTCACCCCAATATTCAAGAAAAGTAGTAGGAGTAATCCACTAAATTACAGGCCCATATCATTAATGTCGATATGCAGCAGGATTTTAGAACATATATTGTGTTTGAAGATAATGAATTACCTCGAAGAAAACGGTCTATTAACACACAGTCAACATGAGTTTGGAAAACATCGTTCTTGTGAAACACAACTAGCTCTTTATTCACATGAAGTGCTGAGTGCTATTGACAAAGAATTTCAGATTGATTCTGTATTTCTTAATTTCCAGAAGGCTTTTGACAGTGTACCACACAAGTGGCTCATAGTGAAATTGCGTGCTTATGGAATATCGTCTCACTTATGTGAATGGATTTGTGATTTCCTGTCAGAGAGATCACAGTTCATAGTATTTTGACGGAATGTCATCGAGTAAAACAGAAGTGATTTCTGGCGTTCCCCAAGGTAGTGTTATTGGCCCTTTGCTGTTCCTTATCTATATAAATGATTTGGGAGACAATCTGAGCAGCCGTCTTCGGTTGTTTGCAGATGACGCTGTCATTTATTGACTAATACAGTCATCAGAAGGTCAAGACAAACTGCAAAATGATTTAGAAGAAATATTGGAATGGTGTGAAAAGTGGCAGTTGACCTTAAATAATGAAAAGTGTGAGGTCATCCACATGAGTGCTAAAAGGAACTCGTTAAACTTCGGTTACACAATAAATCAGTCTAATCTAATAGCCGTAAATTCAACCAAATACCGAGGTATTACAATTAAGAACAACTTTAATTGGAAGGAACAAATAGAAAATGTTGTGGGGAAGGCTAACCAAAGACTGCTTTTTATTGGCAGAACACTTTGAAAATGTAACAGACCTACTAAGGAGACTGCCTACACTATGCTTGTCCGTCCTCTTTTAGAATACTGCTGCAGAGTGTGGGAGCCTTACCAGATAGGACTGACAGAGTATATTGAAAGAGTTCAAAGAAAGGCAGCATGTTTCATATTATCACAAAATATGGGAGAGATTGTCACAGAAATGATACAGGATTTGGGATGGACATCATTAAAAGAAAGGCATTTTTCATTGCAATGGAATCTTCTCACGAAATTCCAATCACCAACTTTCTCCTCCAAATGCAAAAATATTTTGTTGACACTGACTTACATAGGGAGGAACAATCACCAAGGTAAAATAAGGGAAATCGGAGCTTGTACGGAAAGATATAGGTGTTCATTCTTTCCACACACTATACGAGATTGGAATAATAGAGAAATTGTGAAGGTGGTTCAATGAACCCTCTGCTAGACACTTAAATGTGATTTGCAGAGTTTCCATGTAGATGTAGATGTAGAATAGTGACTGCTGTATTTGACACTTGTTTTTGTTCCTTTTAGACACAGTTACAGAACATGTTTGCAATCATACTAGAGTATGGACTTGCATCTCATATGTGTCTAAGATGTGCAGATTTTAAAGGTGGTGAATGTGTGGTAGGAACATGTGATGACTGAAAACAAATTCTGTCATTGTGTCTTAAAGAAATAAAATGAAGTGCATCACTATTCAGTGGCTGGGTAATATTGATCCATGTGCACTTTAGATATGGTAAAGTAATGTTAGACATGGTTTGAAATGTGACTTTATGATGGACATTCTAAATAGACATTGTATTATGCGAACGCTGTTGGTTTTTGCAGAATGATGCTTGTGGCAGTGACATTGCCTTTATGAACAGACAGTATTGTCATCGGTTTAGAACTGAACTGCTTTACATAAACTATGAATTTAATATTACTCATTTTCTAGACTATGGTATATGAGGTATGGCTAAAACACTAACCACCAATGTGGAAGCTGTGAACTGTGTTGCTACATAAGTGACTGTTTTCATGGGAACAGTATTATTGTGAACCATGAAAATTGACAGTAGATGGACTGTCTAACTTCGAAATTGGTAAATTATAGCAAATGGAATGTTAAACACGATGTATGGACTGTGCCAAAGTATCATGTGTGAAAGTTTCAGTTGAACTAATATGACCCTCAGGTGTTGCATAAACAGGTACTTTGTTCTGGCCTACAACAAGTGGATGCTATGCAACTTATTACCACCGCCAGCTGAAACAGGATGTAAGGAAGGGGGATATATTAATGGCAATGACACGACTGGATGAACTTATAGGACTCATATCAGGAACTTCAAACTGCTTCTACTGCTGTCACCACATCACTTACTTTACTTTTACTTTACACGTGGCTAAGGCCTTATCGACCATACACCTGCTCTACGAGCCTCTTCCAATTATTTCTATCCAGGGAAATTGTTGTCCAATCAGAGTTGATGCCCATCCTAGCTGCATCTTCCCGGATATTCTCCATCCACCTAATTCGAGGTCTTCCTCTTCTTCTCTTTCCTTCTAATTTCTTAGTGGATGCTATTTTGGGTAGTCTCTTCTCCGGCATCCTTGCTACATGACCAGCCCAGTTCAGTCTTCTTTTCTTTAACATATCCACAATGGTACTATGTTTGTACAGCTCCCGTAGTTCTTCATTTTTCCTTATCCTCCACTCCATGACATTTTCATCGAAGATTGGTCCAAATATTTTTCTTAGTATTTTTCTTTCAAATATCAACAGTTTTTCTTCATATTTTTTCCTGAATGTAATAGCTTCACATCCATATAATGCTACTGGTACAATAGTTGACTGATAAAAACGGATTTTGAATTCAGTACTAAGTGATCTCATCCTTAAAATTTTGATACAGCTGTAAAAAGTTCTATTAGCTGCTGCTAGACGGGCGTCTATTTCTATTTCTGCTCTATTGTCTCTGCTAAAAAGACTCCCTAAGTACTTGAAGTGGTCAACTGCCTTGAAAGTGAGACCATTTACGGTCAGTGGTGTATTCTTTTGGAGTTTTTTACTTATGACTAGGTATTCTGTCTTTTCTTCATTCACATGAAGTCCAGCTTTCTCAGCTATTTTGTAATAATTTTGCATCATCCTGATTAATTCAGCTTTTGAAGTGCTTATTAAGGCTACATCATCTGCATAAGCAAGTCTAGTAATGTTCCGTCCCTGCAGTTGGATCCCTTGTGGATTAGTTTTGGTGAATTCTCTATCAATCTTCCCTAAGATAATATTAAATAGAATAGGTGAGATGGCATCCCCTTGTCTCAGTCCAGTGTACACCTTAAAATTTTCAGTCTCTCCTGCAGGTGTCTTAACTTTGCATATGGTTTCTTCCAAACACATTTTAACTAATTTGATTACTTTTAATGGTATTTCAAATTCTTTCATGGTTTTTAAGAGTGTCTGTCAGTGTATGCTATCATAGGCCTTCTTGAAGTCTATAAATAGAATATGGATATCTACATTAAATTCCCATGCCTTCTCATTTATTTGTCTCAATGTGAATAAGTGATCCAAAGTGGATCTGTTAGTGTGGAAACCACATTGGTAGTCCCCAATCAGTTCTTCGGTTATGGGAATCAGTCTGTGTAGTATACACATCGACAAAATTTTCTACGTGACATCGAGTAGGGCAATTCCTCTGTAGTTATCACAGACAAGGGGATCATTCTTCTTAAAGATGGGGCATATAATTGCAGTTTTCCAATCGGCCGGTATGTTTTCTGTCTCCCAAATTGTTTCAATTAAGGAATGTAGTTCTATTTCCAATTGTAGTCCTCCATTTTTTTAAAAGCTCAGCATATACCTGGTCTTCCCCACAGGCCTTGTTGTTCTTTAATTTCTTTATTGTTTGTCTTATTTCATCATGCTAACCCAAAACAGATAAGACTCAAAACCATTCCTCTCTTCGAGAAACTCACAATGGTAAACAATTTAATTTCTTTTTGCTTTGTAATAGACTATCTCTTAATGTTTCTCTCTCTAAATAAAAATAGTGTATTGTAAAGACTGTTCACCTTCTGTGATTGTTGACCTCATCACCAATAGTAGTTATTGTCATCATTTATTTGTTTTTGCTTTTCAGTGTATTTGTACTATTGTTGCATGCATTGTATGTGTCTTTTGGTGGGGTGTGCTTTGAAGTGCACATACAGTTGTTTAGGCAGGAGAATTTATGTGTTGCACTGTGAAATGTGGCCAGACATGTAAGTTGCGGCATCCACCATCGAAGTTATTTATCCTGACCAATTACAAAGAAGTAAGTTATTTGCCATTGTTTTAAGTTAGTGTGTTGGAGGGAACTTATAACGTTATTTGTCTATGGTTCATTTAAATTTTTATAATTTTTTTTTTTTTTGCATATTGGTACTATATTTTCTGTAGATGTAAAGTGAAGTGTGCTATACTGGAGTTGAAAGTGCTTTGCATTATATGTGATCAATGTATGTAAAATACTATGTAAATTGTTTATTATATTAAATAATTTTCTAATGACATTTTGTATTTAAAAATATTTGTGTATATAAATTGTTCATGTTGATGTAAATTTGACAATTTAAGAAATGGTCACACTTAGGCACAATGTAAGAAATAGGTGTTACGTAAAAGCTAGTGTGCTTTTGTTTGAAGCGAAAGTGGCTCTGGGGAGTGGAAATGGTGACAAGGGTGAATTGGTGTGCTACCTAGAGCAAGCATGGGGAATAAGTCACACACTCTGTAGGCAACAGTGACTGAGGCAACATCTTTGTGTAGCAGGAGAAACTTTGCCTGCAAATTTGCACAAAAATACCTTGGATGAAGACTGCAAACAGCTTACGGCACAGCTGTGAGTTGTTGGGCTACTGTCTGTAAAACTGAACAATGCCAAGAAGAAAAATTGAGCCCATACAGCAAGATACTTGCAGGTCACCCTGTGAGTAGTGTTGCCATCATAATTGTTCACCACACCCAAGCCTATAGCCACCAGATAAGATGTTTTTGTATTTTTACTTTTGTACAGTGTGAACCATTAATTTAAACTGTATTTTAATAATCATTATTGAACTTCAAAGAAACTGGTTCACCCTGTTATTTCATCCTAATCATACACCTATATAGGGTTCCTTCCTGGCATTTGATTAATCCGAGTATCCTATTTTACAGACTTATGAAGTGACAAGTTAATATAAAGAGGTACCATTCAAATTGTTTTTGTGTAAATAACAAAATAGTTTTCTGAACTATTGTAAAGTGTTACAGTAAAAGTTTGCTTACACAAAATTCAGTCTGAGTGAAGCCAAGTTACTAAAATCTGTTAAATGACTATACAGAATTAGTTCAAAGAGTAATAGTTTTTGAAGGTAAATTCCAATAAGAAAGAGGTTCTCTTGAAGTGAAATGTGCAGTATAAAAAGTGTGTGCTTTCATATCGAAGTATTTTAGTATTTAAGTTTGTTGATTATGGAAAGTGCTTTTCTAAAGATCCCCCCTGGCCAAATTGTTTTAGCTTCTTTGAAGTTACCTTCTGGGCTTTTACTCTTTTAAAACATAATATATAAGGGTGCAGTCCAACATTGTTTAAGTGGAGTAATCTTTATTTGAAGAAACAAATTAAACAGCAGCGAGAAAGTAGGCAAAATTCATATTTCTGCTTTTCCAATATTTCACTGTTTCATTGCCTGGTTAGGCTGGTGACCATTAGTACATGTTTTAAACCACTAAATGAACTTGGAACTGAGCTGTCCTAGTTTCACTATACTATTATTCATACTGCATTCATATCTAACCACTCAGTAAGATCTTAGGACAAGAAGTGAATAGTCTGATTTACTTATCCATTTGACACAACACACGGTCAAATCCAGTAAAAAGAGTAACTCTATTGATTAGCTTTCCCTATTAATGGTACTATACTCCCATAGTGCACTTTATTTGGAAACTGAACTACATGTTAGTAAGAGAGTTATACATGGCAACATAGAGAGAGGGTTTTCTGTTATTTAGGTATAAGCAGTTAAGCACAGTTATACATTTTACAGACAGGTAGGATTCTTTTGGAAGAAGTATAAAGGTCTCAGAAGCATGAATTTGTTAAAGCAGTAAGAGAAAGGTACAACAGTATAAATTATTATGTATGTGGTTTAAGAAATTGTTAAAAACAGACAAAGATAAGTATATGCAGTATAAAGAAGTAATACAGGAGGATAAGAGTGATGACACTTTTGTAAACAGTGATCAGGAGTAGGACAGAGAGGAATCAATTTTACTGATGAAAAAGCAGGTAGAAAATATTGATTTGTGGAATGAGACTTCTATGCTATTAAGCCGATCTCAGATTAAGAAAGAAGTAGATTCAGAGGAGGAAGACAAGAGGGTAGACAATAATCAACAAAATGGACAACAACTGATAGATTTGTATGCATTACTACACAGTATGCACACACAGCTGATAGCACAAAATAAGAACACTTCAATATTAAGTGAACAAATGCAGGCTCAAAATGAAAAACTTGAAAGTCAGAATAAAATTAGTCGGGAACAGGCTAAAAACACTGCCAGTATAAATGAAAAACTTAAGAAGTGGAGTGAACAAATAGAAAGGAATAACCAAAAGTTAGAAAAAAGTTAATAATAAAATAGGTTTCCTGGATGAGGAACTTATTAACATGAAGAAAGATGTGAAAAATTCAGGTGAAACTGTTAATAAGATACAGGCAGAAATTGTGGACATTAATGACAGGTTTGAAACCAAAATACAGGAACAGGTTGAACCTATGGTAAGAGTCAAAGTTTGAGGAAAAGATTTCCCATGTTAAGAAAACAATAATGAAAGTGCATGAAGAACAGATTTCTCAACTAAGAATGACTGTTCAAGAGACAGAGAAAAACCTAGAAAGGAAAGTAGAGCATTGTGAAGCCAAGTGTCACAATAACACTTCCAGTATAGAATAAAAACTTTGTGACCTAAAAAGAAAGATTACGTGTAATGGCCCTTATGCGGTACACTGAACACCAATTCGCAAGGTACTAGAGGGTGAAGAAAAATTTGACCTTTACCGAAAACACAGTGGATTACCCCCTGTGGATTTTATTAAGAACTGTGAAAGGCTATTTCCTGAAAATATCACACATCAGGAAAAAATAAATATCATAATTAAGTGGTTTAGCTGGAGATGCTAAACAATGGGGTATTAACTTAGGTACTGAATCAATGACTTTCTGTGAATTTAGACAGAAATTGTTACATGAGTATTGGTCCAAGCAGGTACAAAATAGCCTCTGGCATGAGTTTATAATGGTGAGAATGTTACATGATAAAGGCCAAATGAAAATGAAAGAATTTTGTGAGTCATGGTACAGGAGATCGACTCACTTCAGGAATTGAAGGCGTTATTCTGAGATCATGGGAACTCTGGAAGAAATTACCAGAAGACTCCAAAACATACGTGGGCAGTAACTACCATATTTTTTCTGCATTTTTAGAAAAAGTGATTGACGAAGACCACTGGTGAGAAAACAAATTCTGGCAGAATAATAACTGCCGTAATGAAAGAAACGATAGGAATGGCAGCAGTGATGAGCAGAATAATAACCAGTATCTTGTTAATACTGTTCAAAAAGGAAGAGGCAGAGGAAGATTTTCCTATAACTATCACGGAAGAGGAATAGACCGCGAAATAACTCCCATATGGAGGAGTTAAACTAAATAAAATGAATGCTGAGGGTCAGATGGATGTGGGAATAAGATACAGGAGGCCAAAATGCAAGAAATATTCTCGACATAGACAGAGAAGCTTTGATACGCTGCAGTACAGTGCAGATGAGAGGCCGGGCACTAGGCCTGCTGTGACAAATGGTACTGCAGGTGAATCACAGTAGGCTAGCAACAGACATATTTCATGTGCTAGCAAGTCACTGCAGCAGACTACTGTAGCGAGAATTAATTCAATAGCAGTGCACATGGTGAGTGACATCACAGGGCAATCAGCTGAGGCTGTGAGTAAGCCAGTAGGCAGGGCATCGCCTGCTGTAATCAATTCAGAGGCTACGGACAGACAACATGCAATAACTGGGATGGAGGAGAGTTTGTACAGAATTGATAATTGGCATATACAGATGAGCCATCTGTATGATGGTATAAAGCAGTGTAACAAAAAGGAAGACAGCATTAAAATAACCAGAAAGGAGGTAAAGGAGAAAGGTTTGTTGTCTGTAGCCGCTCTTGAGCTGGCAATACAATTAAGTTAAAAAGCACTATGCAGAGGACACGTGTCACTAATGTTAGAGAAAATGAAGAGGTCATAAGCAGACATGAAGTAGAAGATGCATATTTACACTTTGCTGAAGAATCATTCGTTACAACGAATCTGCGGGTAACGTTTCTGTCATTTATAAGCCTCGTTTGAAGGAAAACGAACTTGCACGATTGATATAAACCCACAAAGATTATAATGTTTAAATTAAGTGGAGGCATATGATGTCAGGGAAGATAAGGAAGACAGTTCTGATGAAGACGAACCATCTGCCTGCTACAAAAGATAAACAAGAGCAACTCATTACTATAGAATGAATCCAGAAATGCATGAATTACAAGACTAGTGATGATCTAGAGTTCTCAAAGAAATTGAGAAGGGGTTTCATGTTAGAAGCTGACAGTTGTAGCGAAGATGCCGACTTAAATGAAAATGATGAAATCAATCAATCTTGTGATTCAAAATTGGAGGAAACAAAGCTTTCTGAGAAACTCTGTCTGATAGAAATGAGAATGCCAGAGAATGAGAATATGCCATGTGAAAAGTTGCTGAAACTGGACAGAGAACAGGAAAAAGTAGTTAGTCAAGAGGAAATAAAATTTGTAAATGACGAGAGCTGCGAAGAAGCAGTAATGTCAATACAGATCCGGAAGACATAACGGATCCTAAGAAAAACGAACCACCAGACGAAACAATTAGTAAACAGAAACAACTAAAGATTGTAAAGGATTCTGCGATCAGAAAGAAGAAAGAACCAGCCAACTTAGAATGTAAAGAGATGAATGCCATTGCATGGGAAGATGTAATGGTAGACCAAGACTTATTGTGGGAAGTACAAGAGGCCAAGGAACTGAAAGTGATGAAACAAACCATAATCCCGATTGAGGTTTATGGTTACATTATTGGACACCGGTTCCCAGATTAGTGGGATATCTCAATCTTTCTACAAATACATTAAACAAAAACAAGGAGTAGTAGTAATGTCTGTACATGGAATCAGAATACTGGGCATGGCTGGAAATAAAAGAAACCAATTAAGTGCAAATTTTGACAGAATTTGTAATAAAAGGTTGTCCTTTTAGACATGATTTTCTGGTAATTTCAGAACTTAGCACCAAAACAATTATGGGCATAGATTGGCTACAGAAACAACAGGTAGTCATCAACTGTGCAAATGAGTTTGTTTGTGTCATGAGTGAGGAAGGGACTGTTAACATAGAGTTTGAAGAAACCGATGAAGAACCTGAACCAGAATTTCAATCTATGATGGTGGAGATAGATACCAATAATGAAGGATCATCAGAATTGTTTGAAGGTTATCACGTAAGAAGTATCAAAAGTTTAGATCAGATGTTAGAAGAATTTCGTAAAATTGTCACTGATATACTGTATCTGGATCCCGTTCAGACAAATGGGTTACTGAAAATATTGGATTAAAATTACACTGTGTTTTCAGATAATCCTGGTAGAATGTAAGATTTTGAGTATTACATGGAAATTATACCACAAAAACTGTTTTTCGTTTACCCGTATCCAGTAACAAAAGCAAGAAAACAGGCCATTCAAGCTGAAATTGACAAAATGCTTGAATGGGGAGTTATAGAGCATAGCAACAGTGAGTACACTACTCCACTAATTGTTGTAAGTAAGAAAGGATGGTTGGGTAAGAGTGGAAATTGATGCCAGGACTTTAAAGAAGATAGTGAAGAGGGAAACAGATCATCCTGAGTCATTACATGAAATATTGAAAAGATTCTATGATATCAAATATTTATCCAGGTTAGATCTGATGGTTGGGTACAGGCAAATCGCATTGGATGATGCTTCAAGAAAATATACAGCTTTTCTTTTTCCTAGCAATAGTTATCATTACAAGATCGTACCATTTGCTTTAAATACATTAGTTTCTGTGTTCATACATGCTTTGGATTGGATTTTAGGAAAGGATCTAAGCTGTAGACACACAATTTATGTGGATGATTTGTTGATAGCTACCAAATGGTGGAGGGAACATAGTGATTTATTGGAACAAGCATTTGTTGCATTACAGAAAGGAGGAATGACACTGAAGTTTAAGAAATGTAAACTAGTGAGAAAAGAAATCAAAACTTTTGGGACATATTATTACCACAGAAAGGACAGAGAAGGACCCTGAGAAGCTAAAAGCTATTGAAATGTGTACCCCTCCAAAGAACAGGAACGGTTAAAAGCTTATTTATGACTATGTGGGTTTTATAGAAAATTTGTAAAAGGGCAAGTTTTGACTAGTAAAGCTTTAAATAATTTGTTACAAAAGAATAGTGCATTCATTTGGACTGCTGAATGCTAAAGGGATTTTGAAAAAATAAAAATGAAAAGATAACATATTACATCACCCTGACTTGCCATTGCCATTCCACATAAGCAACTGTGGGACTGGAGTGGAAATCTTTCAGAAAGTGGAATCTGATGGGGAAACTGTTCACAAAATCATTGCCTTTGCAAGAAGGGCATTAACAAAATATGAACAAAATTATATTATTCCAGAAGAGGAGGGAAGGCATCCATTCTTTTCCACCTCCATAGTGAACTGAATATTTGGGTGGATTGAATTCAGGTGTTCCAAAATCCGGTTTAAATTCTCACTACCATGAGGCCAAACAACAAAAGTTCATCTACATATCTGAAATAACACACAGGTTTCAAGGTCGCTGACTCCTCAAAGTCCTCCATAAACAAATTGGCCACAATAGGTGACAACGGGCTTCCCATTGCAACTCCATCAGTCTGTTTGTAATACTGACCATAGAATAAAAAGTTAGTGGAAGTCAGCACATGTTGAAATAAATTTGTTAACTCGACACCAAACTTAACCTCAATTAGCTGCAACAAATCAGAGAGAGGAATGCGAGTGATATTAAGTGTTATTAAGGAAGCTGTTGAAATTAAACTGCCAAACAACCTTATAAACAGAGATGGTGGAATTTGTTTAAATGCTGCTTGGAATCCGAATCTGTCTCTCATCAAAAAACAGAGGGACAGAATTAGTGCTACATCACCAGTTGATTAATAGTCACTGTTGATATTTCTGATGTTGGTTATCTTTGGTTGTGTGTTGACTCTGCGGTTACTTGTTCTATGTGTGGTATCTTCCTTGTTTCTACTCTGTGAACTGAGGTATTAAATTCCCTTGCACATTGCTTCCTCCTTGCAATTTTGCCTTGAAAATGGCAGGGTGTGCTCCTGTTGAAATATCGGCAGTGGTCAACGACGTCACCTGGCAGCAAACCCGTAAGTTATTTGAACAATCAATTCGCCGGGAAAAGTTGAGGTCTCACATCACATTGTTTACCTCTACGGGGAGGAAATATATTGTTGCTTGCGGAGGTTGGATAATCTTCACATCAGTAGGGTAAGGTTGGAATGTGCATTATCATTTTTATTGAAGTGTGAAAATCATAGTGTGGTTCCAACGTTAGCTAAGGTTGTGCATTATATTAATTCTCCTGCCGACAATCACATCAAGCAATGTACTGGTTTAGCTCTTGTTCATGGAAGGATCCACTATACTCGCTGTCAATTAGATTTTGTTGCTAAGGAATTATTTCACGTTCATTTAATGATGGCATTTAATGTTTCTGAATTTTCATGGGGTTGGGTGGACAGTGCCTCTTGGTCGCAGTATGACTGGGAATTTCAGTCTGTATCTGCTCATCATTTGGCAAAGTTTGCATGTTTCCTTGGCTCAGTGTCTAATTCTAATTTTAATTCTCGACGCTGTGTGATCAATCTTACGGAGAAAATGTTTGACGACGCAGCTTTGTCTGTGCTAGGAAAAGGTTTGAATTTTGCACCGACACCTAAGAGTTTGCCAGTAGTTGATTTTATTAGTTGTATTGAACAGACTGTTTATAAACTACCTTCTGAGGCTGCGGAAGAGGTTAGGAGGGAAGCTTATCATGTGTTGACTGGAGCCTGTCCACCCAAGTGTAACATTACAGCAGCTGAAGCAGCTGCTTTATGTTCACTCAGAATGGATCCTGATGTTGTTATTTTACCTGCGGACAAGGGAAATGCCATGGTTTTGTTGAACAAGCTTGATTACATTCAAAAGATGCAGTGTATACTTTTTGATTCGGCGTATTGCAAAATCGATGCTGACCTACTAAGAGTGTTGAGAGAAAGACTAATAACCCCCTGAAGAAAAGTTCTTTGTCAGAGGAGACTATCAAGAGTCTTAATTCTTACTGTGCTTTATCACCTAGATTATATGGCCTCCCTAAGGTCTTTAAAGAGGCTGTCCTGTTGAGGCCTATTGTTTCTAATATTGGTGCTCTGACATATCGTGTAGCTAAACATCTTGCTAGTTTGTTGAGCCCACTAGTAGGTAGGTGTGAACACCACATTAAGAACTCTGCATATTTCTTACATCGATTGCAGGGATTACATCTGAATGACTCTGATATTTTAGTCAGTTTTGATGTGGTTTCTCATTTCACTCGCATTCCTCTCTCTGATTTGTTACATCTAATTGAGGTTAAGTTTGGTGTCGAGTTAACAAATTTGTTTTGAAATGTGCTGACTTCCACTTACTTTTTATTCAATGGTCAGTACTACAAACAGACTGATGGAGTTGCAATGGGAAGCCCGTTGTCACCTATTGTGGCCAATTTGTTTATGGAGGACTTTGAGGAGTCAGCGACTTTGAAACCTGTGTGTTATTTCAGATATGTAGATTAAATTTTGTTGTTTGGCCTCATGGTAGTGAGAATTTAAACCGGTTTTTGGAACACCTGAATTCAATCCACCAGAATATTCAATTCACTATGGAGGTGGAAAAGAAGGGATGCCTTCCCTTCCTTGATGTGTTGGTCAGAAGGAAGACTGATGGTACGTTGGGACATTCCGCCCCGTTTATTCAAAACCTACTCACCCTGACTTGTATCTGCAAGCTGATAGTTGTCACCATCCAGGTCAGCATGAAGGAGTACTTCATACCTTGGTTCACAGGGCCCATGTTATCTCAGACCCTGAAAGTTTGGTGTCTGAGCTACCAAATCTGTAAATCACCTTTCATCAGAATTGTTATAGTGAGAGGCAGATCAAATGTGTGTTGCGCTATCAGCCTTCTGTGCAACAGGTGAGGGATGATAGCAACGAAGTGGCACCTAAGTCTACGGCCTTTTTGCCTTATGCAGGAAGCATTTCCAACAGGATTGGTCATATTTTGTGGAAATATGATGTGAAATGTGTTTTTCGACCACCTTCGAAGATTAAGGCCCTGTTGGCGTCCGTAAAAGATGATCTTGGTTTGCGTAAGGCTGGTGCCTATTGTATTCCTTGGAGTTGTGGCATGTTATATATTGGTCAGATAGTCAGGACTGCGGAAGTCCGGTGTATTTAAAATAAGCATCAGACATGCTTACAACAGCCGAGAGATTCTGGCTTGCACGTCCAGCTATTGGGATAGTGTTATTAAGGAAGCTGTTGAAATCAAACTATCAAGCATCCTTATAACCAGAGATAGTGGATTTTGTTTAAATGCTGCTTGTAATCTGGCTCTGTCTCTCATCAAAACACAGAAAGACAGGATTAGTGCTACCTCACCTGTTGATTAATAGTCACTATTGATAGTTCTGATGTTGGTTACTTTGGTTGTGTGTTGACTCTGCGGTTACTTGTTCTGTGTGTGGTATCTTTCTTGTTTCTCCTCTGTGAACCGAGGTATTAAATTCCCTTGCACATTGCTTCCTCCTTGCAGTTGTGCCTTGAGAATGGCAGGGTGTTCTCCTGTCGAAATATTGGCAGTGGTCAATGACGTCACCCGGCAGCAAACCCGTAAGTTATTTGAACATTCAATTCGCTGGTAAAAGTTAGGTCTCATATTGGGAGTAATGCTTTGAAAAAGCTCACAGAATGTTTTAAGTCATGCGATGTTTGTCAAAGGGTTAAAGTGGCCAACAATACCAACAGGGGTGCTATGCAGAGTCTCAAACCATTAGATAACTTAGAACTACTCTCCGTAGACCTATAAGGGCCTCTGCCTGAAACCACCCGAAATTTCACCTACATTCTAGTTATTTTAGATGTATTTTCAAAATTTATTAAACTGTATTCATTCAGGAAAGCCACAGCTAAAGCAGTTTTCCACAAAATGTTGGAATACTTTAATGAGATAGGGATACCAAGGAGAGTACTATCTAACAATGGTCCGCAATCTATTGCAAAATTATGGTTAGAAGGAATGGAGCAAAAAGGAATACAAGTAACACACATTTCAGCCTACCATTCATCTAGTAATCCAGCAGGATGCTATATGCAAGAATTAGGAAGACTATGCAGGACATACAGTCACCACAATCATAGAACTTGATAGAAGTGCTAGAATACCCACCCAGTAAAGAAATGGAGTTGGTAAAGAAAAAGGAAATGGTGAGAGAACTAAGTAAATGAAAAGCAGAAGCAAGACCCAAAAGGCATGATGAAAAGGTAAAATTTTCAAAATTTAACATTGGTGAGCTGGTACTTATTAAAGCTTGTGAAAAATCTAGTGACGTAAATCACAAGATTTCAAAATGTTTACTATGGTCCATTTGAAATTCAAGGAATACCACACCCTAATGCATAATTTCTGGTTTATCCTAAGTCTAGAAAACCACAAGCAACTAGAAACATTGTTGACCTAATGATGTATATAACCAGAAATGTGTAAAACTTGTAACTATTATTATTATCCAATGCCTGTAATATGTATAAATTTTATTGCAACCATATTAATATGTGTTAAGTTTCAGGTTCTGAGATACTTTTGTATAAACGTGCAATGATTGGAAATTGAAACAAGTGTTCCACGTAGAGGACTGTTGAGAGAAATACTGTAGCCCAAGGGACATAACAAACCCATGGTTTTTGACGAAAAAGGACTGCCAAAAATTATGTCAAAACAAAAGGGGAAGCCTACAAGGAAGAATGCACAAACTGTTCTTAAAGAAAATGAAAAATGGACTGCTTTTGATCTCATAAAGAGGCAGCCAAAAGAAAAGTGTATGATATTGCTTCACGGGAGCCAAGAAGGACTGCCATAATAGCAATACTGGGGGCAGCAAATTGTTCTATTAATGTGTAGTAATTTTGTATTATTAATGCTAAATATATTTATGTGTAAAGAGTGTTTTTATGACATAACTTGTAACAGACTTAAGTGTATAATGTTAGTTCAGGAGGACAATGCTTTAATGTAAATGAACCAATAAAACCTATTTTTTGTGTATTTTAATCATGCTTACCTGTAGGAACACATAATTAAAACAGGGCGTATATATAACAATATTTGTTTATGGTTCATTTAAATTTTTATTTTATTTTGCTTTACAATTTTTGCATATTGGTAATATATTTTCTGTAGATGTAAAGTAAAATGTGCTATACTGGAGTTTGAAGTTCTTTGCATTATACACTCCTGGAAATGGAAAAAAGAACACATTGACACCGGTGTGTCAGACCCACCATACTTGCTCCGGACACTGCGAGAGGGCTGTACAAGCAATGATCACACGCACGGCACAGCGGACACACCATGAACCGCGGTGTTGGCCATCGAATGGCGCTAGCTGCGCAGCATTTGTGCACCGCCGCCGTCAGTGTCAGCCAGTTTGCCGTGGCATACGGAGCTCCATCGCAGTCTTTAACACTGGTAGCATGCCGCGACAGTGTGGACGTGAACCGTATATGCAGTTGACGGACTTTGAGCGAGGGCGTATAGTGGGCATGCGGGAGGCCGGGTGGACGTACCGCCGAATTGCTCAACACGTGGGGCATGAGGTCTCCACAGTACATCGATGTTGTCGCCAGTGGTCGGCGGAAGGTGCACGTGCCCGTCGACCTGGGACCGGACCGCAGCGACGCACGGATGCACGCCAAGACCGTAGGATCCTACGCAGTGCCGTAGGGGACCGCACCGCCACTTCCCAGCAAATTAGGGACACTGTTGCTCCTGGGGTATCGGCGAGGACCATTCGCAACCGTCTCCATGAAGCTGGGCTACGGTCCCGCACACTGTTAGGCCGTCTTCCGCTCACGCCCCAACATCGTGCAGCCCGCCTCCAGTGGTGTCGCGACAGGCGTGAATGGAGGGACGAATGGAGACGTGTCGTCTTCAGCGATGAGAGTCGCTTCTGCCTTGGTGCCAATGATGGTCGTATGCGTGTTTGGCGCCGTGCAGGTGAGCGCCACAATCAGGACTGCATACGACCGAGGCACACAGGGCCAACACCCGGCATCATGGTGTGGGGAGCGATCTCCTACACTGGCCGTACACCACTGGTGATCGTCGAGGGGACACTGAATAGTGCACGGTACATCCAAACCGTCATCGGACCCATCGTTCTACCATTCATAGACCGGCAAGGGAACTTGCTGTTCCAACAGGACAATGCACGTCCGCATGTATCCCGTGCCACCCAACGTGCTCTAGAAGGTGTAAGTCAACTACCCTGGCCAGCAAGATCTCCGGATCTGTCCCCCATTGAGCATGTTTGGGACTGGATGAAGCGTCGTCTCACGCGGTCTGCACGTCCAGCACGAACGCTGGTCCAACTGAGGCGCCAGGTGGAAATGGCATGGCAAGCCGTTCCACAGGACTACATCCAGCATCTCTACGATCGTCTCCATGGGAGAATAGCAGCCTGCATTGCTGCGAAGGGTGGATATACACTGTATTAGTGCCGACATTGTGCATGCTCTGTTGCCTGTGTCTATGTGCCTGTGGTTCTGTCAGTGTGATCATGTGATGTATCTGACCCCAGGAATGTGTCAATAAAGTTTCCCCTTCCTGGGACAATGAATTCACGGTGTTCTTATTTCAATTTCCAGGAGTGTATGTGAGTAATGTATGTAAAACACTATGTAAACAGAACTAAAGTTTAGTAAGAGAATTATATGTGGCAACAGAGAAATAGGGTTTTCTGTTATTTAGACAAAAGCCTACTAAATTACAATAGCAGTCGTAGAGTTATAAACTTTGAATGTAGCATCTGTCAAAGTATGCAATCTTTGTTTACAAGCCACTTAACGTCATATTTCCATTTATACATGTTTAGATGCAAGTTTATCTGAGTTTAACTGTTAATGGTAAGCAAAATTAAAGTATACTGTGTCCTTATGTATCAAATTAAGTTAAGAGTGTTTTACTGTTTTCATTATCAAAGGATTTATTATCAGAATTTTAACAGGAATGGGAAACTTTACATACATAGGCTTACTTCTGAAGTTTCCAGAACTAAATGGGTTCCTGGGGTTTGTGCAATATTAATTTACTTCATGCTGTTTTTCTTTAAACATTTTCTGATCGCAAATTCATGGTCATAGTAAATCTCCAGGAACCATTTTCTTGACATATGTTGACTCTATAGTGACAGGACAGCATTATGTGGATGCTGTCTGTTCATATATGCAGAATTCAGATTGAAGTTTCAAAATTTGGCAATAGGAGACATTTGTCTGGTGGTGTTGTCTTTACAGCAAATACAGTATGACGATAAAAGAGAATGAATGAGTAGCTAGTTTTGAGGTATGGGGAGATGACCAAGGTGAAAATGAAGAAGCAGAATTTGTTATGGAAAAAGAGGGTAAAGTACCAAATATTAAAGTGGAACCAGATGTCGAAGGGCAAGCAGAGCAGAATGGAAGAGTGGAAAATATGTTAGCTACATTGATAGCAGAAGTGAAAGAAATGAGTGGATGAATAGAAGCTGGTAACAATGAAATGGGTGGAGGGATAGAAGCTGGTAACAAAGATATAGATGGAAGGATAGGAGCTGGTAACAAAGAACTGGGAGGAAAAATAGAAACTTCTGATAGAAAGATAGACTCTGTTACTAACAAAGTAGAAGTTATTAGTAAATCTCAAATGGAAATGGTGGAGGAATTCAAAAACCTAGACAAGAGATTCGAACAAAGGTTGAAGGATTTTAAAAAGGAGTTTGAAGAGGGATTGGAAAGGAGAATTTCTGAGGTCATATTCGACATGGGAAAAGATTTTGAAAAGTTTAAGGACAATGTGAAAGGGAATTTAAGGAAACAGAATTCGGGTTAAAGGAAAAACAAATGAAATTTGAGAAAAGGGTGGAGAAAAAACTACACAGCTTAGATTAAAATATGGAAGCCCAAGCTAAAGAATGTGAACAAAGAAAGACTGAGGTAAAGGAGTATTGTAATCGATTTGTTGAGGAACATAGGCAGAAAACTAAAGCAGAAGTTAAAGAGATTAAAGAGGCCACTTCTGTGACCAAGAATAGTGTAGGGGCACTAGAAAAAACAGTACAGGAAAGGAATTGTACAGCTTCTGCTGTGGTAGTGCATGTGAGAGACAGTAGTAGCTTTAATAATATAGTGTTTGATCCCAAGAGGAATGTACACCTGTAGTCCTTTGTAAATAGTTTGAAAAGTCAATTCACAGCAGATTGGACAAAGAAAGACAAGTTAAGAAGGGCCAGTGCTTCATTACAAGGTGAGAGTTTAATTTAGGGGTTGGGGGAGGCAGATGCACCCAATAAATATGAAACTTTTGAGGAATTTGGGTCAGCTTTTATAGGAGGGTACTGGTCCAAAGAGAAACAAAGTGATGTTTAGGGGCCTTTATGACTGTTCCATGGTATGACAGGAGAAACAGAAAGAGTATTAGAGGATATTGTGAAAGGTGGATTAATGGGTTGAAACATTTGGATGGTAGTTGGAGTGACAGGGATACTACAGAGGTGCTAATGGGGAAGTTACCTCCCAATAAGAAGTGTGGACTAATATAGAATAACAAAGAATGTAAAGGATTTTCTGACTGGAGTGAGGGTGTGGACTGACAGCAAACAAATTATCCGTTTCATGAAAACCGAGATTCTGAGAGGTACCAGGAAAATCAAAAGCAGATTAACAGAATGAATCAAGTGAATGTGATTGGTCAATTGGATTTTAGAAATAATAGCAGAGGTCATGGTAGATGGGGAAGTTCTCATGTGGATAATGATACTCCGCAACAGTAAGGGCATGCTGGGGCAGGTCGAGTGTCTGGGTCCACTGATGCTGCAAGTTGTCCCGATGAGGCAATGTTTAGTGATGTATAATATGGATAATGCTAATCATGGTGATAAGAGGTGTGAAAGTCAGAACTTGGTGATTGGAAGGAAGTGCCCAAAGTTAATTGTAGAAATGATGTCGAATCAGAAGGTTCATGTATTGAAATGTTTTCTCGTATGTATGATGGAATTAAAGAATAAGAAGGGGTACAGGGAGATGGAGAAAAGGAAGGTAATATAATGCAAATTGAAAGTGTTGAAAGTGAGGGAGAAGAAAGTGAGGAGAGTAGTTGGAGTGAATAGGAAGAAGAAGGAGTACTAGGAGATGCATTTCTCTTACATGGTAGTTTCAATGAGATAATATAGAAGGAGAAGGGCAAATTTCTGAAATTACTGAGGCAGAGACTTCTGCAAATTCTATGAACCATGGCATTGGCACAAAGGAAGAGGAGAGAGTAAATGTATTTGTCATTGGCATGAATGACGATGTAACTACTTGTAACGAGAAGAAGAGGAGCTTGTGTGCAATCTGGAACGAATTGTGAGAGGATGTAAATGCGGAACTATTTAGTAGAGATTGGAAACATGTCAATACTGAAAGAGATTTATTACATGAGGAAGAGGATGTTGATGATATTGAAGCTGGGTAACCTTTTGTAAAATTAAGAGCCTATGGTAGGGAGGAGAAAGCTCTTTTGGATACAGGTAGTGAAATTAGTGCAGTAGCTGAAGAATTCTGTAACTGTACAAAAGATTGTAATAAGGTAATGGATGTACCACCATTAGGCTTAAAATAATAGGTGCCACAGGTAAACTGAGTAAAATTGTTAAGTGTCAGATTATTTTTAGTATTTGAACTAGGAGGCATAGATTTGCTACACAACTTTTTTGTGGTGCCTGGTCTGAGTGTGGACATTATCTTGGGTATGTATTGGTTAATAGAGTGTAAACCAGAAACTAATTGTGGAGATGGTTTGATAATCGGGGGTCAGAAATGAGGGTGAATTTTGACGGTATAGTGGTAGATAACAATAATTTGATGGGACAATTGAAGATAAGAGTGATGCCAATAGGAATGGATGTTGGGGATTTACAATTGAATCTAGACACTATTGGTAATAAAGATGAAAGAGTTGGTAATAAAGATGAAAGAGGAACAATAGAAGAGTTGAAGGTACAAATGGACAAGGTAGAAGGGTTAAATGAACGACATAAGGATGAGCTAAGAGAAGTTCTGTAGGTGAATAAAGAAGCGCTCTTAGATAAGCCAGGTAAAGTTAAGAACTTTGAATGCAAGTTAGTTCTGAAACCACATGAACCCTTTGCTAGAAACCTTTCCCTATACTGTTCAATTTGAGAGAAGCAGTACATAAGGAAATGGAGAGGATGATAGAGTGTAGTGCAATAGAGACAAGTAAAACTGAATACAATAATCCATTAATAGGTGTTGGCAAGAAAGATGATAGTGTGAGGGTGGTCATAGATGCTAGGATGTTGAATACCATAGTGAGCAGAGGGACTGATCACCCAGAGAATATGGGTGGAATATTGCAAAAATATTACAATATGAATTATATGAGCAGTCTTATCTGACAGCCGAGTACTGGCAAGTCCCATTCGCAAAGGAGTATAGAAAATATACTGCGTTTTTTGTAAATGGGAAATGTTACCAATATACTGTGGTTCCATTTGGTTTAAATATTAGTGTGTCAGTGTTCATCCAGGCCCTCGACCAAGTATTAGGAGTAGAGCTGAGTTCCAAAATAATGGTGTATGTGGGTGACTTGTTGGTTGCCATTTGTGTCTTGGGAAGAGCATTGTAGATTGTTGGCTGAGGTGTTTCAAGCTTTGAGAAAAGGGGGCATGACCCTTAGGCATAAGAAATGTGAGTGTGTAAGAAAAGAAATAACATACTTGGGTAGAATCTCATCTACCACAGTATTAAGGTTAACCCTGAAAGGATAAACACAATTAAATAGTGCCCATCTCCAAAGACTCGGAAGCAGCTGAAGTCATTCCTAGGTTTGTGTAATTATTACAGAAATTTTGTGTCTGGAAGGGTGTTCAACAACTAATGTTTACACAAATTATTAAGTCCTAAGGTATCTTTTGTTTGGAGGGATGAATGTGAAGAAGTGTTTAACCATCTTAAAGAGGCCTTGAAAGCGGACAGGATTTTGCACCAACCGGACCTTAGTTGACCTTTTTGTCTGGAAACTGATTCTAGTGGTTATATTGATATGGTGTCTCTTCTTTCGGACATATCTGAAAGAACAGACACCATTGATGACCTGCAGCCATCTAGAACAAAATTAGAATTGTATATTAATACCTTCAGCTGCGGATGTGCATTGATATATGTCAATTGGGACAGGTGAAAATGTGTGCCCCAACTGGGACTCGAACCTGGGATCTCTTGCTTCCATGGCAGATGCTTCATCCGTCTGAGCCACCATGGGCACAGAGGATAGTGCGACTGCAGGGACTATCTCATGCACAGCCCCTGCGAGAGCCACATTCTCACCTTGTATGTCCACACACTACATTCGTAGTGTCCCACCCCGACACACTCATTACTTGTGGAAGACAGTCTTAGCAAGTCCCGTAAGAGTTTGGGCAATATGTGTGCATCTGCACTAAAGAAGAAGGTCATGGCTGGTGTTGCCAGAACTATATACTTATATGGATATGGTGTCTGTTCTTTCGGACGTGTAGCTGAAGAAAGCTGCACAAATATTCAGCCAGATTTCAAAAGATTCAAAATTGGTGTAAAGACTGGCAACTTGCTTTAATTGTTCAAAAAATGTAAAATTATGCACTTCACAAAATTCAGAAACATAATACCCTGTGATTACAATATCAATGAGTCACAAATGCAATCAATTAATTTATACATACACATGGGTATACGAACTGGAATGCTGACAAAGGCTGTCACAGGATAGCAGAAGGCAGACTGCAACTCACAGGTAGGGCATTCGAAAGACACAGTCTACAAAGAACATTCCTGTGACTCATCCTACAATATTGTTCAAGAGTGTGGGATCTTCAGCAAATATGTCCAACATGGATTATTGAACTTCTACAACAAAGGGCAGCATAAATGATATAAATGATGACAGATGGTTTTGACCTTGCTCATAAAGTTTTAGAACCAGTATTAAGTGAGAAATTTACGAATGTATCACAGTCTCCTCTGTATCAAAGGCATGGCACAAACAAGTTTTGACTAATTATTGTGAGCACAGACACAGATGGAACAAGAAAAAATCATACAGAGTATAGGATGTAGTGTGTGTGTGTGTGTGTCCAGATATGTTCCACCAATAACTTTGTCAGTGGCAACATCACTTATTTGCATAAGTGTCTTTTCTGATGGCTGTGAAATGTTAACAGGTGTTATTCACTTCCTTTTAATAAACTGCCTTTTGATATCTGAACAAGTTTTTATATTGCTTTTGGCTGCTGATCTTCTACAATATGACATGTAGGTGTTATTTTAGAACAAAAGGATAAACCTATTAGGGGTGCTAAGGAAGTACCAAAATGAACTTTGTTTTGCCATTGTCGTCTTCAGTCAGAAGACTGATTTGATGCAGCTCTCCATGTTGCTCTGTCTTTGCAAGCCACTTCATCTCTGAATAGCTACTGCAACCTACATCTTTCTGAATCCTATCTACGGAACCCTTCTTTTGGTCAAGTTGTGCCACAAGTTACTTGTCTCCCCAATTCTATTCACTACTTCCTCATTAGTCATGTGATCAACTCATCTAATCTTCAGCATTCATTTGTAGACCACATTTCAAAAGCTTCTGTTCTCTTTTTATCTAAACTGTTTATCATCCACGTTTCACTTCCATATGTGGCTACAATACCTTCAGAAAAGACTTCCTAACACTTAAATCTATATTCGATATTAACAAATTTCTCTTCCTCAGAAATGCTTTTCTTGCCATTGCCTGTCTACATTTTATATCCTCTCTACTTCAGCCAGCATCAATTATTTTGAAGCCAAACAGCAAAATCCATTTACTACTTTAAGTGTCTCATTTCATAATCTAATTTCTATAGCAACATCTGATTTAATTGAACTACATTCCATTACCTTGACAGAATTACAATGTCATCGACAAACCTTAAAGTTTTTATTTCTTCTCCCTGAACTTTAATTTCTACTCCAAATTTGTCTTTGGTTTCCTTTACTGCTTATTCAATGTACATATTGAATAACACCAGGGATAGGCTACAACCCTGTCTCACTCTCTTTTCAACCATTGCCTTCCTTCCATGCTCCTCAACTCTTCTAAGTGCCATCTGGTTTCTGTACAAGTTGTAAATAGCCTTTCACTCCCTGTATTTCACTGCTGCTACCTTCATAATTTCAAAGAGAGAACTCCAATCTACATTGTCAAAAGCTTTCTCTAAGTCTACGAATGCTATAAACAATGGTTTGCCTTTCCTTAACCTATCTCCTAAGGTAAGTTGTAGGGTCAGTATTGTCTCATGTGTTCCTATATTTCTCCAGAATCCACACTGATCTTCTCTGAGTTCTGCTTCTAGAAGTTTTTAAATTCTTCTCTAAAGGATTTGTGTTAATATTTTGCAAACATGACTTATTAAACTGACTGTTTGGTACTTTTCACACCTGTCAGCAACTTCTTTCTTTGAAATTTGAATTAATACATTTTTCTTGAATCCTGAGAGTACTTGACCAGTCTCATACATGTTGCACACCACATGGAGGAGTTTTGTCATGGCTGACTCTCCTAGGGCTACCAGCAGTACTGACAGAATATTGTCTATGTCCAGGGCCTTGCTTTGACTTAGATCTTTGCAAGCTTTGTCAAATTCTTCTCACACTACCTTACCTTCCATATCATCTTTATCTACATCCACTTCACTTTCAACGATATTCCTTCCAAGTTCATCTCCCTTGTAAAGGTCCTCTATATACTCCTTCCACCTATCAGCTTTCTCTTCTTTGCTTAGGACTGGTTTACCCTCTGAGCTCTTGATATTCATACACATGCTTCTCTTTTCCCCAAAGGCCTCTTTAATTTCCCTGTAGGCAGTATCTGTCTTTCCCCTAGTGAAATCCTTACATTTGTCCTGTAGCCATTCCTGTTTAGCAATTTTGCATTTCCTGTCAGTCTCATTTTTTAAATGTTTATATTTCCTTTCACCTGCTTCATTTGCTGTATTTTTAAATTTTCTCCTTTCGTCAATTAAATTCAATACCTCTTGTATTATCCAAGGATTCCTACTAGGCTTTGTCTTTTTACCTATTTGATCTCTGCTGCCTTCACTATTTCATCTCTTAAAGATACCCATTCATCTTCTACTGTATTCCTTTACCCTGTTCTAGTCAACCATTGTATAATGCTCCCTCTAAAGTTGTCAACTACCTCTGGTCCTTTCAATTTATCCAGATTACAATTTAAAATCTGGTTCCTAAATCTCTGTCTAACCATTATATAATCACTCTGAAAGCTTCTGGTGTCTCCAAGTCTCTTCCATGCATGATGATGATTCTTAAGCCAAGTGTTACCGAAAATTAAATTATGCTCTGTGCAAAATTCTACCAGGTGGCTTCCTCTTTCATTCCTTTCCCCCAGTCCATATTCACCTACAATTTTTCCTTCTCTTCCATTTCCTACAATTGAATTCCAGTCCACTATCATTATTAAAATTTTATCTCACTTAACTATCTGAATAATTTCTTTTATCTCATCATTATTATGAGAAGGAAAGTTGCTACTTGCCATATAGCAGAGATCGCAACTCAGCATCTCCGCTACATGGTGAGTAGTAACTTTCTTTCTCATAATATTGTTACATTCCATCCTGGATTTTCCATTGTTTGATTTCATCTCATCATACATATCTTCAATCTCTTCATCAAATGCGGAGCTGATTGGCATGTAAATTTGCACTACTGTGGTAGGTGTGGGCTTTGTGTCTATCTTGGCTACAGTAATGCATTCACTATGCTGTTCATAGTATCTTACCCACATTCACCATTTTCTTATTCATTATTAAACCTACCCCTGCATTACCTTTATCTGATTTTGTGTTTATAACCTTGTATTCACCTGACCAGAAGTCCTGTTCTTCCTGCCACTGAACTTTGCTAATTCCCACTATGTCTAACTTCAACTTACCCATTTCCCTTTTTAAATTTTCTAATCTACCTGCCCAATTAAGGGATCTAACATTCCATGTTCCGATCCATAGAATGCCAGTTTTGTTTCTCCTGATGATGACGTTCTCCTGAATAGTCCATTTCCGGAGATCCGAATAGGGGCAAATTTTACCTCTGGAATATTTTACCCAAGAGCATGCCATCATCATTTAACCATACAGTAGTGCTGCATGTCCTCAGGAAAAATTACACCTGTAGTTTCCTCATGCTTTCAGCCATTTGTATTAGCAGCACATCAAGGCCCTTTTGGTTGAAGTTACCTGGCCAGATCAGTCAATTGTCTAGACTGTTACCCCTGCATCTACTGAAAAGGCTGCCGCCTCTCTTCAACAATCAGTTTGTTTGGCCTCTCAACAGATACCCCTCCATTGCAGATGTACCTACAGTACAGCTATCTGTATTGCTGAGGGATGCAAGCCACTCCACTTACAGCAAGGTCCATGGTTTTTGTTTTTAAAAAATAAAAAAGTAGTTATCATATAGGTGAATATAACTTGTCTTCATAAGTAAAAGCAAATATTTATCCTATTAATTTTTTATAGACGAGAAAAATATTTTGTGGTATCTCCTCACCTTAACACTTTCAATTGTTTTCAGTTCATCTTGTAAGTCTTCTATCTTCATACACATTGTCTTATGCTCCCATTCAAGACAAATATTACCACGGCGAAAATTAGTAGCTTCATGCATTGCATCAAGTTTCTTTTTCCCTGCTTCCTATCAAAAAGAAAGAATTGTAGTAATCTTCAGAAAAAATTGTTTTAGAAAATTATATTCTGTGGGATGTATACAGAGATTTTGATAAATGTGGACAAACTGTAGGAATCGATCCCTGAGAGTATAAAGAAGCAAAAAATATTGAGGGCTTTAATATATATATATATATATATATATATATATATATATATATATATATATATATTGGCTGGTTTTATTGTTTAGGGGCTGGGATATGTAATTGCCACATTACAAGCCAAATACTGCTGAGCCTAGAGTATACAATATGAATGTACACATGAATTGAATGGTTGAAGGTTCTTATCACTCGGCAACTGCCAATTTTGAATGTAACATAGAAAGTTATAAATGCAAGATTGAAACTCAATAAAGTCTGCAGGTACTATTATTAATGACTTTAAATAATGAGTATAATATCAGAAGTATCTTTAAGAATGCTGTTTATTATTGCAAAACACTTATTGGTGTTGATGATCCAGCAATTAAATAAAATATAAGTTGCATGACAGGGAAATAATAGATTCCTGCTACACATAATTAGTAATGAACAACAACGTAGCTCCCGAGATATTCACTTCTAAACACATACTACATCTTCACTTCAGAAGGTATGGAAATCTAAACAAGTGCACAAATTGGTACTACAAAATATTTCTATCACCTGTGACCATGTGCAAACTGCTCAACACTCTCCAAGTATTTCCCATGACCGTTCATCATGCCTTCCCATACAACACTCCCCCATGTCCTGTGCAACTGTCCATCATGCTGTCCTGTTCTGTACTCCCCCTCCATTGTCTTTGGCAGTCGCCTACCTTAGTAACAAACACTGTGATTGGCTAGAGTGCTCCCACAATGTCTCCAAGCCAATGCACACTCACAAACATATTGAAACACATGTGAAATGCTGGATATACATTTAAATAACTTGAAATTAAATAAATATTCCTATGGCTGGACCATAAACACGCTCTAACACACATTATTAAATACATAAACAAATCAAATAAACATATATCAAGGAATAGAAACATAGCAGGCCAGTAACCTAATGTCTCTGTGCTTTCTAAAACACAGTAAATATTTGACCAATTTCTTCATGAGAAGTATATATCGGATGTAAACGAAGACATAGACGAATAAATACAGGGTGTATCACAAAAATGTATCCACACTTTGATTTGTCATAGACAATTTATTTCCTGTTCTACATGGTTAAATATCTGTGAGAAAGTAATGTTATGTTTTTTCAACAGGCGGCAGCAGTGGCAAGGAAGTAACTGCAACATGGCGGATGTGCGTTTGAGCTTTGAAGTGGAAGCAGATAATTAAGTGGTACTGGAAGTTTGAGAATGTAGCTGCGGTTCGAAGACAGTGGAGAAGTGAGTATGGTACAGAACCACCTACAAGGTTAACAATTACACATCTATGAGACAAATTTGAAATTCATGGAACAGTGTTTGATGTTCATAAAGGTCGATCAGGGCGACCTCGTACAGCTGCGGTCTTGGAACTGTTTCAGCATTTGCCTAAAAAATCTTCAAGGCAAGCGGCATGTGAGGGTAATGTAAGTGCTAGTAGTGTGCTACACATTCTGAAGAAAGGCAAGTTTCGTGTGTACATTCCAAGGATGGTGCAACAGCTAAGTGACGACGATCAGATCGAAGGTTAGAATTTTGTGAATATGTTCAGGAGATGGTGAGATGTGAACCGCGATTTATGGATAGCATAATTTGGTCGAATGAAGCCCAATTCAAACTCAATGGAACTGTCAATAGGCACAATTGTGTGTACTGGGCTGAAGATAATCCTCACATTAAAGTTGAAAAAGCTGTGAATTTGCCTGGTGTAAATGTGTGGTGTGGTTTGTCTGCAAGGGGACTCATTGGGCTTTTCTGCTTTGAAGGTACTGTTAGTGGAGAAACGTACCTAACAATGCTTGCTGACTCCATATTCCCTGCCATTCGTGCATTATATCGTAATGATGAGTTTTATTTCCAACAAGATGGTGCACTATCATAGGGACATACGAGCATACCTGGATCACAATGTGCCAGGCCAGTGGATAAGACGCAGGGGACCAATCAAGTTTCCTGCACGCTCTCCAGACCTCACGCTGCTGCATTTCTTCTTATGGGGCACAGTAAAAGATGAGGTGTACAAACGTAAACCACGTAACCTGGACACACTTTGGAATGAGATTCAGGTGGTGTGTGCAGAAATCTCATTGGATACTTTGTTATAATGTACAGAATCAGTGGTGACTCGTACTCAGAAATGTATTGATGCTGAAGGCCACCAGTTTGAACATTAATCACATTTGCAAAGTACATTTATTTTTCCAATTGGACTTTAAGCTTTCCATTTCCAGAAATTTAACATTGTAGAACGGGTAATAAATTTTCTATGACACTTCAAAGTGTGTATACATTTTTTTGATGCACCCTGTATATTTATAAGCATGCAGCTACCATTTTTTCATGTAACTGTGGAGTAATTATGGCCTGACATGATCAATAGTAATCGACCATTTTGACCTCCAATAACTCATGTACTATTCAAGTTACATGCTTGTAATTCATACCAATTTACGTTTACACTAATAGCTTTCTAAAGACATGTCAATTGACAAAATCAGATGAACTGTGTAGATTTTGGAAATTCGTTGCTGGGTGTTACTTGCATAATTTACAGTCAGATACTAAACTTTAAACTAATAAAGATATTGAAAATCTGATTACACCATCAGAATTGTCGTGCAAATAATGGTAATGTACATGTTTCTTTTTGAGGTATCACAATTCCTCTGGCTACTATTAATTTCTACATGAACTGTGAAATGTCTACCATTATGTTTTCACAAAGTCCGCCATCTTTGGTGCTCCTGGCATACACATCTTCATTGACACAAAGCACAGTCCTTGTCACAGCGTGAACATGGAATTCCCAGCCACGCGATCAGCCTGGACCATGTGCTCAGGCTACCCCTCTTCCTCCGGCTAACTTTTGGCACCACGTGGTTGCTGACGAGCCCTGGCTTGCCGAGCGGCCCGTGCAGCCACGCCAACTCTGAACTTAGAATATTTTCAGGGGGCCACAGCTCACCCGTTACCTCACAAGATCATGTGGGCTTGCTGGAAATGCAGGACGTCTGTGCTACAGGGTATTTATTAACTCATCATGACTGTGCAGTAAAATGCTGTGCGTGACATGCTGCGATGAGACCACCACTAGACAAGGTGTTTGGAGTGACTACAACAGTTCTCAACACATGTGAACATGATGCAGCAGTGACTGATACACAAGTTCAAATATGCTATCCTGCAACTGAATGTTATCACAGGCAACATGAATGTCAGCATAAATGAGGATGGCATCTGCATGTCTGAGAAAGGGTCCACTTACGCATCTTCATTCAGGTATTGCCACAGGTCTGTCTCTATGAAGGGTTAAGACCTAGCAACTGGGCAGGCCACGTCAGGCCACGTCTGAATGGTTAAGACCTAGCAACTGGACAGGCCACATAGCTGGAAAACTTCTTCCCATCCATGGCTGAGGATAGTCAGGATAGATGTTGTCAAGGTACCTCACTGTGGAAATGCAGAAATGAGCTGGATCAGCATCATGTAGTAGCCACATTATCCTCATATCATACCTGCCAGCAGGAAGCAGGAAGTGAAGACATGCCTCTCCTGTGAGGCACTGTAGAAGGACAACTTGTCCTACAAGGCAGTCATGAATGATCTTCACCCATACATTGGGGCTGGAGTGATGCTGTTGCTTTACTGCCATCATACCATAGAGATTCTCCATAGGCTGAAGGTGAGTTTGTGAAGGTGTATAGGTAGCCTCATCAATAATAGAATGGATGACAGAAATGCCAGCACCATGATGGTCTGAATTATGAACCAGCAACAAATCTGTAATACAAGAGCAATGGCCATAGTGATAAGATCTCCACACATTGTAAGTGATATAGACAGTGGCAGTTGTCATGGACAATAACCACATGGCCCTCTGGCTTACCCCATGCTGGTGGGCCACCTGCCTGGTGCTATTACTGGCATATTATTCTACAGTGTTCAACACTTTTTCCTCCAAGGCCTCTAAATGTAATGGGCACACCCTTCTCTCTTTGTTACCCATTCCCATAAATGAGACTGTCTTGCACAAATGATAAAACATTAGTGCAAGCAGTTTATGGTGTGGTTGTTATCAGAGAGAATACTTTTCCCAGCACAGTCATGCTGTTGTCCACCCATTAACATTTGCCTGTCGATATGTAATGACTATGTTGGCCAGTGAATCTCATGCCCTGAAATAATGATGTGTGAGCACATCACTATCACTGGCAACATCACTGTCCTCGTGAATGTGGTGCTAAAACACTAATACAAATGGAACATTACCACTTGTGTGGTGTATCCTCATGTCACCTGCTTAGCTGGGTGGTTACATGCTTGCCTCCCATGCAGTAGGGTTGGGTTCGATTCCCAGTCGGGTTGGGGAATTTTCTCTGCTCGTGGACTGCGTGTTATGTTGTCCTCATAATCATTTCATCCTCATCACTGGCATGCACAATGCCCAAATGTGGCGTCGTCTGAAATAAAACTTGCACTAGGCAGCTGAACTTTACCAAATCGGGCCTCCCGGCCAACAATGCCATACGCTCATTTCAATTCATGTATGCTTTCAATCATTGAAACCTACACCATCAAGGATCTTTTACTTTCCCCTTTAAGTGGGTGTAGCTCCCTCAGAATACATTTCCTGCCACATGTTTTTATTTTTCTGTCCACTTCTGATATGAACGTGTAACCCAGGCACTTTGATGATCCTTGGACCTGTTTCACATACTTAAGCTTGCAGGCCACCTCACCAAGTGATGTGACAACAGCACTGCTAGTGCATAAGATCAAGACTATAAAGTTCTTGACATTAATGTTTAATGAGGTAATGCACTAATATGAATGGCACCCCATTTTTGACACACCACACCAAAATATTATACTTCATAATATGCATTTTTGAGTGCTTCTTTATTTATGTTCAGCACATCTCCAGATGTTTACATTTATTTATGTATTGTGAACATTGTTCCTTTACTTATGATGTTTCACAATAGCTGTCTTAATTACTTCCGTTAAAAAATTCTGCTTTATATGTAAATTTACACATGAGAGAATTAGTCATAAACTGTAATATATAATATTGTAATTTGTGCCGTAAATACAGTAAACTGTAGAATACTCCACATAATTGGCATTGTATAATCAAAATATCAAGGCCTATGTGTAATGACACAGCACATATCTATTGAAATAAATCAAATGGTTGAATAAATAAACAATATTGTAAATTAAATAAACATATTTACTAAAGCATAAAATCAATGTAAGACCTATTTGTTTTAATTAATATGTAATATGCTTTATTTGTTAATTACTATGTAAAGAAATTATTGTAGCTTCTTTAAAAGTAAGTCTGTACTGGGATTTTACTTCATACGACTTTCCACATTTACAGAAAAGAAAAGTAGTGTTCATACAACCTGAGGATTACTTTTAGATATGGTAGTAAAAGTACCTTCACAATGTGATGCTTGTGGGTCAGAAGATATGAAAATGCTGATTTTTGGAACCAGAGTGTCTTTTCTCCAGCTGAAAAGATGGAATGGTAGAAGGAAAGATACTCATAAGGTTGAAGCATGAAGGGAAAGTCATCCAGATTCCTTGCTGGTTTTTGGAACCAGAGTGTCTTTTCTCCAGCTGAAAAGATGGAGCGGTAGAAGGAAAGATACTCATAAGGTTTAAGCATGAAGGGAAAGTCATCCAGATTCCTCAGTCACTGGATACTAACCAGGTAGAGTGAAAAAAAGGAAGAAAGGAAGATTAGAGTTTATCATCCTGTCGACAGTGAGGTCATTAAGGACAGAGCACAGGCTCAGATTCTGAATGGATGGGGAAGGATATCATCTCTCCTCTTTTCAAAGGAACCATTCAGTTATTTGCTTGTAATGATTTAGGGAAATCATGGAAAAACTAAATCTGGATGTCCAGATGCAGACTTGAATGTTCATGCTTCTGAACTTGAGTCCAGTGCTACCTGACTTGGTGACAAAATGAGAGTATAAAATAGATTGTTGTTATTGGGAAAAATATAAAACCTAAGAAATTAAAAAAGGCATGAGCAGTAGCAAGTAAGTCAAAGCCAAATGAGGCTAACAGATTGGATTTGATGTGAGAGAAACATCATAACATCGCAGAAAAACAAATGAAATGATAAAGATTGACAAGGAAATAAACAATAAAAGTAGAAAAGAAGGAAAATACTAAATAACTTGGTGAGAATCACCATAGTTAGCAATGGAAGTTCCCAACTGCTTTCATGTTTTAAGGAACAGTTATCATGAAAGAGAATCTCAATAGCATTTGTAGTAAAACAGATTCCGAAACCAAGACTATTATGTTGCAAAGTGTCTTCTGCAAAAGGTTGGTGTATGTTGCTAGTCCACATTGTGTGTCCATTTATCCTTATTCATGACATGGGTTTTATCACATTAACATGTGTGGCTGGACAGATAGAAACTAAACCTCATAGGGCTATAATGGACATATTGATGGTGTGTACTCTGGCATTGTTCTTTATGAAATTATTATATTCTGATGATTATTTGTCCAAAATGTTGTGCTATATTGTCCACATATCTTTCAGAAGTTATGATTTAGTGGAAAAAGACAGGTATAATAATTGCTCTAATTGGACAACACATTTCAGGATAAACTTCTCCATCATACATAGACAGCAATACCTAGTTGCAGAAAATACATCTACATATAATTTCTGCAAGACACTGTATAGTATTTGGCAGAGGGTACATCATACTAGTACTATATGCTTTCTTTCCTATTCTGAGCAAGGGACAAATTACATATATGCTTTCTGATCACAAATATCTACATATCTATTAGTGGACATTAATATGTGTTATGTCTATCATTTATCTTTGTGACAGCTTGAACTCTGCTGGGGACACTTTCAATAAGGTGTCTTAACATCTGAGAGAGAATTTCAGCCCATTCTTCTTCAAGAGCTGAAACCAGAGTATGTAACAATGCCGGACACAGGGGCCTGAGTGAACTTAATGTTCTACATCATCCTAAAGGTGTTACATTGGGTTCAGTTTGGGAATATAGGCAGGCCAGTCAATTTCAGAAATGTTATATTGTCTACAAAATATTTGGTAGCAGATGCTGCTTTGTAACAGGACATATTGTTTTGCTAATAAAAATCATCATTTCCTAACCATTCCTCAGCTTCACACAGTACACAGTACTGTAAGATGTGTTCACATTCTCCCACACTTAGTATTTTCTTAAGTGCAATGAGGAGGCCACAACCTAACCATGGAGAACACTCCTATACTGCTCTGCACTTCACTACACATGATGGAAGTTAACTTTTTCCATGCAATTGCCAAACACAAACCCTTTCATTTGGTTACCGCCAGGTACAAAGTGATTCATACCTTCAAATGACTCGCTGCCAGTCATCCACTGCACAATGGTGTAGCTCTTTAGGCCACCAAAAGTGTCACTTACCACTGACGACAGAAATGTGTGGCTTATGATGAGTTGCTCGGCCATTGCAGCCCATTCTTTTTATCTCCATACACGCAGTCACTGTACAAGCTGAATGGCCAGCACCACTTTGAAATGCATCAGTAACTCCTTCCACTGATTTATGTGATACAACCACTCTCTACAATGCTCAACAGTCAAGTGTCACTTACCACTGACTTCAGAAATGTGTGGCTTGTGAGTAGTAGTTTGACCATTGTATTCCATTCTTTTTAACTCCTTACACACACTCATTGTGCAAGCTGGACTGCCAGTAGCACTTTGGAGTGTACGAGTGATCCCTTCTGTTGATTTCAAGTGATTTTTTAAGACCACACTCTGCAATGCTCAGTTGTCCCTGTCCATCAGTACATGAGGTCTATCTGGTCTTAGTTTAGGTATAATTGTTCCTCCCTGTTTCCACTTCATAAGCACATTACCAGCAATTGACTTGGTCAACTTTGTAAGGTCTGAAATGTCCAAGATGGCTTTGTTACTCAGGTGATATCCAATGACTAGTCAATATTCGAAGTCACAAGCTCTCCTGGCCGACCCAGTCTGCTGTTACTGTTTCTCTGCTGACAACACAGTACTCCCCATCTCCTTTTATACTGGAAGATCTGCCTCTCATCACATTCAGTCATTAGTTTTAGATTACATAGAGATGTTTGGATACTTTTGATGAGATAGTGTCTAAGATTCTGTATTTGTCCTAATCTCTCGCATCTTAGTCTCATGAACCCTACATATGATATGTGGTGGTGGCAGCAGAATGGCTGCACACTCTCCTTTGAATACAGGTTTGCTAAATTTACCCAACACAGTTTTACAAGAATTATATTGTGCTTCTTGCAAAGATACTCATTTAATAGCTCTGAGCATTTCTGTTACACATATATACATCTATTCTTAGCTGCTATGGTCTTAGCAGTGCATCTCTGAAATTCTTTGATGTCTGTTTTCATACCAACAGGATTAGAATAACAAATGCTTGTGTAGTATTCTAGAATTCATCACACTAGCATTATGTATGCAATTTTCTTACAGGTGCCTTGCATTTTTCCAAACCCTTTCAATAAATCTAATGTCTTCATTTGCTTTACTTACCTAAGAATACAGGTGATCATTCCACTTCATAGCATGTCTTAGTGTTACCATTAATTAATGTATAATTTTATTTGCTAAAGATGTCAAAACACAGTGTCTCAGTTGACCAATCATTGCACTATCATCACTTTGTAGGGTTTTGGTCTATGTTTGTGCTCATCTCCATGAGCAGATGTTTTTGACACACCAGCCTGCAGTGTAAAATACTGAAATAATTTTCTGTGACTTATTTCTGAGGGCACTTATAACCTGTCTAGCTTGTTGTTTTGCTTAAGACAAATGTGTCATCTGCCATACTAACTGAACAATGTATTACAGCATTGCATGGTAATTAGTCACCTATGATTGCATTTTTCCCATCTCAAAGCCAGAGACAGGCTTGTATCACACATGAAACTACCTGCATATGCATCTAGCAGAGAAAGGGGAGGATGGAGTGTTGAGAAACAGTAGTTTCCATGCTTTAAAAATCACATTCAATTACAGAAATCCTTAGACAGGATTGTTGCTAGAAGAGTGAGAAGTGAGAATTATCCACATCATCAGTTAAGCATTTAGTGATAAAAAAAACAGCACCTGCATAACTCAATTTTAATAAATGATGTACTTACAAGGATCAGGGTGTTAATATTCTCAACATCTGTTCTGTTTATCAGTATAGCATCATCAAAGTCAGAGAGTGAACCTGTTGTAGGAATTTCTACCATTCCCTGTTTCATGACAACCTGTATCTGTGAAAGAAAATAATACCAGATAAAAGATTTGTTCCAAGACTAACTTTTGTATTTTAGGACATAGACTCACAAATTATTTTACTCACAGAATATTGTAAAAATATCTACATCAAATCTCCATAATGTTTATAGAGATAAGACACATATAAATTAAGATAATGGAAAATCTAGGATAACATAATATCATTATTATGAAAAGGATAGACTGATACTCACCAAATAGTAGAGATATTGAGTCACAGAGAGGCACAACAAAAAGACAACATACTCACACATATTCATAAAAATGCAGCCCACACACACATGACCATTGTCTCTGAGTGCTGGAGCCAGAGACAGAGGTCATGTGTGTGTGAGCTGCATTTTTGTGAATGTGTGTGTGTTTTCTATTTCAGAAGAAGGCCTTGTGGCTGAAAGCTTACATCTTTAGTAGTCTTTTTGTTGTGCCTATCTGCAATTCAACAGCTGTGCTATATGGTGAGTAGTAATCTCTCCTTTTCACAACATTGTCAAAATAAGATAATGATAAGATAATTAACTGTTTATGTAAAGATTCATAAAGGAATCTGGCTTGGCATGTTGATAAACAGAAGTTGATCAATACACCTGAAAAGTAGTATTAGATTTTGAATGCAGTGTGTTGTTTTCTTCTTAGTGTCCAAATAGTAAATGACATATAGCTCTTGACTATCACACAAGAGGTTCATCACCTCCAGGAGACAACATGTTAATACCATGAAACATCCCCTCAAACCTTGATAATGGCCTCAATTTGGCATGTAATTTAAATGTTTCCACCACACAATGAATACCATGTAACAATAGCTTCCTGTGGTATTTATTATTATTATCATTATTTTTTAATTTTGTTGGATATGTGGTTAGACCTATTGAAGCCTAAGAAGAAGATGGCTATGAGTCACTGCCAGCTGATGCAGAATTTCACCATACTGACAGCATTCTCAGTAGTGACTCAGTTTTCTAGGCAATGACCAGCCATTATGGAGTTTCATTCAGCACTGACATATGCAGTAGTAGTTGTCTTCTGCATCAACAGTTCCACTTTGGCGTTACAAATCTGGGCCACCTGAGCAGGTCATCAGAATAGCAGGGCTATGCATTGATGCCTACCTGTGACAGCCACTGTCACAGGTTTGATGACGTTCACCCGATGCCACCTCATGATCCATGGTATGAACTGAGATACATCCTGCATATTGCTACAGAGGTCTGCTGACACCAGTCACTGTTCTCCAGCCATTAGTCCAGCATTCTTCATCCTGGTCAACACTATCATCCACTTCAGTTGGGCCACCCGATGCCTAGATGGTGTCATGCCAATCTGTCTAAGCAACAGTTGTCACTTGAATGCACAGGTAACAAGGTCACTACTAGCAGCCTCTTTGACAAACAATTACAAGGATGCATCCACACTGGTGAACCTGGGTCTAAGGTTCAGCATTTGCGATCTGCTGTTGCTTATTACACATGCAATGCACTATGTTTCAGATTGTCAACAATGAAGAACTTGGTAAAATTTGGCTGCCTTCATCATCTACACTTCCATCCACCTCTAGTGGTGAGCCACTTTCCCACTCCATTCATCTATACACCAACTACATTTGGCGCCAGAAGAAGATCTGTTGGAGATTGATTGGTTGATCAATGTAGAGCAAAAATTGCAGTGATTTCAGCAGCAGTGGTGTCAAGTGCAGGAATGCAAGTAAGTACTGTCAACATGTTTTTTGAGCCTATATGGTTCTTTCCCCTTTCTTCCTTTTCTGTTGGGATGTATCATATGCTTGTGGAGATAGTAGATAAGCAAACAGTCTGTCAATGAAAAAGTGTCAAGAACGAAATTAAGAATTTTGTAAATCAGCTGATAATGTGGAGTTGGGTAGAGAAGTAGAGTGTTTAAGGGATAAAAGAAGGGAATGGTCAACTCCTAGTGTGCCTCCACTTGTACTTGATACTAGTACTGCCTCATTGGTAGCCCTATTTTCTGGTAGATCTGGGGAAGAAATTTTTGTTTACTTTGATAATTTGCACACAGCTATGAAGTTAGGAAGTGTGGAATGATGAGCAGTTGTCAAATGTGTCTCAGTTAAAATTAGCAGTAGATGCTAGGGCTTAAGTGATGTGTAATTGGAAGTTATGGGGTGCTCAGTCCTTCAAGGACTTACAGATGGAGTTAGTAGAGCATTACAGAAGGGAAAATACCCTCATTTATTATTGAGAAGAGCTGAATGCCGAAGTTCAGAAACAAAAGGGGATTAAGTAGAAAGCTTTGTAGATCATGTCAGGACGATCAATATTAATACGGATGAGTTGACTGATGATAAAAGTGACAACAAAGCTATTTTATAGGAAGCAGATCAACGAGTCCTTCATGAATTTTTGTGGGGTCTTCTGCCTGAAATACCGCATAAAGTGCACACAGAATTGCAAAAAACCATGAACAAAGCACTAGCAACAGTCGCAGCTTTGGCTGAGACTAATATGGTGACCAAGCAAGAGAGAAAAGTAGTTTTCAGTGTGGAGGTCATAAGTTATTGATGTGGCTGTCATGGGTCTCATTCAGTGGTACTGTAAGAAGCAACAATGTCAAATATATAAGCAGATGGGACACTCCAATCAGAAATCTCTCCAGACACAAAGAAGATGGTCTCGAGGTAAAAATTGCATCCTTACTTTAAATGGAACATAGAGTGATGTGACAACTGTGCTTGCTCTCCATAAATGTGAGCATGGGATACCATTGCGCAGAATCAGTTGACAATTTTTGTACAACTGGCTATGTAAAAAAAAGATTGTGCAAGTTTTCATTGGATACAAGGTGACATGTATCTGTGGCATTTCAGTATATATTTGATGCAATAAATTTGAACCCACAATGTTGTAGGAGAAGTGGTGTAGGTGTGGGTAGTATTCACTTATTTCATTTTTTGTCATTGTTGGGTTTCTGAGTGGGAGGGGGCAAAGAGACGTCTGCATTTGCGTGGAAGTTTTCCATAATGTGGGCATAAGCTATCATAAGACTTAAATATTCTAACATTCTGCTGACTTAAAGTGAGAGTGTGGATGTGATTTATATCGGCTTATTCCCCAAACCACCTCCCACTTCTTTCTGAGATGACTTACTTGGAATTTGCAGCCACTCTTCTTTACTGAGTAGCTGGCTGCTGGAAACCCTCTTGGCTTCTCCTCCATCGAATAACACCAGGTACAGGAATTTTTAGACTCTCTCTACTTATGAAATAAGTGGACACATAAACTTTACTTTTCGTCAACTAACGATGTATTTGACCTCCACACACAATAAAAGTCTCACTTTCCACATGAATATGTAACTTCCTGCAAGTCTCATGTACAGTCAGATGTTAGAAACAAATAGAGCTACAGTAAAAAGAAAGTTGGCTTGGATACCATGACCTTTCTTAACATGAATCATAAAATGAGTCTTGTCTCTAACAAGGTTGTGTCAAGAGACTACAAGAGCACTTTTTCAACTGTTCTTGTTTTAATAACAATAGTCAGTGACACAATAAGCACAGAGCTGCATGTAAACTCCATGGTTCTTCCTTACACACTCACTAAAACATCTATGGACTGCCCGACAGATACTTTTTGGTGCCGTCTGACTGCCGCGTCTACTTTCCTCCCGTGACTGATTTTAAACCTGCACAAACAAACATGTGATGCACAGTAGGTAGGATTCTACCATCCCACACTCATATCCAGAATATCATGTGTTCAAGATGGTAGAAGGCTGAGTGGTTCTAGAATTTACACAGAAATTCTCGAATCACCACATATTCCCCCCCCCCCCCCCCCCAATCAGATCAAACATGCGATATTTTATACATAATCATTATGCAAATAATATCACTAATAATAACATTTCATACCTTAACAGTACACATTTCTTACATATTTCTATATACATATCTTTCCTTTTCATAACAATTCTCTGTCCTCTCTTGAACAATCTTTTGCTTACTGTTTCTCTACTCTTTTCTTATTTTACTTTGTCATTAAGACATGAGCATTTACTCATGGTTTTAGTCAGCTTTATTAATATTTAGGAATTGTGAGAACTCTTTTTCTTTTCTGTTTTTCCTTTTTTCTTTTTTTCAATCATAAACTTCAGGTGTTTATGACACATGAGTAATCTATTTTCTATTCTTATCTTTTGTACTACCTTTTTCCTAGTATGTACTATTTTATTATTTATAGCTTGGAGGAACTCTGGATGAAATGAAAGTGTTCTTTTGACTCTCATTTAGTTCTACAAAACATAATAACACTATTAGAGCAAATAAGCCCTTGGTCACAAATATTAAGCCAAAATTGACCAGGTTTCGACGCTACTATGAGCGTCGTCTTCAGAATTAGACTAACTGTTCTAAAACATATTAGGTATATAATACATTAATAAAATTAAAGTTTGTACTGACTGGAAAAGATGCAGTACTTACAAGTCACATATTAAAAAAGATCTAAGCCGGAAAGGCAACGTCACGAATAGTTGTGAGATGGTGAGCCACTAAGGGCTGCTCATACTGTGAACAAGGGTTGCAACAAGACAAAAATAATAATACTAGTCATTCAAAAAATTCACAATCCCCAGAATAATCCCTATAAAATTTGTGACTTTTGTCACGATACTGTTCCCTTCTTCTAGGATCAGCACCTATTCCCTACTTGTGGGTTGATCTTATGAGAGCACTTTCTCTTTCCATTCTGGTAGATATGCCCCTTATAAAACATCCATATCTTTCCATTCTGGTAGGTATGCCCCTTACAAAACATGCCTATTTTTTAGGCCACAGATCATCCTATCTCCACATAGGGACGCCTGCCCTTTACACTTAGTGAATGCCGGTTACACCCCCCTTATCCTTTCTGAGTAGGCCACATGGTTCATTGCCCTAGTATACATTTCTATGTATACCATAATTAAGTATCTTCTGGCATACATTCTTTAATATTTACCCTCTAGAGTCCTCCTCTACTTACCAGCTTCTACATTTTCAAAAGATACTATGTCTACAAATACTATTTACATACCACTATCCTTCAATTCATCAGAGTACTTATTACACTGATGTTTTTTAAAGGTCAATGTGACTAATTCTACTCCTACTTTCGTTTTCTTTTTTTGCTCATGCCTTTTATTTATCGATTACACATTACTACTTTAGTTGTTCATTATGTATGTGCACCTCTTCTTATGTATATTCGATGTAGAACTGTCATAGCTTCCTATATATGTACATATATTTCCATATGTAAACACATTTTCCGAACAACGCCTGGCAGTTCTCACATAATGACAGGCTTCCTCTTATGTGATTTAATGTTTGTGTAGAAGTGTATATTTGTGTAAATGTAGATGTGTGTTCTTGTAGTCTGATTCTTCAGCCTTCTTATCTAAAGACAAGATTTAGGTTTTTAGTAACCACTGAAATAAGGAAGGACTTCAGTGATAGAAGTTTGTGAATATGGAAAGAGGGAAAAAACGGACAGGTCCTCAAATGAGAAGTAAGAAAGGAAAAAATAGATACGGATGCTAGGATCGAAGAAGTGTAAGAAGAAAGCCCTGAAGATACCCTTCCCACTCTCCTTCCCTAGGATCCCTACCCCTCAGGTACTTGAGTGAGATGCTGGAGGAGGTTTGATGTTAAATCGTCTCCTACAGGATGGACTTGTCCCATCTTCACCATTTGAGGTCCCCAAAGGAAATCCTAGCAACCCTATGGAAACGGCAAATGGTGAAAAATCAGGCACACCTGTTTGTGAGGGTTGTTTGAAAGGTGTGATTGTGTTTTGTGTCAATCATGATTTATTTGTTCTTGTAAATCATGCTTTTATCTACAATACACCCGTTTCAAAATTTATACAAGCCCTCCCATCTATATCACATCACATAAAAGGTATAAAATACTCTATACAAAATAGAAAATCTATAAACTGTGGTATAACAGTTGATCACCTAGTCACATCTTATTATATTTTCCACAACTACAATACTCTATTTAGTTTATTTCATTTAGATATCACTTTTTTCTGTGATTTTCTTAAGTTGTTCTCTATTTTACAGTCATACCCAGTTTCCTAAGCAATAAGATTACAGAATAGTTCTATATTTTAAAGGAATTCAGTGCAGGAAACTATTTGAAATAAACACTGAAAACAACTTGGGATCTGACAGTCGTTACTCCAGCCATTAACTCATAATGTTAACGTCCCTGGGGGATAGATGACAAAATAGTTTAAGATTTTAAAGGAATTTGGTGCAAGAAAACTAGTTTGGAAGAAACACCAAAAACAACTCAGGCTCCGACGGTTGTTACTTCGCCCATTAACTCAGAACATTAACGTCCCTGGGGGATATACAATTTTACATCATTTACATTATATTTCCCCTATTTTTTTGCTTGTGTTACATGCCAGTCAAAATATTTCCTTATGGTACCCCAAGTATTGTTATAATATTTTGGGTCCCATAGATGAGATATTAACTTTTCTTAAGCACTGGCAGACCAGTACTTGTCTTTGGATTTCTTTTGAAAGTCTTCCCAAGAGGAAAAATTCTCAATATTTACTGTTCCCCATTCAGAGGCTTCCCCTAGAAGATACCCCACAGCAAATTCGATCTCTTTGGAATCTTCCCAATTGTTTGGCGAAGCTTGGTTAAATCCTTTCAAGAAATGGGATGGATGTACATCTACGTCTGACTTAAATTTAGGGAATTGTCTAGATAACCCTGAATTTGCTCCCCATTGCAAATCAGTCACTGCTTCAGTAGTTAACACAACATCAGGTGAAGTTACCCTGTTTTCTACTTTGCCTTGGATAAGCTTAATTTCTCTCATCCATACCCTTCCTGGTATCATTAAGTACAGAAGAAGGAAAAGGCGATATGTTCCCAGATGTTATTCTCTTGGTAACCTTTCAATCTATAATATCTTCAAATTGTTCCTCCAAACTAATTACATTTATAATATGAGAGTTAGCTATTTTCTCTTTGAAATTCCTTTCTACATTATCTACCCATGTATTGACACCTGTAATTTGTCATTGAATAATTGGCATTAATTCATTATGCATAGCTACACTCTCTTTCAAAGTATTCATTTACAATCTTACATCATTATATTTAATATTGTACATGTTTTCAAAAGATTCAATAAGCCTGATTCTATATTATTACATTTGTTCTCAATGTCAAGTTCTAACATTTTTGATAAATCTTGAAAAGTATCATTCTGTTTCTGACTAAGGTCAGTAACCATATGATTTATATGAATGGTCAAAGAATTTGTCAAATCGTTCTTTAAATCTACTTTTAAATTCTCTACTTTATTACTTATGGTGTCGAACTCAGTCTTCAAAGCACCCATGACTTCACATAGATTACTAAATTCCTTGCTTTGAGAGTCGACTTTGGCATTTAAGAAACCTAAATTTGTCATTTGAGTATTTAATTGAGAATTTACCAAGTCTAGTTCCTTACTTAGAGTCGCACTCTGAGCATTTAAAGCTTCACTCTGGGTATTTAATTGAGAGCTTAATAAGTTTAACTTAAGACTCTGAGCTTTGATTAAATTTATCAACTCAGCCAAATCAGGCACTTCTTTGCTAATCTTCATGGCCATAGCTGGGTCTTGAGTTTCCCCAACCTGTTGTATATTTTCCATACTTTTATATGCATTAGCTCTTGTAAGCATTTAAAACTAACAGTATTTTGTAACACTTCTTACTAAAGTAATGAAGTTTTGTTTCATGCTCACCCGGCATAGAATTCTCATTGTGTAGGTGAGCGGATGTGGAGACAGATCTGCACTGGTGAACAACAGCTGGTGTCGGCTGTGTAGGATGTATGTTGGTTTCCACGTCTGCGTCCCTGTGATGTGTGTGAGAGCTGTATACTCCCCGCACTGGATCTTCTTAGCTGAAGCGTTCTATACATACTTCTTCTTAGACAAATATGTCAAAATCTTCTTTACTATTTTTATCATCATGAATTTTTCATTTCTTCAATGTTTTTCCATTTAAATTTTGCTCCACTGGATACTTGAATATATTCCATTTTCTCGGAGTAATTTCCTTGTCTTATTATGTTTGGTTGCTACGGCAACACATAACAGCTTCTTTCTCGTTTTTTACTTAAAATTCCTGTTTTCTTGGTCCTTTCACATAAGTCGCAACATTCTAACTTGTTGTGATGACCTAAAGTGTGAGTGTGGATGTGGGCTATATCATCTTATTCCCCCAAACCACCTTGCACTTCCTTAAGAGATGACTTACTTGGAATTTGCAGCCAAACCTTACTTTTCATAAACTAACAATGTATCTGACCTCCATACACAATGAAAAATCTCACTTTCCACATGAATATGTAACTTCCTGCAAGTCTTTCTACAGTTGGACATAGACAAAATTGAGTCCCGGGTTCAATTCCCGGCTGGATCAGAGATTTTCTCCGCTCAGGGACTGGGTGCCGTGTTGTCCTTATCATCATTTCATCCCCATTAACACGCAAGTCACCGAAGTGGCATCAACTCAAAAGACTTGCACCAGGCAAATGGGTTCCCCGATGGGAGGCCCTAGCCACATGACATTTCCAGAAAATTAAGTTAGATACCATGACCTTACTTAACATGAATGATAAAATGAGTCTTGCCTCTAACAAGGTTGCGTCAAGAGTCTACATGACTACATTTTCAACTGTTCTTGTTTTAATAACAATAGTCAATGACACAATAAGCACAGAGCTGTATATAAACTCCATGGTTCTTCCTTACACACTCACTAAAACATCTATGGATTGCCCAACAGGTACTTGTCGGTGCGGTCCGACCGCCGCATCTACTTTCTTCCCACGACTGATTTTAAACTTGCACACACAAATATGTGACGTGCAGTAGGTAGGATTCTACCATTCCACAATCATATCCAGAATATTGTATGTTCAAGACAGTAGAAGGCTGAGTGGTTCTAGAATTTACACAGAAATTCTCAAATCACTACAATATCATACCCAAGTTGATCTACAAAACCACATACTGGAGTTGATAAGGACATTGTTCCATCTCCATTTTACTGCTGAAAGAACTGAATTGTTGCAAGGCATCCCAGAGGCATCAGAGAGGCTAATTAAACTAGTACAAAATCCCTTACACTAGACTGGTGGGTATCATATGGAAAGATACGGGAAGTTGCTTTAAGCAGACAATAGGAACTGATCTGTCAGTTAATTCTTTATATGTGGTTAAGCCCTTGCAAGAATATGAAGAAGTGGATAAGACACAATTTTTAATATGATTCAGTTGGTATTATATATGGGAAATTGATGGAAGCTGGGTAGTATCCATCACTGTGTATAATTGTAGCTTGGAAGATGTGAAGCTATCAGGTGGTGCACTAATAGATAACTTGGAAGTTTTAGAGGAAGGTAAGTTGAATATCAGACAGAATAATTAAAGCTGGGATAGTCTGTCAATTTAGTCACACTAAGGCAGAAGGTTTTCCACTTGGAAAGACATGACAGGGAATACATGGAAAGGTTGTTAGAGGAATACACAGAATTACTTTCCTCCTGGACCATTGCCAGCTATGCCACTAATACAGCATAGTATTCCTACAGGAAATGAATTGTCTGTATTTAAAAAAAAATCTGTGTCAACTTCAGCACCATCTACAACCAGTAAAGAAGAAATTTATTAATCAACACGTATGTGACAGAGCACTAGGTCTTGGACAGCACCAGTGGTTACCATTCCAAAAATGTTGTCAAATGGTATTCAGGACTGGTTTAAGGCCCAAGTACACATTCACCACCTGGGGTGTCAGTGGCACCACAACTGTAGGATTTCTATACAAGATGTACCACAATTAGTAGTGGCTGTTTGGGGCTCAAACCTGGATACATGTTGTTGGTAAATGTGAGTGCATGTGTGTATCTATGTAAGATGGGAGCATCTGAGGGAAGACACATGCACTGGTCTCAATCAGTTATTATAGTGCCAAATTGGACAAGTCACCACCACCCCACAAAAAGGATAGACACAGTTACTGGGTCATGCGAGTTCACCCTATTCCATCCTCAAAAGCCTGCTACTGATTGCCCTATGGAGGTAATTACAAACAGAACTGAATTCTTCCAAAAGAGAGGGTCACATTGAATATTCTATGTGGCAATTCCAGTAGTAATCATTTGCACCTGCTATGAACCATGTCATGTTGGTGGCGCACTATGACTGGAACTGCTGGAGCAAGGGTTGCTAATTAATGTCACATCACAGGACCTACCTTCCAATTACGTGCTACCATTACCAGAACCACTACTCTAAGCATTACTACTTATTGATCTACCTACCAGACCTCCCCCATCATGATCCTGCTCATGGAAAATCTAACCTACCTAAATAAAACCCTCAATGCAACCCTTTTTGCCTGCCTGGACCAGATGATGACCTCACAAAACTAATGTTTAATGTTGGAACATTTGCTTAACTATGTGAAAAAATATAGCATTGAATATCATCACCATTCATTATTTTAGAAACTACTAAACCAGCTGCCTGCATAATTTTGGTGATGGTATTGTTTACTGATGTCTCAAACATAGAGTTGACTGGATCACACCAGATCACCATGGGTCCATACTAGTGGTGTTGGCACCAGTGAAGAGGTAACTCAGCCCCAAAGAATTGAAAAAAGGTAGCACAAAACAGGACCTAGAGAATCCCTGTCTGTATGTTGCAAGAGTGAGACAGTGAATTTATGAGTACTATAGATACAGAAAAAGGAAAAAGACAACTAAAAAGCATAGGATATTCAAGAGCAATTACTCTGCACCTGTGTATGAGAACATGAAGTGTAAAAATTAGTAAATATATCAGAGCTTCTGTTACAGCCTGTTTCTCATCCAGGAATTCAGTGCACCTGACATTTCCATGGATGAAAGAAACATAATAACATGGTTAAAAGAGGATTCCTGTGCCATATCAAGGGTGTGAGTCACAACCAGTGCACACAGCATTTTGCCATACTAGCACCATCCTCAATAGCCACCCAACTCTCCAGGCAATGACCAGCCACCAGGAAGCTTTGATAGCATTGAAGTATTGAGCAGTACTTTGTCTTTTAAATTAACAGGCCTACTATGGTCATATACAGACGTCAAAAAAAGTTTTGCATCACCCTAGTTCCCAGAACTCCTGAAGATACACGTTGGCTGTGGACATTGTACCACAGACACAGTCCCTTTGACTGTTCAGAGACGTCACTGAACCTCCCCAAAGATGTAAACTATCTTACTTGAGCAGCACCTATTAGAGAGCGGGGGTCCAACAGCCGATCAGTTCCAGTCATTCCACCAGGAAGGAGGTACGCAGCTCATGTTGTCTGTAGTTCTACCATGCCTCGGTGGTCAATACTGCATTTCAATCATGTCTACATTGTTACTTTGTGCCAGGAAGGGCTCTCAACAAGGGAAGTGTCCAGGCATCTCAGAGAGAGAACCAAAGTGATATTGTTTGGACATGGAGGAGATAAAGAGAGACAGGAACTGTTGATGACATGCCTCGCTCAGGCCACCCAAGGGCTACTACTGCAGTGGATGACCGCTAGCATTGGATTATGGCTCAGAGGATCCATGACAGCAAAGCCACCATGTTGAATAATGTGTTTCATGCAGCCACAAGACGTCATTTTATGACTCAAACTGTTAGCAATAGGCTGCATGATGTTCAACTTCACTCCTTAGAAGGAAGGTCAGCGTTGGCCATTATTTTGATGTTTTATTGACAGCAAAATCGATTTTCAATCACACAATGATAATCTTCAGTGCTGTAGTGTGCAAATTAAAACTCATAGGCACTGGTGTCAAGATGTTATCAGTAACCAAAGCTATGAAACAATCACAATAACTCCTGACTTCCTTCAAGATAATGACATCATTCGACTAGAGTGGCCAGCATGTTCTCCAGACATGAACCCTATCGAACATTGATATAGACTGAAAAGGGCTGTTTATGGATGATGTGGCCCACCAACCACTCTGAGGGATCTACGCTGAATCGCCACTCATCTGTTATTGTGATCGTTTCATAGCTTTGGTTACTGATAACTTGACACCAGTGCCTATGAGTTTTAATTTGTACACTACAGCACTGAAGATGATCATTATGTGATTCAAAATCGATTTTTGTGTCAATAAACCATCAAAGTTAAGGCCAACACTGACCTTCCTTCTAATTTCATGTATATGGTCATTGTGCACACAGCACTCTATGGAGTCGCCAATCAACTTCACTCCTGACATCCGTGGTGAGGTCCATCTTCGCAACCATGACACCATGCAGCGTGGAACAGATGGGCCCAACATGCCGAATGGACTGCTCAGGATTTGTATCACATTCTCTTCACTGATGAGTGTCACATATGCCTTCAGCAAGACAATTGTTGGAGAAGTGTTTGGAGGCAACCCAGTCAGGCTGAATGCCTTAGACACACCCTCCAGCGAGTGCAGCAATGTGAAGGTTCCCTGCTGTTTTACGGTGGCATATGTGGGGCAGACATATGCTGCTGGTGGTCATGGAAGGCACTGTAACAGTTGTACAATACGTGAATACCATCCTCTGACTGATAGTGCAACCATATTGGCAGCATTTGGGAAAGGCATTCATCTCCATGGACAACAATTCATGCTCCCATCATGCACATCTTGTGATGACTTCCTTCAGGATAATGACATCATTCAACTAGAGTGGCCAGCATGTTTTCCAGACATGAACCCTATCGAACATTGATATAGATTGAAAAGGGCTGTTTATGGATGATGTGACCCACCAACCACTCTGAGGGATCTATGCTGAATCGCCACTCATCTGTCTTATCTCCAATTGCTATTGTCTTCAGCCATCTCCCTTTCTCTTTCACTACCACTTCCTCTCTTCCACAGTCCCTATCACCTCTCTCTTCTACCATCAATATCTCTCTGCTATTCTCAGCACAAAAAATTACAAATTTGTTCACATGCCCAAATTTTTGGTGATGAAGGTCGAATGAGGATTGAAGCAGCTGGTTCCTCACTTTTCTGTCATGGTGTTTTAAAGAGGAACATATTAACCTTTTCTATGCTGTGACAGGTCCATTTTTCCACTGATTCTGTTTGTTTCTGTACTGTATCAAGGTGTGTTGCACATATAAAACGAATTCTGAATATCAGTAAAGATTTACAGTTTATTTATATACTTCAATACATTTATATACTTCAACACATATAAATAACAAATAAGAATGCATAATATAAGGGTAACATAAAATCATTTGCCTTACATATTTCTGGATACTTTGCTCATCAGTCACAATGCATCGAAAGTTTACTGCTTACAATTAGTATCTTGAAAGAGTTAAAATGTCTTCAGAAATAATTTACTGAATTCGCAGTTTTTGCAGTTTAACATAAGTTTTGGCAGTCCTTTCAAGTTCTTTTCAGGGATGTTAAGACCTTTTTGGGTCCATTAACATCACTGCAGTTGTGTATGTGCACCTTATACAAACAGTTCATCATGGAACTTTATTGGTGAATGAATGCTGACTAAACAAATAGTTCTGTGACCCTGTGGTGGCCCTAGAACTTTTGTTACATGTTCACTGTCAGTCACAACAACATTTATGGCTTAGACTGGATATTACTTGCATATTTTATTTGCATAAGTGTGGTACACTTTAAATTATGGATCTCAGTAGCAGTTAATGATATCAAAAAGGTTTCAGGGTTCCCTGAGAACATCATCTTATGAACATATGGTACAAATTTCAACGATTTGTTATGAACCAAAATTATAAAAATTGACATACTAACAACTGGTATTTTTAGTACAAAAATCATAGTCTTTTTGGGTGTATCTGGATAATGAATACAGATTATTGAAAACAGGAAAATGGCATTTCTAAGTGTATGTCTAAAGAATGCACAGTTATTTAGATAACTGTGGGCCATGGTTCAAAAATAGCCAAAACTGGTTTTTGCAGTTTTTTTTGCATAAGTGTGGTAACTTTGAACCTGTGGAACTGGAAACAAACAAATGGTGTTTTTGTAAGCTGCCTGAGGTCCATGCTAGACCACACCTAACACAAAGACACCATCTAATTTCATGAATTTGTCTGGGCTAGAAGACGTGTGTAATTTTTAAATTTTGGGGGTACTGTAGGATAGCTACAGTATGCCTGTTCTTCTGATAGGTACACAAATGCTCACTAGGCTGAGGGCAATCCAAAACAATTAGATTTTTATCTCTGTGGGCAATAGGAACTGAGATATGACACCCTGAAGAATTATATTTCACACTTAGCTTTTTGCAACATATTGGTACCATGCATGACGGTGCACAGACCAGTTATCTAAATTACAGTTTAATGGCAAACATTTGCTTGCATATAGACATTCTGGCTTCACTACTGTATTGTAATGCATTATTTTTTCATTTCTAGACACACATTTTTTGTTGGAAAGGGCTTTAATTATACCATATGCCCTTACCATTTTATGTATCCTTTCCTCTACAGTAGCTTTCTCCAACTCATTTTCTTGGATCCCTGAGGTATTTACATTTTATAGCCTTTCAGTTTGGCCAAAAACTGGTTCCAGAAATTCTGGTGCATTTTTAATGTTAGTAATTTTTTTCCTGCAAAAATTCTTAAGTCAGTCCTATTGGTACAGATTAATTTGTGTTATAGCAGAAGTCACATTTTCAGGAAGTATAGCACAGTCATCTGCAAGAGCAAGGCAGTTTACTCCAATATTTTTGTTTCCTATTTGCAACATTATTGGTGAAAACTTATATTAATTAAGATTTCATTCCAAATTATGTCTGTTTTTTCTATAACACAGTACACCTGTGTTTATTTCAAAGCACTGAGATAATTTCTTCCATAAATTTCACTTTAGATACCTTGTATGTCAGTGCTTCATTAATCACGTTTGCTAATTTAGACTTTACACACAATTCTTAAATCACTTTTGCTATAGTTTGTCTGTCAGTGGAATCAAAGACCTTTTGGAAATAAACAAACATTACTACAATATCATTTGAATTCAGTAATATATAACGAATGATTGACTTCAGATTAAAACTTGGCTCAGAACATGACCTGCCCTTCCTAAAACCACCTTGACATTCACCCATATGACTGTCCAGCATGGTTTCTGCTCTGTTTAGGAAAATATTTAATATGCATTTGGTAGCGAAGAAGTTCACCTGTAGTAGTTAATATCTTGTTCGTTGTCTTTCCTATGTAGTGGATGTATCTATGTTCCCTGCCTCTCTCCTGCTTCCCCCCCCCCCCCCCCCCCTGACTTTCTAGATTTCTTCAAAGGTTAAGTTTAGATCATTTTAAGGGTCCTGTACCCCAAACATTAAAAACAGAACCCTTGTAAGATCAGTTTGTTGTCAGTTTTTCTGTCTCTCGGTTAGCCCTTTTTTCTCAGGAACGGGTGGAGGTGTCAAGTAGAATTTTATGTTAGACACTAAGGTCTATGGTTCATTGGCACTGTAAAATATTTAAGCTTCCAAGTGAATGTAGTCAAATGATATGGCCATTTATGTCATGAATCTTATTCCCACTTACTCATGGTGGTTGTTTTTTTTCCAGCTTATGGTTTGGTTCTGGACAATTAGGAAGCTGATGAAGTATGAGGTCTGTTCAAAAAATTCTGGAACATTCATAATTTTGTGTCAATGATGCGTTGGAGTGTAATGCAGTTGCAATCCCTGCACACACCTGTGTTTAATGTGCAACTTCCAGAAGTTTCGTAATTATATGTCTGTTAGTTATTGTTCAGTGTTGTATTGAGTAGAACATTATGATGGGCAGTTTGCGAATTTCAGGATGGCAGAGTTAGAGGAGCAATGCATCTGCATTAAATTTTGCATGAAACTCACGAAAACCTTTACAGAGACACACCAAACGATGCAGGAAGCCTGTGGTGATGAGTGCTTAAGCCATACTCAGTGTTACGAATGGTTCAAATGTTTTTAAAATGGCTAGAAGGAAATTAAAAATGACCCTCATTCATGATACACTTCAAAGTCTACTGATGATGCTCATGTCAGGAACATAAATGAAACTGTACATGCCAATTGAAGACTGACTGTCCAAGAGATTGCTGAAGAATGTTACATTTCAGCTTGATCATGTCATGAAATCCTGACACAGTATCTTGGAATGCATCGTGTTGCCACCAACCTCATCCCATGGCTCATGAGTCAAGACCAGAATGACCTTTGCTTCGAAATCTGTGAAGAGCTTTTGGTTCATGCAAATGAGGATGAAATGTTCCTTAAGAGAATCATAACTGGTGATGAGACTTGATATTAGACCAAAGTTCAATCTTCACAGTGGGTCAGGAAAGGTTCTCCAAGACCAAATAAAGTTTGTCAGGTCAGGAGAAACATCAAAGCCATGATGACAGTTTTCTTTGACTTTGAATTCAGGCCACAGGCAAATGAGACAAATGGAGTTTACAGGATAATTAATGTCTTTGAAAATAAAAAATAAAAAATAATGTATTACAGAAAAAATTAGAAAGGTGTGAAATTTAAATAAATATTTGTATACAATGCATTATCCCTTAGCCTCACTTTTTCATACTTCAGATTTGCAATTTTAGGTGAAACTTCACTGAAAAAAGAATGGAATCATAAATTTCATCAAACAGGCTTAGTATTGTAATTTACTATTGATCAAAGACCCATGAATTCTGGCTTTTTATATACTTCTACCTCACACTTCAAATACACTCTCACTATTTCCAACTGTAATCATTTGTTCCGGGCTCTCATTGCAGAGAATTTACTCAACAGGTCATTTATTTTGTTAATGTACTGAATCATTTTAGAAAATATTCATACTAGCTTTTTACATGTACAACATTAAATGATTATGCAACTTTTGAAATGGGTAAATTATTACACAGGGAAATCAACCATATGGCGTGTATCCTTACAATATAAAACTGACTTTGATACTTGGTAAAACATGAGTGAGCACCATTGGGCAAATGTCTAAATTGTCTTTTATTAGCTTTCACTTATTACTGCTGATATTCTGTTATGCACATCTTACAAATATGGGTTCATTTGGGACATTATTTCTGAGGATTGCAATATTCACAAATCTCTGTGCAACTATGTGCAATAATATTGATAGTGTGATATCTCTGACATTTAATGCAGGTATCAGAAGACTATGAAAGCACTTTCTTCAATGAAACTACAAGTGCATATTCACTTACTTGCATATTATGGCACTGATAAAGTTTTTCCTCTCTCAGGTTTTTAAGGCTGGACAGTAATTTTGCATGATTTTCTTTTTCAGCACCTAGCTGTTTCTGAAATACAGCCACTGTTTTTTCTGCTTCAGCTAATTCCAGTGCCATTGCTTTTATCTGTTAAAAAAGAAGAAATATCTAGGTCTACATTTTTACATCTTGGTAATGTTACAATAATAGGTATGAACCAAAATAAAATAATTCTAACTAATGATGGAATGAGAGTTGTTGTATCTGAAGTTCTTGTGCTGGTGTAAAGCATATAACAAGCATAATGCAGTTTTTAATATAAGAAAAAGTGAAGCAAATAAACATATCATGTAGACTATAATCATAATCACAGCACGAAGATATCAATACTACTAAGGATCATTTTCCAGCACACACAGGTAATACAATGAAAAATGCAACTTGTTTATTGGATAAGGATATTTGGTATGAAAGTACAAGTTTTTTATTGGAACACATCTGTCTAAGAGCCACATCATCTCTTATCATCTCTTATTCAGTGGTAGCACGAGACGATGGCAATATCTGGATTCATGAGTGTCCAAAGAAATTCATACAGAGTCAGGCAAGCTTCTGAAACTGACATTTTTTCATACAGGGGGAGTCACTAACTATTGCCACCAAGAATAACTCCAAAAGTATGATAGGAGCTGAAAAGTTTGTGGGACAAAAGTTTCATGGGACAATGGGGGCCATAATATGACGCTGGTTTTTTGTTGCTAGGTGGGATCGCTTCAGATATATGGTCAACTTTTTTTTTTTAATGGGATGCTATAGTTTGGTACTTATTTTCTGCTAGCAGCTATCGAAACGAATCCAATGATGTGCAACATCAAGGTCTTTGAAGGTCAACAAAGGTCACAAAGGTGGCTTGAATGTCCATTTACAGAATGCATTCAAACTATGTCCATTTACAGAATGCATTCGAAATCATGACCATTGGTGTCAATGCAGTGCTGCAATCTTCTTATCGTGGACTGAGTGGTATTCCTTATCACTTCAACACTTACCGGAGCACATGCTCTGACAATTCTCTCTTGCATATCTTCAGGTGTAGTTGGAATGTCTTTATAAACAATGTATTTAAAGAATCCCCACAAGAAAAAATCCAGAGGTGTGAAGTCTGGCAAAGGAGCCAGCCACGACACATCTCCTCCATGTCCAATTCAATGATTTGGGAATTGTCTCTGCAACTCATTTCCAGCCATCAGTGAAAAATGTACCGGACACCCATCGTGTTGATACCACATTCTAGTCCTTGTTCCTAAAGGTATTTCTTCCAATAACAGACCTAATCTTTCTTGCAGGAGTATGGTGTACTTCCTACTGTTAAGATTCCCTTTGATGAAATAGGGGCCTATAATTCTGTCCTCTAGAATCCCACATCATACATTCACCGACCACAGTTTTTGGTGTCAGCTTGCTGCAGCCAATGTGGATTTTCAATTGCCCAATAATGCATGTTATACAAATTAACATTTCCATGTTTTGTGAATGTAGGCTCATCAATAAATAAAATCAAATTAATAAATGTGTCATCCCTCTGAATCTGAAGTTGACCCCTTCAACAGAATTCAATGTGATGCATACAATCCGTACCAGTTAATTCTCGGTGGAGACTGATATGGTAAGGATGAGATTTATGGCAATGCAGAACGCGAACAACACTACCCTGGCTCATGCCAGATTCCCTTATGATTTGACACAAACTAATACAAGGATCTCAGACCACAGTGGCAAGAGTACCAATTTCTGTTTCCTCATTAGTAACTTTCCTTGGCCAGATATGTTTCTGATACATTAAAGTTCAAGTTGTTCTCAATTTATCATACACATATTTAAATGTACAGCATGTAGGGTGAATATGTTGAGGATATCTTTCGGCATATGTCTCTAGGTCTCACTGAATTTCATTGGCATTCTCCATAAATGAGAAGCATATTGACTTGTTCTTCAAAGGAATACATCATTCACATTAACTTGATTCGACGATACTAGTCTTACCGTTACTATTAGTGTTGTATTGCGAAACCATCGAATGGTGTTTACATGCCAATGGCACCTTAAACGGATACGCCATATTCAGCAAATATCTACTATTTGCACCATATATGAGAGAGAATTGTTAGAGCATGTGCTTCAATAGAGTGCCGAAGTGATAAGGAATACCACTCAATCCATGATAAGAAGATTGCACCACTGCACTGATACCAATGGTCATCACTTTGAACACCTTCTACAAATGGACACTCATGCCACCTTTTTGACCTTCACTGACCCTCAAAAACCTTACTGTTATTCATCATTGGATTTGACTCGATAGCCGCTATCAGAAAACAAGTACCGAATTATAGCACCCCTTTAAAAAAAACAAAGTTGACCTTTATGTCTCTGAAGCGACCCTACCTAACAACAAAAAACCAACGTCATATTATGGCCCACTTTGTCCCATGCAACTTTTGTCCCACAAACTTTTCAGCTACTATCATACTTTCGTAGTTGTTCTAGGTGGCAATAGTTAGACACACGTCCTGTAGAAATGAGTTGGTGATTTTTGATATTTGTGATGCTTAAAGAACTATATTTTATTATAATTATTTTTTTGTTACTATTATTATTAATATTCTGCAATGGAAAGTCCAGGTTGGAATATCAACAATATTATGAAAAGCATTGATTGTTACTCACTCTTAAGATGACACACTGAGTTGTTGACAGGCGCAATGAAAAGACTGTTACAAATTGAGCTTTCAGCCAAGTCTGATTCAGAAAAGAAAACACACACACATTCATACAAATATAAACACAATAAGCACACATGAGCACTATCTTCAGCCACTGTGGGCATAACATAAAGTGGAAATTCAGTGTGGGGCGGGGTAGGGAGAGGGGTAACAGGGTACAGATGGAGGCAGAGAAGAGCAATGTGCAGTGGACTGTGCAGGGACTAGATGGCAGCAGGACAAGGCTGCAAGTTCAGTGCTAGGGAGTTGTGGGGAACTGTGATTAGGGGGAGGGGGGGGGGGAGGAGAGGAGCAGAGAAAGAGAAAAAGGTCAGTGGGATCATTGGCAAAGACTGGCAGACAGTTAGGGTGAGGGAATGTGAGCAGGGAGAGATGATATGACGGAGGGGGTAGAAACTGTTGGATGGAGGGTGTGGGGACAGTAGGTTGCCATAAGTTGAGGCTGGGGTACGTTCAGGAGCAGGGAGTGTGTTGCAGGGATAACTTCCACTATGCAGTTCAGAAAAGCTGGTGGTGAAAGCAGCCATCAAAATCAATCATTTTCAGCTGCATGTTGTGCCACATGGTAGTCCACTTTGCTCTTGACCACAGTATGGTGGTGGCCATTCATCCTGGTGGACAACTGGTTGGATGTCATACCAATACAAAAATATAATAAGTTGCAATAACTGCATAGAGCTCGTATATGACATGACTGCTTTTACAGGTGGCCCGGGCTGTTGATAGTTGGTGGGATTAATGCGGACCGAGTGTGACTGGAGCCATCAGAGAGGAGGAGATCAATGTCCAGATAGAAGGCACAGTGGGTTGGGGAGGGCCAGGTGAAGGAGATGGGAGAGATGGTTTGGTGTTGTGAAGGAATGATGACAGGGTGTTATAGTCCTGAGTCCAGATCATGGAGGTATCATCAATGAATCCGAACCAGACCAGCAGTTTGGGATTTTGGAAGGCTAGGAAGGTTTCCTCTAGATGTCCCATGAACAGGCTGGCATTGAAAGGCATCATGAGGACGTTTGTATACTTTCTGTTCAAAGAAGAAGTAGTTGTGTGTGTGGATAAAGTCAGTAGGAATAAGGTAGCGGATCTGGAGTCTGAAGCTTTTTCAGTGACTGCTTTACAACATGGGCCATTTGGATCATCCCCTCCACCACCAGCTTTTCTGAACTGCACACATAGAAGCTGTCCTGACAATTTGTTCTCTGCCCCCAAAATTGTACCAGAATCAACCCAACAGTTTCTGCCACCTTTGTCCTTTCACCTCCTCCCAATTAATTTCCCTTCACCCTCATAGTGCACCAGTCTCTGCCAACCCACCCACTGATCTTTTCCCCTTCTCAGCAACTCTACTTTTCTGCACCCCACTCCCCCACTACTTCCCTCCCTCACAGTTTCCTCATGCTGCACTGGAAGCCTAGTCCTGCTACCATCTAGTCCCTGCACTTCCACCAGACAGCACTCATCTCTGCTGCCACCTGTAACTTGCTATCTGTCCCTCTTCACATCACCCCTCCAGATTGCTGCTTTTGACGAATGCAATAGTTGCTTTCTGGTAACAGCAGCCAGAGATAGTGGTCATGTGTGCATGAGGTGTGCCAGTTGTTGTGAATGTGTTTGTGTTTTCTTTTGTAAAGAAGGCTTTTGCCAAAAGCTCACTTTTTAACAACTTTTCCTTGTGTCTATTTGCAACTCAATGTGTCAGCTTTACAGTGACTAGCAGTCTATTCTTTTCATGTTTATAACAGAAAACTGTGTCCTGAAGGTGTCCATAATAAAAGGTGGCATTTTGCAAAAAATAGCTTTTCTTGTACCTTCCTTAGTTGCACAATACTGCAGCAAGCTCAAAAATTTTGGAGTATTATAGTACCTTTTTTGGCCTCTCTCACTATTTTGTAACAAAAAAGGTGGAAATTTTTATACCATAAACTGAAGCTCCTCTAAATTAACCTCACCTTTCTCACAGTTAAATGAAAGTCTTATGAATAAGTTATGACAAACCCCTTGAAGTGATAAATAATAATGATAAAACAATATTATGGAAAGGACACACTGCTGCTCACAATAAAGTGTAAAGATGATGACATACTGAGTCACAGGCACAAGAAAAAAACGGTTACACATCGAGCTTTCATCCTAAGCCTTCTTTAGAACAGAGAACACATACACACTGACACAAGCAGACACAAGTGATGCATAGATGAGCACTATCTCCAGCCACTGTGGCCAGAATGCAACTCTCGCACTTCATGCAGCATTATGGAATGGGATGGGGAAGGGGAAGGGATAGCAGAGTACGGATGGCGGCTGAGAAGAGCACTGTGTGGCAGAGCCTGAAGGGTCTAGATGGCAGCAGGGTGCCAGGTGCAGCATTGTGAGTTTTTGGGGAAAGGGGAGGGGGGAGGGGGGGGGGAGTGGAAAAGGAGAGGGCGAGAGAACAAGAAAAAAGCAGTGGGTGCACTGGCAGAGAGTGGCACACAAATGAGGGTGATGGGACATGTATTGGGACTGGGATAGTTTTGGGAGTGGAGAATATATTTTAAAGATAACTCCCATCTGTGCAGTTCAGAAAAGTTGGTGATGAAAGGGAGGATCCAGATGGCCTGGTCTATGAAGCAGCCATTGAAGTCAAGCATGGTATGTTCAGCTGTATGTTGTGACAAAGGATGGTCCACTTTGCTATTGATAAGACTTTGGTTGTGGTCATTCATCCTGGTGGACAGCATGTGATAGTCATACCAACATAAAAAATATAAAAAGTTGTGCAGTGATTATGGCAGAGCTGCTATTTGATGTGGCTGCTTTTGCAGATGGCCCAGACTCTGATGGGGTAAGATAAACCTGTGACAGGATTATTGGAATAGGAAGTGCTGGGTGGGTGGACTGGACAGGTCTTACATCTGGGTGTGCCACAGGGATATGATCCCTGCAGTAAGGGGGTGGGATTTGGAGTGGTATAGAGATGGACTAGGGTGTCATGAAAGTTGGGTGGGTGATGGAATACTGCTTTAGGAAGGTTGGGAAGGATCTTGGGTAGGATGTCCCTCATAACAAAGCACAATGGTGGATAATCAAAGCCTCTACAAAGAATGTGGTTCACTTGTTCCAGTCTGGGGTAGACTGAGTGATAAAAGGGCCACTCCTTGTAGATATTTGAGGACTAGTTCTGGAGGATGGTGCCTGTCTGTGAAGGCCTTTGTGAAAGCCTTGGCATACTGGGCAAGGGGCTTTCTATCACTGCAGATATGCTGCCCCTAGGTGGCCTAGTTGTGTGGGATGTGTGTGTGTGTGTGTGTGTGTGTGTGTGTGTGTGTGTGTGTGTGTGTGTGTGCGCGCGCGCGTGCCTATATATATTCTCTCTATTGGTGTGCACTGTATTCACACAAACCTTCAACTAACTTGGTCAATTGAGTGACTGGTGTGCATTTTACTCATGTTTCCATTTGTTTACTGTCAACTAAAGCAAGGGGATGGTTTATGTTACCATGTGTTACCCTGAGTACTGCACTGTATACTAACATAGTAGAATCAAACTCAGTATTGTGACAGGTTTTTAATAACAAAAGGTTGTGATTTGTACATTGTGATACATTTTTGAGCAGGTTTTGAGGAGAGGAAGTGGAGCACTGAATAAAAAATGAAGAGTGGTGTTTAAAGGATACACAGTGCCATTGATATTTACATAATGAATGAAGTCACAAAAAAGACAAGCTTGCTGGGTAATGTTCGCCTTCCAGCTAAACAACATTTGCTTCATACATGTTCTGTTTTGCTTCTAGACAAAGAGTTAGCAACATAAACAGGATGCAGTGTATATACAGGGTTGTCTATAGCAGCCTGAAAATCTTGGAAGTGTGTTGCAGGAGAGGTTGTTCTGAGAAATAATTGTTAAGAAAAAAATTTGGATGTTGTGCCATTTCTGAGTTATTTAGCATTGAAGTTGGCAAATCAGGTCATTGCATGTGCAAATTCAAGCACTTTTATGTGCTAAAATGCAACACTGCACAGACATCTGTGGATCTGTATGGTCCCAGTTGTTCAAATGCTCTTTACCAGTTAAAATTTGCCTATTTTGTAAGTGATAAATTTAAGTTAGGTGAGTAAAAACTATATTTCTTTGGTCTGAGGAAACCAAATGGAGAACAAGTTGGGTGACACTGTCTCTGGTGGGATGGTTGAATTTGTGTACACAATAAACTGTAACTGTAGGCTAACTTCAATCCTAAATAACTCAGGAATGGTATAGTGTATAGAGTTTTTTCCTTAACAATTATTACCCAGTGCAACCTCCCTTTTCAGATTATTTTTGACCACCAGTATTTTTCACTTTTATTCTAGCACATATATCACTGTATGAAAAGTCATAGACAGACACAATGAAAAGCACAACTCACACATGCATGGTTACTATCTACGGCCACTCAAGTGCCCTTGTGTCTGATGAGAGTAGCAATCTGTGGTGGATGGTGGGTGTCGGGAGGAGGCATGGGATAGGGATAGGGAGGGATAGTGTTGGGAGAAGATGATGTGCTGCTATGAGAACAAGCAGGGATGCAGTGGGGACAGGGTGCAGAGTCAAGAGGCAGTGTCGGGGGAAGGGGAGAGGGGAGAAGAAACACAGAGAGAAGGGTAAAACACTATTAGTGCATTGTTGGAATAGAAGGACTGCATAGTGTAGGACTGGGAGCATGGAAGGGAGTGGAGACAGGCACTAATGAAGATTGAGGCCAGCAGAGCTACGAGAATGAAGAATATGTTGTAGTGAGAGGCACTACTTGTGCAATTAAGAAAAGCTGGTGTTGGTAGGAAGAATATCCATTTGGTGCAGGATGAGAAGAAGTCACTGCAGTGAAGTATATCTTGTTGGGCAGCATGTTTAGTAACTAGGTGGTCTAGCTGTTTCTTGGCCAGAGTTGGGCAGTGGCCTTTTTATGCAGACAGACTTCTTAATGTTGCCATGCTCAACGAGCAACTAATGAGCTGTTTGTCCCATGAAGGCCCAACAACAATAAAGAAACATGACAACTAAGGTGTGTCCTCTTTATCCCACAACACACCCTGGATAGCTGCTATCATCAGACACAGATGCAGTTGACGGTTGATCCTGAATGGCCATAGACAGTAAGAATGTGTGCATGATTCATGTTTGAGTGAGTTTTTGAGTGTTTTCTGCTTCTGGAGAAGGACTGCTGTAGAGGGTTTCAATGAAGCTCCTTTATAGCATTGTGCTCAGAACAGATTGTGGCCCCCTGTTTCTAAGTTGAATGGAAGAACTGAACCAGAGACTTCAAAGGTCCTAAATCAAGCTAGGCAGCAAATCCCTGAACTTGTGCCATTTGGTTGAGAACTGTAGGATCCTACTGAGTGGGTACTGTATGCACTACACATTTGAGGCTGCTGCCCCAGGTAGCTGACTGTGTGTGCAGTGCACAAAAGTGGTCTTCTTCTTCTTCTTTTTTTGCAGCTATCCATCTAGTCTAGATAAGGAAAACTTAAGGAGACACAGAAGCATAAGTGTGAAATCTGGAATAATGCCCCCCCCCCCCCAATAGGCAAGAGTATTAAAATCCTAGTAGTTAACTGCTAAAGCATTTTAACAAAATGCCAGAGTTAGAAGCAGTCCTGAAAAGCAATGAAGCTCACATAATACTAGGGACAAAAAGCTTATTGAAAATTAAGATTGATAGCAGTGACATTTTGGAGCGAAATATTGAAAGGATGGGAAATGGGGGTAGTCTATTTTGTCACAGTAGACAAGAAACTCAAATCCACTACCACAGAAATTGATAATCCATGCAAGATTGTTCGGGCAAGTCTCAGTATCAGGAGTGGGCATAAAATAATAATTGGATCATTCTGTTATCCACCAGATGTGTCTCCACTGCCGAGAACAGATAGTTCAAAATGCCACTCATGATGGAGATACATAGGATCTAAAGGCAACAAACATATCTGACCTGAAACTTCCTGGCAGATTAAAACTGTGTGCCCGACCGAGACTCGAACTCGGGACCTTTGCTTTCGCGGGCAAGTGCTCTACCAACTGAGCTACCGAAGCACGACTCACGCCCGGTACTCACAGCTTTACTTCTGCCAGTACCTCGTCTCCTACCCTCCAAACTTTACAGAAGCTCTCCTGCGAACCTTGCAGAAATAGCACTCCTGAAAGAAAGGATATTGCGGAGACATGGCTTAGCCACAGCCTGGGGGATGTTTCCAGAATGAGATTTTCACTCTGCAGCGGAGTGTGCGCTGATATGAAACTTCCTGGCAGATTAAAACTGTGTGCCCGACCGAGACTCGAACTCGGGACCATTGCCTTTCGCGGGCAAGTGCTCTACCAACTGAGCTACCGAAGCACGACACACGCCCGGTACTCACAGCTTTACTTTTGCCAGTACCTCGCCTCCTACCTTCCAAACTTTACAGAAGCTCTCCTGCGAACCTTGCAGAACTAGCACTCTGCTGCAGAGTGAAAATCTCATTCTGGAAACATCCCCCAGGCTGTGGCTAAGCCATGTCTCCGCAATATCCTATCTTTCAGGAGTGCTAGTTCTGCAAGGTTCGCAGGAGAGCTTCTGTAAAGTTTGGAAGGTAGAAGACGAGCTTCATCGGCCATCAGCAAAAGAAGCTATGATTTATTCAATAACTTAATGTGGTGCGTTACTAGCCCAGCGGCTAGTCGGGAGAGCCGATTTGATCAGGCGTTCCCTTAGCCGTCCACACCGCGGCTTTATATATAAGAATGCTGCGCGAGGAAGCAAGGCCCCAGTTCTCTCCAGATGCTGAATAGCACGCCATCTGTGTCAGGAGTCGCGTTGCATCGCGTCGGTATCATTGCTACAAACAGCCTCGGATGCCGTATTAAGTTAATTCTGGGATGACTTTAATTATCGATCTTCAGTTTGCGTATTGTCGTATTTTCACGTGCCGCCGTGGGACAGACATTCTACCAATTATTTAGCGTGGCGTTTGATGAACCTTATCATCAAATTATGGTGAGCATTCATTTAAATATTTAATTTGGACAGTATAGTGGCATCAGCGCCTTAGACTCTGAACTGCTCTGTTAGTTAGATTGTGTGGATTCTTTTGTTTTCATCTGTGACTTTCAGAATACAGAACGTTTTTTTTTTTCATGACCGTTTTTGATTATAAATCCCGGACAATCTCCTAATTCCTCAGAGCTCTAAGCTGTAACTATAAGTGTATTCTCAGATGAAGTGGGCACTAGGAATTCTAATTACAGGCTTCACGTTTTGCTAATCACTTTCTGGTAGCCAATATTGTAGTTAGAGAGCCAGTGTTGAGAATGGCAAAAGACAGCATAAATAACATTCTAAATAATAGGAACTGGTTTTACATTCTACAAACCTAACATTTATAGAAACAACATAAAATTAACATAAATCCACCTGCCGCCCCACATATGGTGCATCGGCCGGGAAACAGAAAAAGGAAGAAACTGAGTAAAGTGAAAGTGATTTTTAAATATTCGGATTCGCGAGTGAAATGCGACACGCAGCTGAGTAACAGAACAGTGAAAGTGTTACGTGTGTATGTGGACGACGCAATTGGATTAACGACGCATCGGGATTAACGGAGCTGGCACTGAGTCTAGCGGCGCTGCCGGCATCGCGAGAAGCCAGTTTCACCTCATCGCAGTCGTCTGCTGGAGCAGCCGGAGCCGCGCCTGCAGTTGCGGGCCACGCAAACACACAACAGCCGTCGGAGTGCCGTCTGCAATTCAGCGAGCTGCGTCGCATCAGTAATCCTGGTACGCCACGCCGGCAACGCCATACGTTGTCCAGAAGGAACTAAGTTAAGTGAAAAGCTGTTAAAAATTTTACTAACCTGCACTAAAAGACTGTCGGCGATGGAACCGCCAAAAGAAACCGAGGTTAAACTTATATCAGAACCTATGTCTGTTGAGGGAACTGTAAATCCAGACAACGGTTCAAGTGTAAATATGCATGAAAGTAGTAATGTTAAAGTGAAATATGAAGTATTGTCTCCTGGCAGTAGTGTAAAAAGGGGCAATAATTCAATAATAGAGGCCCCTGTAGTAAAGCAGAAATTAGAAATTGTAAATTTATTGTATGATAGTTTATCTGATGAATTAAAAATGAAAAAGTCATCAGAGGTGGTAGAGTTTAAAAAGGATAAGTTAGATATGACTGATCAATCAGAAGTTTCATTTAGTTTTGATGATTCTGGAGTTGGAGCTAGTTTTTCGTCACCTGAGTGTGATAAAAAGCCAGCTAGTGAGCAACCCAAAGATACTGGGGCTATTGATTTAAATGTTATATTACAAGCAATAGCTGCCAGTAATGCAAAAATGACAGCTGAATTAAAGTCTGAAATAACTGAGGTCAAAAGCAGTAGTGCTGAAGTAAAATCTAATATAATTGAGGTAAATAACAGCATTGTGGCCAGTCAAACCAATTTTAATAAACGATTGGAGGTAATGGACGATACCTTCAAGGCTGGTTGCAATAAGTTAAAAGAGGATCTGCACAGTTTGAATTATAAAATTGATTACAACCATGAGGATATTAAGAAGAAGGTTGCTCAACAATTTTCTGAAATGTATAAAACAATAAAATCCGAAGTTGCTGAGGTTCGCAGAGACTTCCAAATGGAAGATGCGAAGCTGGAGCACAAGTTAACAGAAAAGATCGAGGCCGAATCTGAACTGTGCTCAGATAGGTTTAAAGATGTTAATATAAAAGTAAACATATGTCAAGCAGAAGTAGATGCAATCAAAACTGATACTACTCATATTGTGCAAAGAGTAGATAATGTTGAAATGAGAGTAGAAAATATCAGTACTAACATTGCTAACATTGAGAGTAAAGTAGCTTCAGTAACTTCTGGTAATGGTAGTATACAACAAGTTGTAGCTGCAAACGCCGCTTTTATCGGGTGTCAGCAGTTCTTGCGGTTCAATCCAGATAAAAATATCCACCCGCTAGATTTCTGGAACGATTTTGAAGATGTGATTCCACCAACTTGGTCTGAACGAGAGAAAATCTCATTTATTAGAAGCCATATAGCAGGTGACGCCATGCGTTGGTCAGCTGATGTTATGTTGAAGTGTAAAACATTAGCGGAGTTTAAAACAGCTTTCATTAATGAGTATTTGTCTAGCAATAAGCAAAATGAAGTGTTGAGAGAATTTTGGAGTGTAAAATGCTTCAATGCAGGCAAGGAATCTATTAAAGAGTTTGCTAGGTCATGGATCTCACGTTTGTCACATTTGGGCGAAAAGCTAAGACCGGAAATGAGTATACTAGGTCTTGAAGCCCAACTGCCATGGTATTGGCAAACTAGAATTATATCTGCCCCTAGAGACAATCTGGATCGTTTCATTGAATATTTGGAACGTGTAGAACGTGTTGCTGCCAATGAGGAGCAAGCACGTAATAACAGAAATGCTAATAACAATAGTAGTAATTTTAAGATCGAGCAGAATGGCAATGTAAACATCAGAACCGTAGGTGTTCGTCATCCTAAGAGAGGTAGGAATTGGAGAAATAATTATCAGAACCAACAATGGCATCCAAGTGATAATAATTTTGTTCCAAACAAAATTATGCATGTAAACAACAGTACGGAAAGCAATGCTATGTCAGTTAACTATAATGAAAATAAAGGAAACAGCAGTAGGCCGAGGCAGGAAAACTAGTTCCCGTCTATGAGGACACTGGCGCTCACCAGGCGGTTACTTTTCCTAAGCCAGTAATTACAATAATTGGTAAGACAGATCAGAATACTCAAACTGAACATGTGGATGAAGTGTCGGTAGCATCTAAGTATACAGCAGAAATATTAGATCACTCACAGTATTTGATAGATACCATGTTAGAGACGCTTTCTAAGTGGGAAGAGAAAGAGAAGGCGCAGCTGTGTAACGATAGGGAAAAGCTACAAAATATTGAATTGTCAGGTGAAGAAGCAGAAGAAATTCATGCTTATATTTACGATGAGAATGATGTGCTCTTATCTAAAGTGCCTGTGCAGGATGTTGATACTGTACTAATAGATTTAGGACAGGAGGTAAGTGAGAATGTAGAGGGTAGCCTGTTGGGGGTCGATGAATCCAGTAGCTGTGACCAGTTGTCACTGGAGAAGGAACCCGACGAAAATAGTAAAAGTGGTTTGGCTGTAACTAGTGTTATGCCCGGTCTGGAAGCGCAGAATCGCCCAGACTACAGTAATTTGAGTTATGTTCAGCAAACTAAATGTAATGAAGTCGTGCGGTGTTTCGATTTGAAATTAATAGACCGACTGGAAAAGGCAGCTGAAAATGTAATTCAGGAAACCCCTACGCACTTTGACCAAAATGTAATGAAGACAGATGTCGATCACTTTAGTTGGAGACAAATCCAAAAGGAACTATTGGATGAGTTTGAGGAACCACCTGTACAACCTAGAATAAGCCACCCTATAATAATAGTGAATATGTTGGGTATCAATGTACGTTGTCTCTTAGACAGTGGAAGTGAGGTGAGTGCGATATCTCAGTCCTTCTTTGATGCATTACCTGGTAAAGACAAGCTTACAGTAATGGGGGTATCAGGACTAAGAATAATTGGTGCTACTGGCAAAGTGTCAAAAACGGTAAAGCAAGAAGCTTTGCTGCCCTTTAACTTAATGGTAATTTAATTGATCATCCATGCTTAATTGTAAACAATCTCAGTATTGAGGTTTTAATTGGCATAGATTTCTTGTCGAAATATCAGAGTGTTGTTGACTTTGAAAGAAGCCAGTTAAAAATGGTCTTGCCAATAACCAGAGTAATTACAGTACCTTTTAGTGATAAACATGTAGTAACTAATGATGAAACTTGGGAGCTGCATATACGAGTTCTGAAAAATAGGAGATATTGGGACGAAGGTGTTAATCTTAGTAAAAATAAGCTGAACACAGAAGAAGAAGAAGCAATTATTTTAGACAAAATAGAAGCTAAATTGCAGGAAATCGATAAAATTTCAGCTAATCAGAAGGAAGAACTGAGACAGGTTCTAAAAAGGCATCATAAGGTATTTTCAGATCAACGTGGCATGGTCAAAGGTTATGAATGAATGCTGTAGGGAGGAGGTTGTTCTGTAACCTCTACACAGTGTGGCAGCTGTGCAGTCCCAGCTGTGTGAGATCTTCTTTCCTCTTCAGGTCTCACTCATTCTTCATCTTTCCTATCTACAAAAATTTTGACCCCTTCTTTCCAGTATGAAAATTTTCGGAAACCAATGAATGCTGTAGGGAGGAGGTTGTTCTGTAACCTCTACACAGTGTGGCAGCTGTGCAGTCCCAGCTGTGTGAGATCTTCTTTCACTTTTCAGATTTCACTCACTCTTCATCTTTTCTATCCCAAAAATTTCGGCTCTTATTCTCAAATACTAAAATCTTCCGGTATGACTATTAAGCCAGCATTAAGCTAATGAATGTTGTAGGGAGGAGGTTGTTCTGTAACCTCTACACAGTGTGGCAGCTGTGCGGTCCCAGCTGTGTGAGATCTTCTTTCCTTTTCAGATCTCACTCACTCTTCAGCTTTCCTATCCACAAAATAATTTTGATCCCTTCTTTCCAACACAAAAATTTTCCATTATGGTTATCAAGCCATGAGTCCTGTAACCATTCTATCCACCGATTAGTGAAAAAAGAAAATACCTAATGTGACAAACCTAACAGTGACATAAACAATAGAGGAGTATGACGTAATTAAGATACAAATGTATTTGAGTAACAATTATGTATAGAACCCAGGTAATATAGTAAGTAGAAAGTGTTGTGCATTGGAAATGGTCCACCAACAATATTTAAAAAAGATATACAAATTCATGTACAAGCAGGATCTGAAGTGACAGTGAAACCTATTGTATGCTGTAGAGCTAACTAATTAAGAGTAAAAGAGAGTGCTTAGTGTTATGAAAAATATGCAGATAAGTTGTAAGAATAAACTCACCTTGTGTAGCAAGGAATGGCAGTGTAATAGAATTGAACAGTGTTTGTGGTTGAGATGTGAAGGACACGTCCCTGAAGTATTTATAAGGTTGGAGCTGGCCGTTATTTGGTGTAGTGTGTGACAGGACACACCTACACGTATTGAGGTTATGAGTTGGAGGCATGAATGCGACCATAGGTACCCTTATGTTAGATGAGACAGAGCAGCTCATGGTGTCCTATAGGTTTAAGGAATTTAGCATTACGCTTGGCCATAATTACTTAATGCACTTTAGTGGTAGGTCGAGAGAGACTACCTGTGGTTTCAGCGTCCGATCGAGTGGAAATGGATTGCCACGTGAGCAAACTGATCAGCTACAATACACTATAGATATGAAATAAATGTGCTATCCTGTGCTTTAAATATTAATGGAGTGAGTATTACTTAAGTTCATACACTAGCAAAGTAAGTAAGCACATAATAACAGACGTGAAACATTATTTATAGCTCAGCATAAATACACTTCGATGAAGTAAGTACATAATTGCAGATGTGGAACTGACACAGCAGCAGAGGACCAATAAGTGGAGTTAGTAGTCAAATAACCGTAGTGTGTTTTGAACACTCAGAACTGTACTATTACCAAAAGTTACTCACATGTACAAAGAAGCTGAGAAAACAACTACTAATCAAATATACTCATACTATCTCTAAGAATAAGGTAATCAAAGATGAGTCAGCGAAGTGAATAAAATACAAATGTATTAGGAATGTACCGAGCATTGGTTCAGTGTTCTGGCCCAGAAATAATAAATTGAAATTAAATAGGATTCATGATTGTATGCCTTGAGCATAAATTTTCTCTAATACGTGACTAACTGCGTTTTGAGCCATTTGTTTACCGATTTTATGACAATTAAGTAACCGCGAGAGGAATTGAAGAAGTTCTGTTAACTTTGTTCCAGCAAAATATTAAAGGATAAAATATATATATCCCCATTTCATTGTGACCCACCCTTAGATGTTAAGTGAACAGAGTCTGAGGCACTCTTTTTGTTTGTTCTACAGGACAAACCAGATAATGGCAGCCTGGTAGCTGCGTGAAAGCGTGGAGTGACTTGGACACAACTCACAGTGACCCCTCCCCTTTCCCCAAGTAATTTAGAGTGAACATTAAGGACGCACACCATAGCAACTTCCCCTCCTCTGCCCTTGTGAATGGAAGTATAGGACGCCAGCCAAAGCGGCTACAACCACGTGTGTAAAAATGATTTGTGAAATTTTTTTTCAGGTTTAGAAAAGACTGCTAAGATATAATCAACTGTTTATGTATCTTGAATAACTGTTATCTTCTTTGAATTTGTGTATGTAAACATGTATTTAATGGATTTAAGATTTTCATAATTTTACATATTTTTATGAGTTTGTTTGTCTAAGGCAATATGTATGCCAAAGTGTTTCATTGACTTTGCTTAAATTTTGAGTAATAATGTTGCTTAAGAGGCAGTGAACATGCCCGCAATTTAAATAATTAATGTAGGTAATCAGTTTTCTTTTAATATTTCTACATGTTTACAATTCAATTTTAATTTTCATAGGAAGTTAAGCTGTACTCTTGCTTCCCTTTTTGTAATTAAATGTTTTTTTTCGTTCATTAACATTCAAAAACAAAAAAATTAAGTAGAGGGTGATGTAGGGAAGCAGCCTACTCATGCCGTAGTAAATTCACATCAGTCTTTCCATTGTGTGCCAGCCAGTCCGCTGTAACTAGCTCTGACGTCATAAATGTTGCACAATACTTTAAAAAATAAAATAAATAACCTAAAATGTTTCTAGCATGTCAGGAGTAATACTAAATTAATATGTGTTGAATATCAGTTCAATAACTTTAGCCATTTTCGAAATTTGGACGTTTTTCTGTAAAAATCATTGGCGCAACAGAAAAGAGCTAGAGACTTCAAAATTTATAATTAGATTCCTTTTTCATAATTATTTAATAGAAACAGTCTTCTGGATCTCACAATTTAAAATTTTAGTGGAAATTCATGATTTTCTGGTTTTCGTTTTAAAACTTAAGGAAGCAAGATAGATTAAGTAGGCTAATAAATAAGGCTAGGATGTTTATATTTAGGTAGAATGGAGATCCACTATCACCATAAGGATGGGAGAAGTTTCATTTGAATATCTATAAAACTATAGCGATAGCGTATCTCCAAAGGGCCAGTTCAGAGCTCGTCTACTGCGTGCAGTGGAATTAAATTAATTCTCTCGCCCAAAATATTTAACTTAGCCACATCAAAATTTTATTATCAATACTTACCTGTGTGCTGAATGCACATTTAAATTAAGAGCTTCATCGGCCATCAGCAAAAGAAGCTATGATTTATTCAATAACTTAATGTGGTGCATTACTAGCCCAACGGCTAGTCGGGAGAGCCGATTTGATCAGGCGTTCCCTTAGCCGTCCACACCGTGGCTTTATATATAAGAACGCTGCATGAGGAAGCAAGGCCCCAGTTCTCTCCAGACGCTGAATAGCACGCCATCTGTGTCGGGAGTCGTGTCGCGTCGCATCGGTATCATTGCTACAAACAGCCTCGGATGCCGCATTAAGTTACTCGAGATACGAACCATGAAATCATTTTCGAGTGAAGTGTTAATTCTGGGATGACTTTAATTATCGATCTTCAGTTTGCGTATTGTTGTATTTTCACGTGCTGCCGCGGGACAGACATTCTACCAATTATTTAGCGTGACGTTTGATGAACCTTATCATCAAATTATGGCGAGCATTCATTTAAATATTTAATTGAACAGTATAGTGGCATCAGCGCATTAGCCTCTGAACTGCTCTGTTAGTTAGATTGTGTGGATTCTTTTGTTTTCATCCGTGACTTTCAGAATACAGAACGTTTTTTTTTCACGACCGTTTTTGATTATAAATCCCGGACAATCTCCTAATTCATCAGAGCTCTAAGTTGTAACCATTAAGTGTATTCTCAGATGAAGTGGGCACTAGGAATTCTAATTACAGGCTTCACGTTTTGCTAATCACTTTCTGGTAGCCAATATTGTAGTTAGAGAGCCAGTGTTGAGAACGGCGAAAGACAGCATAAATAACATTCTAAATAATAGGAACTGGTTTTACATCCTACAAACCTAACATTTATAGAAATAACATAAAATTAACATAAATCCACCTGCCACCCCACAACTCGATGGAATCCCTATCGGATTCTATACTAATTTTTTATTGGGGCTATCCCCTCTTATAACTGTAATCTATCATAGATCCCTCAACAAAAATCCACGGCCAATAGTTGGAAGAAATCACAAGTCACATCTGTCTACAAGAAGGGTAGTAGAAGTGCCAATGTCTTTGACATTGATTTATTGTAGAATCCTAGAACATATTCTGAGCTCAAACACAATTAGGTATCTTGAATAGAATGACCTCCTCCATAGCAACCAGCGTGTGTGCTGAAAACATTGATCAATGGAGGGAAGAAAGGGAGATTGTATTTAACATCCCATGAGCTCACATTGTGTCAAGGATGGGGAAGTAAATCAGGCATGCCCTTTCAAAGGAACCATCCTGGCATTTGCCTGAAGCAATTTAGGGAAATCATGGAAAACCTAAATCTGGATTCCCAGATGCAGGTTTGAACTGTCATCCTTCCAAATGTGAGCACAGTCTGCTAACCACTGCTCCACCTTGCTCAGTCAATCAATGGAAAACTAACTCACACTTTTCTCACATGATGTAAAGAAAGCTTTGGATCAAGGCATTCGTGTAAATGCAGTACTTCTTGATTTCCGAAAAGCATTTGATTCAGTATCTTATCCATATTAATTGTCAAAAGTGCAATTGTATGGAGTATCAAGCGAAATTTGTGGGTGGATTGAGAATATTTTGGTAAGGGAAATGCAGCCAGTTGTCTTGGATGGAGAGTCATGTCAGCCATAGAAGTAACTGTGGGGTTTCCCAAGGATGTGTTTTGGGACCCTGCTGTTCATGTTGTATATTAATGACCTAGAAGACAATGTTAATAGTATCCTCAGACTTTTTGCAGATGATGCAGTTATCAATAATGAAGTAATGCCTGACAGAAGCTGCACAAATATTAGGACATTTCTTGATGAGATTTCAAAGAGATGCAAAGGCAATTAACTTGCTTTAAATGCTCAAAAATGTAAAATCATGCACTTCACAAAATGAAAAAAATAATAACTAAAACATGAATGAGTCACAGTTGGAACTGGTCAACTCATGTGAATACCTGGGTGTACCACTTTGTAGGGATGTAAAATGCAATGATCACATAGGCTCAATCATGGGTAAAACTGGTGGAAAACTTAAGTGTATTGGTAGAGTACTTGAAGAATGCAATCAGTCTACAAAGGATATTGTTTACACATCACTCACACAATTCATTCTAGAATATTGCACAAATATTGCTACAAATAGTACTGTTTCTTTCCTTTTCAAAATGCCAAACTGCCCTGCATGAATTGTTCAATTGAGTGATAAACTTTTCCATTAGGGTTTTAAATAACAATCTTTTTAGTGGGTCAGACCCTATACTTAACAGATTTGTGTTATTTAATTTCTTGTAAATTTTTAATCCATGTACAATGTTGTTTGAGCATAGCATAAAGTTTTAAATTATGAGAGAGAAGTTTGAAACTATGTCTGTGACAAGTACTGTAGTTGTGGTTGAAATGAAAACTGTCAAGTCGGTGTTGATTTTTAAATATGAAAGATATGAGATGTACAGTATTTTTAATTTTTTAAATAATGGGTGACATGATGTTCTTTTTTGGATTAAACACATGTTTCTTATGATTCTCTTTTGAAGTGAAAGTAACCTCAAGCTGTTCGTAGATTTTCTCCAGAAAATTATTCCATATTTAATTATAGTTTCAAAGTAGCTGTGGTAGACTATCTTCCTGGTGTCCATAAGGGTGGAACCAGATAAGACATTCATCGCATAAGCTAGGTTGTTTAGTTTGTTTGCTAATAAGTCTACATGTGCCTTCCAATTTAAATTTTTGTCCAGATCTAGACCCAGAAATTTTACATAACTTGCTTCAGTCATTTGTTGATCACCATGCACTATTTTTATCAGAGATGCTGATGATGTTTTAGCACTGAACTACACTGATTGTGTTTTTGTGACATTGAGTTTTAATCCATTTTGATGAAACCATAATTCTAGGTTTCACATTATATTTTCCACAGTATCATGAATTTGTTCTAAATTGTCATTTTCAATTAAAACCAAGGTGTCATCTGCAAATAAAACAGAGTGAACATCAATGCTTAAAGGTAAATCATTCATGTGCAGCAGAAAAAAATTAAGGCTCTAAAACTGAGCCCTGGGGGACCACTCTACAAATCATTTTCCAGTCCAATAATGATGTTTTTCCACTTGAATTTAGAATAACTCTCTGTTTTCTTTCAGGCAAATAAGATCTGAACCACTGTAATGCCCTCTCCATGATCCCATATCTCTCTATCTAGTAAGAGATTGATGAAGTCAAAAGCTTTGGCCAACTCAAAAAATATCTGTGACCTTCTCACCCTTGTCTAAATCAGAGCTTATCTTTTCAGTGAATTCGCTGATAGCATTTATTGTGTTTTTTCCCTTTTGGATTCCAAATTGATTTTCAGCTATAATACCGTTTGCTATAAGAAAGTTTTCAAGATGTTTTGTGACAATTTTTTCTGTCACCTTAGCAGACACTGGCAGGTAATTTTCTATGTCATCTGGTGAAACTTTCTTGAACAATGATCTTATTTCAGCATATTTTAACACACCTGGAAAATATTCTTCCTCAAAAGACAATTAATAATTTTAGCCAATGGATGAGAAATGATGTTATAAACAGCCTTGATTACAGTGGTTGGAATTTCATCCCACCCAGATGATTTCTGGCTTTTTAAGGACACTACAGCATCTTCTACATCTTTTTGGATAATTATTTTGAATGTTTTAATGCTTGCATTTTGTTTTATATTTACAAAGTTGACATCTACTTTGTCCTGATGGGCTGTCATATCTACTTCTGATTTTGCCACATTTATGAAAAAGTCACTGAAACAGTTTGACATTTGAAAAAGATCTATAATTGTTGTTGTGGTCTTCAGTCCAGAGACTGGTTTGATGCAGCTCTCCATGATAATCTACCCTGTGCAAGCTTCACCATCTCTGAGTAACTACTGCAACCTACATCCTTCTGAATCTGTTTAGTGTATTCATGCCTTGGTCTTCCTCTATGATATTTTACGCTCCTTGCTTCCCTCCAATACTAAATTCATGATCCCTTGATGCCTCAGAACATGTCCCAACATCTGATCCTATCTTCTAGTCAAGTTATACCACAAATTCCTCTTCTCTCCAACTCCATTCAGTACCTCCTCATTAGTTACATGATCTACCCATCTGATCTTCAGCATTATTCTGTAGCACCATATTTTGATAGCTTCTATTCTCTTCTTGTCTAAACTATTTATCATCCGTGGTTCACTTCCATATATGGCTAAACACCATACAAATACTTTGGAAAAAGACTTCCTGGCACTTAAATCTCTACTTGATGTTAACAAATTTCTCTTCTTCAGAAACGCTTTCCTTGCCATTGCCAGTCTACATTTTATACCCCCTCTACTTCAACCATCATCCGTTATTTTTCTCCCCAAATAGCAAAACTCATCTACTATTTTAAGTGTCTCATTTCCTAATATAATTCCCTCAGTATCACCTGACTTAATTCGACTACATTCCATTACCCTCATTTTGCTTTTGTTGATGTTCATCTTATATCCTCCTTTCAAGACACTGTCCATTCCATTCAGCTGATCTTCCAAGTCCTTTGCTGTCTCTGACAGAATTACAATGTCATCAGCGAACCTCAAAGTTTTTGTTTCTTTTCTATGGATTTTAATACCTACTCCAAATTTTTCTTTTGTTTCCTTTACTGCTTGCTCAATATACAGATTGAATAACATCGGGGATAGGCTACAATCCTGTCTCACTCCCTTCCCAACCACTGCTTCCCTTTCATGTTCGTCGACTCTTATAACCGCCATCTGGTTTCTGTACAAATTGTAAATAGCCTTTCACTCCCTGTGTTTTACCCCTACCACCTTCAGAATTTGAAAGAGAGTATTCCAGTCAAAATTGTCAAAAGCTTTCTCTAAGTCTACAAATACTAGAAATGTAGGTTGACAGCATTCCAGTCAATACTGTCAAAAGCTTTCTCTAAGTCTACAAATACTAGAAATGTAGGTTTACCTTTCCTTAATCTATCTTCTAAGAAAAGTTGTAAGGTCAGTATTGCCTCATGTGTTCCAACATTTCTATGGAATAAAAAATGATCATCCCCAAGGTTGGCTTTTACCAGTTTTTCCATTCGTCTGTAAAGAATTTGTCTTAGTGTTTTGCAGCTGTGACTTATTAAACTGATAGTTTGGTAATTTTCACACCTATCAACAATTGCTTTCTTCTGGAATGGAATTAATATATTCAGGGAAATCTGAGGGTATTTTGCCTGTCTCATACATCTTGCTCACCAGATGGTAGAGTTTTGTCAGGGATGGCTCTCCTAAGGCTACTGGTAGTTCTAATCGAATGTTGTCTACTCCCGGGGCCTTGTTTAGACTTAGGTCTTTCAGAGCTCTGTCAAATTCTTCATGCAGTATCGTATCTCACATCTCATCTTAATCTACATCCTCTTCCATCTCCATAACATTACCCTCAAGTTCATCGCCCCTGTATAGACCCTCTATGTACTCCTTCCACCTTCCTACTTTCCCTTCTTTGTGTAGACCTGGTTTCCCATCTGAGATCTTGATGTTCATGCAAGTGGTTCTCTTTACTCCAAAGGTCTCTTTAATTTTCCTGTAGGCAGTATGTATCTTACCCCTAGTGATATATGCCTCTACATCCTTACATTTGTCCTCTAGCAATCCCTGTTTAGCCATTTTGCACTTTCTGTCAATCTCATTTTTGAGACATTTGTATTCCTTTTTGCCTGCTTCATTTACTGTATTTTTGTATTTTCGTCTTTTATTAATTAAACTCTATATCTTTTGTTACCCAAGGATTTCTACCAGCCTTCTTCTTTTTCCGTACTTGATCCTCTGGTGCCATCACTATTTCATCTCTCAAATCTACCCATTCTTCTTCTACTGTATTTCTTTCCCCTGTTCTCGTCAATCATTCCCTAATGCTCTCTCTGAAACTCTCTACAACCTCTGGTTCTTTCAGATCATTGAGGTCCCATCTCCTTAGGTTCCTACCTTTTTACAGTTTCTTCGGTTTTAATCTACATTTCATAACCAATAAATTGTGGTCAGACTCCACTTCTGCCCCTGGAAATGTACTACAGTTTAAAACCTGGTTCCTAAATCTCTGCCTTACGATTACAAAATGTATCAGAAACCTTCCAGTGTCTCCAGGCCTCTTCCACGTATACAACCTTCTTTCATGATTCTTAAACCAAGTGTTAGCTATGATTAAGTTATGCTCTGTGCAAAATTTTACAAGGCAGTTTCCTCTTTCATTCCTTACCCCCTTTCCATATTCACCTCTACTTTTCCTTCTCTTCCTTTTCCTACTGTTGAATTCCAGTCCCCCATGACTATTAAATTTTCATCCCCCTTCTCTATTTGAATAATTTCTTTTATCTCATCATACATTTCTTCAACCTCTTCATCATCTGTGGAGCTTGTTGGCATATACACTTGCACCACAGTGGTAGACTTGGGCTTTGTGTCTATCTTGACTACAACCTAACTAGCAAGACACATTAGATGAATCCACAATTGCGAATAATGACTACCATCAGATGTAGAATGGAATGACAACAATGAAAATTTTTGCTGGATCAGGACTTGAACCCAGATTTACCAATTATCGAGAGTGGTCGCCTTACTATTTTGCTATCCGTGCATGACTCACGGCCAGACCACAATTTCCATATGTTGTAAACCATGGAATCTTGGGTCTGGCCGTGAGCTGTGCACAGATAGACAAATGGTAAGACAACCTTTTGCAATAAGCGGGAAATCCAAGTTTGAGTCTCAGTCCGACACAAATTTTCATTGCCATCATTCCATTCTACAGATGATGGTAGTCATTATTCGCAATTCCAAATTCTTCTGAAGTGTCTCAGAATGGTTGTGGTTGCCACATTGCATCATCATCAGAATAACACAGGCACTGCAATATCATAATTAGCAAGATGTTTTCTTCAATACTATGTAGTCAAATTGGAATTCTTTTATATATAATTTAATTTATCATGAGTGTTCATGGTTCCAACCTAAGCAAAACTACTTATTCCCACAAGGGTGAAAATATCAAATTTTCAACAGTCATTGCAAAACATCCAAAAAACTTTTCCATTGTTCCTATTTACATTTCTTTCATTTTCATTAGACACATGTAAGGGAAACTGTATGATATGTACTATAGTAAGTTCATATCACTTGTAACACTGCAACAAGAAAAGTCCTGTAACCATGTCATTTCTCACAATAAGGGAAACTGATCCCATAGAAATACTAACATAAGAAAAGAACACAATAAAATAGTCAGTATTGTCTGGATGACCTCAGTTACTGAACGAGAACCATACAGAATGTCAGTCTGGAGAATCACAGATATAATTTTAAGAGCTGACTCAAAATATGTTGGCAATATAGTACTCACCTTTAGCTCACATTCAATTTTTGTGCGCCTCACTCGACACAGTGTATTCCATGTATCCTCATCAATGTTGGCTGGTGCATGTGAGTGATTATCTAAGTTGTCCAATCCTTTAAGGAAATCTACATATTCAGGTGGCAAGAACGACGGTTTATCAGCTGTTAAAGAATTTTGTGACAGCTCATTCAGGAGAACAACAGACAACTGTGCTTTCTGTTGCATCTTGGGTCTCTTTCTGAAGAATGAATGGTATTGAGTTAGTGTATTAAATGTGTATCAGTTCTATGTCATTGAACATGGTAATTTTCTCAGTAGCTGCCTAGAAGGCCTAACTGAAACAGTAATAAGAAAACGAATTCTTTAATTTTTAATTTGTACGATATAACACAATTATATAATATTAGATCATTATCAAATGATGACGTTATAACCCTAACTAATATTTCTGTTTATTTTGAACTCATATTCTCTGATGTGAGTGAAAAATTATTATCTACTCACCAAGCAGCGGCAGGACAAAACACTTATGAAGATACTGAAATTTGCAAACTTTCAGAGTCAGTGGCTCATTCTTCTGGTAGAATAGTTGAAGGGTAATGAAGAGGGGTGAAGAAAAAGGAATGTTGAGATTTAGGAAATGGGGAGTGTTTGTAGAAATCACCCAGCATGTCTCCAAACTCTCCGTATTTTCCATATCTCACCATTCCTTTATCTGCACCTGTCTGCCACCACTTTCAACCCTTCTGCAAGAAGGAGCCACTGGCTCCCAAAGCTTTCATATTTCAATACCTTTATAAATGTTTTCTCTGCCACAACTTGGTGAGTAGATTTTTTATATACCAAATTCCATTATATTTTCAAAAACTTATTATTTTCATTGATTTGAAAATTATTACAATTCACTGAATACTTCAAATCTTCACGCAGTTTTTATTCCTGAATGTGATATTTTAGTTTGAAATAACCATAACCATTTTATTTCAACCAGCTGTCCATCAGGATGTATGGCCACTGCCAAACTGTGACCAAGAGTGAAGCAGACCACCCTGAGGTCCAACATGCAACTAAAAATAACATGCTTGATTTCAATGGCTGCATCACAATCTGGTCCATCTGGATCATCCCCTCCACCAGCAGTTTTTCTGAACTGCACAAATCAGAGTTATCCTTACAACATGTTCTCTGCCCCAAAAATAATCCAGCCCCCAGTCTATGATACCCTTAAGTCTCACACCCTCCACCCAACAGTTTCTGTCCCCTCAGTCCTCTCACCTCGATCCAATTCATTTTCCCTCACCCTCACTGTATGCCACCTTCTGCCAATGCATACATCAGTCTCTTCACCTCTCTGCTCCTCTCTTTTTCTGCTCCTGTTTCCCCACCTCCTGATGCTGCAACTGGAAGCCTTGTCCTGTGGTCTTCTAGGCCCAGCATGCTCTGATACATTGTGCTCTTCTCTCTCTCTCACCCCTCTCCCACCACACCCTTGCACCTGTACCCTACTAACCACACCTCTTCCCTACCCCATTCCAGGCTGCTGCTTTCATTGACTGCAACATTGCAGTCACACCAGAGTAGCTTGGGACAGTGGTCGTGGGAGCCTGAGGTGTGCCTGCTTGTGTGAATGTATGCATGTTTTCCTTTTCTGAAGAAGGCTTTGCCCAAAAGCTCAGTATGTAAATATATTTTTGTTGTGCCTGTCTGTATCCCAATGTGCCATCTTTACTGTGAGTAGCAAACTCCCCTTTTCTTACTGTTAATATTCCAACCTGCACTTTCTATTGATTTATGAGTGGAGAAAGCAACACGTAATGACATCCTTAGTAGTTATGGGCACAACTATTCCACGTATTAAAAAATGAAAAAATGCAACTATGGCAAAGTTTTGTCACTGTGCTGTCACAGAACTATTTAAAATGAAAATACATATCATATGAATGGTCTCTTAAAATCAAATGAAGTGCATGTCAACAAACTTAACTGTGTGACTCTGGACCTAAAAATGCAATACTATTGCCTTCTCTGTTCAGCTACTTTATACCTGATAATTAACAACATGTTTCTCTATTGCTCTTCATCCATATTTGTTGACATTTATGGACTAATTTCTGTTCACTTCATCTTTTAAATAATTTTTGAATTTTATTTTCATCATGTGGTAGGAGTCATGGCCCAGCAACAGCATGTCACTTGAAACAAATTTTCTGACAAAAAAAGTGAAATCCAGAAGACATGGTTGGATGTCAATGTAACTTCTTAACACCATATACACCAACAGGAGGCATGTAAATGATTAGAGCTGCAGTTCTTTCTGACAGGTAGAATAGCCACCAAAAGTGCATTTGTATTGTTCATAATTAGTGTTGTTACCAGACTTGGTAAGGTATATAAGGGGCATGAACAGTGTCAGATGTTACATCTTCCTCCATACTCATATCAGCATCTGACTATAGTTTGTGGCCTCATTGTTGGTTCCCATTTGTCCAGCTGGTCAGTTCATGCAATATCTAGATTTTTTGGGTATTTACAAGTGGCAATGGCCTGATGTTGGGCTCCATGGGAGCATACTCATTGTCAAGGATCAATTAACTTCATCGGACTATCACAAGAGAGGATTCTGTATTGTGCACCAAGCAAATTGTAACCCCATGATATCTGTGCCTTGCACTTACTATTTAAGAAGATTAATGGATGCCCGGCAACATTCTTTGTCATCCCACAGCCCTGGTTGGATACAAGCAGCAACTGTAGTAGGGAATTATTGTCCCAGTTTCCGTTCCACAGATCCAAAAAAACAAAATGATTTTCATGGGTGTGCAACATGTGAGAAAGTATAACATAAAAACATAAAACATTTGAATATTATAGTTACTACCCTAATCTTTTGTCAGGAGATTGTAGAAATAGGTGAATACAATGTGGTAAACTGGAACAGCTAATATTTACAGAATTAACATGCTGTCAGAATGAAACATTGTTATGCACTATTAAATAAATTTATCATACACAAAATACCTAATCTTGACTGTTGTGACCAAGTGCTGTCAAAACTGAAATCTAACAGATATTTTTACTTAAGCTGGCTTATCAGTCTCTGTTAAGTTATTCATCTATAGAGTAAAAGGAGTTACCTATCAAAAAGTCTTTCAAAGTCTGTTTAAACCATTCTTTATCTGAAACCAAGTTTTTAATGGCTGCTGGCAATTTATTGAAAATGTGTGTTCCTGAATATTGGACCCCGTTTTGGACCAAGGTAAGTGAGTTTTGGTCTTTATGTAGATTGTTCTTATTCCTTGTATTGATACTATGTATTGAGTTATTGGTTGGAAATAGAGGTACATTACTTGCAAAAAATTTCATTACGGAATAAGTATACTGAGAAGCAGTAGTTAGAATACAAGGTTCCTTGAACAGGTTTCTACATGATGTTCTTGAATTTACACCATTAATGATTCTTATCAAATGCTTTCGCACCCTAAAAACTTTTGCTCAGTGTAATGAGTTACCCTAGAATACAATCCTGTATGACATAACAGAATGAAAGAAAGCAAAGTGTGCAAGATTTTTTTATATTTATATCTCCTACATGTCACTTCATTCTCACTGTAAATACAGACTTGTTTAGGCACTAAAGTAATTCTGTTTTATGCCCTTCCCAACACTACAATGCAGTGATGCTATGACCAGGAGGCACGGACTGTTGATGACTGGCATCACATTGTGTTCATTGAAGAATTACAGTTTTCCACTACCATGGATGGCCATTGTGGGGAATATGGCAGCAACCTAGGGAAAGGTCCCAGTCTCCCAAAGTTTTGGAGAGGCCTGGTGGTGTTACTCTGGCTTGATGTTGTGGTGAAACATTAGGTACAACTTCAGGTCATAAGTAGTATTGATTTAGGAAACTCTGATGGCACAGTGGTGTATCACAGACATCATGTGTCCTAAGACCTGTCAAGGTAGCCAAGAGCGCTAATGCACTGCTTCCTGGACTCTGGTAGGCGTGGCGGCGGCCCTGGGTCGAATCTGCCCGGCAGATTAACGATGAGGGCCAGTATGCCGGCCAGCCTGGATGTGGTTTTTAGGCAGTTTTCCACATCTTGCTAGGTGAATACCAGGTTGGTCCCCACATTGCACCTCAGTTACATGACACACAGACATCTGAACACGTTTGCACTATTCCATGGCTTACACTAGACGCAGACAGCTGAGGTACACTAATCGCATCCCGCGGGGTTCGGGGTGGCGACAGGAAGGGCATCTGGCCACCCTCTGCAACTAACACTGTCCCAGTCAATAGTACCACACAGACCTGCCAGTCACTGGAGCATGTTCCGGATAAAATGACAACATGTGTCCTAAAGTGTTAGCTTTCAAGTGACACTACAATTGTACCATCTATCAAGAAGTAATGCTTGTCCACACATGGCATGTGTCTCTACGAACTGTCTATGTGAAATTGAGGCACTTCTGTGGCCAGCAAGATACTCAAATATGCCCTAAGTAGATCACATATAAGGCCAGTTTGAACATCAGTTATGCCCCGCTGCCAATCCTCAAGAGGAAGATAATCAGATGTTGGGACATAAATATAAACAAAAGCATTGTAGATGAAACCAGTGGGAGTATCATAGACATTATTCACAGGTTTGGCACATCACTGTTTGTTCACAGTGCAATGAGGTTAACAAAAGCCACAGCACCAGTAAGTGATCATGTTTTCACAAATTAGACAGAGGACCTGCATTGTAACCAGTAACAGATCTTGAACACTTCAGTTTTGCCAGATAATAAAAGTAAAAGCTGTATTGGATAAGCCCACCACCCTGCATACCTACAAAAGACCTCTTTGTAAACTCAAAATTCAACATTTTCCAGCAGTATTATTAGACCAAGGCTGGGTTGAAGTGTATAGCCAAACAATGTTGATACAAAATACTGTAAAACTGCAGTCATAGCAGTCTTTTCTGAAACAGTTTCCACCAACAGCAATGACCAATAAAACAAGCGAATAAAAACAGCTATAAGAAAATCTTCTCAGACCATGAAATGCTAAAGTTCCACAAGAAAAACCCACAGTGAGCCAGAGTTCCTCAACTGCTATGAATAATACAAAAATATTTACAGATTTACAGTAAAGTGTTGCTTGCCACAAAAGGGTCAGCAAATCATTAAAAAAACTAACTGTTGAAAATATAAACAAAGCTGTCTGGAAGGTTGTAAAACAATACACAGGAAAAACAGAATCACAATAACTAACACATAGAAGGAAGCAGTAGGTTGGTAAGTGATTCACAGAAACTAGCAAAATTTTTGAATGAATATTTTTCAAGGTAGTAGAGAATTTACAACAGAAACTTCAAATATGCAATGTTATCCCAGTAAAAAATTATAGTGCAAGTACAATGATGATGTTACCCATCAGACAGTGTGAAACCAGGAAAAGACAAACAAAATTTTAAAAGCAAGAAGTCAGGAGGCATAGGTGCAGAGCCAGTCCGTGTACTTAAAGAATGCACAGAAAGTGTACAGCCCCATGAAGTGAAGTGTGTTCAGCTCAGGTAACTTCCCAGCGTATCTGAAACAGGTAAAAGTTTTGCCTCTACTTAAGAAAGGTGAAACAGAAGAAGTAGAAAACTACAGCCTCATTTCTTTGCTGTCATTATTATAAAAGAGAAAAGAATCTACACTAAAACAGACCAATTAATTACTTAAACAAATATAGCTCCTCACTGAAGGACAGTTCAGCTTCTGGAGTAGTAGAACTACAGAATCAGGGCAAGTAGAGTTTACAAATGTGTTAATGCACTAGACAAGGCTGCATGTGTTTCACATACATTTTCAGATCTATTGAAGGTACAGGATGTTTATAAATTAGCTGTACAAGAGTAAACTTTACTTGGGAAAAGGGTAAATACCGGTAACTTACAGAAATGTTTGATACAGCACTGAATGCAGTATATCTTCACATTTTATTCCTGTCTAACATTGTTAGTTCCTGACGTTCCTGCTAGGTGGCATGTGTGAATTAGTTATTCCTACATTCATCATGGAGTTGTATAACAGTACAGAACATGCTTAGTGGTGTTTATGGTTTCATGAATATATGCTACTATAGCTCAGAGACAATTTAGGAATAAATATCAAAAGCCACCACCTCTTCAAAGACAAACTGTTATTATTGGCACAATTGTTTCACTGAAACTTGCTGTGTATCACATAGGACAGCAGGTCAATGTCAGTCATCAGTCTGTGATCTAGCAATTGAACAAGTTCAGCCATCTTACATTCACAGTCTGGGTAAGTCAATGAGAGTGGCAATTTAAAGTGTTTGTTCCTCGACTTCCAGGAAACATTGATGAGCTGCAACAATGGATAACACAAATAGATGATGCAACACTTCAAGACTTACTGCTTAGGATTTGGGAGCAAATTGATTTAGAGATGGAATGTTTGTCAAATCACAAAAGGTAGCCACACTGAACATTTGTAAATAGAACTTGAAGATACATTGCATTCAGTGCTATATCAAATATCTGAAAGTTATTTACCTTGTTCACAAATAAAGGTTAATTTTGTATAATTAATTTAGATCTGTATTTGATACTGTTGATTATAACATACAACTAAAAAACTGAAACCATTAGGATTAAGATGAACTGTCAATTTCTAGTTCTGATCACACCTGAAAAGCAAGATGCAAAGGGAAGAGATAGCACAGGTATAAAATAAAACAAAATTTTTAACAGCTCCCAAATACATTAACATAGGATTCCCTCAGGGCAGTATCTTAGGACCAATGCTATGTTTTAAACACATCAGTGACCTTTCAAACAATGTTAGGCATGGGAAAAAATTCTTTTTGCTAATGGCAATGGCATTTTAATAAGAAATAAAACAACAGAATGCCTAGTACTGAAAGCAAATGAAATCCTATATGATGTTTATAATTGTTCTGCATACAATATACTTACATGGAACATAAAGAAAACAATCAGCATGAGTTACTGCTTAAGGTAGAAGATAATTCGGTAAAATTAAATGTTGATGAAAATTTCATAGGTTATATAACTAACACTAATTTTTTAGGGATTAATATTGACTGTCAGCTAAATGGAAATGAACACACAAATACACTAGCAGAGGAAATGTCACCAGCATGGTATGCCCTTTGTGCCCTGTCCTCAGTGCGCAACAGCCAATGCATTGCATTTAGTACTTTCTGATACACACTCCAGTTTAGGCGTGGAATAATTTTTTGGCAGTCAAATACATAGAGCATGGACACAGTCATCAAATCACAGAAAATGACCATTGGAAAAGCAACTAAACATAGTAACCGAGCTGCCTGTAAGAGTACGATTAAGGAGCTGGAGATTCTATCTGCACCATGTGAACACGTTTACCAAAATGTTATGCACATGAGCAGGAACATCAGCATTTATTATCATGGAACAAGTGCCAGACTTAACTTAAATGTACCAAGAGAAAACAAATGAGAAACACAAAATAATATTTTCTAAAAGTAATAAACCTACAATAAATTCCCAAAGGAGATTAAAGAAACAACTAAAATCCAATTCTTTGAAAAGTTATTTGATGTATAGTGAGGGCCGATAATGAATGGATTTTTTAGTATAAAATTTGATTTTTATTTTTTCACTCGATGTTCGTCAATGCCTTCTGCCTGGCAGTAAGTTGCATCGTCTCAGTCACGTTGCCCAGAACCAGATAGAACCACCATGAAACTCACGTGTTGAACAGTCAGCAGCTAAACTCACATGCTGCTGACAAGGTAATGCTACCAAACTATGCGTCTTATGATCTGACCAACCAATAGGGAGGCATGGAGGTGTTCAAGTGGGGATGGAACCGCAGCTGGCTGTCGGAAGCGGACACACCGTTCGAGCTCTTCTGCTGGCAGCTTCCAAACCGGTCAGACGCCCTCCTCATCTGCTCTATTGGGCAGCTGCCCATTCAGTCTCAGCAGCTTCTCTAGGCCTGCCCTTCTTTACGGCATTAAAACTTCATACAGTTTAAACTATGCTTTATTCTTTACCTCAACAGGTGCCTACTGCTTTCCTTACCTGGCCAATCCCAACACATTAACAACTGGTGTCAGAAGTGGGATGGCTCTTCGTTAGGCCTGTCTCATTTGAAGTTAACTAGCCGTACCTATCGAAGCTGCCACCAATACTTCGCACTTGATGTGCCAGATGTGCTGCGTGATAATAAGTGCATGCATTCATGGCATCACCATGCAACTTTCCACCGTATCAGCACCTTTTTCCAAGCATCTGCTGCAACAAACGCAAGGCCGCATGACCGGGCACCTTGCCACACGTCACCACCAGTTGCCGCATTACTGCCGCCACAGGCGCCACGCTACGCTGCAGGGAGCTCTCTTTGGCACCTCGCAGTGGTACAGACACATGTTCCGGCCGGCTAGCTGAGACACGGTGCCTGGCCATCGACACCGCCTCCATCTCCAGCCGCCTTTGCCCAACGCACCACTGCTCCAGCTTCTGTAAGTTCGTCGCTTCATTTTTCTACACCGCCGCCTTCATGCTGCCAGCTACGCTGTCATCCTGTCCAATATGGGCCCTTTCATTTCTTTTTGTGCTCTGATTGTGAAAGTCTTCAGCAAGCACTAGGTGCCTTAACATTGTAACCATGCCTCAAACCCATAGTACTGCCACTAGCAAAGATAACTCCCCACCTACGGGAAAACCAGACCCAATAGCTGCCCTCCAAGCAGAAATTGACAAATTTCTACTACGGAAAATAGAATTAATGGAAGAGTGCCAAAAGTTGTCTCAAACCCAGTCTGCCAGTTTAAGTGTGCCAGAAACACACACTGCTACTCCGCAAATGACAGCTGCAGGCACATCCAGTAGCATAATACCCCAGCCGTACCTTGCCTCCTTGGCTAACAGTTTCCCTGCAGTTAACTTTACCTGACATTTTCCAGGAAACTCAATGAACAGATAAACTCCTTTTTACAAACTGTCCAAGATGTAGGCCATGCTTGAGCTTGGCCTGATGATTTTCTGGTGAATGTACTTCGCCTTAAATTTTCAGGTGACACCCGTACCTATACTGAATCAGTGCACACCCTTATGGCCACTACCTCTTTCGCCACAATATAAGCTGGGTTGAAAGAAAAGTATTCAGACCGACGAGAGGCCTGCTATTACAGGGATAAGTTATCCACCCTCCGCCAGAAGCAAGAAGAGGACGTAGAAGCATTTGCTGACCGAATCCACACTGTGGCTTGCCGCACTTACATACCGGGTTCCGATCCCGCACGTAACGAAGTGTTAATCGAGCAAGCAGAAGCCCGCTCAATTGATGTATTTATACATGGAATTGACCCGTACATGGGAGGGGAGGTCAAAATAGCATCACCTGCCTCGTTGCATGATGCCCAAACAACTTGCACTGATGCAAGAGAAGGTAACACATTTTGTTGCTAGTTCGGCGTGCCCGGACAAACAGCCGCATTGAATTTTCAAATACAAGCAGGCATGCCAACATTGCCAAAAGCAGGCCATGCTGCCACGCAGTGCCGTGCACCTTATTGCTCTCAGTGTGGAATCATAGGGCACATGACTAAAAACTGCCTGCAGAACTCGGGGAACAGGTGCCCCTCGTATAACCAGCAGAGGGAACAATTCACCAACAATCAAACCCAACCCCAAAAACAGCCAGGATATGGACAAGGGGCAAGTCATGCCGCCAGACCATGCCCCCTGTAAAATTTGCGCATCCAGTCCACCACGGTGTCATAAATGAGGCAGCGAGTATCCTCCTCCAGGGTAAAATTAGAGGAAAGAAGGTAAGAGTACTTATTGACATGGGAGCACAACCGAGCGTGTTATTCATAGGGCATGGGGATAGACAAGTGTCAAAACCACCCCTTCACCACATTAATTGTCTGAGTGATGAGATAATCATACCCGCTGGGTATTGTCAAGTTGAGGTGAAAATTGGAGCCAGCTACTACCCTTTCGACATGGACGTAATTCAGAAACGAAGGCGGGATTTCGATGTCATCCTGGGGAGTGATTTCCTTCATCACTACCAGAGTGTAGTTGATTACATAACGCAAACTGTCCATCTCGGTGAGGAAATCCACCATTTTGGCGGCTCCCATGTCAATCCATTGCAAGGAATTTGTGAAATGCGGCCACTTCCACAGGTTCCTTCCACGCAAACATTGGCATTACTTACCACTACCTCTGTTAGAAACAGTGGTGGCACGGGACGCATTCTCTGGCTTGGGGTCAAATCCCGCAAACTGCCAAGAACAAATGCAATGGTGGATCCTCTCCATCAAAACGATGTCCTCGACAGATTACAAGTCCATGTTAAAGGCGGTTTAACAACGGCAGAAATGCAGGGGAAGAAATTTTATGTTCCCATCTGTTTGGACAATTTTGGAACAAAGGAGGTAGAGATTCCTAGCAGCACCATTATAGCTTGAGATTGAAAAAGACTACCCTGTACAAGAGAAGCCAAAATCTAATGAAAAACACCGGCTCCCGGGACATAACTTATGTCATATTGCTCCTGTGCTCAAAGACAAATTTAAGGATAAGTTAGCTCATCTGCCTGTGGCTGACCAATATAAACTGTACTCCGTCTTGGAAGAACAGTCCTCATTATTCGAGGAAAGGTGTTATCTGCCAGCTACTGACCTTGTTTACCATGAAATTCCCACTGGAAATGCAAGGCCCATTGCACAGAAAGTGTATAGAATTCCATATCACCTACAGTCCGTTGTGGAAGAAACTATCCAACAACAGCTAGAGGCAGGGATAATACAACCCTCCGCCAGTCCCTAGTCATTCCCAATCATTGTGGTCCACAAGAAGTCAATCAATGAGGAGAAGACCTACCGTCCTTGTGTCCATATGAGAGCAGTAAATAAGGTAACCACTCCAGATATTTACCCTCTCCCCCATACTGACGAGACACTAGACAGGTTAGGAAATTGTAAATACTTCACTGCCCTTGACATAAAAAGTGGGTACCACCAAATACCGATTGCACCACAGGACAGGCCAAAAACAGCGTTTCTAGTTCCCTCCTGTCTATATGAATTTCTGAGAATGCAATTTGGATTGCGCAATGTGCCAGCCACTTTCCAAAGATTTGCCAACCTATTACTTAGAGTATTGAAACCCACAATGTGCCTAGTCTACCTAGATGATATCATTGCTTTTTCAAAACCATAGATGAGCATGCTACCTGGTTAAGAAATGTTTTGTCTAGACTAAGAAGTGCTAATTTAAGCTTAAAAATAGAAAAGTGTTTCTTTGCTGAGACTCAAGTGCAGCACCTTGGGCACATTATTAATGGTGGTGGAGTGAAACCCAACCCCAGTCTAATTAAAGCAGTTAGAACCTTCCCTTCCCTTAAGAATGTAAAAGAATTGCAAAGCTTTCTGGGACTCAGCGATTATTTTAGGTGTGTTGTAAAGGACTATGCCACAATAGCTAAACCCCTTACCCATCTGTTGAAAAAATATGTACACAATCAATGGACCACCGAGGGCGAATCTGCCATGCAGCATCTCAGAGGTGTTCCAGCCAGTTCCCCCTTGTTGATCTATCCCGATTTCGAAAAGCCATTCTTTCTCTCATGTGATACATCCAACTTCGCCGTAGGAGCTGTTCTGAGTCAAATTATTTACTGCAAGGAAAGACCAATTGGTTACACATCCCGTCAACTGAACCAGGTGGAAATTAACTACAATACGACACAGAAAGAATTACTGGCACTAATGTTCGGAGTTAACTACTTTAGATGCTACCTTTACAATAGGAACAGATCATGCAGCACTGCAATTGCTATTAAATTTAAAAGACCCTAGCAGCTGTCTCACACGCTGGGCCCTGAAACTGAGTGAATATAATTACGAAGTGCAACACGAAGCTGGAAGATTGCATCAGAATACTGACGCACTTAGTAGAAAGGTGAGAGTAGCTCAAACAGGCAATGTACTAATTGATGAATTAAAAGACTCCCAGGAAAATGATCCTAATTGTTGTCAGTATCACTCCCATCTGGATTTTGTTACAGAGGATGGAATTCTATATCGTACGACCCCCCCCCCCCCCCCCCCCTGGTTAAACATATAGTAATACCAAAGGATTTGCAATCAAGAATTATTGCCCAGTGCCATAACAGCATCCAAGCTTGCCACAGTGGACAAAGAGCCACAAACGCCCACATTTCCATGAAATGTTGGTGGCACAACAGATGGTGAGATGTTGCTAAGTATATAAAAAATTGCCTACCATGTGCCCAAAGAGCACCACGCCCATGAATCAAAATTCCCTTACAATCTCAAGGCATCAAAACCTTTCCAGTTCATCACTTTAGATGTGATCGGGCCACTTCCAGTAAGTACGCAAGGAAGTAAATATATTCTATCTATTATTGATCACTTTTCCCGATACCTTATTTTGGTACCCATCACTGACATATCAGCTGAAACCGTAGCATGAGCTTTTGTAGATCATCTTGTCCTTCCTTTTGGGTGACGCCATTATAACCAACCAATGAACCAACTTTATGCCCGTCTTATTTATCATCAAAGTTTGCAAATTGCTGATACTTAAAAAATGGAGAACCACCCCTTTTCACCCCCAGGCACTGTGAATGAATGCTTTCCTATTACGTTAACTCAACCCACAGTGACTGGCAAAGATACATTCCATACGTGGCAAGTGTGTACAATAGCTGTTTCCGTGAAGCCACTGAACATACCCCTTACGAGATAGTGTTTGGCTGCCCTATGGAATCTCCCTTTGAGATTGATAAATTACCTCTGGGAATTGATCGCACAGCTGTTAAGGGGCTAGCCCGCCGCCTTAAGGCCATTTGGAAGAAGTTACAAGGGAACAACCTCAACAAGGCAACCAGGAAGCAAACAGAAAGTAGAAATAAAAAATGCCATCCCCTCCCCCCCCCCCCCCCACACACACCACACACACACACACAAACCTGGTGATTTGTTTTTACTGAAAAAACGTAGTGTAAAGAAAGGAAGAGTGAAGAAACTTACCCCCCTGTATGATGGACCACATCCAATTATTCAGCTTACTTCCCCTGTTAATGCGGAACTACAACTGCCTGACCATAAGGTGATTGTCCATTTTGAAAGTTTAAAACCCTATACAGGAATTATGCCCCTCCCACCACCTTTTGAGAAAAGCACCGGACCTTCTGCAGGCCCTGCTCCTCCTGTGAAGCAGAGAAAATGGAAAGTTCCCCCATCCCCAGCTTGCCCCAGATACGGGCTCAGGTTGAAGCATCCTTTTGCTCTCAGATCTAGGGCCTAGAAAAGGAGATGCTATTTTGTGCCTAAGAGATTCCTAGTTTGAAAAACCAAAGGAGAAAGTAACAAGATTCAGGCAACCACCTTATTATTTTTTTGTACCTCTACAATTTGTATTTTGTGCTCCCATACTATAATAACTGAAGTGTCACCCTAGAAACTCACTCTGAAAGAGATTTCAATGTTTTCCCTGCCCAGCCTGTTCTGCAGTACTGGCCTAGTTCTAACCACTAGTTTTGAGTTGAATTTTACTTATGTTATTTTTATTTACGTTATTTCTGTATTATGACCCACCTAGTGATCGGACAGCACCTCTATGTTCAGTACCAATACAGTTAATACTAAATAAGAATATTGTATGAAGGAGTGATTGCATTATGTAATTTCCCCGTTTGAACACTGATAGTGCACAACTGTGAACATGTGCCCTCCGCCTGTCAAAGTCAGCTGTGTTGTCAACCAGGGAGCCATACGTGCAGTGGCCATCATGTAGAAGGCTGGAGATACTCATCTGACACTATGGTACCTCCCCGCCCCTCCACCAACCCACACTGTCCCACTACCCAACTGTCGCTGCCTGAGTGCCCACCTCCCCCCTACTTCTTCTTCCTTCCCCACTCTCAGTGCGCTATACTTGCTGCTGCCTGCCGCTGTTAAAAGTTTAATACACATACTAAAACTGTCTTCACTATCAATGCATAGCACTTTAACACAGAAAGTCACCACATTGTTTATGCAATACCTACTTTAAATGTAATTTCTTCTGTCCTTCGGCCTCACCGACCGAGTAACTTCACCTCGTAAATTTACTTGCATTCCTAAGCCCCTAACATGTCCGCATGCATGGAGAGTATTAAGTGTTTAAAGGTACCCTCTTCCAACTACTGCATAAGTATTTCCTATTTCATGATATTAAGCTATTTGCCTTATATTCAGCTTTGTTGCAGAATTTTTGTATTATACTGTATTTCACTTTTGTATCTCCTTTACTGACAATGATTTTGTTTTGCCTTTCGAAAGAATGCATCAAGTTTACTTTACAAAAATTTTTCTCCAGTGTTACTTTTTACAATCCTATGTCATTGAATGATTCATTTTGTTGTCAAACCTAGAATGTGGAGCCCCTCCTTGCAGTGTCCATTCTATTTGTCTTTTCTTGTTCAATAGATAGTGATACTTTGAATTCTCATCTACTTTTTGCAACTAATACTCCACTGTTCCACTGCTTTGCAGATGTGCTAAGTCTACTGTTGTTTTAGAACCATTTATTTCCCTGTTTTCTTTCAAGCCGCCTAAGTTTCTCACTCTCATGTCCGCTAATCTGACTATACCTCCGAGGGAAGTTTAGAAGCAAGGGACCTCCAGCTGATGGATCGTGAAGAGAAACACACCTCAATAATGAAGCGCACCCTTACAGTGGTGTCTTCCAGTAGAGCAACTTTTAGTTTGGTGGCACTTTGCGGTTCTGAACCTCCTACACCTCAATAATGAAGCGCACCCTTTCAGTGGTGTCTTCCAGTACAGCAACTTTTAGTTTGGTGGCACTTTGCGGTTCTGAACCTCCTCCAAAGCATAATACCACCCTTCCACCCTCTGTCTAGTCTTGCGTCCTTAATAACCAACTAACTACTCTTTTTCCACATTCATAAATGGCTTCACCATTCTGTGCCCATAACAGCCTATTCAACCCTAATTTGTCATTTCATTGATCAATACTATTCACTACAGACATTAAATTCATTTTAATCTTACTAATTTTTATGGACTACATCTACCACTGGTTAGTTACAATGCTCAAGGTGTTGCTCACTCAAGACGCACTGCTCTTGGCTAGCTCAGTGTTACACATGCCTTACAGCTGTCCCGCTATCTCAGTGCCCCACCCGCATGCACTGCGCTGTGACCTCAGAACTGCTTTGAAACCTGTTTCTGTCGCCTCTGTCTGTTACTGCCTCCAGCCAGCTTCATAACGCTACCTCTATTCCCAGTACAGAGTCTGATAAATTGTTTCACCACTCTGTAGTATGTGCCTTTTGTATGCTTAGCAGTATTGAGTGATGTCCGACCAGCTAGGCATTGTCTGTTGATAGCCAGTTAATAATTGGTACCAATAACTTGTATTTTTCTTTTTTTCTCTCTCTCCTTATGGTTTTATGTTGCGTTTAAGCATTTCATCATCTTCTTGCTGCACAGCAATGCCCTTGCTATTTTCCATATGTTATTTCATGCATGTGTTTTTATAATTGATGCCATTTGTGTTGTATAATATGAACTTGTATTTTATATTGTTAACCCCAGTATGTAAAGGCCCACCACAGCCCTAAATTTTAGATATATTGCACTAAACCAATCCTCCCATTTTGTTAAGACTCCCCCTACAGTCGTGTTATCCGACTTTATGAGTTAGCAATTCCGGAATCCTATTATGCACCATGTTCATGCCCAGAGCCAGACTGGAATTTTTAGAAGTGAGTGAAGCATCCCAGTTACATGAAATACCCATTAGAGATGAGTTGAATGCAGCCCTGAAGTTGAGAAGAAGTATGCTACCCTCTCGCTGTAGAATGGTAAGTGAGATAGATTTTGCGGTAGGAGAAATGTGATTAAGTTTCACCCAAGTATAAGATGAATAGTAGTTAGCGCCCCATGTGCATGTTGTCCATTTAAGAGTCCACCCAGACGAATTTAGGTTTTGTTATTATTCACCATACTTCTTACAAAGTAAGTAAAAAAGTGATTGATGAGGCAAAGTTGTTATGAGTGAGCACGAAAATCGACACTGCTACCTTTTGGGTACAGTGCACCACCATGCATTTAGGAAGTGAGAGTCACCCGTTTGTTTATTCAAACAAACACATCCATGATGTTCCAAGATGGAAGCTCCTGCTGAATTAAACATTTGTTTGTGGATGATTAGCGCCCATGACATCACATCATTGCCCAAGCGTGGTAATGCGCAATCTTGTTGAAGATTGTACTACTACACTATAGTAGTTTATTATATTTTATTGTGGTAGTTCGCACCCCTATTTTTCATAGTTCACCCTGTTACTTCGGGGATTTTAGGAATTTTACCCATGCTTTCCACCCGGTTCCTGCCGTTGATTTGAGTTGCTCCTCCCCACCTCAACAATTACTTTCTGCCTCCCTCCTCCAGGGCTGTGTACCTTGCAGGTTGCAGTTAGCGCCTGCAGAGTGCCCAGCTGATCGATATATTCATTCAATTTTCGGTTTCATAAATAACAGTCTGGATGATTGACTGATCTGGCCTTGTAACATTAACCAAAACGGCCTTGCTGTGCTGGTACTGCGAACGGCTGAAAGCCAGGGGAAACTACAACTGTAAATTTTCCCGAGGACATGCAGCTTTACTGTAAGATTAAATGATGATGGTGTTCTCTTGGGTAAAATATTCCGGAGGTAAAATAGTCCCCCATTCGGATCTCCGGGCGGGGACTACTCAAGAGGACGTCGTTATCAGGAGAAAGAAAACTGGCATTCTACGGATCGGAGCGTGGAATGTCAGATCCCTTAATCGGGCAGGTAGGTTAGAAAATTTAAAAAGGGAAATGGATAGGTTAAAGTTAGATATAGTGGGAATTAGTGAAGTTCGGTGGCAGGAGGAACAAGACTTTTGGTCAGGTGATTACAGGGTTATAAATACAAAATCAAATAGGGGTAATGCAGGAGTAGGTTTAATAATGAATAAAAAAATAGGAGTGCGGGTTAGCTACTACAAACAGCATAGTGACCGCATTATTGTGGCCAAGATAGACACAAAGCCCATGCCTACTACAGTAGTACAAGTTTATATGCCAACTAGCTCTGCAGATGACGAAGAAATTGATGAAATGTATGACGAGATAAAAGAAATTATTCAGGTAGTGAAGGGAGACGAAAATTTAATAGTCATGGGTGACTGGAATTCGTCAGTAGGAAAAGGGAGAGAAGGAAACATAGTAGGTGAATATGGATTGGGGGGAAGAAATGAAAGAGGAAGCCGCCTTGTAGAATTTTGCACAGAGCATAACTTAATCATAGCTAACACTTGGTTCAAGAATCATAAAAGAAGGTTGTATACCTGGAAGAATCCTGGAGATACTAAAAGATATCAGATAGATTATATAATGGTAAGACAGAGATTTAGGAACCAGGTTTCAAATTGTAAGACATTTCCAGGGGCAGATGTGGATTCTGACCACAATCTATTGGTGATGAACTGCAGATTAAAAATGAAGAAACTGCAAAAAGGTGGGAATTTAAGGAGATGGGACCTGGATAAACTGAAAAAACCAGAGGTTGTAGAGAGTTTCAGGAAGAGCATAAGGGAACAATTGACAGGAATGGGGGAAAGAAATACAGTAGAAGAAGAATGGGTAGCTCTGAGGGATGAAGTAGTGAAGGCAGCAGAGGATCAAATAGGTAAAAAGACGAGGGCGAATAGAAATCCTTGGGTAACAGAAGAAATATTGAATTTAATTGATGAAAGGAGAAAGTATAAAAATGCAGTAAATAAGCAGGCAAAAAGGAATACAAACGTCTCAAAAATGAGATCGACAGGAAGTGCAAAATGGCTAAGCAGGGATGGCTAGAGGACAAATGTAAGGATGTAGAGGCTTGTCTCACTAGGGGTAAGATAGATACTGCCTACAGGAAAATTAAAGAGAGCTTTGGAGAAAAGAGAACCACTTGCATCAATATCAAGAGCTCAGATGGGAACCCAGTTCTAAGCAAAGAAGGGAAGGCAAAAAGGTGGAAGGAGTATATAGAGGGTTTATACAAGGGCGATGTACTTGAGGACAATTTTATGGAAATGGAAGAGAATGTAGATGAAGATGAAATGGGACATAAGATATTGCGTGAAGAGTTTGACAGAGCACTGAAAGACCTGAGTCAAAACAAGGCCCCGGGAGTAGACAACATTCCATTAGAACTACTGATGGCCTTGGGAGAACCAGTCATGACAAAACTCTACCATCTGGTGAACATGTATGAGACAGGCGAAATACCCACAGACTTCAAGAAGAATATAATAATTCCAATCCCAAAGAAAGCAGGTGTTGACAGATGTGAAAATTACCGAACTATCAGTTTAATAAGTCACAGCTGCAAAATACTAACGCGAATTCTTTACAGACGAATGGAAAAACTGGTAGAAGCGGACCTCGGGGAAGATCAGTTTGGATTCCGTAGAAATGTTGGAACACGTGAGGCAATACTAACCTTACGACTTATCTTAGAAGAAAGATTAAGAAAAGGCAAACCTACGTTTCTAGCATTTGTAGACTTAGAGAAAGCTTTTGACAACGTTAACTGGAATACTCTCTTTCAAATTCTGAAGGTGGCAGGGGTAAAATACAGGGAGCAAAAGGCTATTTACAATTTGTACAGAAACCAGATGGCAGTTATAAGAGTCGAGGGGCATGAAAGGGAAGCAGTGGTTGGGAAAGGAGTGAGACAGGGTTGTAGCCTCTCCCCGATGTTATTCAATCTGTATATTGAGCAAGCAGTAAAGGAAACAAAAGAAAAATTCGGAGTAGGTATTAAAATTCATGGAGAAGAAGTAAAAACTTTGAGGTTCGCCGATGACATTGTAATTCTGTCAGAGACAGCAAAGGACTTGGAAGAGCAGTTGAACGGAATGGACAGTGTCTTGAAAGGAGGATATAAGATGAACATCAACAAAAGAACTTAGAACTACTAAAACCTAACTAAGCTAAGAACATGGAAATTAGTCAAATTAAATCGGGTGATGCTGAGGGGATTAGATTAGGAAATGAGACACTTAAAGTAGTAAAGGAGTTTTGCTATTTAGGGAGTAAAATAACTGATGATGGTCGAAGTAGAGAGGATATAAAGTGTAGACTGGCAATGGCAAGGAAATCGTTTCTGAAGAAGAGAAATTTGTTAACATCGAGTATAGATTTAAGTGTCAGGAAGTCGTTTCTGAAAGTATTTGTATGGAGTGTAGCCATGTATGGAAGTGAAACATGGACGATAACCAGTTTGGACAAGAAGAGAATAGAAGCTTTCGAAATGTGGTGCTACAGAAGAATGCTGAAGATAAGGTGGGTAGATCACGTAACTAATGAGGAGGTATTGAATAGGATTGGGGAGAAGAGAAGTTTGTGGCACAACTTGACTAGAAGAAGGGATCGGTTGGTAGGACATGTTTTGAGGCATCAAGGGATCACAAATTTAGCATTGGAGGGCAGCGTGGAGGGTAAAAATCGTAGAGGGAGACCAAGAGATGAATACACTAAGCAGATTCAGAAGGATGTAGGTTGCAGTAGGTACTGGGAGATGAAGAAGCTTGCACAGGATAGAGTAGCATGGAGAGCTGCATCAAACCAGTCTCAGGACTGAAGACCACAACAACAACATCAAATCGATCGCCTACCATTCCCTTTCATCTATGCGTCAGTGGCTCTTGTCTCTCTATACGAAAACTATAGTCTAGCAGTGTTCTTCCTGCACCAGCCTACTCTCAGGCTATTTTGCCATTGAACTAAGAGGCTCAATCAGTGTCATGCCCTTAGGCTATCCACCTGTTCTTGGGCCCTTGTCCTTCATCTCATAATATTTTTTTCAATGCTGATATGAAGCTCCTGTGTTATTTGGAACTTACATTCTATATTCATTACTTTGTCTTGCAGAATGCTAATTGCTTACCCTTCATTGATCAGTTAATAGGGAGTGTTTGGGTTAATTTTTGGGGGTTGGGGAGGTGAAGCTGTGGCAAATCCATTCTGCAGGGAATGCCGAACACACTTCTCCCTCCTGCACCACAGTGAAGTACTGGAACAGTGGGGGAACCTGGGTAGGGGAGAGGGGGGTTTTCCTGTCTTTGGGGTCTGTCATCTTTTCTTCTTCGATTCCAACTCTCTGAATCTTCTATTTCATTTCTCACTTCTCGTTAGAGTACCAAGCTATGCTTCCCTCTGTCTACATGCATATGTTTCTATTTCTGAGACCCTTCTGAATTACCGTGAAGATACTTGTCGCTGTTGACTAAAACCTACTATATAGGAGGATCCGGGTAACAACCTAGCATTTCTGCACTATTGAAGATACTGCATTTACTTGAATATGTTTTATGTATAACGCCCACCTATCTCTTTCATGTACATGTCATTGCCTCCTCGCCAGAGGGAAGGGGAAGGAAACCTTTCCTATTCCAATACGGCTTCTACAGTCGGAATTTTTCTGTTGTCACCACGTTCAGCCTCCTGCTCCTCTAGCTGCATAGTCGGTTCCCTACCAGTTAACTAAGACCTGTTTTGAACCATGGTAAACCCAGTTTAGTAGAGGCCAAATTTCGTTGATTCGGTTCCTTACTCTCCTGCTAGGCTGGCGGTAGGTGACCGATTCTGCTGTGGAAGTCCCTGTAGATGGTACACCCTACTGCCGTATTAGTCACTGCAGATAGTATTCTTCCCTCCATTCTTCTCTTACCCTACTGCCGGGACAACGTTCCTATTCTGTTTTTCTTCTTTCTTCTGTCAGGGAAGGGTACCTTGGCTATGACTTCCAGCAGGACCACGAGAACTAATATAACCCTGTGTATTAGACATGCTTTTCCAGCCATTTCATAGAGGTATCACTCCTCCCTTGATTGCAGTGGCCCATTAACTACTTTCTGAGGTATTACCGTTGCGAAAAATCTGCGTTTCGACTAGTTATCCAAGCAAGTGAGCCTGTTCCCAATTATGCTCCATTCCCTACTCTTTAACGTGAACACCTTCCCAGTTCGCCGCAGGTGGGCCTCTCAGCATAACTGGCCAGTATGTGGGGCAGCCCTGGGGTTGCAAACACGGACGACTGTACATGAATATACCAAGAACAAACCCTGCATTAAATGCAACATGATTCTTCCCATTGGTAAAATTCCTTTTCTTCCTAATCCCCAACATCGAGTACTTAAGTTTCCAATTCAGCAAATAACTTACAAAACTCCTACATACTGTGAATTCCGCCTGCGTACTGAATACAGCCATTGATTACTGCAACCCTGCCCTTTTGCGCTCTTGCTGATCAAATGGATGTGTAAGCCTTCTGTCAGCACGACCATACCACCCTCCCTCTCTTCCCCCAACTACCCCGTTGTTACTAATTTATACCCCTACAATCCCCTGGAGTTGCCAGTTCCGATCACCCCGTGACATAGTGTGCATTTGACAGTTGAGTTCACCATCGACTTTTCATCTGTCACTACAATTTCAGGTTTTTACTTACTGCTTCTTCAGCTAATGCAAAACTCCCCTTTTGCAAAAGAGCCACTAGCCAGAGCTGACAAAATTAATTTGTACTTATAGGTACTCAAGTCTGACTGCCTGCAGCCTGTTGTACCACCTGCCACCACAATGCCGCTATTAGTGTGTTAACGTATTCCTGTCTTCCAGTGTGTTAACACAATAATATATTACTTGGTGCTCACCCTTATGGCCATTGTTGTCAGCCTTCTGCCATTTCAGAATCACCTGTCCAATTCAGGAGTTATGTTTGAACGGTTAAAGAACCTATTGTATACTCCACACCAGGTAGTAATTTCTACCAACTTGGATCTATATGCACTTAAAGAGGAAGAATTCGCATTTCAAGATGTGGTGAACAGGTTGTTAACCTACGAGAGGTTATTAGCACGTGCCGATCAGAAAGATGCTATCCGCACATTGCATGATCTAAGGCGAGTAATTATGCATAGTAAGGGCCAGCTGCGTAGCATATCCGACGTCGTACCCTTGTGCCGCACTACGGGGGCATGGTGTAATGCTGGCAGTACAATCTTGAAAACAGTTTTTGGCACACCCAATCAATCGTATGTGGATCATTGGGATATTGCCATACACGTGGCAGAAGACAACCATGAGGCTATAATACATCAGGACATTCACCTCACACACATAGAAGATAACCTATTGGCAACCACCCACCAAGTGCGTGAAACTGCAACTGAATTAGCCCATCAGTATGAAGCAACACGTAATTCGATTCAGCATGATCTCTCTTTGGTCCATCAGGAACTTAACAACGTAACCACCATGCTTATGGTGATGAAGACCCTGCAGGTACTTTTATACAATGCACAGGCCACCCAAGTATATGTCAGCTCGCTGCATAATGTCATCCAAAATAGTCTAGGTCAGGGGCGGGCAAACGCTGCATGCGGCTCATGAGCACACAGCGCTGCACATGTGCTGCTCGCGTGCAATCGTCGAACGGGACAGTGCCAACAGCCTGCAGGTTGCGGCAGTGTAGAACCAGGCTAAGCTGCGGACGTTGAAGCGAAGCGACCACTACGTAGTGAACGTTGTATTTCAATAACCGGAAAATGCAGAGTGAATCAAGGAAATGGAGAATTGGAGATTTGCTATCTTTTAAAAAGGAATGGGAGAATCATTTGTTCTCTGTGGAAAAACGTGAAAATTGGAAATGTATAATATGTGACAGTATTGTCGCTGTTGAGCGGAAGTTTAATATTGAATGCCATTATAATAAATTTCAGTAAGTTGCCGTTCTTAGTGCAATAAAAGAGGAATTTCTCAAGTGATTTGGGGATATATCTTACTTATCCCAAGGTTTTGAATAGTTCTAGAGAGAATCTGGTTTCTGTAGATGATATTCATCTCAGTTTGTAAATGGAGTTAATAGATCTACAGTGTAATTCTCGTCTGAGAGACAAGTTCCTTTTGGCAAGACGTGTAATAGATTTTTATCACGACTTTCCACAGCAAGAGTTTCCGCGTCTCCATCGTGAAGCCATGAAGATAGTCAATGTTGGGCTTGACATACTTTTGTGAGAGATTTTTTTCTGTTATGGAAATTAATAAGTCTCGGTTAAGAGCAAACATCAGTAATGAAAATTTACGTAACTGTTGGCGTTTGTCTGTATGTAGAAATTTTGTTCCAGACATTAAATGTATTGTAAACTCCACCTGTGATAATTAAATAAAATGTATCATAGGTAATAGGTACTCTTTCAAACCATGATTTCTGTCAAGCACTCCTACTAACCTTATTCCTTCATTTAATAAAGCAGGCCAGGAATCAAAACGCATTACAGAGGAAGAAGCGGAGAGACGGTATGGTGGAGAGGGGTGAGAAGCGGGTGGCCAGCTTGCCCCTGTGTGCACGCAGAACACCTGTTAACTGCACACGTGCATGTGCACCGCACACGTGCAGAATTCCTGCCCGCCCCTGGTCTAGGTCATCAACTAAGTCCCCATCTAATACACACTGATCTTTTTCTGCAAATATTAACCAATATTTCATCCTGTCTCCAGGCACCTCTACGGATGATATATCTTGTGTGGGAAGCAACTCTCGCATTATACTACAGTCCCGCTTGTGTCCAACTGACCTGAGACCACAATTACTTGAATACTAAGATCCACCTACCAGTCTCTTGTGCTAATTGTGAATTTGAAAACTACCGTATCCACACTTTTCCAGTGTACTGGTCTGCTGTACAAGTTTATGTTACATGGAAAACTCGCGGAATTCTAGTTATGTCCCGTCCGAGCATGCTTTGCAAAGCTGCCAACAGGGAAAGTACTACATGTGCTCAATACTCATTCTTTGCACTCACAAAAAGGCATGTGAAGTCGCATTGTTTTTCTCAGAGCAAGCAACCCCCGTCTGTAGCCATCTAGTTCTACCCATAACCGAACCTCAGTTTGTTGCCATAGGCAACCCTACCCCATAACAGTCATGATTGTATGTTACGAATACCTCCTAGCAACTCAGCCCTAAAGTGTGCTACTTAACAGTAGTAGTTTACTATTTAATAGCTCTCACTGCAATATCGGTACCCCCACCAAGGAAGTGTTTGCACACTTGTCCTACATCCAAAATGTGCGACTCCCTCCTCTCATGTGGTATTTACCAGAGCAACCGATTGTACTACCATCACCTGACAATTGGCCATCTCTCACCAATCACTTACATTCCCAGCTGGTCCAGTCTTTAACTGACCTGGTAAACAAAGAGTTAGGGCAGATTACACTAGATTGTGCCACTACACACATCATGGAATGGCACCACCACCAGTATCTCAGTCGTGTAGTTATTCCAAGTTCTGTGTGGACCCCTTTAGTAATTATCTTTATTGGTTTATCACTACTGGTAGCGTTTAGAAAAGGACTTTTTGCATGACTTCGGTCAGCCCCTCCTACTGTCCCCGAACAGCAACCTCCTGGGGAATACCATGTTTAAGCAAGAAATGGGAGCAAGAGTGTTCCTTGCTGCCCCCATACTGTAGTAGTCAGTAAAAGATAGTAGTGAGTAGAAAAGAATAGGAAATAAGTAAAATCTACCCAAAAGGAAAGGCATGGCCCTCCTTTAGATGTAAGCAACAAAATATGCATGTGAAGTGCTCCATCAGTGTTAACCCCTTGCACCACCCCCTTCTGATTTGTGCATTGCCCCTTCCAGAACCCCCCGCTTAAACGCTTCGGCGGGAGTTGCAGTGCGTCACAGCGTGTTGCTACCTGCTGCGGACAATGACCTCCGCCGCTGCCACCGCTAACAGCTAATCGCTGGAAAGAGCGCACTACTTGCAGTGTCCCACACCACCACCGCACCATCTGCTGTTGTCCAAATTTTGTGAAGCAAGCATTCATCAGCTAATTATTGTCATTTTTTAACACAAATCTAACGTGAAAACATGAATAATCAAGATGTATAGTAAAAATTATGTAAGGTTGTCCTTTGCAGGAGCCCCTTAGTAACTGTCAATCTACCATCCCCCCATGCCTCACTCCTGTGGAGGGGAGAAGGGTGTACAGTGAGGACTGATACTGAATGGATTTATTAGTATAAAGTTTGATTTTTATTTTTTCACTTGATGTTTGCCAATGCCTTCTTCCTGGTGGTAAGTTGCAGCAACTCGATCATGTTGCCCAGAACCAGATAGAACCACCCTGAAACTCACGTGTTGAACAATCATCAGCTAAACTCACATGTTGCTGATGAGGTAACGCTACCAAACTATGCATCTTATGATCTGACCAACCAATAGGGAGGCTTGGAGGTGTTCAAGTGGGGGTGGAACTGCGGCCAGCTGCCCGGAGCGGTTACACCGTTCACGCTCTTCTGCTGGCAGCTTCCAAACCGATCAGACGCCCTCCTCACCTGCTCTCTTTGGTGGCTGCCCATTCAGTCTCGGTGGCTTCTCCAGGCCTGCCTTTCTTTAGGCATTAAAACTGCATACAGTTTAAACTATGTTTTATTCTTCACCTCAATGGGTGCCTATTGCTCTCCCCTCATGGCCAATTCTGACGCATTAACATTGAATCACAAATTTTAAATAAATTTAAACTACAAAGTCAAGGAGTATTTAGATACCAAAGAGCAAGTAATGGTGTAAAATTAATATTATTTAATAATAAACAACTCCCGTTCTACAATAAACTGTCATAGTACACTCTTATAGCCAGAAAATTTGCTCAACAATACTGACCTCTTTCCATTTTCACAAGCTCAAAACTGCATAATTTTGTTGAGGTACTGAGTAATCTTTCTAAGTTTGGACACATGAATGACAATTCAACAGAGTGGTGGAAGTATCGTCGAGGTCCTGATATTGGAGTGTGTGTGTGTGTGTGTGTGTGTGTGTGTGTGTGTGTGTGTGTGTGTGTGTGTGTGGAAGGGGGGAGGGAGAGCACTGAGAAACAATATAATACAAATGGATAGCATTAAAGGATTTTTTCATAAGACGATACTGCTGTATGCTTAAACTAGAATTTTTCCTAAATTGTTGCCTTCTTCAATCAACATGACATGTCTGATGACCTATGGATGTTTAAAAAAATAATTTAGTGATTAATTCCCTCAAGATCAGCTGACTTCATTCAACTACTATCCATTAACCTTATTTTGCTTTTGTTGAAGTTCATCTTCTAATTTATTTTCAAGACACTATCCCTTCCACTCAATAGACCTTCCAAGTCTTTTACTGTCTTGATATGATTACAATGTATTTTTCTTATATCTTCTCCCAGAGCTTTAATTTCTTTTCCTAACAGCCCTGTGGTTTTCATTACTGCATGCTTTATTTACAAACTGAGTAAAAAGAGGGACAGGCTACAACCTTTCTCACTCTCTTCTCAAATACTGTCTCACTTTCATGTTCTCTGACTGTAATGTATTTATTAATTTAATTTTACTTATTTATTCGTCCACTAAATCTTTACAGGTTGTGAGGTGTTATTTGCACATGAGTGCATGTGTGCTCACACACACAGTTACATATAACTTCAAAATTTATGACTGCAGTCTGGTTTAGAAACAAAATGCAGATGACCTCACTTTCCGTATATTTTATTCCTCATACCTTCAACATAGGTGGCCAAAGACTTACGGCATAAGAAGTCACCCTTATTCTACCAACAGCCTTGTCAAAGGGTGCGGAAGAGCGAACAGAGGTTCAGGGCACTCTCTTGTCCTTGGAAACTGTCCCTAAAGAGGGAAGAATCAGCAATGATCAACCCCAATGATATTGCGGAAGGCAATGGAAACCACTGCATTATAGATTCATAATGTGTACACACAGGACATGCGGCATGTAATTAAAAAAGTGTCATGATGATCTCTCCATTGGCGAAAGATTCCAGAATAGTCCCTCATTTTGATTGCTAAGGAGGAAGTGACCATGAAAAAAAGATTGAATAACCAACAAAAGGATAACATTCTATGAGTTGGGGCATGAAATGTCAAAAACTTGAACATGGTAGGGAAGCTAGAAAATCTGAAAAGGGAAATGTTAAGTCTCAATCTAGAAATAATAGGGATCAGTGAAGTGAAATGGAAAGAAGACAAGGATTTCTGGTCAGATGAGTATGGGGTGATGTCAACAACAGCAGGAAATGGTGCAACAGGAATAGGATTCATTATGAATAGGAAGGTAGGGCAGAGAGTGTATTTCTGTGAATAGATCAGTGATACAGTTGTTCTTATCAGACCTGACAACAAACCAACACCGACAATGATAGGTCAGGTATACAACACTGACAATGATAGTTCATGTATACATCTGAACATTGCAAGTTGAAGGTGAAGAGATAGAGAAAGAATATGAGGATATTGAAAGGATAATACAATTCATAAAGGGAGACAAAAGTCTAATAGTCATGGGGGACTGGAAAGCAGTTGTAGGGGAAGAAGCAGAACAAAAGGTTTACAGGAGAATATGGGCTTGGGACAAAGATTGAGAGAGGATAACAACTAGTTGAGTTCTGTAATAAACTTTAGCTAGTAATACTGAATACTCTGTTCAAGAATCACAAGAGGAGGAGGAGGTATACTTGGAAAAGGTAGATTTCAGTTAGATTACATCAATGGTCAGACAGAGATTCCAAAATCAGATACTGGATTGTAAGGGATACCCAGAAGCAGATATAGACTCAGATCACCATGTAGTAGGGATGAAGAGTAGGCTGAAGTTTAAGAGATTAGTCAGGAATAATCAATACACAAGGAAGTGGTATACAGAAGCACTAAGGCATGATGAGATACACTTGGACTTCTCTAAGGCTATGGATACAGAAATGATGACTAGCTCACTAGGCTGTACAGTTGAAGAGGAATGGACATCTCTAAAAAGAGCAATCAGAAAAGTTGGAAAGAAAAACATAGGCACAAAGAAGATAACTGCGAAGAAACAATGGGTAACAAAAGAAATACTTCAGATGATCAATGAAAGAAGGAAATACAAAAATGTGCAGAGAAATTCAGAAATACAGATACATAAGTTGCTGAGGAATGAAATAAATAGAAAGTGCTAATAGGCTCAGATGAAATGGCTGCAGGAAAAATGTGAAGAAATAAAAAAGGAAATGATTGTCAGAAGGACTGAATCAGCATGTAGGAATGTCAAAACAACCTTCATTGAAATTAAAAGCAAGAGTGGTAATGTTAAGAGTGCAATGGGAATTCCACTGCTAAATGCAGAGGAGAGAGTGGATATGTGGAAAGAGCACATCAAAGTCCTCTATGAGGGGGACAATTTGTCTGATATGATAGAAGAAGAAACAGGAGTCGATTTAGAACAGATAGGGGATCCAGTATTAGAATCAGAATTTAAGAGTGCTTTGGAGGACTTAAGATCAAACAAGGCAGACAAGATTGATAACATTCCATCAGAATTTCTACCCTCTGCAGGTCCAGGGGTTAGAACAGGCACAAGATACTCCTGCCTGTTGTTAGAGGTGACTAAAGGAGTCTCCCACTTTATTTGGGCAAAGGACACTTTCAGGGGTCTTCTGTCCTCTTTTGCCGCCATGACAATATTGGATTTCTCTGCACTCAACATCCAGCACGGTAGCCAGTCCATTGCGGTGGGGCCATCATGTACCCATTTGCTGGCAGCCCCCGGACAACACAGGGATCGCACTGCTGATGCCTGAGCTGTAAACTCACCACATATGCCAAGGAGTAGATGCCCATCTTCTTGGAGCATCAGGACTGCCAGCAATGATCATTCCAGGTGGCCTTTGTTGTGGCTAGATGGTGCCCATGGGGAGAGCCCTGATCGGAGTGGGTGGTATCAGGGAGGATGACCTGCAATGAAGCAGACCAAGTCATCTCTTGCTGATGACTGAATGGCACTAGCAGTCTCTAACAAGGGAAAGATTGAATACAATGCTGACAGGTATGACCCTAAATCATTTCCCTATCCCGCTACATCATGGGACGAATATAAGACTACAGAAAGGAGACAGCTTTCTTTGCCTTGGTATTTAGTCTGTAGCAGAGCATATGGGGACTCCTTTCTATCTGTGAATCCTCAATTTTTTGTTGAACATCTCAAGGATAAATTTGGGGAAGTCACAATGCTATCCAAGATGAGATATGGTTCAGTCTTGATTCAGACAGCACCCCAGCCCAGTCCCGGGCTTTACTCACCTGTGGTCAGCCAGGTGATATTCCTGTTTCCATCACTCCCCCTAAAAGCCTCAGCATGGTCCAGAGAATTATTTTCCATCGCGACCTCCTCTTGCAGTCTGATGATGAGCTCCGCACCAATTTAGAATGGCAGCGTGTCCATTTCATCCGGTACATTTACAAGGGACCGAGAGACACTAGGGTTGCTACTGGTGCCTTCTTCTTGGCCTTTGAGGGTGATTCATGGCCTGAAAAGTTCAAGGTGATGGTTTACCGCTGTGACATTAAACCATATGTCCCTCCCCCTGTGCAGTGCTTGAAGAGCGGGAAATTTGGGTACATGTCTTCCCGCTGTATTTCCAGTGCCACATGTTGAGACTACATCCAAATATTCCATGTGTGCCTCCCCCCTCTTGTATCAACTGTGGAGAGCACCACCCTGCTCGCCAGACTGCACAGTACTCCAGAATGAGTGGACAATCATGGAGTAAAAGACCCTAGGCTGGCTGATTTACCAAGATGCTAAACTTAATTTGATAGATTACACCCCCATCTGGTTGAGTCCACATATACTGCAGCTAATTCAACATCACCATCACCATCACAGACAATGGTAGTCCCACACTCTGTGCCATGAACAGTGGGTCCTCTGGGCTGCCCGAATACTTCTGCCCCTTTGGTGGTAGGGGGCACATCTTCTTCCATTGCTCCCAAAGCACCTACTTTGGGAGCAATACTCCCCCAAATATAGGGGACAATGCTCTCCTCCCACCAGCCAGGGAAGCAACAGCCTCCTCTGTCTCCTCTCATGCAGAAGGGATCCCTTGGGACTCTCTCTTCCAAGGTCTCCACAAATGCCACAGCAGACACTCACCAGTAGCTAAAGGAGCCACAAGTTGCTGGATGAAGAGCTTCAATGTCTTCCTCCATGCCTGAAGCTACTTCAGAGAAGTCCCCCAAGCAAGTCACTACAGAGAAGCGAAAGGGAAAGCGAACGAAGAAGAGCACTGCTAAGAAACAGGACCCTCCGGTGGGCCCAACATCATCACTCCCTACTGGTTCTGCAACTGAGGATGAGATGGAGATCTTAGCGTCCCCTGAGGATCTGAATCTGACTGATGCCTCATCCACAATGGCAATGGATCCAAATACTCAACCAGTGACAGCAGGTGATGTTGAGGCATAACCAGCCCCTTGGTCACTACGTGCCTTAGCTGATTTCAGAAAGCGTCCTCATACATTGGAAATGTGGCAGTTTTTACTCCCACCTGGCTGAGTTATGTCAACGTTTAAGCATTACACCCGCTTTCTTCATTGTCCTTCAGGAAACCTGGTTTCCTGTAATGCAGACCCCTGCCCTTCTTGGTTATTGGGCAGGTACCACAAAACCATCCTGCCTGTGACAGACCATCAGGTGGAGTTTGCATCATCGTCCTTACCTCTGTCTGTAGTGAACCTGTGCCTCTTCAAATGCCTTTCAAAGCTGTGGCTATCAGGGTGAGGATAACACAGGAAATTACTGTCTGTAACATCTACCTCCCTCCAGAGGGTGATGCACCGCCTCATGTATTGGCTGCACTCATTTCGCAACCCCCCCTCGCCTCCCCCACCTTGTCTCCTTCTGGGTGATTTTAAGGCCATAACCCTTTGTGGGGTGGCAACAAGGTTACTGGCCATGGCAAAGATGTTGAGGACCCACTAACTCAACTCAAACTTTGCCTCCTAAAGACAGGTGCCCCTGCATTTCAGTGTGGCACATGGCACCAATTAAGCCATTGATCTCTCAGTTTGCAGTCCTCGTCTTCTCCCATCTATCCACTGGATAGTACATGACGACTTGTGTGTTAGTGTCCACTTTCCACTCTTCCTGTCCCTACCCTAGCATCCCTCATCTCAACACATGCCTAGGTGGACTCTTCCTAAGGCTGACTGAGACACTTCCACATCCGCAACTAATGTTGAGCATCTGTTGCATGCCTCCACTGATGACGTGATTCGCACCATCACTAACACCATTGTTACAGCAGCTGAATCAGCAATCCCTTGTTCCTCCGGTTGTCTCCGCCAGAAGTCAGTGCATTGGTGTTCGCCAGAAATCACCGCAGTCATTGGAGACCACAGGCAGGCCCTTCAATGTCATAAGCACCACTCCTCCCTGGAGATCCTTATTGCCTTCAAATGGCTCCACGCCCAGGTTTGCCTCCTCATCAAATGAAGGAAGCAGGAGTGTTGGGAACGCTATGTCTCCACCACTAGAACATGAACCTCCTCCTCCCAGGTTTGGACCAAGCTCCACTGACTTTATGACTATGAGAAACCTGCAGACGTACCTGGAATTTCCACAAATGGAGCTGTATCTGCTGTTCAAGATGTAATTGCAGAGCATCTTGCTGAGCATTATGCTCGCATCTCTGCATCTGAGAATTACCACCCCACCTTTCGTCTTCTCAAACAGAGGGTGGAATGACAACACCTATCTTTTGCTCCACGCCACCCTGAACCTTATAATGTTCCCTTCAATCAGTGGGAATTTCTCAGTGCCCTTGTCAACTGTCCTGACATCCCCTGGCCCAGACCGCATTCACTCATAAATGCTGAAACATCTGTCCGTGGATTCCCAATGCCGCCTCTTTGCAACTGGAGCGATGGTGAATTCCCATCATAGTGGTGGCAAAGTATCAACATTCCAGTGCTAAAGCCCAGGAAGAATCCACTAGATGTTGACATGTCCCATCAGCCTCGCTAACATTCTGTGCAAGCTGCTCAAATGTACGAGGGACACTCCAAAAGAAATGCACACTATTTTTTTTTTTAAATCCATCTTTTATTCTACATGTTTGAAAGTTTTACAGTGTGTAGATACATCCTTTAGGAACAATATTTTCATTTCTCCACATAATTTTCATCCCCCTCAACTGCCTTCTGCCATCTTGGAACCAGCGCCTGTATACCCACACGGTAAACTTCTGGACCAACCTGTTGCAGCCACTGTTTGGCAGTGTGCACAAGGGAGTCATCATCTTCAAACCTTGTTCCACGAAGAGAGTCTTTCAGTTTCCCAAAGAGATGATAGTCACATGGAGCCAGGTCAGGACTGTAAGGCAGGTGTTTCAGTGTTGTCCATCCGAGTTTTGTGATCGCTTCCATGGTTTTTTGACTGACATGTAGCTGTGCATTGTCGTGCAACAGCAAAACATCCTGCTTTTGCAGATGTGGTTGAACATGACTCAGTCGAGCTTGAAGTTTCTTCAGTGTCGTCACATTATGCATCAGAATTTATTGTGGTTCCACTTGGCATGATGTCTACAAGCAAGAGTCCTTCAGAATCGTAAAACACCGTAGCCATAACTTTTCCCGCAGAAGGTGTGGTTTTGGATTTGCCACTCTTTTGATTGCCTCTTCTTCTCTGGTGAAAAATGATGGAGCCATGTTTCATCATTTGTCACAATTCTTACAAGAAATTCATATCTACCATTCTCGTACTGTTCCAAAAGTTCGCTTCATACCATTTTTCTTGTTTCTTTGTGAGCCACTGTCAACATCCTGGGAACCCATCTGGCACAAACCTTTTTTAACGCCAACATTTTCAGTATTCTGGAAACACTTCCTTCCCCTACCCCAATGCAGCACGACAATTTGTTCACTGTGATGCATCTGTCAGCAGCCACCAATTCGTTAACACTCTGCACATTGTCTGGAGTGTTTGCAGTAATGAGGCCTGCCGCTGTGAGGACAATCCTCAATATTGCTTTCATCAGGTAACTTGCTTGCCCACTGACTAACTGTACTGTGATCAACAGCAGCATATCCATATACTTTTTTCAACCTCTTATGGATGTTTCCCTCTGTCTTGTTTTCACAGCACAGGAATTCTATGACAGCACATTGCTTCAGACAAACCTCAAGTGTAGCAGCCGTCTTGAACATATGCTGTGACAACATCACTCAAGGGAACAGGTTGAACTAAGTTTGAAAACAAGCTGGAAGGATGTATCTACACACTGTAAAACTTGCACACACGCAGAATGAAAACTGTATTTTTACAAAAATAGTGTACATTTCTTTTGTAGTGACCCTTGTCTGGTGAGCTAAAGGTTGTGTTGGCTTCTTGAGTCTTGAGGCCTTCTGGCTCTGTCCCAGGGCAGTTTTCACTGAGGACACTCCACCATCAACAAATCAAAATCAGTGCACCTGGAGCCTGCCATATGATCGGCCTTTCCCCGGCAACACCTTATTGCCAACAATATGAGACTGGAATAGAAGGGAGAACCGATAGAGGTACTCAAAGTACCCTCCGCCACACACCGTCAGGTGGCTTGCAGAGTATGGATGTAGATGTAGACCTGACGAAGTCCTACGATATCAGTTGGTGACATCACATCCTTGCTACTCTGTATGAGAGGGATCTCTGGACCCACTCCTGATTTTTATACAGAACTTTTTGTTGCTCCACACTTTCAGAGTCTACATCAGTGCTTCCCACAGTGCACCCCATACACAAGAGTATAGGGTTCCGTAGGGTGAGTGTCCCACTTTTTTTAACTGCCATCAATGGTATCACATTAGCAGTAGGATCGTCAGTATTTCCTCTCCTATACGCTGATGATTTTTGTATTTCCCCTGCTCCTCTTCTATTGTTATGGCTGAATGCTGGCTGCAGGGAGCTCTACAGAAGGCACAGTCATACGCCCTCACTCACTACTTTCAGTTTTCAGCTACCGAAACTTGTGTCATGCACTTCTGTCATCATCATACCATCCATCCCCATCTAGAACTTTATCTCAATGACCAACTACTAGATGTAGTGGAGACTTACTGCTTTTTGGGACTGGTCTTCGATGCCCGCTTAACTTGGCTTTCCCATCTTCATCAGCTTAAGGACACGTGCTGGTGGCACCTTAATCTTATTCAATGCCTGAGTCACACCAACTGGGGTGCTGCCCGTCCTACACTGCTGCAGCTGTACAAAGCACTTGCACAGTCCCATATCGATTATGGGAGCTTGGTGTATGGTTCTGCATCACCCTCTGCACTGCGTCTGCTGGATCCTATCCACCACTGTGATTCACCTCATGACAGGAACTTTCCAAATGAGTCCCATAAACAGCTTCCTTGTGGAAGCTGATGTTCCTCCATTGTGGTTCTGGCGGCGACTACTGTTTGCAAATTATACAGCCCACATTCATAGTTTGCCTCACCATCCAAATTACCATTTCCTTTTCCCTAATATGGCGATCCATCCCCTGTAACAGTGGCCCAGAACTGGGAACACTTCATCATCCACGTCTCCTCGCTTTTTAATGAACTTAATGCTTCCCCCTCACTACCTTTCCAGCAGGTCCACTTCCGTACACCTCCATGGTCCATACCTCGACCAAAGGCTTCAGCTGGACCTATTGCAAGGCCCCAAAGGCTCAGTTCCACTTGAGGCCCTCTGCCAGCAATTTCTCTCTCTTCTCAGTGAGTTTGAGGGCTCAGGAATAATCTACACAGATGGAACAATGGTCGACGGTCCTGTTGGCTTTGCTTACGCTCATGTTGGCCATACTGAACAGCACTCTTTGCTGGATGGCTGCAGCGTTTTCACTGCAGAGTTGGTTGCCATCTACTGTGATCTTTAGCATATTTGCTCCTGCTCTGGTGAGTCTTCGTCATCTGTAGTGACTCGTTAAGCGGCCTACAAGCTCTCAAGCAGTGCTTCCCTAGACATCCTTTGGTAATGACTATCCAGGAGTCTCTTTATGCACTCTGCAACAATGGACATTCCATGACCTTCATTTGGACCCCAGGACTTGACAGGATACTGGGCAATGAACTTGCTGGCTGTCTGGCCAAACAGGCTACCAGTAAACCATCTCTGAAGACTGGCCTGCCGGAGACCGATTTGCGATCTGTCTTCCGCCACAAAGTTTTTGTGATATGGGATACTGAATGGCACACCCTCAAAACACAAAATAAACTCTGTATTATCAGGGAGACAACAAATGTGTGGAGGTCATCCATGAATGCCACTTGCAGGGAACCTGTTGTCCTTTGCCGGCTCTGCATTGGCCATACATGGCTAACGCATAGTCACCTCCTCTGTCGCAAGGACTCACCTTGATGTTGTCATGGCTCTCCTATGACTGTCGTCCACATCTTTTTGGACTGCCCGCTTGTAGCCTCTCTGTGGCAGACTTTTACCCTTCCCAGCACTCTACCTGCAGTGTTGGGTGACAATGCTTCGACAGCAGATTTAGTTTTACGTTTTATTCATGAGGTTTTTTTTATCATACCATCTAAGGGTGGATGTCTGGCCTTATTTCTGAGGCCTCCACCCTCCCTCCATCTCAGCTCTCTGTCACCCTTTCTTTGCATTTGTTTGTCTTCATGTTCATCTTTTCCCTGTGTGTGTTCATCTCGCTTTGTCTTTTTGGGCTGGTGATTTTAGTGTGTTGCAGAGTGGCTGGCTCATCCTCTTTTATTCTTGTGATCAGCCAGCCCACACCATCTGCTCTCTGGTTTTAATACCTTCCTGTACTTTTCCTTGTGGTGTACGTTTTCCCCCTTTCTTATTCATTTCTGTCATTTACTCTTTCATTGTGGTTCTAAATTCTTTTAACCCCTTTTACTTTCTCAAACTAAATTTCAGTGTTGTCTTACCTTGCGCCTTGTTTGCATAAGGAAAAAGAGCTAATGACCCTGTAGTTTGATCCCTTTATATCCTAAACCAACCAACCACAATTTCTAAAATCATTGGGGAAGTGGCAACAAAATGACTATTCATGTTAGAGTGTAGAATGTATTAGTCTGGCAACATACCATCTGACTTTCAGAAAAAAAATCATCCACACAATTCTGAAGACTGCAAGAGCTGACATGTGTGCGAATTACCACACAATCAGCTTAACAGCTCATGCATCCAAGTTGCTGACAATATAAAGAAGAATGGAAAAGAAAATTCAGGATGTGTTAAATGACATTTTTACTTTAGGAAAGGTAAAGGCACCAGAGAAGCAATTCTGATGGTGCAGTTGATAATGGAAGCAAGACTAAAGAAAAATCAAGACGCATTCATAGGATTTGTCGATCTGGAAAAAGCATTCAACAATGTAAAATGGTGCAAGATGTTTGAAATTCTGAGAAAAGTAGGGGTAAGCCATAGGGAGAGATGGGTAATGCATTATATTTACAAGAGTCAAGAGGGAATAATAAGAGTGGACGACGAAGAACGAAGTGCTCGGATTAAAAAGGGTGTAAGACAGGTATGTAGTCTTTCACACCTACTGTTCAATTTGTACATCAAAGAACCAATGATGGAAATAAAAGAAAGATTCAGGAGTGAAATTAAAATTCAAGGTGAAAGGATATCAATGATATGATTCACTGATGACCCTGCTAACCTGAGGGAAAGTGAAGAAAAATTACATGATTTTCTGAATGGAATGGACAGTCTAATGAGTAAAGAATATGGACTGAGAGTAAATCGAAGAAAGATGAAAGTAATGTGAAGTAGCAGAAATGAGGACAGTGAAAACCTTAACATCAGGACTGATGGTCATGAAGCAGATGAAGTTAAGGAATTCTACTATATACGCAGCAAAATAACCAATGACGGATGATGCAAGGAGGACATCAAAAGCAGACTAGCACTCACAAAAAGGGCATTCCCAGTCAAGAGAAGTCCACTAATATCAAACATAGGACTTAATTTGAGGAAGAAATTTCTGAGAATGTATGTTGTATGGTAGTGAAACATGGACTGTGGGAAAAGTGGAACGTAGGAGAATTGAAGAATTAGAGATGTGGTGCTACAGACGAGTGTTGAAAATTAGGTAGACTGATAAGGCAAGGAACGAGGAGGTCATGCACAGAATTGGAGAGGAAAGGAATACATGGAAAAAGCTGACAAGGAGAAGGGACATGACGATAGGACACCTGTTAAAACATCAGGGAATGACTTCCATGGCACTAAGGTGAGCTGCAGAGAGCAAAAACTGTAGAGGTAGACAGAGGTTGAAATACATCCAGTAGATCATTGAGGACATAGGTTGCAAGTGATACTCTGAGATGAAGAGGTTGGCACAGGAGAGGAGTTTGTGGCAGGCTGTATCAAACCAGCCAGAAGACCAATGACTCAAAAAGGGGGGGGGGGGGGGGGTCACAAATTTTTTTCTGAATCTACAAACACTATAAATGTAGGATAGTCTCTCTTTATCTTCAAAGACAAGGCCTGTGCAAGAGTGGAAGTGTGAAAATGATGACCCACAAAGGTGCAATGACCATAAATCTGAAAATCTATAAATGCAAGTGTACATGATCATCACTGGCGAAAAATTTAAGTTGTGAAAATATGATTCTGATTCCATTTAATACTAGCGAAACTAAGAAACATGGAAAAATAAATTATTACAGGCAAAGGTTTAACAATCAGCAGGTCTACACATTATGTGCATTGTAAACTTGAAAGATTATTTACAAGTTAATTGATCAGGAAGAGGAATACATCAGCAGAGGTCCTAGAATGTAAAATCATGCTGCAGCAATAATCAGTGAGGCCAGGTCCCAGAAAATAAAACACTCATGTGTGCTCATAGCCATGAAAGACAAGTTACATCCTTTTTAAATGACAATATCAATTGAGGATTCTCTGTTGAGGATTTATTACATCCCAGTGCTTCCTTAGCATTGTTACATGTAAAATTGTGTATCAGTCGATGGGAATGGGCCCAAACTCGATGTGATGGCTGTCGGCGGTATCTATGACATTTATTCGTCAATAAGAAGTTACAGTACTATGTCTTAAAAGAAACCTCCTCAATGCATGCAACATGAATGTTCAAAAGGACAAACAGCATACCTTTATAATATATGCGACTGATGGAGTATCAATCTTTCAGCAGACACACAATAATGTCCGACCTCTTGCAGAAATACAGTAGGGCTGTGAGCAAAAAGTAATAAAGGACAGGGGACTCTACTCTGTAGTGTGCAGCATAGGGAGATATGGGATGGGTAGGAGATGTGATCAGATAAGCTGAAGTGGTTAAAGTGGTCACTCATGTAAAGTATGGAATCTGGATTTGAATTCTGGTCTGGCACTACTTTTCATCTGTCACCACTGAGTTTTTTCAGTGCCCCAATGCAGCAAAAGCTAGAAATTTCTTTCATTAAGTGCATATATATACAGCTGGCAATTGGCATAATGGTATCTGTTCTTTCAGTCATGCATGTACAAAAGAATGGACACCATACCTACATAATAAAAATACTTGGCCACCTAGAGAACTGAATAAGGATTGCTGTTTACTATACAGTCAGTTTACATTTATCATAATTCAATATTTAAAAGAAAATTGTATATCACAAATGAAGGCAAGTACTGTAACTCAACATAATTCTCAAGAAGAGGCAGTAATACTAGCCTACACTGAAAGTAAAAATAAATTTGTATTCAGATTAAACAAGAGCCATTAAAAATTAAAGACATGGAAAGCCTACACTGGTCTGAATGAATGTTGTCCGTTTCATGATGAATTAGAATTAAATTGAAAGTTGGTGGTGTATGAGATTACATTATTAAAGGACTGAATTTAAACTATGAAACTGTAAATTGTCCTGAATCAAATTTTTAGGCTGAAGCTGCACAGTTTCTGGATTAGAAATCACATTTTTGTCTGCATATTATTTTCCTAGCTGCAATGAAGATTTGTTCATAGGAGGTATTGAGAAACGTAGTTTTTCTCTTTCAGAATAGAAACTGAAGAATGAAAATTGTTGATGACATTATATTTAGAAGTAGGAAAATTAGGTTTTTAAATAGCACCTTCAAATAAATGCATTGTTATGTTACATGCTCAGCAGACTGACTGTATGTCTGGAAATCATAATTCAAAATTTTCTGTCTAACAGTTGACAATTAAACATGGTACATCTAATATTGATAGATGCATACCTAAACAGGGAAGAGTACCAGTTGGTGGACATTAACAAAACCAATTAAAGTACAATAAATTCTTTAATGTGGTAACTGAAATTATTGTAGAAAAAGATTATAGAACTATAAGAATAAATGTGAAATGACTGTCCCCCCTCCCCTTCCGCCCCAGTAATCTAACCCCACTACAAAAATCTGCCTTCAGGGATGTGGAATGAGTCAAGTTCATCATTAACTGCAGAAGCAGCCACTGTAGGCTATTCCTGTACAGAATGCTAACAAACAAATTAGGACTATAGCTAAGGGAATTATTTCCAGCTATTTTGAAAATGACCCCTGCCCATCTTAAATTACTCAGCTGCTACTTTTATCTTTAAATGCCCATTTCAACCAAAAGCATTTATATAACTTCATACACAACACCATCAGATGTCTATATACGGTCAATGACAAGATCTGCTTCCTGCAAGCATTACAGTTAAACTTAGTCAAAATATTCTGACAAATCAAAGAATCATAGACTATGTTACTCTTCTATTTTGTTTTGAATAGACATGGATCTTCAGTTTCTTTCTTGAGATTTACTGCCAGCAGAATACAGAAGTCCATTCTGAACGAGATATATGCATAAATAGTCCATTTGCAAACAATTAACAATTTTCACTTCTTATAAATTATGGAATTGATCCTAAATTAACCACAAATACAGTTAGTGTGAGTATATGTATTGGCATATAAGTGTAAGTACACCTAGGTCACTGAAGAGGCTATTTACTGCACACTTCTGTAGAATATTTACTTTGTGATCTTAGCTGTATTGTCTCAGAAGTTTTTGCAACACAATGGAATTGAATAAAGTTATCTGCTCTTTTTCCTACCTATTGTTCTCATTAAAACTTTAGTAATAGGGTGGATAAGGGGTGCTCATGATATGTGCAGATATAGGAGCTGCTAGCTGCAGTTCATGAATAGCTGAGGATGCTGTTGGCCATGTGCACTCATCTGTGGGCTGCTGCTTTGGGGTGTGATGGTGGTGGAAAATTGGCATGGCACATGGAACACCTCAAGTTCACTTGGTTTGGCCATGAGCTCTGCTGCTGAGGAACATTCCAGAATATCTGATGCAAGGGAACTGCACTTACTGCAGAGTGAGTGACAGGCTGTAATCCATTCATGTCACTTAAGGAGGAGGGAGAATGTGGGGGACAACCAGTCTGGTCTTGTCAATTCACCCTGTGAGTGGCCAGGTGGAACCATCCAAGCAGGAACACATGGGGAGGAGTTAGGTGGCCAGAGCAAGTCGTCACATGTGTGTGTGTGTGTGTGTGTGTGTGTGTTTCCTACTTCAGAAGAAAGCTTTTTGTTCAAAAGCTCACATGTATAGAAGTTGTTTGTTGTGTCTGTCTGCAACTCAACACCTCCTCTATATGGTGAGTACTATACAACCATGGTATTATTGCACTTGGCTTTTATCAGAAACTCTAGGTGACATTACAGTATATAATTACAATGGTGATTAAGGAAAACACATCCCACTAACAATGCTTTCAGGTCAGTTTCGCATATACTACCAACTCCAATTACAGGCTGTAACATGCAATAAGCCATCTGGAAAATGTATATTCTCAAATTTACAATTCTATCACTTTTTGATCATACTCGGAATGTTTTAAACTCTGACTGTATGGTAGTATATGTTGTGCTACCACAATTAGCCCCTGTGATTAAAAATCAAATTTCATAAAATCACTGAACTACAAAAAGATAAATTTTTGTTTGTGTGAATATATATTATCATAATTGTTCTATTGTGCTGTTGAGTGAATTTCATTTTCTGTAAATAGTTTTCAATTTTAATGTTATATGTTTCAATCTCCGTATGACTATACGAGGTGCGGCTAGAAAAAAACCGGACTGATGCTGGAAAAAACATTTATTTACAATTATTTACAATTTCATGTTATCTCCTTCAATGTACTCTCCTCCTCGGTCTCTACACCGCTCCATACGAATTTTCCACTGTTCATAGCAATGCTGCAGATCATTTTCAGTAAGTCCATACATTACTTCCGTCGCTTTTTCTTTTACTGCTTCAACAGTCTCAAATCTAGTTCCTTTCAAAGCTGACTTGACTTTAGGGAAAAGAAAAAAGTCACAGGGGGCCAAATCAGGTGAGTAGGGTGGATGATCTAAGATGGGAATGTTGTGTTTTGCCAAAACGTCTTCACTGACAATGCACTGTGAGCTGGGGCATTGTCTTGGTGAAGGATCCATGACTTTTTTCTCCACAAATCGTTCCGTTTTCTCCGTACTCGCTCACGTAGGGTAGCCAGGACGCTAATGTAGTAATGCTGATTCACTGTTTGTCCCTCTGGTACCCAATCAATGTGCACAATCCCTTTGATGTCAAAAAAAAACAATCATCATTGCCTTGAATTTCGATTTTGACATTCGTGCTTTTTTTTGTCGTGGAGAACCAGGAGTTTTCCAATGCATCGATTGGTGTTTAGTTTCGGGATCGTAAGTAAAAAACCACGATTCATCGCAAGTAATAACATTTTGTAAGAAGGTGGGATCACTTTCAATGTTTTCCAGGATGTCAGAACAAATCATTCTTCGGCGTTCCTTCTATTCAATTGTGAGACACTTTGGAACCATTTTTGAACACACTTTGTTCATGTTGAAACTTTCATGAAGAATCTGCCTAACACTTTCCTTGTCAACTCCTGTTAACTCAGACACTGCTCTGATTGTTAAACGGCGATCTTGTCGAACAAGTTTACCGATTTTTTCAATGTTTGCATCAGTTTTTGCTGACAATGGTCTGCCAGTGCGAGTGTCATCACTGGTGTCTTCGCGGTCATCTTTAAATCGTTTAAACCACTCAAACACTTGTGTTCGCGATAAACAATCATCGCCGTACACTTGTTGTAACATTACAAACGTTTCACTTGCAGATTTTCCTAGTTTGAAACAAAATTTGATGTTAACACGCTGTTCTTTCTGTACACTCAACATTTTCCGACGCACAGACAAAACGTCAACTACTTAAAACAGACGCCACGGGCAGACTGAGTGCAGGAGGCAGATGAAACTCAAGCAGTAGGCGGAGCGAGAGTCACGTGACAGGCCACGCGACTTTCAGCCTTATTGCATTCGTTTTATTGTTTCACCAGTACTAGTCTGGTTTTTTTCTAGCCACACCTCGTATCTTTACTTATGTACTTTGGAACGATGTTAACTGTGAGTGAGTTAGTTGGGTCTTTCTATGCAGGAAGGAAGGAAGGAGGGATGTATAGCATTTCTGTTGTGCTCAGTTATTAGACAGATTGTAAATTTTAGTTGCATACAAATTGAATGTATTTTGCTGAGTGAACATTGTAATTAATGGCAGCAAGCCATCCAGGACTTTTAAATATGAAAATTACATACAAATCAGTTTGGAATCTGTATTACTCAAGAAAACACATCAACCTATGAGGTTTCCAGACCTACAAGAAAAAATCTGGGTTCCAGACAGAATAAACTCAAGCAACGAATTGAAGAAGATCCTCAAAAAACCAGATGAGTAATTTTTCTTTAAAACTACCACTAGATCTGGCCAATATTTTTTACTCCATGAACATTAATTACAATTACGGTCATCCAATTGTGTGTAACAAAGGAGGTCGTTAAAGCACTGACTCACAATATATGGACTGAACTGCCTTCACTCCCAGGTGCAATACTATTGTTCAAATGTTCAAATGTGTGTGAATTTCTAAGGGACCAAACTGCTGAGGTCATCGGTCCCTAGACTTACACACTACTTAAACTAACTTACACTATAGACAACACACACACACCCATGCCCGAGGGAGAACTCAAACCTCCAGCAGGAGTGGCCGTGCGATTTGTGACATGGCCTCTAAGCGCACAGCCACTCCGCGTGGCAATACTACTGTGAGTGACTAATAGAAATCTACCTTTTTCATACTATTGTCATTGTTCCATCCTGGATTTTCCATCCTTTCATTCTCCCTAATGTTATTCCATCACAGAACCGAGTGCTGTCACATTACTTTAGTCAGTGATCATCCTTTTCTTTCTCTTCCTTCGTGTATTTTACCTGTCAGTCCAGCGTTAGCGACCAGAGACAGTGGTCATGTGGACGTAAGTTGTGCTTGCATGAATGTGTGTGTGTGTTTTCTACACCAGCAGAAGGCCTTTTAGCTGAAGGCTCACATATAAAAGAGTCCTTTTGTCATGTCTGTCTGCAACTCAACATCTGTTCTATAACTGTAAGTAACAATCCGCTGTATTCATAATATTAAATTTTTTATTTGGCAGATGTAACAGTAGGAATACTGTGTAAAATAGATAACTAGATAACAATTCATGTTGCAAATGTCCTTTTAAGGATTCATTTCTCGTCACATGTATTCACTAATGGTTTTCATTGCTGATGACAGAAATCAATTTCAGCTCAAATGTGACTTACACAGTCACAATACAAAATAAAAAATAATAATAATTTTCAAGCAGACTTTATCTTCTTGCCTAAGGCTTAAAATGAAATTATATGCTGTGGAGGAAAAATATTCAATTAGCTTTTGTCTAACATAAAGTAACAAATTGGGAATCCCTACCAATTCAACAGAAACTTAAAAACAAACCTGTTTGGCCGCTCTTTCTACAAACAATCTGAATATCTAGATTAAAGGATTGAAAAGGTTCTGTTAGCTGCAGGACAAGTAGCAACGTAAAGTAAATAGGATTCATTTTCTTTGAAAAATACCTTTGAAAAATACCATTGCAATCAATATAATACTAAGACAGTAACAGCATGTAAACAGCAGCTATATAACTGAGGAGATATCAGCTGTTTACAAACTTTAGTTTTATTTACTCCATAAAATTTAGCTGTTATGAGTATTAATGTTCTGGCAGGTGTGCCTTCTGTTGTCACACGAGCAGGTGCGCATTGTAAAATTTACAACATGGTCATTTGTCAGTAAAAACAAACTTGTCTTAAACAAATTATTATATTTGCTGAACAAAGCAGTTCGTATTCACTAACTTCAACATTTATAACAAAAGCTTTTGCTCTTTTACTTCTTTAAATAACAATTTAGCCAGTTTTTCTGACATATGTTCACTTTCTTAACTCTTCGCACAGACAATTTGTTTGCGGCAGTATTCAGAAAAAATGAAAAAGTAGCACATGGCCATCACCTTGTAACTCTTGAAATGGAGTGCCAGGTACACATTTTAGCTACCACATCAACTCCACCTTTTGTGACGTTGTACTCAGTTATGTTTTCAGGTTTCTGTGTTTCTTTATCCACTGTCGCCATGTCATCCACAGCAGACAAAAGTGTGATACCACAGTTTTTACAAGGAATATATGAAACTAAGATCCTACCCTACTGAAATCCAAACAGTGCACTTCCAATTTCTTTTGCTTTGTTTAGGAGAAATTCTGGAAGAATTTCATGTCTGTTCTTCATCTTTGTACCATTGCAAGTGATAGTCTTCTGCAGCAAATATTCAGAAAGTAGGTAGCTATTGTATCAATTGCCAGTTGTAACGTTCCTGCTACAATTTTCTATAGGCACCACATATCTTTTTACTGTTCTCAGGAGCATTAGATACCTGATATTGTCCTTTGGTTGCATGCCACAATAAACCTCCAGATTACTGCATAAAAATGTTTTCGCATCACATAGAGAAAAAATTTTTATCCCATATTTAGCCAGTTGGCTGGGTATGCACTGAATCCATCTACAGCGGTCTCTGTAGGGGTGAAGCATTTCATCTATTGTGGTGAATTCACCAGGCTATAAGAGCATTGACAGTTAGAAGCAAAAACATCCAATACTCTATGAACTGTAACCAATTTATTAGTTATTCTCCTGTGACTTCTTGTTCAGATATCAACAAACCACATACAGCTAAGAAAAAAACAGAAACCTATTGTAACTCACTGCAGTCCTAAGCAGTAGCTCCATCTGCTGCCCGGATTCCCAGTACATTAACGTGATGGCATTTTCTTCTTCTTCTTCTTCAAAAGAAAATCCTGAACACAGTCATTATTTCATCACTTTATTACCTCTTTTGTGCAGAATGGATGGGTATCTCACTGTTTATTTACAAAGGTATTTGTAGGCCTATAGTTTATGATTTATTTTCAAAAAAGCACAAACTTCATCAGTTATACCCATCATATTTCTCTTTGGATATTGTGGAATTTGCACAATGTTTTTCCTGTTGGTTTTTGCTGTTTTAGCACACTCACTTTTACACCAGCATGTAACTTTGTCTTTTCAATAAAGAACCGTCATACATCTGCTGTCTCTATGGGATCATCACCATCCTCACCTTCAGGTTCACATTCACTGCTAAGGTCCTATTCAGTGTTTTCATCACACAAATCTACTTTACTTTCCTTCAAGCCTGAAAAGTCTGGATGGACTTTATCATCATCTTCTTTGAGCAGTTTGCAAATTTCTTCATGCGATACACCCTTTGAATTTGAACAAAACATCAAAGAACTGAAATGAGTAAATACATTCAGATGTCAGTGTGACCAAAGTAACGTTTGATGTGCGCCTATAAAAACTAAAAAGCAACAGGCAAGTATAGTTAACTTTTTAGTACACTTTCCTCTGGATGTTGACAGCTGTAACAAAGCTTCCAACTGTCAAACAAGCAGGCATGCGTTATACTTTTTACAACACTCGACACATCATTGCTTACAATTCAGAAAACAAACTGAGAAAGCTAACCAAATGAACTGGAGCCACTTTAACATTGTCGAGCAAACATCGACAATGGAATACATGGCAGCAATGGTGCAATAGCTCAAGGTTAAGGCATCGATCAAGCATAAAAACTGCTGCTGTTGTAGTTCTTACAACAGCGTGCCTGCTCAAGGGTTAACAATATTAAACAGTATACTGACAGTTTTTTTTAATACTGTATACACATAGCTTCCTATGATTTATTTGTCTTTTGTTAATGTATGACTTGACTTAATGCACATCCCTGGAAGTTCTCCTTCCTGATGAGATCTATACAAAATCATGATTGAATGAATTAAATCATTTGAATGGACAACTGGTGGTGCTCATATCAACATAAAATGCTGTGTAGAGGTTACAGCAGAACTAGTATGTAGTAGGACTGCTTTTACAGATGGCTTTTCCTTTGATAGTATAAGAAATTTCAGTAATGGAATTGGAGTAGGATGTGCTGGAGGGTGCATCAGACAGGTTTTCCACATGGGTATGAACCATTTGGAAAGTGGTTGGGTATAGGTATAGTGTATGCATGCACCAAATTGTTTAGAGTTTGGATGAGCACAATGTTCCTCATTTTATAAAAGGGAGTGGAGCATGTTACATAAATGAGGTGAAGATTCTGTAATATATACACCCAGTGACAGCAGAATGTGGAAAATGATTGAGTGTCCTCTTGAAAAACTGTAACATTTGCCCATAACACAAGTCTATGGGTAAAGTGTACAAAACACATCCATGAGCATAATAAGACAGGTTTACATCTGTTTTATATCTAACAGTTTAGCCTTTAATATTACAAAAACTCATATTATTCAGTTCCAAAAAATAATAAATACTTGCAATCACTAGAAGTAGAGGTCAATGGGAGTATGTTGGATGAGACTGCATCTATGAAGGCCCTATATTCGAGATGGCATAAGAAGATCGCTGACAGTTAGAAGCCCTGTTGGCAGATTTCAGCTGTGAGCGCTAATGGCTGCAGGTGAAAACAATGGTTGTCCATGTAGTTAAGGTAACATTGTTGTGTTGGCATAGAGAAGTTTACAAAATTGTATTACATGACTGTCTGGGACAGCCATGTGAAGTTGCTGGGCCACCCCACTGCAGTTGGATCAACTTACACTGTCTGGACTACAGGAATCCAGAGGGACACCAAACTGAGAAACTGAGTTTACAACAGCATGTGATGGGTTCACCTGTGAACAGGACTGATAGTGTCCTTCACATACTTTTATGTAATACTATCCCATGACTTAATCTCCTGCGGCAACACCTAAAGAAAAAAATAAAAGTTTATTCCACAGAAAATGGAGCAGGATACTGGGTAAAGTTAATAAGGAAACACCTTGCCAAAGGTTCTCCAGGGACCTATGGATTCTTACATTTGTGTGAAATATATACTCTCCACAATGGTATTTGTGATTAATAACAAGAGTGAATTTATGATGACCTTTACAATTCAAAACCACAATATTAGAAGTAAAAATAAATTATCTAGAGATTATGCTCCTCTATGTGGGACTGAGGACAGAGTTTTATATTCCAGTGTATATATATATAACAGGTCAGCTACAGCCACTGGACCTCAAATCGAAAAGCCCCAAATATTCAAAAATGAAGTAAAAGATTGCATCATTAGCCACTCTTTCTAAAGTTGGGACTCAGAATTGTAAATTCTGTATAGATCTAATGTTCGTAATAAAAAGGACGGGTATACACTCGCACACACACACATATTCATCCACACATATACAGACACAAGCAGACATCGTGTCTGTATATGTGTGGATGGATATGTGTGTGTGTGCGAGTGTATACCCGTCCTTTTTCCCCCCTAAGGTAAGTCTTTCCGCTCCCGGGATTGGAATGACTCCTTACCCTCTCCCTTAAAACCCACATCCTTTCGTCTTTCCTTCTCCTGCTGTCTTTCCTGATGAAGCAGCCGTTAGTTGCGAAAGCTAGAATTTTGTGTGTATGTTTGTGTTTGTTTGTGTGTCTATCGACCTGCCAGAGCTTTCTTTTGGTAAGTCACATCATCTTTGTTTTTAGATATATTTTTCCTATGTGGAATGTTTCCCTCTATTATATTCATATTGTTAAGTAATTTAGTTAGATGTGAATGTGTTGAGTTGAACTTCTTTAGCCAGAAATCTGATATTTTATCTTTTCCAGGGGCTTTCCAATTGTGCATCGAATTAATTGTTCGGGTGACTTCATGTTGCAAAATTATCACTTCAGGCATTTGTGGTATCATCTTGTATGTGTCTGTTTCTGCTTGTATCCACCGTGCATGTCTGTTATGTTGTACCGGGTTTGACCATATGTTGCTCCAGAAGTGTTTCATGTCTGTTATGTTTGGTGGATTGTCTATTTTAATGTGTGTGTTATTTATTGTCTGGTAAAATTTTGTTTCCTTCTATTTTCACTTTTTTTTGTATCTTCTAAGTTGTTTGGCCAATGCTTGTAATTTCTGCTTCTTTTCATCTAATTGCTCTGTCACTTCTTGTTGTGAGATTTTACCTAACCTTTTTCGTTTTTTGTCTGATATTCTGTTTCTTATACGTTATGTTAGCTGTCCAATGTCTTTTCTCAGTTTTTCTATTCTGATCTGTAGCCTGTGATGCCATGCTGGTTTTGTGGGTTTCTTCTGTGTGTTGGTTGGTTCTGATCTCTGCCTAGTGTGTATATTTAGTGTAGTGAGTGCTCCTATATAAACCAGTAGTAGTAACCCTTCCTTTTCATTTATTTTGTTGTGTATGATTGTGTTGATAGTTGTTACCGTTGTTTCGACTTGTGGGATATTTGGTGATCTATGCAAGAATGGTCTAATGTTTCTATTTGTGTCTTTGTATTCTATATATGTCAGCTGAAATTATTCTTCTATATCTAACATGTGTGTCACTTCGTGTTCTATTTGTGCTTGTTCTGGTAGATGTCTAAGATTTTGTTTTAATCTGATTGTTTAATTGATGTGTGTTGTTCTTTATTTGTTTGCTCTGGGATATTTGAGTCCATTACTGTATTTTCTTCTTCTTCTGATTGCACATTATTTTGTTCCAGTATTTTTTGTACTTGTTGTTTGATGTTTTCTAATTCTGACTGGGGTATCCTGTTATTTTTGATTATTACACGGATCTGATCAGCTAGTCGTTGTTCTGTTAAAAATTTTAATTCTGGGTATCTGGTAATAAATGTTGTGTATACTTGTGATCTGTATCCAGTTGTGTTGGTTCCTAAGTTTGTTGCTTGGTAATAACAGAACATGAGGTGTCGGTTAACTTCATCTGACCATCTCATCCTCTGTCTTTGTTTTCTTTCTAGAGTGGTTGCAGGAAGCGTATCCTGCTATTTGCATTTAAATCATTTTCCGTGTGGCTAGCAGTGTTGTTACCATTGTGGGCAGGCATAGGGTTCAAGCGTCGTCCCCGACCATGACGGCGCTTGTCCGAGGCTTCTTTAGTTCTGTCCTGAACCGACTAATCACACTAAAAGGGGGTTAGCCCTATTAGTGGTTTGTTCTTTTCGTCACCATTTACAACTGGCAGAACATACTGGAGGCCTATTCTTTTCCCGGTCCTCCACGGGGTTTATTATTATTATATTATTGTTATTATTATCTTATTGGTACACATGGTTCTGATATATAGTTGAATTTTCAACTGTTTTGAATATTTAGCTTATTACTGACAATCATAAAAATTTTAGGCATTTTCAAATGCTTGGCAGATTTTTAATTATGAAAAAGATGGATCAAAAAATTTATATTAAATTTTGCTTCAAAAATGGAATAAAGTGCAGCACCATCTTCCAAATGTTAACTTTTGCTTTTGGCGAATATGCTATGAGTAAGATAACAGTTTATGAGTGGTATAAATCTTTCAAAGAGGGTTGAGAAGATACTGAAGGTGACAACAACTCTGGATGCCATAGGACATCAATGTAGGAGAAGCGAAGAGATTGGTTATGGTAAATTAACAAAACACCATCAGAGAGGTTTCTGATGATGTTGGCATATCCTTTGGCTTTACTTTTTGAGATGGTTTTGGCCATGAAATGTGAAGCAGTAAAGTTTGTTCCAAAATTGTTGAATTTTGACCAAAAATATGTTTTGTAGATATAACCCAGGAATTGCTTAATGAAGTCGATAGCAACCCAGAAGTTAAAAGAGGTGATGAAACATGAGTGTAGGGGTATGATGTTGAAACCAAGGACCAGTTGTCCCAATGAAAACTGCCTGAAGAGTCAAGAATGAAAAATAACTCAACTAGTTCAATCACATGTGGAGGTTCTTCTCACTATTTTCTTTGATTACCATCGGATAGTGCATCATGAGTTACTGCTTGAAGGTCACATGATCGATAAGGAATACTACCTGGAAGTTATGTTCCATTTGCATAAAACAATCTGAAGAAAATGGCCACAACTGTAGCAAAAACATTCATAGAAATTGCATCATGGTAATGCTCCCAGTCATACCTCAATGCTTGTTCATGATTTTTTGGCAAATAACAAAACTGTTATATTGCCCCAGACACTGTAAATGTCGGACAGGGCCCCTGGTGACTTCTTTCTATTCCTGAGAGTGAAGAGAACTCTGAAAGGATGCCATTTTGCCACCACTGATGAGATAAAAACAGAATCATTGAAGGAGCCGAACACTATAACAGAAAGTGAGTTTCAGAAGTGCTTCCAAGTTTGGAAAAAAACACTGGAGGAAGTGTATTGTACCTGACGTTGATGAATAAATAAACATACTTTAAGAAAAACAAAAATTCCCATTAATTCCTGATCACACCTCATATGTTGTTAGTATAATTTATGGAATTTGCCTACAGAGACTGATTCTGCCTGATAATGTATAATTTTAGCAGTTTTGCTTCCCTGAAAGCTGTCTTTCATCATGAGATTTACAGAACATGATGCATGAATGAACAAATGGATCAATGAATCAGACTAACAGAATCTAAATTCCTATCAATTTTCAGTATCCCACAAAATTTAAAGAAGAGATAATTAGGAGACATGGATGAATTTTTCTTACAATTTAGTTCTTTACTATAAAAACATCTTTCAGAATTACTTATGTATATATCATACTTGTATGTTTTATACAACTGATCACAATGAAATTGTGATAAATCAGGAAAATCTCTCTTGAAATTTTTATCTAAATTTCGGTCTCTTGTCACGTATCCTTCATAAACAGAGCGACATTCTGTTGCAACATCTTGCAAACTACGAATTGTTTCGTGCAGTTTTTCAATTTTCTGCTGAGTCTTTTCTACGTTGGATCTGAAAATAAACAAAAGCATTGTAATTTATAACAGTTTCCAAAAAAAATTATAATAAAATATACTGCTATTGTATTCTGTTATATCACAATTGTTGAGATACAGAATTTGTAGTTTCACACCTTGTTCATGAATAACTTTATTGTCTATGTTAGTGAATTTCTGAGCACTCAATAAACAGGAAAGGTAGAGTCCCATTAAGTAGTTTTTTTTTTTTAATTTTATTTTACAGAAAAAGAAAAAGATATACAGATATGAGTTAGTTAGCAGTTTCTACCCACCACCTTTTGCACACTATGCTAATAAAAATTCTTCTATGAAATACAAAGAGTTGTCAAGAAGAAACTATCTGAGTTTGTTTTCAAATGTTATTTTGGTGTCCGACAGACCTTTTATATCACTGGGTAAGTGACCAAAAATTTATGTTGCTATATTGTGCACCCCTTTTTGTGCAAAGACAAATTTAATGTGGAGTAGTGAATGTCATTTTCCCTTTAGGTATTGTAATTATGTACAGCATTGTTCCTTTTGAACCGTAGTGTATTATTTACAACAAACTTCATGAGGGGACATATATACTGTGAAGCAGTGGTCAGAATGATCCACACCTTAAACAGATATTTAGAAGATGGTCATGGGTGAGGACCACATATTATCCTCACAGCAAATTTTTATCAATGAAGACTTTGTTTCTTAAATATGAGTTACCCCAGTACACTATTCCATATGACATAATTGAATGAAATTATGCAAAGTATGTCAACCTACTGATTTGTCTCTTCTCAAGATTTGCAATGATTCTAAGCGCAAATGTGGCTGAACTAAATTATTAGGAGTTCCAAAATGTGCTTTTGCAGATTAAATTCTAATCTATGTGGACAGCTAAGTATTTTGAAGTTTCCACTCTATTTATTATTTCCTCACCATGTGTTATACTCATCATTGGTGTAATACCCCTAGAGACGCACAACTAAATGTGTTGTGTGTTTTTAAAATGTGAGGGTGAGACAGTTCACAGAAAACCAGTCAAAGATACATTTAAAAAATTTGTTTGCCATATCTTCTGCCATGTGTGTATGCATGGTTTGATTGCAATACACATGTCATCTGAAAATAGAACTAATTCTGCTTGTTGTGTACTAGTAAAATCATTTATGTACATGAGGAACGATAGTGGACCTAAGACTGAGCCTTGAAGAACAGTCTATGTGATTTTCCCCAGTCAGAATTATGTCCCTGAACTATATTGGTTAAGTTACTAAGTACAGCTTTTAACAATATTATGGAAATGGTAGACTCCTACTCACCATACAGGACATACTTAGTCACAGATAGGCATAACAAAACAAGACTGTTCGCAGGTATGCTTTCAGCCAAAAGACCCTCATTCAAATTAGACAACTTACACAGACACACAAACACAACTCACACACATTTGACCCCTGTCTCTGGCTGCCAAAGCCAGACTGCAAGCAGCTGTGCATGATGGGAGAAGCAATCTGGTTGGCGGGGTTAAGAAGGAGGCTGAGGTATGGAGGCAGAGGGATTACAGGGAGGGGGTGAGGGACAAAGTGCTGCTTATGGGAGCATACAAGGATGATGTGGAAGGGGATAGGGGATCTGGGTGCAGAGGGGAGGTTTAATGGAGGGCAAGGGTGGGGGGGAGGAGACAGAAAAAGAGAGAAGTAAAAAGACTGTGGGTACATTGATGGACTAGAGAGCTGTGTATTGGTATTGTGGGAACAGGGAAAGGGATAGGTGGCTGAAGGACAATGATTAACAAAGGTTTAGGCCAGGAGGGTTATGAGAACATGGGATACATTGCAGAGAGAGTTCCCACCTGAGTAATTCAGAAAAGCTGAAGTTGGTAGGAAGAATCCAGATGGCACAGGTTGTGAAGCAGTCATTAAACTGAAGAGCATTTTGTTGGGCAGCATGCTCAGCAACTGGGTGATCCACCTGTTTCTTGGCCAAGGTTTGTTGGTGGTCATTCATGTGGACAGACAGCTTATTGGTTGATATGCCCATGTAGAATGCAGCGCAGTAGATCACATGACTGGTTCAGAGGAAGCCCTACCTTTGATGGGATAAGTGATGTTTGTGACTGGATTGGAGTAGGTAGTGGTGGCAGTATGTATGGGACAGTCTTGCATCTAGCTAACCTTACATCAGCAGAAAGAACCACAATCCACCACCTAAAAATTGATTCCAATCTTATAATCCTACCTGCTGACAAAGGCTCCACTACTATTGTTTTGAACCACAAGGATTACCTGGCAGCAGAACTCTGCCAACTGTCAGTTTCGTTCACCTACAAACCCTGCCACATTGACTCCATTCCAGAAATTCAGCAGGATCTCAAATCTCTCCTCAAATCTTTAGGCCCATCCCAAAACCTATCCCTGGACTCTACCTCTCTCCTTATCCCTACCACTCCCCGCACTGTTACCTTCCACATGCTTCCTAAAGTCCATAAACCCAACCATCCAGGACACCCCATAGCAGCCAGTTACTGTGCCCCTATCATGGAACTCTCTTCTCCCACAGACCAACATCTTCAGCCTATTACCCACAACACACAACATAACCTCCTATATTAAAGATACCAACCATTTCCTCCACCACTCTCCACAGTACCTGATCTTTTTACCACATGGTGTCCTGCTCATCACTACTGATGCCACCTCCCTTTACACTAAAATTCCTAAAGCCCATGGAAATGTCACTACTGAACACTCCCTTTTCCAGTGTCCCATGGGTTCCATACCTATAAGCTCCTTCTTGGTCACCATGACCAGCTATATCCTCACACACAGTTACTTTTCCTTTGGAGACATTACATACAAACAAATCCAGGTTATGGCAATGGGCATCCACATGGCACCATCCTATGCCAAGGTGTAGGGCATCTAGAGGAAACCTTCACAACCATCCAGAAACACAAACCCATTACCTGGTTCAGATTCACTGATGACATCTTCGTGATCCCACCCTATCCAAATTTCTGCAAAACCTCAACACCTCTCCTGTCTGCTTCACCTGGTCCTCCTCAACCCCACCAGCCACCTTCCTCATTGTTGACCTCTGCATCAAAGATGACTACATCAGTACCTCCAAACCCTATCAAACCCAACAACCACCAGCAATAGCTCCACTTCCAACAGCTGCCAGCCAATCCATAACAACAGCCTAGGCACCCAAGGCCATTGCATCTTTAGTGATGTATAACCCCTTTTGAAATGTACCAAGAGTCTCACTGAAGCCTTCACAAACTGTAATTACCCTCCCAACCCTGCACAGAAGCAGATCTCTCCAGTCACCCAACAGTTCCCAACCACAGAGGAACGTTTCCCTCATGTCTCAGTACCACCAGGACTGGAGCAATGGGATAACATTCTCTTTGATGATTTCAACCACCTCTCATCCTGCCCTGACATCACTATCCTTCTCACCCTTCCCACAATGGTACTCTGCTGCCAATCGAACCTACACAATATCCTTGTCCATCTCTAAACAACCACTCCTACCACCCCCATGCCTTATGCCTCATATCCCTGCAGTAGACCTAGATGCAAGACCTGCCCCATACATCATCCCACCACTACCCACTCCAGTCCAGTCACAAGCATTACCTATCCCATCAGAGGCAGGACCAGCTGTGAAACCAGTCATGTGATCTACAAGATAAGCTGCAACCAACCACTGTGCTGCAGTCTATGTGGGCATGATAATCAATAAGCTGTCTGTCCACATAAATGGCCACAGAAAAACTGTGACCAAGAAACAGCTGCACCACCCAGTTGCTGAGCACACTGCCCGACACAATGTTCTTCATTTTAATGACTGCCTCACAGCCTGTGCCATCTGGAGCCTTACTGCAAACATGAGCTTTTCTGAAGAGCACAAATGGGAACTCTCCCTGGAATATATCTAGGTTCCTGTAACCCTCTTGGGCTCAACCTTCTTTAGTCATAGTCCTGCACTCACCTATCCCCTTTCCAGGTCCCACTCCAGCACTACACAGCCCTCTATTCTACCAACACACCTGCAGTCTTTTTATTTCTTTCCTTTTCTGCTACTGACACCCCCCCCCCTCTCCCCTCCTCCCCCACTGTCTGATCAACCTGCCAACTGCAGCCAGCTGCCCAACCCTCTCTCCAACTCATTCTTGTATGCTACAACAAGCAGCACTTTACTGTCTTCCACACCTACCCTGTTTTCCGTCTCCCTCCTGCTCCAGACTCCTTGTTATCCCCAGCACCCAGATTGCTTTTCTCCCATCATCACAGTTGCTTGCAGTCTTTCTTTGGCAGCAAGAGACAGTGGTCATGTGTGTGTGTGTGAGTTGTGTTCATATGAAAGTGTGTGTGTGTGTGTGTGTGTGTGTGTGTGTGTGTAGTCTAATTTGGATGAAGGCCCTTTGGCTGAAAGCTTACTTGGCAACAGTCTTTTTGCTGTGCCTATCTGCAACTCAGTATCTCTGCTGTATGGTGAGTAGCAATCTATCCTTCTCATAATATTGTCATTATCCCATCCTGGTTTTTCTATTGTTTGATATTAAGACTAGAACTACTGGACTTCACCGTACCCCTAATGGTACTATGTGTGTCATTGTTGACTCAAAGTAGGAAACAACAATTTTATTCATTTTTGAGTGGCATTTTTAGTGTTGCCATGTTGACAATATGTTCATGAAGATACTAAAGTACAACCAAAGGATAATTTGCTCTCTAAAATGAATAGTACAATGTTAAACATAAATTTTCAGAAATAAACTGTTTTATATTTTAAATTTTACAGAAGAAATTCCACAGTCTTTTATCAATCACGATTAAAATAAGCAGGTAAAATGATGTTACAATGTTTTTCTTTATACAAAGACTGAAACAGAGTCAAAACATACTGTTTATGAGAGTAATAATAGTATTTTACTTTTTACAGACAAATAAGATAAGTACCAAGTATTTATGAAAGATTCTAAAACACAGCAGGTGCCTAAAATGCTTAGCATGTTTCCTTGCTTATTGCACACAAGGAATTAAAACATAAGAACAAACAACTTCAGCCTATAATTACAAATATTTGGAAATATTTAGCAACAAAGAGTTGACAGAATTGTCTAACCCCACAATGGCCAACACCAGTATCAAGTGAATGCAAGGAGAGACTGGCTCCCGTCTGCAGCTTGCAGGCGGAAGCAGCTCATTTGCTGCTCTGAGGGTAAAGGTCTCGGCATGAAATTTTATTACAGATAAGTAACTTAAAAATTGTGTGAACATTGATCATGGCAAGGTCAAGAATATTGGAAAAGACATACGCAAGCAGTTGGTGGGTTCCAGTTGGATACTGAAGTGTCAAGCCATTTCGTCAACTACATCGATTCCACCCTCAGTTTTACAGTTTCTGGAAGTTTCTTCTCAGTATTCTCATTCACCTGACATCTAGCATGCATGTTTCTCAGAATAACAATTTTTTTTTCTTGTCACCTGACTTGTACAAGTATGTTGCATATGCATCATCTCCATTTCGCACCAAAGGACGGACCTCTTTGAGTGATCTCTGAAGACTGCCAAATAAACTTGTTCCTTTTTGTTACACTTCATCTACTAGTTTCACAGAGGTGAAGAAGTTGTCAGTCATGAAGTTATGACCACAGCTGAGGAATGGCTGTGCCAGGTTCATAGCAGCATGTAGAGGAAAACCCCTGTTTGGGTCACAAGTTTCATGTTTGCCATGGTAAGGGAATCAATTCAGGAAGTAGCGCTTCTTAGCATCACACGAAAGCCATTATTTTATTACATACTGATCAGATTTACTTGGCATGTAGTGTATGAATGGGCACCTGCAATTGCAAAGATACATTTGTTTCTTGACAGTCACATTCTCACCTGGCTTGTAGCAGGCAATGCAATTATCAGTAAAGAGATTCCATATTTCTGAAGAAAGGCAAAATTTATCAGTTCTCTTATGTTGTCTTCTGGATGACATAGAATCAATTCTAAGACAACTGCATATCTCTGCAAATCTCTTCCTTGACATGATGCTTTAAAAGAAAGAACGTCCACACTTATTGCTCCATAAACCTGTATAAGGAATACCCAGAGTGCCATATACGTGACACGCATAGAGTAATCCTATGAAAGCACTTAGTTCTTCCAGACTTAGGGACTTCTTATTATCACCAATGTGCTCTGAGCCTTTCCTTCAACATAATTTTTATCAGTTTCAGGATCAGGTCACTGACATATAGCCGCAATGCAGAGAGTGGCGAGTCATCTAAACATGTCATTAGGCATGTCCTGTTGGCCCGGGTACCTCCTGCAACACATTCAGGGCTTCATGCCTAACTATTGTGTCGCCTGGGTCAATCAGTGCCCACTTGGTGCTACTGGAACTCTCCACTTCCTCGGTAGGGAGTGGATGCTGCACAGTGCTTCCTCTTCCTCATCCATGATGAACTGCTGCTCCACTTTTGGCACCCAATGTACTGCGACCATGTCCACCTCCTGCTGCTCCATCAATTACAATGACTGCCATCCCATTGCCATCTTGTGAGTCATCCATAACACCTGGATCATCACCATTGTGGTGAGAGATAAGGAATGATGGCAAATGACTGGCAATGACACAATTTGACTTACAAGTTTACATTAGATAATCAGTGATGTTGCATTTTAGTTTGAAAGCAAGATTATTCAGTGACTTACCAACTCCATCAGGAAGCTGACTTATAACTCCTCGGTCCCACTGTCCTCAACCTTTTCGAAGGCCCTGCCATGCATTTAACACCCATTTGGCTTGTCATTGCGAAGGACATCCATGCAATCAGACAGAATTGGTAAATCCAATACCGAAGAAATAGACAAAAGAAAGCTGTTCAGTGGACTAAGCACTCATTGATTCAAATATTTAGGTACAATGGCTCATGATTAATTAGTGCAAGAGGAATGTTTTCATCAGATGGATCAGATTCTGCTTGCTATTCATTTAATGCATATGAATCACTCGGGTCAGCAGTTTCCACTGGAACAAAAGCATCATCGTCGTCCACATTCATCTCACTAGCAGATTCATCATTCCATTGCATCAGTGAAATGTTCTCTAGATAGTAGAAAATCTGGGCCTCCGTAAGACTATGTTATCTTGCCATCATAGCTTCAGTGATGTGTACTCACAAAAACAAACTGCAAGCTCACATTTCTGGCATCATGACTGCCTCAGCAAGCTTTATTTGACTGCAGACAAAAATATACTGGCAGGAAACTTCCATAAGGGCAATTTGCCTGACATCTACTACTGTGTAAGAGAACTATTAACAGTGCCCCAGACAGTGGTGTAGAAAAGGAGGGGGTCGGGGGGACTTCCCCACTGTACAATATGTTATTCTGTGGCTTCCCAGTGTCACTTCATAGGTCTGGATGTTGCTAATCTGTAAAAAATGGAAACTGGTGCTCCCGTAAAAAAAGGAAAAAAATGGTTCAAATGGCTCTGAGCACTATGGGACTCAACTGCTGAGGTCATTAGTCCCCTAGAACTTAGAACTAGTTAAACCTAACTAACCTAAGGACATCACAAACATCCACGCCCGAGGCAGGATTCGAACCTGCGACCGTAGCGGTCTTGCGGTTCCAGACTGCAGCGCCTAAAAAAAGGAAAGTGGTGCTGACATAAAGTATTGTCTACCCTCCAAATTCTTCATATTCCATGTTCTTTTTGGCCCAAAATGTCATAACATACTCCAAAATCTTGTGAATAATGTTGAGGCATGCCCAGAAAATATTTAGTGTAGAGTTGTACAACCCCATAAATTATGGAAAGTCGCAGGAGAGTTTACTGCTGTGATGATTATGGAGGGGAACAGGGCTCTCAAAATCCCTCATGGGTCAAAACTTACCCATATGGTACTAGAGTACAACTTCCTGCATTCTTTTGATTATATATGATGGTATCCATTGGTTGGCTCTGCCATCAGTACCATAAAACTTTAATTTATCTAGGAGAATACTGTGATTCACACAGTCAAATGTCTTAGATAGGTCACAGAAAATACCATCAAGCACTATTTTATCATTTAATGCTCATAAAATCTGATGAGTGAACATGTAAATGGCACTCTCAGCAGACCAACTCTTTTGTAAACCAAACTGAGATTTGCTTAGGACATTATTATTGCTAAGGTGTTCTAAAACATGTCACCTTCTCAAAAAAATGTTGAAAATGTTGTCAGCATGTAACGCCGGAAATGCATATTCTCGTATTTCCATCTATTGTACTATAATTTTTTTCCTTATTTTGTTACCTGAATATATGACGTTTCTGTGTCTTTGTATATTGTGATTGTTTTACTATTTGTATATATATGCATTTATGTCGATGTATAATTGGTTTGTTGTGTAAAGATTATTTGTACTTTTACGCTGGGTCTGGCCTAGGGAAAACTATGCTATCGAACGAATACATCGATAGGTCTGCCGCGTGGAGTGCGGGCAGAGCATGAGAGAGTCTGGCTAGAGTAGCGAGTGGAGCAGGTGTGTGGTCTGAAGCTCCCGCGAGTTGCCGCGCTTTCGGGGTTTGGCAGCATGTAATTGTGCTCGACTTGCAATGATAGTTTCTGACATGGTGTCGCGGACGGGAAGCATTAGCTGGCGCACATCAAGAGCCCGTTTTGTCTGGTGACCGTGTCGAGAAGAAGGCGCGCCAACATCCAGCTTCTGCAACAGCGACGGCCGACAATGAGTGACTGTCGCCACATCCTCGATCGATGGCTTCAAACCTTCAATCAACCAACAAGGAAGACTGGAAGCACGTAAAGTTTTAGAACTGTATGGCAGACCTCAGCTTTTCAAACTTTTAAAATTGTTGCATCACAAAATTACAGCTACTTAGCATGAACCTTTGTTGCTCATTGTCCCAATTGCATTACCAAGCAGGGTCCCTTCCTTTTCCGAAATGAACCCGAGTGTCGTTGAAATTCAAACGCCAGCATAATTCCATTTCACTGCTTTAATTTAAAAGTTCAGTTAAAGTATTCATAGCTGGCTACAATACTTAGATTACACAAGCACAAATTAAGAGTGCTAGTTTTGTTACCATATTTTAGCTTACCTGTGACTGCAGCTCAGCTTGGTACGTACTAAATTTTACTATTGTTAATTGTTCAGAATCATTTAATTCAAGTTCAAAGTTAAATCTCTTATTTCTAAATTGCGTAGATTCAAGTAGCTTTTGAAATGATTGTTGAGGTAGTCCAAGACTAACCGTATTTTACTGAATTTCGATGTGCTTCAGAAAGAAAGCTCACTATTAACTTCAGTCACTAAATTAACTTTCGATTTTCCGGTTTTGTTAATTCTTTTGCTAAATTAAGTCAGAGTGTAGCGAAATTTATTACTTCTGACAAACTTTCAGTTTTCACACTACACGTGTCAACCTCCAGTTGCCACGTTTCTAGTGCTAATTATATGTGTAATAACGTTTCTTTTTCAGTTACTATAGTAATTGCCCTTAGGACTGGCGACCGTAATTTCCCCCAAATCTCAAATATCTAATTACCGCTAGTTAATTGTTAACGTAACGGCCGCACATTTACTTTCTTTATTAACTTTACCCCTATTTCAAAATTAATTTCCACCAGTTTCATTAGCATTTTTCCTTTCATTAAGATGTAACCCTTTCCTCCCTCTTTACTGACAAATTAACCTCGGTGACGATTGCTTTTCCCAAATTTCCATTAGGTACACGTGGTTTAATTTTTCACTGTCATTAAGGTCGATAAGTGAGGGGGAGGTTACAAGCATTGAAACGTGTGGATAGATATTGACATCTCTCTTATCACCTTTCTTTAGAGTGGGGCTTAACAGTGACATTGTTCAGTCCCTCTGGATAAATGCCTTGAGTTAGTGATGTGCTAGGGATTTCATATAACACCAGGCTTATTATATGGGAACAATTCTTTAATGCAGATAATGGATATGGAGAATGGCACAGAATTGTGTTTTGTGTTGTTCGCATTTTACTTTAAGTCAAAGTGACATCCAAAAATTAATGACCAAGAAAACTTCACTTAATGTTTAATGGCTGACAGATATAGCATGAGGAGCATTTGACTGTTCTGTCGAAACTATTGATTTCCAGTAGTGTACTATGTGCAGTGGTAATTCCAGAATCTGCTGTGTAGGGGATTGTTTCCTCCTAACAAGTGTAGTGTGGCTCTCTGCAGGTGACAGTGCCATATGGAACATACAAACAGCACTATGTTCTAGTAGAGTGGGAAAAAATTGCATCACACTCATCAGACAATGTCATATGAGTTCTGCGCATTTCTTGTATCAACATGTAGTGAACATGTGTTTGCATGTTCCAAGAAGTCTATCTTCCATACACATATTAATTTGGTTAAGATTCATTTTTCAGATTCTTTCATCAAATTTTTATTCTTAAAGAAACTTTGGAGCAGTCAGTGTACAGTTTCATCTTGCCGACTGAAATGATGTATTCCCTATCTCCATTTAATTCTGCAGAGCAACATGTGCAGTAAAAATTGCTTGATCTCTGCAAGCAACACCGGTTCAAGTACAGTAAGGTTTGTTGTGAAATGTATGCAAGTGAATGATTAGGAAGCCTTTGCTGATAAATCCTACCACAAACTGTATGGCATCGAAGTTACCCTTCTTGCACTCGAAGTAGGATACAGTTGCTTCATGTGTTAGCACAAGACTCCAGTTTGCGCCACAGGCATGATCAAGGCTGTAAAAACAGCATGCTCCTTATAATGTAACATGCCACCTATTGAAAAATACTCTCCACATAACTAGTGCAGAATATGATAAATTGTATATTTCATTTTTTGTACTTAATCTTTCAATTCTGATACTGTTTCACAGTACTGTGTTATTACTATTCAAATTATGTTCATTTTTCTGTAATTTTCCTTATATTTATACTCTTCCATACTATTATGTCATATAGCATTATATTTTGTGGTAACTCTTCCCATTCTAAAAGGATATTTTTGGCGCAGAAACAGGTGGTTCGGGCAATAAGTTCGTGAACCTCCTGTCGACCCCTGCTCACTAGGCTGGGTATTTTGACATTGGCCTCTCAATATATATATTCTTTACTGTCATTTCTCGTTGACAATATCAGCTAATTCCCAAAAATAAGCAGCTTTCACTCAGTTAATAATCAGTAGAATTCCAACCTGCATTTGGATCTGACTTCCTTAACAACTTTTGCAGAAAGTTGTGCAGTATACTGCTACATCTTTTCAATAAGCTACCACAAGAATTCAAAAGTCTTAGCAGTAATCCATACCCTTTCAAATTGAAACTGAAGAGTTTTCTCATGGGTGACTCTTTCTATTCTGTTGAGGAGTTCCTTGAAAGATTAAGCTGTTTCTTATGTCATATTGTTGATTGCTTTTACTTAAACTTACGGCTTGACTTTTTTGGGTTCATAAACATTTCATTTTTATCTGTTATTACTTTTATGTTGTATTTCATGTACTGACACATTCCATGATCTTGGAGATTTGCTCCTCAATTTGGTCCTATGGAACTTGAAGTGTAAATAAATAAATAAATAAATGAATTATTATAAATGCAAAAATAACTCTGTCTGTTACACTTTCATGACCAAACTGCTGAACAGATCGTGATCAAGACATTAGCACTGAGGTTTCACGGACATATGTTATGGGGTTCATTTCCCACCAAGGTCAGTTTTTGTTGTTGTTTATGTCTGGCTGTGTGCATTGTCCTCATCATCACTTTAGCATAACTGACATGCAAATCATCAAAATGGCATCAAATAGACAGACCTTCACCAAGCTCCTGAACATCCCAGTCAGAGTTGTGACCGCAACTTTGGATAACAGCTATCATACAATGCTTATACAATCCTCAATGTGGTTTATGATATTGTGTTCCTTCACCACCTGATATAGCTGGAGAGTTATGGGGGAGATACAACAATAAAATCAGACAGTAAGTCCAAGAACTGTATTTAAAACTATTACTGTAAGTGTCAAAAACACAAGTCTGCTTTAGCACATAGTTCTAAGAGAGCTCACCGAGCGAGGTAGTGCAGTGGTTAGCACACTGGACTCACATTCAAGAGGACAACGGTTCAATCCCACATCCGGCCATCCTGATTTAGATTTTCCATGATTTCCCTAAATCCCTCCAGGCAAATGCTAGGATGGTTCCTTTGAAAGGGCATGGCCGACTTTCTTCCCCATACTTCCCTAATCCGATGACACCTATGACCTTGCTGTTTGGTCTCTTCCCCCAAACAACCCAACCCAACCTATGAGAGCTCAAGCTGCAAAAGTTACTTGAATTCAACAAATCTCATGTCTGCTGGAACTTGTATGCAGAATGTCAGACAGCCTTAATAGCTACAGAGACATTGCGATAGTCACAAGCCCATTGCATTTTAGACACTGAGTATCACCTGTCTCTTACAGCTTCCAGATGCTTGAAGATGGATAACTATAGTGTCATTTAAAGACTGTACAACAAACAGAGAGTCATATCTTTACATACGGAATGTGGAAGGCTTTTGGTAGGGCTGCATTTAAGTATGATCTGTTAACTTGTTATGTTGATACAAAATTAGTCATCGTAGGGGATGGATCAAAAATGTAGGTACCATAAAACATTAAAATGGAAGGGAGGAACAGTTTGTATATGTTGCTCTGGTGGCAAAATTTCATGTCCAGCATCAGGTAAGCCAGAGAAACCCATGAAAACTCTACTTCTACATGAACAGTGTTCTAGCAGTAGTGGACACTAAAAGATCCTGAGGAAGTTCCCAGCAGAAGGGTCGAAACATCAAACGTTTTAGAAGAAACATGGAAACATGATGAGTCCTAATAATCCAGAAGATTTTAACTTCAGTGACAATGGCCATGAAAGCCTGCAGACTTACATGGCGTAAAATTACTAGCTTACTTGCTCACAATTATTCATCACAACAAAACTACTGATATGCAAGCAAAGCATCAGGTAACAGTTAGGTATTCCATAAATGCAAAGTTGACTAAATCATATAATAACAGGGATGTGTAAAACACTGTATTGTTAACATTAAATAATTCATGTAATTTTCATATAAAGATGTCAAATTCTGATGAACTGTTTATACTGGAAAGATAATTGTACGAAACAATATTCTAATTCTAGCAAGTGAATGTTAAACCCCAAATTATTTTAGAAAAAATGTTAAAATATGATAAATGAAGAAAGCAAATTTTAATATAAATCTTTTATGGATGTCATTCGGGTTATGAAATTCTAATTATATCACAAATTTTAACAAACAAGTAAACACTATTCTCAATGTTAAAAGTTTATCTACATAAGCTTGGTTGTGACAGCATGCTTGGGATCCCCTCAGTTCAGTTCATGCTCAGTTTTGGTGCAACCATTGCACAGTGTTTTCTCAGTCTGATTATTAATTAAATGTTTTGTAACATAGAAGTGACAAGTGAAGAAACTACTAATAAATCAAGAATGTCAAAATTATTTTTTGGTTGTGAAAAAGTGATTTAAAATGCCACAGAATGCAACATATTCCAAAAGAATCATTCCAACACATTCTGCAGGAATGAAAATGATGTGCTAATTTGCTCAACAATCAATGTCACTTCTGATTCATAAACATAAGTAATTGAATGTTAATGAATCACTTCCTGCTCCAAAACATTTTATCTTTTGCAGGAAACCCTGTAAAATAATAAGATGAGTGCAATTTTTGAAATGAAACATTTAATCAATTTATGTCTTAAATCTTCCCCCATGAACCATGGACCTTGCCGTTGGTGGGGAGGCTTGCGTGCCTCAGCGATACAGATGGCCGTACCGTAGGTGCAACCACAACGGAGGGCTATCTGTTGAGAGGCCAGACAAACATGTGGTTCCTGAAGAGGGGCAGCAGCCTTTTCAGTAGTTGCAGGGGCAACAGTCTGGATGATTGACTGATCTGGCCTTGTAACACTAACCAAAACGGCCTTGCTGTGCTGGTACTGCAAACGGCTGAAAGCAAGGGGAAACTACAGCCGTAATTTTTCCCGAGGACATGCAGCTTTACTGTATGATTAAATGATGATGGCGTCCTCTTGGGTAAAATACTCCGGAGGTAAAATAGTCCCCCATTCGGATCTCCGGGCGGGGACTACTCAAGAGGACGTCGTTATCAGGAGAAAGAAAACTGGCATTCTACGGATCGGAGCGTGGAATGTCAGATCCCTTAATCGGGCAGGTAGGTTAGAAAATTTAAAAAGGGAAATGGATAGGTTAAAATTAGATATAGTGGGAATTAGTGAAGTTCGGTGGCAGGAGGAACAAGACTTTTGGTCAGGTGATTACAGGGTTATAAATACAAAATCAAATAGGGGTAATGCAGGAGTAGGTTTAATAATGAATAAAAAAATAGGAGTGCGGGTTAGCTACTACAAACAGCATAGTGAACGCATTATTGTGGCCAAGATAGACACAAAGCCCATGCATACTACAGTAGTACAAGTTTATATGCCAACTAGCTCTGCAGATGACAAAGAAATTGATGAAATGTATGACGAGATAAAAGAAATTATTCAGGTAGTGAAGGGAGACGAAAATTTAATAGTCATGGGTGACTGGAATTCATCTGTAGGAAAAGGGAGAGAAGGAAACATAGTAGGTGAATATGGATTGGGGGGAAGAAATGAAAGAGGAAGCCGCCTTGTAGAATTTTGCACAGAGCATAACTTAATCATAGCTAACACTTGGTTCAAGATCATAAAAGAAGGTTGTATACCTGGAAGAATCCTGGAGATACTAAAAGGTATCAGATAGATTATATAATGGTAAGACAGAGATTTAGGAACCAGGTTTTAAATTGTAAGACATTTCCAGGGGCAGATGTGGATTCTGACCACAATCTCTTGGTTATGAACTGCAGATTGAAACTGAAGAAACTGCAAAAAGGTGGGAATTTAAGGAGATGGTACCTGGATAAACTGAAAGAACCAGAGGTTGTAGAGAGTTTCAGGGAGAGCATAAGGGAACAACTGACAGGAATGGGGGAAAGAAATACAGTAGAAGAAGAATGGGTAGCTCTGAGGGATGAAGTAGTGAAGGCAGCAGAGGATCAAGTAGGTAAAAAGACGAGGGCTAATAGAAATCCTTGGGTAACAGAAGAAATATTGAATTTAATTGATGAAAAAAGAAAATATAAAAATGCAGTAAATGAAGCAGGCAAAAAGGAATACAAACGTCTCAAAAATGAGATCGACAGGAAGTGCAAAATGGCTAAGCAGGGATGGCTAGAGGACAAATGTAAGGATGTAGAGGCTTGTCTCACTAGGGGTAAGATAGATACTGCCTACAGGAAAATTAAAGAGACCTTTGAAGAGAAGAGAACCACTTGTATGAATATCAAGAGCTCAGATGGCAACCCAGTTCTAAGCAAAGAAGGGAAGGCAGAAAGGTGGAAGGAGTATATAGAGGGTCTATACAAGGGCGATGTACTTGAGGACAATATTATGGAAATGGAAGAGGATGTAGATGAAGATGAAATGGGAGATAAGATACTGCGTGAAGAGTTTGACAGAGCACTGAAAGACCTGAGTCGAAACAAGGCCCTGGGAGTAGACAACATTCCATTAGAACTACTGATGGCCTTTGGAGAGCCAGTCATGTCAAAACTATACCATCTGGTGAGCAAGATGTATGAGACAGGCGAAATACCCACAGACTTCAAGAAGAATATAATAATTCCAATCCCAAAGAAAGCAGGTGTTGACAGTTTAATAAGTCACAGCTGCAAAATTCTAACGCGAATTCTTTACAGACGAATGGAAAAACTGGTAGAAGCGGACCTCGGGGAAGATCAGTTAGGATTCCGTAGAAATGTTGGAACACGTGAGGCAATACTAACCTTACGACTTATCTTAGAAGAAAGATTAAGAAAAGGCAAACCTATGTTTCTAGCATTTGTAGACTTAGAGAAAGCTTTTGACAACGTTAACTGGAATACTCTCTTTCAAATTCTGAAGGTGGCAGGGGTAAAATACAGGAAGCAAAAGGCTATTTACAATTTGTACAGAAACCAGATGGCAGTTATAAGAGTCGAGGGGCATGAAAGGGAAGCAGTGGTTGGGAAAGGGGTGAGACAGGGTTGTAGCCTCTCCCTGATGTTATTCAATCTGTATATTGAGCAAGCAGTAAAGGAAACAAAAGAAAAATTCGGAGTAGGTATTAAAATTCATGGAGAAGAAGTAAAAACTTTGAGGTTCGCTGATAACATTGTAATTCTGTCAGAGACAGCAAAGGACTTGGAAGAGCAGTTGAACGGAATGGACAGTGTTTTGAAAGGAGGGTATAAGATGAACATCAACAAAAGCAAAACGAGGATAATGGAATGTAGTCAAATTAAATCGGGTGATGCTGAGGGGATTAGATTAGGAAATGAGACACTTAAAGTAGTAAAGGAGTTTTGCTATTTATGGAGTAAAATAACTGATGATGGTCGAAGTAGAGAGGATATAAAATGTAGACTGGCAATGGCAAGGAAATCGTTTCTGAAAAGAGAAAGTTGTTAACATCGAGTATAGATTTAAGTGTCAGGAAGTCGTTTCTGAAAGTATTTGTATGGAGTTTAGCCATGTATGGAAGTGACACATGGACGATAACCAGTTTGGACAAGAAGAGAATAGAAGGTTTCGAAATGTGGTGCTACGGAAGAATGCTGAAGATAATGTGGGTAGATCACGTAACTAATGAGGAGGTATTGAACAGGATTGGGGAGAAGAGAAGTTTGTGGCACAACTTGACTAGAAGAAGGGATCAGTTGGTAGGACATGTTTTGAGGCATCAAGGGATCACAAATTTAGCATTGGAGGGCATCGTGGAGGGTAAAAATCGTAGAGGGAGACCAAGAGATGAATACACTAAGCAGATTCAGAAGGATGTAGGTTGCAGTAGGTACTGGGAGATGAAGAAGCTTGCACAGGATAGAGTAGCATGGAGAGCTGCATCAAACCAGTCTCAGGACTGAAGACCACAACAACAACATATCTTAAATATGAGCAAACATTGAAAAAATCGGTAAACTTGTTCGACAAGATCGCCGTTTAACAATCAGAGCAGTGACTGGGTTAACAGGAGTTGACAAGGAAAGTGTCGAACAAGTTTACCGATTTTTTCAATGTTTGCATCAGTTTTTGCTGACAATGGTCTGCCAGTGCGAGTGTCATCACTGGTGTCTTCGCGGCCATCTTTAAATTGTTTAAACCACTCAAACACTTGTGTTCACGATAAACAATCATCGCCGTACACTTGTTGTAACATTACAAACGTTTCACTTGCAGATTTTGCTAGTTTGAAACAAAATTTGATGTTAACACGCTGTTCTTTCTGTACACTCAACATTTTCCGACGCACAGACAAAACGTCAACTACTTAAAACAGACGCCACGGGCAGACTGAGTGCAGGAGGCATATGAAACTTGAGCAGTAGGCGGAGCGAGAGTCACGTGACAGGCCACGCGACTTTCAGCCTTATTGCATTCGTTTTATTGTTTCACCAGTACTAGTCCGGTTTTTTTCTAGCCACACCTCGTATGACATATATGATCAATTTTTGGGAGAAAAATCACCAAGCCAAGGTAAATAATTCCAAGCCCAAATACGTTTAATATTAATTATTTATAGTGTGAACTGAAGAATGTCCTGCAGAGACCTGTTCAAGGAACACGGGATACTAACTAATGCTTCTCAAAATATTTATTTCTTATTGAAATTTGTCATATGTAATATATCTCTTTTTGAAACAAACAAGAAAGGATAGTCTCCATAAGGATTTAATGTCACTTACTTTGTCCATTTCTCAGAAAAGGGGATTCTTAACAATTTGCCACCAGCCATAAAAAGGTAAACTGTTAATAAACTTTAACTTAAGGGGAGACTCAAGAATTTATTGGTAACCAACTCCTATTTCATTACAGAAGTTCCTAGTACAACTGACTGATGTTTCTCAGTCTAATTATGCAAAATCTAACATCTATGCATCTCCATTGCAGTAATGTAAATAAATGATGGAAACTGATTTTTCTGTTTGACAGTGCATAGTCCAAGAATTATCACTTGAAGCTCAGTCCATTGTACAGGCACGTGTTTTGTGATAAGTTTTTTACTGCCTTTCAAATGAAAATATTTTTACGATTTTTGGCTCATTCCACATCCATGTGGATAGTTTCATGTGGGATCTGTAGGAGGTACATCAGCATATCTTTTTTTCTCCATAAATATGAAATGTGTATTCCTGTTTTATAAGATGTCATACATCTTTGAGGATCTCACATTGAATCTATGGAACAAAAAGTATATTTAATGTAACATATCCAAACAGCACTGCAGATTTCCTGTGAGTTAATACATTTTAAGTGGCTTTCTTCAAAGTAACAGCTTATTTAGCACTTGGGCAGAATTTCATTTGTAACTCATAAAGTAAAAGCTTTGAGATTTTCTGATGACATTGTAATTCTGTCAGAGACAGCAAGTTGGAAGAGTAGTCAAACAGAATGGACAGTATCTCAAAGTAAGGACATAAGATGAACATGAGTAAAATCAAAACAAGGATGATGGAATGTAGTCAAATTAAATCAGACTATGCATTTTCATTAGAAAATGATGTACTGAAAGCAGTAGGTAAGCTTTGCTATTTGGGCAGTAAAATAACTGGTGATGGTCTAAGTAGAGAGGATATAAAATGTAGAATGGCAATAGCAAGAAAAGTTTCTCTGATGAAGAGAAATTGGTTAACATCAAATATAGATTTAGGAGTTATGAAGTCTTTTACAAAGATCTTTGTCTGGAATATAGCCTTGTATGGAAGAGAAACAGGGACTATAAACAGTTCAGACAAGAAGGAAATAGAATATTTTGAAATGTGGTGCTATAGAAGAATGCTCAAGATTAGATGGGTAGATCTCATAACCAATAAGGAGGTATGGAACAGAATTATGAAGAAAAGAAATTTGTGGCATAACTTGACTAAATGAAGAGATCAGGTGGAATACAGCAAGCAGGTTCAAAAGAAGGTAGATTGTAGTAGATATTTGGAAATGAAGAGGCTTGCACATGACAGTGTAGCATGTTATGAGCACCACCACCACTGCCACAACAACTTCATCTAAAAGTGCAGAAAGGTATAATATTAATTCAGTCACTCACAGGCTGATGGCAAGTATAAGTAACCGCATCACTGACCACAGACAGTTGTATATACTCACACATGTATCAAACCCCCTTCCATATACTAACAGATATAGTTCTATGTTGGTCCTAAGAATTTTAAATAATAATGAGGCAGTTGAATGTTAAATGGCATAAAAAAGTAAACAAATCATCAGGGCTAGCTGAGCAAAGCTGTAGTGGCAATCTCAATTCTGACTACTCCACTTACAGACATGCAAGTCTATCATTTTTTATTGCTTGCTAGATCTATTTCTTTAGTTTTAGAGCTGGTATGTTCAGTATTAATGATGTCAAGGCCAAACAGTGAAAGTGTTCTTAATGGAAGATTAAGCCAAAGAAAAATAAACAGAATTATTTATTAACTGGTTGTCATTCATTTAGTAAGCCTATAAGTAAGTTCCCTCTCCTATTTGTCTATATTATAGTCTCCTAGCCCATCTACAATGTTGCAAGGTCCTTTGTCAATCACAAAAAGCCCACCGAATCATAACACAAGTGAAGTAACTGGCTCACTGCTATTCTTAGTGGCACCACATTTATGACAACACTGATTACTTGGAAGATTAGATTAGATTTACTTTCATTGCAATTGATCCATAGTGAGGAATTCCTCCAGGATGTGGAACATGTCAGAAAAACAATAATACATGACAAATATTTACAACTGAAACAAATAAGCTAATGTACCTTCCACAGGTCCCAAGTGGAATGGTCATAATTTTTTTAAGGAATACTATATGAAAGAATCATTTTACAAACACTAATGCACTGAATTTAAAATAAAAAAGTAATGAGATGCAAAATTTGTACTGAGTACCAATCATCAACTCCCAGGAAGCAATTCATTCCTCAGCCCACTCTGTCAGAGTTACAGAGAATAGAATATTTTGAAATGTGGTGCTACAGTAGAATGCTGAAGATTAGATGGGTAGATCTCATAACCAATAAGGAGGTATGGAACAGAATTGTGAAGAAAAGAAATTTGTGTCATAACTTGACTAAATGAAGAGATTGGCTGGAATACAGCTAGCAGGTTGAAAAGAAGGTAGGTTGTAGTAGATATTTGGAAATGAAGAGGCTTGCACATGGTAGTGTAGCATGGAATGAGCACCACCACCACCAAAACAACAACAACAACAACCTCATCTAAAAGTGCAGAAAGGTATAATATTAATTCAGTCACTCACAGGCTGATGGCAAATCTAAGTAACCCAACCACTGACTATGGGTAGTTGTATATACTCACACATGTATCAAACCCCATTCCATACATAAACCCATTTTTCTGGGAACATTTTTACAGTCTTGATGGGTTGTTACTGAAGATTCCTTTTTATAATCTCTGTATATAATACAACTAACAACTATTGCAACATATACTACCTAGCAAGCCTTAACAAAGTACTGTCACAGATAATAATGACAATAGCTCACAATCTTTGTTTGCATGTTTTTCAAAGTCCTTGGGAAGGTATTCCTACAGCACTGTTTTCTCCTTAATCAAACTGTGATGCAGAAAACATGATCTGAAAATTCAAAAATTACATGCCAGAAGATCTCCAGTTGAAGCTGATAGACGACGTATTGCCACTTTTCGTCAGCACATATTGTGCAATTGCAGCTACCACTAGATCCTAGCTGATTCACTAAATGATTACCAATCATTGACACTGCTGCAATTATTTCTCTTTCAGAACCACAAGCAAATAATGTAATGGTCATGTTCCACTCAAGGAAGCCAGTGATAATCCACAAATTTAAAACATGGACATGCACACAAGAGACCCTCATCAGGATGTGTGGCATCTATATGGTGGATATCCAATGGCACCTGCTATGGCAGCTTAGAACCATAATCAAGTAATGCAGTGTCATTTCAATGATGAAGTGGAGCTTATGTGCATCCCTTCCAAGGCAGCAGCTTCACCACATAATTCAGAGCTTAACCCAATGACTTCCACTCATTCATTTTTCTCTACCATTCTCTGTAAATATGTACCTTGATTACCCCAAAGCTAATCCATAAACACTGTACACAATTTTCCTTTTCTGTGCCCCCTCCAAATGCATTATAACTTCTGCTAAATGTTAGCACCACAAACATGACTATGTGCTGTCTTCTTTATTCATTCTATGTGTTGCACTATACTTTGGACCACAAATAGAACCTACTGCAGCTAGACCAACCACTGCTCACCATCATCAACCCAACTTTCACCAACCACTAGCTGCTCAAGTTTCCATTCATATGGTGGAATACCACGGTATGAGGGGTGGGAAGGATAGTGGGTAGGTCATTTCTCATTTCAGTCCCAGATGGTACTGAGTTACGAGGGGAATGCTCCTCTGTGGCCGGACTGTGGGACTTTGGGAGGTGGTGAGGGACTGGAAAGATAAGGCACGGGAGATTTGTTTTTCTACAAGGGTGGGAGGATAATTATGGTCAGTGAAGGCTTCTCGTCACTGCAGATGAGATGGCCATGGGTGGTTAGGCTGTACGGAAGGGACTTCTTGGTATGAAACGGGTGGCAGCTGTGGAAGTTGAGGTATTGCTGGTGGCTAGTAGGTTTGATATGGACGGAGCTACTGATGTAGTTATCTCTGAGGTGGAGGTCAACATCTAGGAAGGTGGCTTGTAGGTTTGAGTAGGACCAGGTGAAGCAAATGGGGGAGGAGTTGTTGATGTTCTGCAGGAATGTGAATAAGGTGTCCTCACCTTCAATCCAGATAGCAAAGATGTCATCAATGAATCTGAACCAGGTGAGGGGTTTAGGATTCTGGGTTTTTAGGAAGGATTCCTCTAGATGGCCCATTAATAGGTTAGCATAAGATGGTGCCATGCGGGTGCTCATAGCTGTACCGTGGATTTGTTTGTAGGTAATGCCTTCAAAGGAGAAGTAATTGTGAGTGGGATATAGTTGGTCATGGAGACTACGGAGGAGGTTGTTGGTCTGGAATCCATAGGGCACCTGGAAAGGTAGTGTTCGATAGCAGTAAGGCCATGGGCATTAGGAATGTTAGTGTACAGGGAGGTGGCATCAATAGTGATGAGCAGGGCATCGTATGGTAAAGGGAAAGGAACTGTGGAGAGTCGGTCAAGGAAATGTTTGGTATCTTTTATATAGGAGGATAGGTTCCAAGTAATAGGTTGAAGGTATTGGTCTATGAGAGCAAAGGTTGTCTCAGTGGGGGCTCAGTAACCAGCCACAATGGGGCATTCTGCGTGGTTAGGTTTATGGACTTTAGGAAGCATGTAGAAGGTGGGAGTGCGGGGAGTGGTAGGGGTAAGTAGAGAGATTGACTGTGGGGAGAGGTTCTGGGATGGGCCTAAGGACTTGAGTAGTGACTGGAGATCCTGCTGGGTTGCTGGAATGGGATCACTGTGGCATGGTTTGTAGGTGGAAGTATCTGATAGCTGACAGAGTCCTTCTGCCACGTAAACCTTGCGGATCAAAACTACAGTGGTGGAGCCTTTGTCTGCAGATAGGATTATAAGATCGGGATCAGTTTTTAGATGATGGACTGCGGTTCTTTCTGCAGATGTAAGGTTAGTATGCATGTTGATTTGGGGAGTGATGGTGAGGCAAGGTTCGAGGATAAGAAATTCTGGAAAGTTAACAGGGGGTGGTTTTGAGGCAGTGGGGGTGAATCCCAGTGGGTGGAGGAGTGAACTGAGTTAGGCAAGGTTCAATATTGGTCTTTGGTTGAGTGGTTTTCCGCTGTCCACTGAACCTAAACAATATACTCATCCATCCTTACACAACCCCTGCTCCCAATCCCTTACCTCATGGCTCATACCCCTGTAATAGACCTAGTTGCAAGACCTGTCCCATACATCCTCCTACCATCACCTACTCCAGTCCAGTCACTAACATCACCTATCCCATCAAAGGCAGAGCTACCTGTGAAACCTGTGATTTACAAGCTAAGCTGCAACCACTGCGCTGCATTCTATGTAGGCGTGACAACCAACAAGCTGTCTGTCCGCATGAATAGCCACTGACAAACTGTGGCCAAAAAACAAGTGGACCACCCTGTAGTTGAACACGCTGCCAAACATGATATCCCTCATCTCAATGACTGCTTCATAGCCTGTGCCATATGGATCCTTCCCACCAACACCAGCTTTTCTGAATTGCGCAGATGGGAACTTTCCCTGCAATACATCCTACATTCCCGTAACCCTCCTGGCCTCAACCGTCGTTAGTCACTGTCCTCACCCATCCAGCCCCCTCCCTGTTCCCATTCCAGCACTACACAGCCATCATTTCACTGCCACACCCAGTATTTTAATTATTTTTATTTCTCTCCTTACCACTACTTATGCCCTCCCCCCTCCGCACCTTCTTTTCTGCCCTCCATCTAAACTGCAACACTTCACTGTCCGCCACTCCCACCATACTATACCTCCTCCCCGCCCCAGCCTCCTCCTTACCCCCACCCAGTCGACACTCCCATCATGCCCTGGTGCTGCAGCTCGCAGTGTAGTTTCACCTCAGACTGCAGACGTGTGTGCAAGTTGCGCTTGCGTGCGTGTGTGTGTGCATGTGTGTGTGTGTGTGTGTGTGTGTGTGTGTGTGTGTGTGTGTGTGTCTACCACTGACAAAGGCCTTAATGGCCGAAAGCTATGATTGTGTGAATGCTTTTATTGTGCCTATCAAAACTCAGCATCTCCGCTATATGGTGAGTAGCAACTTTCCTTCTCTCGTATTGTTACATTCCATCATGGATTTTCCATTGCTCAATGGTGGAAACTATTAGAAAAATAGTAAAAATAAATTTTTCTCCGGAAAAATGTTTTTATGAGGTTTCTTTTTCCAAACTGGTACATACTTTCTGGGCATGCCTTGTACAATAAGAAAATTGTTGCTGTATTGGATGAGGGTAATAAAATTAAGTGGGAGTTAACTGAAACTGAAGAGCCTTTGATAGCTGACTACAGTCTGAAGCTTATCAATTTTTATAAAATATGTAATTATGAAAAAGGATAATGAGTGTAAGAAGCTATAAATCAACAAAATAATCTCCACAGCAAAATACAGTCATTTGTGAAAAGAACTTCTCAAGTTTGTCTGCAGGTCTACAGCATAAGTTTAATTCACAATGCCTTATAGAATATGCAGTGGGACACAGCCAAGAATACATTTATAATCTGATCTCCATTTTCAAAATAATTACAGGAACTAGTGTGTGGCTAAGTTTAGGAAATCTTAAAAATTATCTGTAGTTTTCTTAGCAAGAACAAGTTTACTTCAAGGAAGTTTGATCAAAAGAAGCAGGAAAATTAAAGGAATTTAAAAGTGACAGCACACTTGATGGCACCCACATCTCATGCAGACAGCTGTGTTAAAGTACAAAATAAAATTTGGTTCTCACTCATTTGTTTTTTATGAATTTTTAATCTCTCTTGATGACTAACCTATGAAACTATCATGGATGCTTCACTTTTGTTTATTCAGATAGTTTAGTCATTGTTTTACTGCTAACATTTGTGTTTGTAGTGAAGTAATGGAATTAGTTGCAGAAGTTCTGCATGGGCCCCTAGTAAAGACTTCATGAATTTTTCTGTGTATTTTAGTGGTAATGAAAATCTTTTAAAATGTATCAAATTATATCCTTTAAGAAAGGTACTATGGGCTATCTTCCTTCATAGAACTTACATAGATGACAAACCTTGTCATGCACCATACCCACCTGGCAGTGAGTCATGGGTAGGCGCCAGAGGGTTACAACTCAAGGTAAGATCCACAACCATAACCATTCTTTGCCATTTGCTATAATGGAAGTTGTAAAACTTATATATAAGGATCTTACTGACACAAAATTATTAGTGAAGTTTTTACATGGTACAACTGAAAACCGAAATGAGAATTTTAAGAAATGTATTTGGAAACATCTCCGCCACACACCATTGGGTGGCTTGCTGAGTATAAATGTAGATGGCTTGTGGAATATAAATGTAGATGTAGATGTAGAAACTGTTCTGGTGGGATTAAATATGTTGGAAATATGTATGTTTCAATGATGGAGCAGTGTCAATGTATAAGTTTATGAAATTGATGAAAATTCCTGGTGGACTCAATATACAAACAGCTTTAATTGCTAGTTGTTAGCAGGAGACTCTTCAAAGCATAGAAATCAGTGTTGAAAACCACCAGAGAAGCAAGAATAAGAAGAATACTTCTAAGAAAAAAGGAGGAAGAACAACATTATAAACAAGATCATTGTGGACCTGGGCTATTTAGTGTTATGCATTTTAGATAGAGAAACAAGGTTTAAGTCTAACTTGATGTTCCTGAAAGTTCACTTTTTTATGTTCTAGTATAAACTGGTTAAAAACTATACATAGAGAGTTGAAATTTTGTATACTGCCTTAAAACATAATTAACTAACATGAAGACTATTATTATGAGTGAAATTTGAACATTCAAGATTTTTTAAACAAAAACTGTGAGTTAATTACTGAAATTTTTGGTAAATTTAATAAATTTTTAACATAATTTATGACAGCAACATTTTTTTAAAGGTCTACCTTAAAAATTATTGTGTTAAGAACTTCCTCAACCCCTCAGTGTTTGCACATGTATAGTGTTGCAGAACTTTTTAACAAACATTTTATAACTGTTACTGACAAGATGGGGTTGTCAGGTTCGGTAGATGCTGCTATGGATTACCTTAGACCAAACATTTCAAGTAACTTCCTTAATATGAATTTGACCCTCACTACCCCAACAGAAATAATGTCCATCATAAAATCTTTAAAATCAAAAACATCTAGTGGGTATGATGAAATATCAACAAAGTTAATTAAAGAATGTGATTCTGAGCTAAGTAACATATTAAGCTATCTGTGTAACCAGTCTTTTATTAGTGGAATATTTCCTGAATGGCTGAAATATGCTGAAGTTAAGCCACTGTTTAAGAAGGGAGATAAAGAAATAGCGTCAAATTTCCGTCCAATTTCACTGTTGCCAGCATTCTCAAAAATTTTCGAAAAAGTAATGTACAGTCGTCTTTATAACCATCTTATCTCAAATAACATACTGTCAAAGTCACAGTTTGGATTTCTAAAAGGTTCTGATATTGAGAAGGCTATCTACACTTACAGTGAAAATGTGCTTAATTCATTAGACAAAAAATTGCAGGCAACTGGTATATTTTGTGATCTGTCAAAGGCATTTGACTGTGTAAATCACAATATCCTTTTAAGTAAACTAGAATATTATAGTGTAACAGGAAATGCTGCAAAATGGTTCAAATCTTATATCTCTGGCAGGAAACAAAGGGTGTTATTAGGAAAGAGACATGTATCAAGCTATCAGGCCTCATCCAACTGGGAACTAATTACATGTGGGGTCCCACAAGGTTCCATTTTGGGGCCCTTACTTTTTCTTGTGTATATCAATGACCTTTCATCAGTAACATTACCAGATGCCAAGTTTGTTTTGTTTGCCGATGATACAAACATTGCAATAAATAGCAAATCAAATGTAGTCTTAGAAAGATCAGCCAATAAAATATTTGTGGACATTAATCACTGGTTCCTAGCCAATTCTTTGTCACTAAACTTTGAAAAAACACACTACATGCAGTTCAGAACTTGTAAGGGGTGTCCCAAGAGTATATGTCTAACATACGATGACAAGAAGATAGAAGAAGTGGACAGTGTTAAATTCTTGGGATTACAGCTTGATAATAAATTCAACTGGGAGGAGCACACCACAGAACTGCTGAAGCGTCTTAACAAATCTCTGTTTGCAATGCGAATTTTGTCAGACATAGGGGATATAAAAATGAAAAAGCTGGCATACTATGCTTACTTTCATTCCATAATGTCATATGGGATTATTTTTTGGGGTAATTCATCAAGCCAAGCTAAAGTTTTCCGGGCACAAAAACGTGCAGTGAGAGTTATATGTGGTGTGAACTCAAGAACATCCTGCAGAAGCCTGTTTAGGGAACTAGGGATACTAACTACTGCTTCCCAATATATTTATTCCTTAATGAAATTTGTCATTAAAAATATATCACTTTTTCAAACCAACAGCTCAATTCATGGAATCAATACTAGAAATAAGAATAATCTTCACAAGGATTTAAAGTCACTTAGTCTTGTACAAAAAGGTGTGCATTATTCAGGAACACACATTTTCAATAACTTGCCAGCAGCCATAAAAATCTTAACAACCAATGAAATTCAGTTTAAGAGAAGCCTAAAGGATTTATTGGTGGCCAACTCCTCCTACTCCATTGATGAATTTCTTAGTAAAACCAACTGATTTGTATATAAGTACAACATAACTTCTGCACAATTTCAGTGCAGTAATGTGTTCATTGAAAATTTGTGTGTGTGTGTGTGTGTGTGTGTGTGTGTGTTAGTATAATCTAACTTCTGCACCATTTCAGTGCAGTAATGTGTTCATTGTAAATAAGTATTACAGTAGTTGTATTACCTTATAAATAAATAAAAAACTTTTTTATTTTAAATTCAGTGCATTAGTATTTGTAAAATTACTCTTAGTGTTCATTAAAAAATGACGATCATTCCACTTGGGACCTGTGGAATGGTACATTAGTTTATTTGTTTTAATTGTAAATATTTGTCATGTATTGTTGTTTTTCTGACATGTTCCACATCCTGGAGGACCTCCTCACTACGGATCAATTGGAATGAAAGTAAATCTAATCTAATCTAATCTAAAGTGCACCAATCACATTGTTGTTTTACAATTGTGAGCCTGTACTTATTCCTTCATTATTGCTTCAGCTAATGTAGTAATAAGCTGTGCTCTCTTATATCCAAGTGAGATGTGGTAATATAAAATAAAAAACAAGCAAAGTGAGAAAAACTTTGTGTGTGCAAGAAAATGAGCCAAATTCTGAGCTAGCAACACAGTCCCACAATGATGCAATTACCTATGAGATAATTAGTAAACAAATAAGTGGTTGGAAGGAATCTGATCCACCTGCACTGTTTGATGCTTTGAGTGGTTTCTTCATGGAGCACTTTGAGGAGCAGGCTCTGAACTCTGCAGTGTTGTGTCCATCTTGCTTCCTTAGGTATATCGATGACACTTTCCTGATATAGCCTCCTGGTGAAAATACACTGCAGCAGTGTATTTGTCTATTCTAACATTAAATTTACCATCAAGATTGAGAAGGATGGCAAGCTACCATTCTTAAATGTTTTAGTTGAGCAGAAGGCAGGAGGCCAGCTAGGTCAGTCAGTGTACAGGAGACTGACACACGCCAATTGATATTTGAACACCAGCAGTTTTCACCGCCCTGTACACAAGAAAGTGGTCCTGAACACATTAATACACAGAGCCAAAGTTATTTCTCACGATGACCACGTACAGTCTGAATTGCAGCACTTGAGGCACGTGTTCTGGGAGAATGGCTAAAGCAAAAGAGAAATTGCAAACGCTTTCAGATGTTACCAAGGAAGGACACCTCGTGAATCAGCAGAAGAAGCCAAGCCAGTGGGTTCCTTGCCTTATTGTGGGACAACGAGGAGCAAGTTAGGATGTGAAGTGCAGAGACATGGACTGAGACCAGTGTTCCTGCCCTTCCCCAAGATACGAGATATGTTGCAACCTGTTAAAGATGACATCCCTCTTCATGTGTCCAGTGTGTATGGTGTCCCTTGCAAGTGTGGCAGCACCTACACAGGCCAGACAATTCACACAGTTGTGGAGCACTGTACCAAGCACAAGACATATTAAGCAAAGGGAGCTCGACAAGTCAGCCACAGCTAAGCATTGCCTCAAAAACAGACAAGAAATACAGTTTGTAAACACGTGAGTCTTGACTCATGTGTCTACATACTGGGACTCCTTTATAAAAGTGGTGGCTGAGATTAGAATGAACAGCAATAATTTCAATAGACACCAGGGCTACAAACTGAGTAGGGCATGGGGGTGGGCTTTGGATGTCGAAAGGAACCAACAACAGATGCTTGACACTTGTAGGGACATGAGAGTGGCAGTCCCAAACGTGATGCCGGCCCCTTGCACCACCTGACATCACTTAGCCCGGGGCCAGAGCTGTTATGAGCTGCTCAAATTGCAATCCGCAGATGCAATGTTTCGGCCCTCTCTGATTGGTGCCAGTGGCCATATCATAGGAATGTAAGTGGGAAATAGTACCAGCCCTGGTAGTCAGTAGTTTTACTCCTGATGACAATGGCAGAGATAGCCATCACAAGCTAGATAATTTTATTTTGAATTGACGTGGCTTGAAAGCCAAGATGGTTTCATCCAGTCTTGCTTCTGTAAAAGACTCTGAGGACACAAGCAGTAAAGGAGACCAAAGAAAAATTTGGAGTAGGAATTAAAGTTCACTGAAAATAAATAATAATAATAATAATAATAATAATAATAATAATAATAATAATAATAATAATAATAATAATATGCCCGCCCACAATGGTAATGACACTGCTAGCCAACTGGAAAATGATTTAAATCCAAATAGAGGTGTTTTGCAGGATATGCTTCCTGCAACCACCCTAGAAGGAAAACAAAGACAGAGGATGAGATGGTCAGATGAAGTTAATCGACACCTCATGTTCTGTTATTACCAAGCAACAAACCTAGGAACCAACACAACTGGATACAGATCACAAGTATACACAACATTTATTACCAGATACCCAGAATTAAAATTTTTAACAGAACAACGTCTAGCTGATCAGATTTGTGTAATAATAAAAAATAACAGGATACCCCAGTCAGAATTAGAAAACATCAAACAACAAGTACAACAAATACTGGAACAAAATAATGTGCAATTAGAAGAAGAAGAAAATACAGTAATGGACTCAAACATCCCAGAGCAAACAAACAAAGAACAACACGCATCAATTAAACAATCAGAGGAAAATGAAATCTTAAGACAGCCACCAGCACAAGCACAAATAGAACACGAAGTGACACACATGTTAGATATAGAAGAAAAATTTCAGTTGACATATATAGAATACAAAGACACAAATACAGACATTAGACCATTCTTGCATAGACCACCAAATAGCCCACAAGTCGAAACAACAATAAAAACTATCAACACAATCATACACAACAAAATAAATGAATACACAACTATGGAAGAGTTACAACTACTGGTTTATGTAGGAGCACTCACTACACTAAATATACACACTAGGCAGATATCAGAACCAACCAACACACAGAAGAAACCCAAAAAACCAGCATGGCAACACAGGCTACAGATCAGAATAGAAAAACTGAGAAAAGACATCGGACAGTTAACACAATTTATAAGAAATGAAATATCAGACAAAAAACGAAAAAGGTTAGGTAAAATCTCACAACAAGAAGCAATAGAGCAATTAGATGAAAAGAAGCAAAAATTACAAGCTTTGGCGAAACGACTTAGAAGATACAAGAAAAGTGAAAATAGAAGGAAACAAAACCAAACATTCAACACAAACCAAAAGAAATTTTACCAAACAATAGATAACACACACATAAAAATAGACAATCCACCAAACATAAGAGACATGGAACACTTCTGGAGCAGCATATGGTCAAACCCGGTACAACATAACAGGCATGCACGGTGGATACAAGCAGAAACAGATACATACAAGATGATACCACAAATGCCTGAAGTGATAATTTTGCAACATGAAGTCACCCGAGCAATTAATTCTACGCACAATTGGAAAGCCCCTGGAAATGATAAAATAGCAAATTTCTGGCTAAAGAAGTTCACCTCAACACATTCACATCTAACTAAATTATTTAACAGTTACATTGCAGACCCATACATATTCCCTGATACACTTACACATGGAATAACTTATCTGAAACCTAAAGATCAAGCAGACACAGCAAACCCAGCTAAATATCGCCCCATAACATGCCTACCAACAATCTACAAAATATTAACTTCAGTCATTACACAGAAATTAATGACACATACAACACAGAACAAAATTATAAATGAAGAACAAAAAGGCTGCTGCAAAGGAGCGCGAGGATGTAAAGAGCAACTGATAATAGATGCAGAGGTGACATATCAAGCAAAAACTAAACAAAGGTCTCTACACTACGCATACATTGATTACCAAAAAGCTTTTGATAGTGTACCCCACTCATGGTTACTACAAATATTGGAAATATACAAAGTAGATCCTAAATTGATACAGTTCCTAAACATAGTAATGAAAAACTGGAAAACCACACTTAATATCCAAACAAATTCAGATGATATCACATCACAGCCAATACAGATTAAGCGTGGAATATACCAAGGAGACTCATTAAGTCCTTTCTGGTTCTGTCTTGCTCTGAACCCACTATCCAACATGCTAAATAATTCAAATTATGGATATAATATTACTGGAACATACCCACACAAAATCACACATTTGCTATACATGGATGATCTAAAACTACTGGCAGCAACAAATCAACAACTCAACCAATTATTAAAGATAACAGAAGTATTCAGCAATGATATAAATATGGCTTTTGGAACAGACAAATGTAAGAAAAATAGCATAGTCAAGGGAAAACACACTAAACAAGAAGATTACATACTTGATAACCACAGCGACTGCATAGAAGCGATGGAAAAGACAGATGCCTATAAATACCTAGGATACAGACAAAAAATAGGAATAGATAATACAAATATTAGGGAAGAACTAAAAGAAAAATATAGACAAAGACTAACAAAAATACTGAAAACAGATTTGACAGCAAGAAACAAGACAAAAGCTATAAATACTTATGCTATACCAATATTGACCTACTCATTTGGAGTAGTGAAATGGAGTAACACAGACCTAGAAGCACTCAATACACTTACACGATCACAATGCCACAAATATAGAATACATCACATACATTCAGCAACAGAAAGATTCACATTAAGCAGAAAGGAAGGAGGAAGGGGATTTATCGATATAAAAAACCTACATTATGGACAGGTAGACAATTTAAGAAAATTCTTTCTAGAACGCGCAGAAACTAGCAAAATGCACAAAGCAATTACTCATATAAATACATCGGCTACACCACTGCAATTTCATAACCACTTCTACAACCCTTTAGATCACATAACATCAACAGATACGAAGAAAGTAAATTGGAAAAAGAAAACACTTCATGGCAAGCACCCGTATCATCTAACACAGCCACACATCGATCAAGACGCATCCAACACATGGCTAAGAAAAGGCAATATATACAGTGAGACAGAAGGATTCATGATTGCAATACAGGATCAAACAATAAACACCAGGTATTACAGCAAGCATATTATTAAAGATCCCAATACCACAACAGATAAATGCAGACTTTGTAAACAACAAATAGAAACAGTAAATCACATCACAAGCGGATGTACAATACTAGCAAATACAGAATACCCCAGAAGACATGACAATGTCGCAAAAATAATACATCAACAGCTTGCCTTACAACATAAACTTATAAAACAACACGTTCCTACATACAAGTATGCACCACAAAATGTACTGGAGAATGATGAATACAAATTATACTGGAACAGAACCATTATAACAGATAAAACAACGCCACATAACAAACCTGACATCATACTCACCAATAAAAAGAAGAAATTAACACAACTAATCGAAATATCCATACCCAATACAACAAATATACAAAAGAAAACAGGAGAAAAAATTGAAAAATACATCCAACTGGCTGAGGAAGTCAAAGACATGTGGCATCAGGATAAAGTTTACATCATACCAATTATACTATCAACTACAGGAGTCATACCACACAATATCCACCAGTACATCAATGCAATAGAGCTACATCCAAACGTATATATACAACTATAGAAATCAGTAATTATTGATACATGTTCAATTACCCGAAAGTTCCTAAATGCAATATAACACATACCATACAGTTAAAAGGAAGTGACGCCTGATCAAGGTCCGCGTCACTTTTCATTTTTAACTAGACTTAACGTCTGAGAAAGTAAAGAATAATAATAATAATCCCCGTGGAGTCCCGGGAAAAGAATAGGCCTCCGGTATGTTCTGCCAGTCGTAAAAGGCGATGAAAAGAACAAACCACTAATAGGGCTAACCCCCCCTTTTAGTGTGATTAGTTGGTTCAGGACAGAACTAAAGATGCCTCGGACAAGTGCCGTCATGGTCGGGGACGACGCTTGAACCCTATGCCCGCCCACAATGGTAACAACACTGCTAGCCACACGGAAAATGATTTAAATCCAAATAGAGGTGTTTTGCAGGATATGCTTCCTGCAACAACTCTAGAAGGTAAACAAAGACAGAGGATGAGCTGGTCAGATGAAGTTAATCGACACCTCATGTTCTGTTATTACCAATCAACAAACCTAGGAACCAACACAACTGGATACAGATCACAAGTATACACAACATTTATTACCAGATACCCAGAATTAAAATTTTTAACAGAACAATGACTAGCTGATCAGATCCGTGTAATAATCAAAAATAACAGGATACCCCAGTCAGAATTAGAAAACATCAAACAACAAGTACAACAAATACTGGAACAAAATAATGTGCAATCAGAAGAAGAAGAAAATACACTAATGGACTCAAACATCCCAGAGCAAACAAACAAAAAACAACACGCATCAATTAAACAATCAGAGGAAAACGAAATCTTAAGACAGCCACCAGAACAAGCACAAATAGAACACGAAGTGACACACATGTTAGATATAGAAGAAAAATTTCAGCTGACATATATAGAATATAAAGACACAAATACAGACATTAGAGCATTCTTGCATAGACCACCAAATAACCCACAAGTCGAAACAACAATAAAAACTATCAACACAATCATACACAACAAAATAAATGAATACACAACTATGGAAGAGTTACAACTACTGGTTTATATAGGAGCACTCACTAAACTAAATATACACACTAGGCAGAGATCAGAACCAACCAACACACAGAAGAAACCCAAAAAACCAGCATGGCAACACAGGCTACAGATCAGAATAGAAAAACTGAGAAAAGACATCGGACAGCTAACACAATTTATAAGAAATGAAACGTCGGAAAAAAACAAACGAAAAAGGTTAGGTAAAATCTCACAACAAGAAGCGATAGAGCAATTAGATGAAAAGAAGCAGAAATTACAAGCATTGGCCAAACGACTTAGAAGATACAAAAAAAGTGAAAATAGAAGGAAACAAAACCAAACATTCAACACAAACCAAAAGAAATTTTACCAGACAATAGATAACACGCACATTAAAATAGACAATCCACCAAACATAACAGACATGGAACACTTCTGAAGCAACATATGGTCAAACCCGGTACAACATAACAGGCATGCACGGTGGATACAAGCAGAAACAGACACATACAAGATGATACCACAAATGCCTGAAGTGATAATTTTGCAACATGAAGTCACCTGAACAATTAATTCGATGCACAATTGGAAAGCCCCTGGAAAAGATAAAATAGCAGGTTTCTGGCTAAAGAAGTTCACCTCAACACATTCACATCTAACTAAATTATTTAACAGTTACATTGCAGACCCATACACATTCCCTGATACACTTACACATGGAATAACTTATCTGAAACCTAAAGATCAAGCAGACACAGCAAACCCAGCTAAATATCGCCCCATAACATGCCTACCAACAATATACAAAATATTAACTTTAGTCATTAGACAGAAATTAATGACACATACAACACAGAACAAAATTATAAATGAAGAACAAAAAGGCTGTTGCAAAGGAGCACAAGGATGTAAAGAGCTGATAATAGATGCAGAGGTGACATATCAAGCTAAAACCAAACAAAGGTCGCAACACTACGCATACATTGATTACCAAAAATCTTTTGATAGTATACCCCACTCATGGTTACTACAGATATTGGAAATATACAAAGTAAATCCTAAATTGATACAGTTCCTAAACATAGTAATGAAAAATTGGAAAACCACAAATTCAAATAATATCACATCACAGCCAATACAGATTAAGTGTGGAATATACCAAGGAGACTCATTATGTCCTTTCTGGTTCTGCCTTGCTCTGAACCCACTATCCAACATGCTAAATAATACAAATTATGGATACAATATTACTGGAACATACCCACACAAAATCACACATTTGCTATACATGGATGATCTAAAACTACTGGCAGCAACAAATCAACAACTCATCCAATTACTAAAGATGACAGAAGTATTCAGCAATGATATAAATATGGCTTTTGGAACAGACAAATGTAAGAAAAATAGCATAGTCAAGGGAAAACACACTAAACAAGAAGATTACATACTGGATAACCACAGGGACTGCATAGAAGCGATGTAAAAAACAGATGCCTATAAATATCTAGGATACAGACAAAAAATGGGAATAGATAATACAAATATTAAAGAAGAACTAAAAGGAAAATATAGACAAAGACTGACAAAAATACTGAAAACAGATTTGACAGCAAGAAACAAGAAAAAAGCTATAAATACTTATGCTATACCAATATTGATCTACTCATTTGGAGTAGTGAAATGGAGTAACACAGACCTAGAAGCACTCAATACACTTACACGATCACAATGCCACAAATATAGAATACATCACATACATTCAGCAACAGAGAGATTCACATTAAGCAGAAAGGAAGGAGGAGGGGGATTTATCAACATAAAAAACCTACATTATGGATGGGTAGACAATTTAAGAAAATTCTTTCTAGAACGAGAAGAAACTAGCAAAATACACAAAGCAATCACTCATATAAATACATCGGCTACACCACTGCAATTTCATAACCACTTCTACAACCCTTTAGATCACATAACATCAACAGATATGAAGAAAGTAAATTGGAAAAAGAAAACACTACATGACAAACACCTGTATCATCTAACACAGCCACACATACATCAAGACACATCCAACACATGGCTATGAAAAGGCAATAAATACAGTGAGATGGAAGGATTCATGATTGCAATACAGGATCAAACAATAAACACCAGATATTACAGCAAGCATATTATTAAAGATCCCAATACCACAACAGATAAATGCAGACTTTGCAAACAACAAATAGAAACAGTAGATCACATCACAAGCGGATGTACAATACTAGCAAATACAGAATACCCCAGAAGACACAACAATGTAGCAAAAATAATACATCAACAGCTTGCCTTACAACATAAACTTATAAAACAACACGTTCCCACATACAAGTATACACCACAAAATGTACTAGAGAATGATGAATACAAATTATACTGGAACAGAACCATTATAACAGATAAAACAACACCACATAACAAACCTGACATCATACTCACCAATGAAAAGAAGAAATTAACACAACTAATCGAAATATCCATACCCAATACAACAAATATACAAAAGAAAACAGGAGAAAAAATTGAAAAATACATTCAACTGGCTGAGGAAGTCAAGGACTTGTGGCATCAGGATAAAGTTGACATTATACCAATTATACTATCAACTACAGGAGTCATACCACACAATATCCACCAGTACATCAATGCAATACAGCTACATCCAAACTTATATATACAACTACAGAAATCCGTAATTATTTATACATATTCAATCACTCGAAAGTTCCTAAATGCAATATAACATATACCATACAGTTAAATGGAAGTCACGCTTGATCAAGGTCTGCGTCACTTTCCATTTTTGACCAGACATAACGTCTGAGACAAGAAAGAAATAATAATAATACTGAGAGGTTTGGCGATGACATTGTAATTCTGTCAGAGACAACAAAGGACTTGGAAAAGCAGTTGAATAGAATGAACATTGTCTTGAAAGGAAGATTAAGATGAACGTGAACAAAAGCAAAACAAGGATAACTAAATGTAATCAAATTAAATCTGGTGATGCTGACAGAATTACATTAGGAAATGAGACACTTAACGTAGGACGTGAGTTATGCTATTTGGGCTGCAAAATAACTGATGATGGCTGAAGCAGAGAGCAAATAAAATGTAGACCTGCAATGGGAAGAAAAGCATTCCTGGAAAATATAAATTTCTTAACATTGAATATAGATTTAAAAGTTAGTAAATCTTTTCTGAAAATATTTGTCTAGAGTGTAGCAATGTGTGGCAGTGAAATGTGGATAAAAAACAGTTTAGACAAAAAGAGAATAGAAGGTTCCAAAATGTGGTTCTACAAAAGAATGTGAAGATTAGAGGGGTAGATCATGTAACTAATGAGGAGGTGCTGAATAGAAATGGGAAGACAAGAAATTTTGGCACAACTTGACCAAAAGAAGAGATCAGTTGATAAGACACATTTTGAGACATCAAAGGAACACAAACTTAGTATTGGAGGGAAACGTGGGTGGTAAATATTGTAGAGGGAGACAAAGAGATGAGTATGGTAAGTAGATTCAGAAATTTGTAGGTTGCAGTAGTCATTCAGGGATAAATAGTATCATACAGAATATGCTATCATGGAGAGCTGCATCAAACCAGTCTTTGAACTGAAGATTGAGCAACAACACAATTTCAAGCAAGCTTAACTGCTTTCTCATTCTGTTACTTGAGTCTCTCACAAGTCCTATCCCTTGTCCACATCAGACAACAACATGTAGTAGGGGATTTTCTGTATTATGAAAGTGCAGTGGGCACTTTATGTACCCCAAGATGATTATGGTAGCTGTGAAGGCCTTTACAGACTCCAGAAAGTGACAACAAAAAGGGGTGAGGTAAAGTCACATTACATTTTGCAGAATAGTGGTAAAAAAAACCATGTTCTCAAAACAAAAAGGAGTCTTGGGTGTAAAATAAAGCACTCAGAACAATAGCATCAAGGTGGTATCAGTGACAGTTCACAATATTATGTTACAAAAATTACCAGAACAAGATTTAGACAGACTATCTGATGAGAACATTGAATATTCTAATGTTGACAAACAAAGCTGAAGAACTGGTCAACCTCATGGAAAGAAGTATATTCCATCCTATCAGGTTGAATCTGTTAATGAATACATTAACAAATTATCCATGAAGTTTAGAGACTGTACAATGTGTCCCAAAAAAAAGATGTCTTATTTTCTGAATAGCCTGGAAATCCAAGTAGCTGTGCAAATCTAATCATAATACATGATTCTAAGGCACAAGTTGGCTTACAATGAACAGGCTATGAGGATATATGTGGTGGGTTCAAAAATAAACTGAAAGTTTGTATAACACATTTATTGCCTATTGTACAACATTTTAAGCATGCAACACTTGAAGCACTGTTGCCTTCAAAATAGTCCCTACTCCTGGCAAGATACCATTCTCTTCTGGATAGAATCCTGCAATACATTTTCTGTGATGGTGTATGTGTCTCTAGTTGCATTGCCCTGAATCTTCTCTGTGGTTTGGAACCAACATCTATTCAGAGCAGTTTTAAGTTAGGTGAAACAGGAAAAAGTCCAGTGAGGCTAGGTCTGAGAATATGGTAGGTGGGACACAGCAGGAATGTGATGTTTCGGAAGATAGCTGTGGACAAGGAGTGATGTGTGAGGCAGCACACTGCCATGATGCAACATCTAAGTCTGATTTTGCACAGTTCAGGTCTTTCCTGCATACAGCATCCCTCTTGCACGCTAGAATTCATCAGCAGCTTCTTGAATAGTTCAATGATGGTTTCTGTGAATTGAGTACGGTACACTTTACGTCATGCAAAACCAGGGGAAGACCAAATGTAGTAGACACGAATCTATCTATTTACAGGCAGACAAAAATATGAAGTGAACAGGTGCCAGTAGCTGAGAAGCAGAAATCCAGGATAATCTGGATATCAGAATAACAAAAGATGAGAATAAAAGCTAGTACACTGAAGACCTCAAAATGAATGTATCAAATTGGCAGCATTTCCTAGTGTTGAGCTAATAGTGATAAATCCAAACATTACAAGAATTCCAAAGGTATGTTGATACATCACTGAAGTGTAATGGAGATGGTACTTTGTTAAACTGTAAAGGAGAGACCCTCTTGTGGACAAGGAACTGCACAATTCTAGTACCAAGAAGGCAGATAGCTAACTAGCTGGAAGCGGTGGAAGCAATATTTAAAATGAAAAATAACTCATCTGCTGGAGCAGATGAATTCAATGTAGGAAACAGCCAAGCAGTTGAAAAGATTTGGCAGCAGTGGCTGTAAAAATTCATAAACAGAACTGGTAATAAAATATAATACCTAATTACTGGAAGTGACAAGTCACAAATTCATTATATATAAACAGGGAGAGAAATAAGTGCACCAACAACAGATTTAGCCTCTCTTTTGTCTGTATTTATATGGTACTCAGACAGACATAACACATCAGCTATTTTTGACATTGTACTTCATATAAACAGATAAGAAACTCTTTAATTTTGTTTTTTAGTGCCCTAACATTCTGATGCATCATGATATGTTTATTCAAAGAAGTTTCTTTTGTGTGTGGGCCACAAGCAAGAAGGTATTAAACCAAAAAAGTTCACTTCTTAGATTAGTATTTACAGAAATTTTTCCATTCAGAGAGAGACTTTTACATGTGTCAGTTTTTGCAACTTGAAAGTTGCTTCATATTTGCTACTAGGGTAGACGGACATATACGAGAGGAAGTCATTAAGACTGTGGTAATGTGATATATGGAGGTATTTAAGCCTGAAATAAAAGACAGTTTATGAGCAGACAGTAGTGAATTTAATACAAAAAATGATTTGCTAAGAAAATTAACTGGTTATATGGGGGGAAAAATGAAAGAGGTATAGGACATTAGGGATTAACTAGAGATGATGGAAAAACAGGATGAAAATGGTCCACAGATCCTAAATGAGCCCCATAATAGATGGAAGCCATGACTATAGCTATGACTCCAGCAGTTGGAAAATAGCAAGGCTATACAGAAAGCTTATCTTTATATGTTGAGAAAGGGAAATTTACCCTTGTTTTCCAAAAGACTATCCCACAAGGTACACAAATTTTATAGAGTAAACCCACTGCTCAACAGAAAGTTCAGAGAAAAATAGGGTGTTATTCAAGCAGAAGTGTTATCTCAGAGGATACCATAAGAGGAGGCATGAAAAAGTTCTAAAGAAAATCAATATGAACTGGAAGTCAGGAGAGTTATTGTGATGAGTTCTCATTACATGGTAGTCATAGGTTAAAACACTGCTTCTGAGTTTTAAAATCTGAAAGAAATGTTTGTGCAGTCTTGTTCCTGAGAACCTTTAAAGAAACAATGTCTTAGGTATGACTACCAATGACCATGGTTTATAGTGAGTTGCATGTAATTTACAACTTGCTCAAAGTTTAAGGAAGCCTTTAAAGTGAAGTTTTGGTCTGAACGGTCTCAGGAAAAAGCTTAGATTGACGTTCCTATATTTGAAGTTCCATATAAGACAAGGGGAATATAGCATGTGTTCATGAAATGAAACCTCAGTAAGAACAAGAACTTAGATGAATTTACACAAGAGGGGCACGCAACTGTGACAAGTAGGTTACGTCCAATTATACAAGATACATGTTCAGAGCATGAATCAAATTAATCAGTACATTGATTACCATTTTTAAAAAGGGTTGACTCTTAAAAGAAAATCTGGGGGAGGGGGGTAGGAGGACAAAGAAGGAAGGAGTTTTTGCTCACAGGTAAGTGAAAGAACTGAAAGTCTGACTTGCAGAGAATATGCGCTAAGAGATGCTAGAAGAGAAAACCAATTGAATTATGTGTTTTTGAGACAGGATGGCTACCCGAGGAAGGGCAGAAATTATTAAAAAAAGGAACAGGCATAAATTTTTTATCAGAAAAGTAAGAATGAGGATGATAATAGTGAGTAGAATGCAAATGTGAGAGCCATCAGAGAGTGGTCCAGTTCATAGTTCTTAATAACAATGAACCATGAACCATGGACCTTGTCGTTGGTGGGGAGGCTTGCGTGCCTCAGCAATACAGATGGCCGTACCGTAGGTGCAACCACAATGGAGGGGTATCTGTTGAGAGGCCAGACAAACATGTGGTTCCTGAAGAGGGGCAGCAGCCTTTTCAGTAGTTGCAGGGGCAACAGTCTGGATGATTGACTGATCTGGCCTTGTAACATTAAACAAAACGGCCTTGCTATGCTGGTACTGCGAACGGCTGAAAGCAAGGGGAAACTACAGCCGTAATTTTTCCCGAGGACATGCAGCTTTACTGTATGATTAAATGATGATGGCGTCCTCTTGGGTAAAATATTCCGGAGGTAAAATAGTCCCCCATTCGGATCTCCGGGCGGGGACTACTCAAGAGGACGTCATTATCAGGAGAAAGAAAACTGGCGTTCTACGGATCGGAGCGTGTAATGTCAGATCCCTTAATCGGGCAGGTAGGTTAGAAAATTTAAAAAGGGAAATGGATAGGTTAAAGTTAGATATAGTGGGAATTAGTGAAGTTCGGTGGCAGGAGGGACAAGACAATAGGAGTGCGGGTTAGCTACTACAAACAGCATAGTGAACGCATTATTGTGGCCAAGATAGACACAAAGCCCATGCCTACTACAGTAGTACAAGTTTATATGCCAACTAGCTCTGCAGATGATGAAGAAATTGATGAAATGTATGACGAGATAAAAGAAATTATTCAGGTAGTGAAGGGAGACGAAAATTTAATAGTCATGGGTGACTGGAATTCGTCAGTAGGAAAAGGGAGAGAAGGAAACATAGTAGGTGAATATGGATTGGGAGGAAGAAATGAAAGAGGAAGCCGCCTTGTAGAATTTTGCACAGAGCATAACTTAATCATAGCTAACACTTGGTTCAAGAATCATAAAAGAAGGTTGTATACCTGGAAGAATCCTGGAGATACTAAAAGGTATCAGATAGATTATATAATGGTAAGACAGAGATTTAGGAACCAGGTTTTAAATTGTAAGACATTTCCAGGGGCAGATATGGATTCTGACCACAATCTCTTGGTTATGAACTGCAGATTGAAACTGAAGAAACTGCAAAAAGGTGGGAATTTAAGGAGATGGGACCTGGATAAACTGAAAGAATCAGAGGTTGTAGAGAGTTTCAGGGAGAGCATAAGGGAACAATTGACAGGAATGGGGGAAAGAAATACAGTAGAAGAAGAATGGGTAGCTCTGAGGGATGAAGTAGTGAAAGCAGCAGACGATCAAGTAGGTAAAAAGCTGAGGGCTAATAGAAATCCTTGGGTAACAGAAGAAATACTGAATTTAATTGATGAAAGAAGAAAATATAAAAATGCAGTAAATGAAGCAGGCAAAAAGGAGTACAAATGTCTCAAAAATGAGATCGACAGGAAGTGCAAAATGGCTAAGCAGGGATGGCTAGAGGACAAATGTAAGGATGTAGAGGCTTGTCTCACTAGGGGTAAGATAGATACTGCCTACAGGAAAATTAAAGAGACCTTTGGAGAGAAGAGAACCACTTGTATGAATATCACGAGCTCAGATGGCAACCCAGTTCTAAGCAAAGAAGGGAAGGCAGAAAGGTGGAAGGAGTATATAGAGGGTTTATACAAGGGCGATGTACTTGAGGACAATATTATGGAAATGGAAGAGGATGTAGATGAAGATGAAATGGGAGATACGATACTGCGTGAAGAGTTTGACAGAGCACTGAAAGACCTGAGTCGAAACAAGGCCCTGGGAGTAGACAACATTCCATTAGAACTACTGACGGCCTTGGGAGAGCCAGTCCTGACAAAACTCTACCATCTGGTGAGCAAGATGTATGAGACAGGCAAAATACCCTAAGACTTCAAGAATAATAATTCCAATCCCAAAGAAAGCAGGTGTTGACAGATGTGAAAATTACCGAACTATCAGTTTAATAAGTCACAGCTCCAAAATACTAATGCGAATTCTTTACAGACGAATGGAAAAACTGGTAGAAGCGGACCTCGGGGAAGATCAGTTTGGATTCCGTAGAAATGTTGGAACACGTGAGGCAATACTAACCTTACGACTTATCTTAGAAGAAAGATTAAGAAAAGGCAAACCTACGTTTCTAGCATTTGTAGACTTAGAGAAAGCTATTGACAATGTTGACTGGAATACTCTCTTTCACATTCTAAAGGTGGCAGGGGTAAAATACAAGGAGCGAAAGGCTATTTACAATTTGTACAGAAACCAGATGGCAGTTATAAGAGTCGAGGGACATCAAAGGGAAGCAGTGGTTGGGAAGGGAGTGAGACAGGGTTGTAGCCTCTCCCCGATGTTATTCAATCCGTATATTGAGCAAGCAGTAAAGGAAACAAAAGAAAAAGTCAGAGTAGGTATTAAAATTCATGGAGAAGAAGTAAAAACTTTGAGGTTCGCCGATGACATTGTAATTCTGTCAGAGACAGCAAAGGACTTGGAAGAGCAGTTGAACGGAATGGACAGTGTCTTGAAAGGAGGATATAAGATGAACATCAACAAAAGCAAAACGAGGATAATGGAATGTAGTCAAATTAAATCGGGTGATGCTGAGGGAAATGAGACACTTAAAGTAGTAAAGTAGTTTTGCTATTTAGGGAGTAAAATAACTGATGATGGTCGAAGTAGAGAGGATATAAAATGTAGACTGGCAATGGCAAGGAAAGCTTTTCTGAAGAAGAGAAATTTGTTAACATCGAGTATAGATTTAAGTGTCAGGAAGTCGTTTCTGAAAGTATTTGTATGGAGTGTAGCCATGTATGGAAGTGAAACATGGACGATAACTAGTATGGACAAGAAGAGAATAGAAGCTTTCGAAATGTGGTGCTACAGAAGAATGCTGAAGATAAGGTGGGTAGATCATGTAACTAATGAGGAGGTATTGATTAGGATTGGGGAGAAGAGAAGTTTGTGGCACAACTTGACTAGAAGAAGGGATCGGTTGGTAGGACATGTTTTGAGGCATCAAGGGATCACAAATTTAGCATTGGAGGGCATCATGGAGGGTAAAAATCGTAGAGGGAGACCAAGAGATGAATACACTAAGCAGATTCAGAAGGATGTAGGTTGCAGTAGGTACTGGGAGATGAAGAAGCTTGCACAGGACAGAGTAGCATGGAGAGCTGCATCAAACCAGTCTCAGGACTGAAGACCACAACAACAACAACAACAATGAGAAAACAACAGCATTTTTGGTCTCAGGATCAGGATTATGCTAGGTATACATTTAACAAATAATGATATCAGTAGAAGTTGTAGAATGGGATGTATGATGCTGAGATCTAATAGCGAAGTTTGCATCATACAGGAAAAGATCAGAAATCTTCAGAGTGAAGAGGGAACACATGAAGTCAGATCTGACAAAGCAGGGGTCTCACCTATGAAAGATTAGAAGCTTTTAACAGTGTGCTCTCCAAATTTCTGCTACAAAATATGTGGACAAGTAACGGCAGGACTGTTGTGAGGACAGAAAATGGGAAAAAATCAGTAATCAGAGGAACTGCATTCAAAAATCAGTGCTTTTCAAGCTCAGTATATGACAACGTGTGCATCCATTAGTTCTGTCAGTGTACCTGGAGTGCTACTGCATGGTATGGAATCCTTCTATATAGAACTAATGGAGGAAATCAAAAAAGCTCAAATAAGACATCTCATTTTGTCTATAACACACTAGGTGAGAGAGTGTCATGGATGTCATAAGCTAGGTGGGGTGAAAAATCATTAAAACAAAGGCATTTTTCACTGTGGCAAAATATTTTCAGAAGATTGCTATCATCAGCTTCCTCCTCCAAATGCCAAAATATTTTGTTGACTCCCATTTACTTAGAGAGAAATGACCAAAATCATAAAATAAGTTTACATTGAAATATTTGTGTGTTAATTTTTTCCATGTACTAATCAAGAGTGGAATGGCAGAGAAATTGTGTGCAGGTGATTCTCTTAACCTTCTGCCAAACACTCACGTGTGAACTAAAGATCAAGCATGTAAATACAGAACATTATCTAGCTGCTTCTATTACAGACTGTAAAAAGTCACAATAGTTTCAAAAAGCTATACACTAAAATGAACAAAATAAATGGTAGGAAGCAATGCATCAAGAAATAAAAAGTACTGCAAGATAGTTAAACTTGTGTCTTTCTGCAGGAAAAAGAGCCATTCCATGTAAATGTGTGTACAAAATAAAAGTGAATTCATACAGTTCAGTTGATATGTTTAACATTAGACTAGAAATTTAATGTATTTCACAGCAAAAAAGTATTGATTATGACAATATTCTTAAGCCTGTAACACATACATTCACTATTCAAACACTAGAATATTGCTGCAAATGAAAATATGAAGCTTACTCACATAGATGAGTAGGTCCACTGCTTTTTTATGGTTCAAAATTGTTCAAATGGCTCTGAGCACTATGGGACTTAACTTCTGAGGTCATCAGTCTCCTAGAACTTAGAACTACTTAAACCTAACTAACCTAAGGACGTCACACACATCCATGCCCGAGGCATGATTCGAACCTGCGACCGTAGTGTTTTTTATGGTGTCTTGCAAGAGACTAACTACATGAAACAACTTGAGGGATATAATGATAGTACTGATACAGTTTTTCATTTGAAGATAGGTCTTTATGAAATAAAACAAGTACTCTTTTGAGGGAATAAAACTATCAATGGCTACACAATTGAGTAGGGATTGGAAGGAAATGAAACTGATCCCAGTTTCTCTGTGAAGCCCAGTTTCTAACAAAGTATTATTTGTATTTTATGTTGATGATGGCTCAATGGTGGCTAACAGTGAGTATGAACTTCATAGATTCTAAAGATATTTGAAGGAAGCATTGAAAATTGCTACAAAGCCAGTCTCATTTTACGTGGACCCCAAAATTCATTAAAAGGAAGATGGTTGTACACAAATCAGTTAGTTTCATTATGCAAAGAATATTTCAGAATGCTTTGCTATGAGTAGCTGCAATCCTGCAGCCTCTAGCATATCTAATAATTAAGGATGGTGATACAGAAGAAGGGTCACACATGTTGTATTCCCTTACATACAAATAGTAGAAGCTCTTTTATTTTAAAATTCATCAAAAGGAAGATGGATGCATGCAAATCATTCAGTTTCATTACACAAAAAGGAACTTTTTTTCTATGAGTGATTATAGGCCTTTAGCATCTCAAACTATTAAAGATAGCAATACAGAAGAAGGATCCTTTAATGTTGTAGTGCCTTACAGGTAGGCAGTGGATGTTCTTTTGGTTCTGATGTGTGGAATTGTATGTGATACAGTACATGCAGTACCAGATGTACTTAAGATGCTAGAAAATCCAACATATCATAATGTAATCTGGTATGCCTGTATTACTGGATCAATTGCTAACAAATGTCAATTGCAATGTGCACAATAGAGCCACAGTGTTACAGCTAGTGAGGTAGCTGAGAGAACATCTGGATTAAATGTCTCACCTAACTGACCTTAGTCAGCTTAACATAGTGCCCAATTTAAAAGTTTACAGTGAAGATACAGTTTAACTTACAAAGTTACTTGAAAGTGTTGTATAAAGTGAAGATTAATGACTAATATCAAAATGGGAAATATGAGCATGGCCTGAAAAGTAATACCTCCAACTGTTTTATCTGACTACTCTTAATGCTTTTTAAGTAAAACAAACTTTGTTAACATTCTACATCTTTATTCTTCATGTCTACATATTTATTTCTCAACATAGTCACTTTGGTGATGAACGTATGTATCTCCAAATGATTGAATAACAAAGCCAATTAAAATAAGAGTTTTAAATGTCCACGAAGCAGTCACTGCTGGTGAAACTAGCATATCAAGTGTTGATACAAAGAAACAGCTTGCAGATGTTGTGAATAAACCATCACAGGTACAGTAGTTAGATTTCAGCTAATATTCAATGACAAACAGTTTGTAAGTTATTAAATATTGAAGAGTGTTGCCGTTTAAAGACATTTATTTCATTTAATAACTTTAGTATAATTTCAAGCTCTGTTCATGTTTTTTACTCTGTACTCCACTTTCTTCTTCATTTTCCATGTTTACTGTACTTCTCTAAAAATGTGATTCAATGCAGTGTTACATATTCATGCAAACCTTGTATTCTGCACAGACATCTTAAGTGGGCTACTGTGCATCTTAACTTTTCCAATGAGGAACCAGTTGTTGAAGGATCACCTCACAAAGCTGATGCTTTATTGCAAGAATGAACTTTTTACAACAGATTATATAAAGGAAACAGATAACCATGTCCCAGATGTTGTACCTAGGCAACCAAAGGAAATAAATCTGAAGGACTGCATAGAGGAGATAGAATGGTTCTTCATCCTTTTACGTGAAGTCGAAACACTTCTGATTTTATTCTCGTGTGAAATATTCTCCAATGTGAGCACACCAGGTTGGTATAAAAATTCATTAATTGGAATAAGCACAAGAGCATATCCAGGATATGAGCTAGGAAAAGGGGGAGTGGTGGGAGGAAAGGGGGGGGGGGGAGGGAAGAGAGAGAGAGAGAGAGAGAGACTGATACTGAGTTGATATGTTTATCTGTATGGTGCAGCAAGAAAGTGTGCTTAAGAAATGTTGATGAGGGTGAATTATGCAATGAGCCTAATGCCAGTTCTAAATTCAACACATCTCTTGTACTGCCAAAAATATCCAACCTACTATCAAATAGTTTATCAAAAGAAAATAATAAACAGGATTTAAGGATTTAAGTTCTTGGCTGTAGCTCTTCACTTATACAAAAAACATATTGGCAGTTCATTAACATATCTATTGCAAGCATCTGCTTAAACAATTGGGAGTATTACCTACAGCTTTGCTTTACATTTATTCACTCACAGAATTTCTTGTCAATGACCCATTGCAGTTTGAAAGTGTGCTATTCACCTATACAATACCAGAAGGAAAAATAATTTGCACTTCCTTCTAAGTTTAGCATAGAAAGGAATGCAATACTCGGTCCATAGAACATTTTGATAATTTGCCCAAGGAAATAAAAAGTCTGAAAGATAGCAGAAATATTTTCACATTTAGCAGCACACAAAGTGAGTTGAGATGATAAAAGTGTTCGAAAAACTGCTGTATGTGTGATGTCACATCTGGCAACACAAGTGTATTTGTCCAGAAGGGATAAACATATGATCACTTTTTGCAGTGAATAGAATGGCCTGTTAAGGGAGAAAAGTGAAAAACAATGGAAGACGAGAAATATGGAGCAGGTTAACTAGGACTGCAGAAGCAAGAAAACAAGGAAGACCTGTTGGATAGATGATTTAACATAGTTAATTTAGTGTTGTTTTTAAGGCCACCTGTTGAATACAAACTATAATAAGGAAAAAAAGAAATTTCATTGGTTTATGAGGTGCCCTATGTGACAGAAAAGATGCCACACTGTAAGGCATTGCACCCATTATCCCTGTAGTCAGGATGATTAAGGAGATGTATATTAACAAAGATGCCAAATGGTTAATAACAGAGAGACCACATGAATGCGAGATGGAATTTTAATTTAATTTTCAAAATTGAGGGTAAGGAGGGTTGCTATCTACCAGAAGATGGAGCCACTGGCTCTGAAAGTTTGTAAAAGTTAAATCCTTTTGGATGTATTTTCCCCTGCCATTGCTTGATGAGTAGATATTTTTTTATCTGTCCGTTTACATTATTGAACCATAATATATGTAGGATTGCGTTACTGATTAGCATGGAATGAAATAGCAGTTGAGTATTTTATGAATAATTAATGATGTCTCACAGTTTTGGGGGGTTACAGGTATTTCTAGAGGGATATTTATTTACAAGGTAAATGCAGATGAAGTATTGTTTAATGCATTTTTTAATGTTACCGGTATCTATCATGTATCTGGGTATAGAAAGTCAGATCCTGATTTTAATTTGATTTTTCACTAGTACATTATCATAGCAGAGCTGAAGTGAACACTGAGATCACTCCATCTTTTCATACAAGCACACCAGCTTTTTGGGTTTATCTTTTCTCTTCCTTCAGTTTCAACTTCCCTTTGTTTTTATACTGTTTTCTCACTATCCTCATATGAGCATCTCACTCCATGTTATGCAAGGCACTTTATTGGTCTGAAATACTGGATGGAAGATGTTCTTATTGAAAAAAATACTGCTTTTCTGTGTAGTAACTATGATATTACCAATAGTGATAAGTGCGAAGATTTATATGCTGTGAAAAATCTAGCATTGTGGCATCCATGCTAGAACCAATAACTTTTCAGTTTAACATTTGTGGAAAGAAGCTGAAATTAAGTTGAAAGGAAGATGAACTAATAATAACACCATTGGTACTAAGACGTGATTTATTTGCATTAACAGCCTGAGAAAGGTACTTCATACACAACTTTGTTGAATTTTGCTCAAAGGAAACAGTTACCATGCAGAAAAATTCAATACCATGCATAAAGAAGTTTTTTAACTATTTATAGCCCTCTTACTAGAGATTTTTTTATTTTTAATTTTTTTTTTTTTGATCACATGAAAGAATCATTTAAATACATATGCTCTATTTTAATTAAACTGCAGAGACTTGCAGAGGTCCAGTGTGGGCTGTAATTGCGGAACAAATCTATGCTGGAAAAAGTCATTAGTTCCAGTTTTGGCCACCAGGTGCAAATCTGGCACTGTGAATTTAAGACAGACATATAAAAATATTTCCGTATGTAATGGATTAGTTAGAAGACAAGGGGAGAAAAGTTCAAACAAGTGAGAAAGGCATAATGTTGATTTTATTATTAACCACCACTTAAACAATTTGTTCAATACGAGTGCTGGAGATGTTGACAGATGCTGCATCTGTGAAATGACATGATTCTGGTGGAATCTGAGCAATGTGTTCCTGCATACTGGCCTTCAGATCAGCTAGAGACCAAATTTGTCCCTGGTAAACACTTTCAGGTATCCCCAGAGCCAAGTAGCATATTGATTCAGATCAGGTGGTCTTGCAGGCTATGCATTTGGAAAACCTCTGGAGATAAAATGTTTGTGGAAGATTGCATTAAGCAGATCTGGATGAGCAACATGAGGTGTTGCCTCATCTTGTATGAAAACAGTGGTTTCCACACAGTTGCGCTCTTCGAAAGCAGGAATCACACGCTGTACATGAAGGTTTCAATAATGTGCAGACATTACAGTACACCTGGCAGGCCTCTGGGTGTATTCTCTTCAAAGAAGAACAGACTGTGAACAAAGGAGCTTATGAATCCACACCACACAATCACACACAGCACATGCAATGGCTCTTCATGGGCAACATGTGATTTAAAAGTATCACAGATTTCACTGTATCCTGCAGTGTATTTTGTGCCTCGTCACTCCATAGAATAGTGTCCAACCAAATTTCCAGCTTTAATCCATTCCAGAAACTGGACAGCAAATTCAGAATGTTGCTATAGATCAAGATCTTTCAGTTCATGTGCCATATAGATCTTACAATGGTACTAGAGTAAAATAGGCTGCAATACTTTCCGCACTGTTGAACATGGGTTAGACAATTCTCATGTCACTGTATGAGCACTAGCACTAACTGGAACATGTGCTGCAGGGTCAGTCACAGCAACAGTAACCCTGTCAGTAACTTCCACTAGGATAGGATGCCTTCATCTTCCAGGTCCCACATCAATTTTTGAATTTCTTTATCATATTCTTTAAACCATTTAATGTCATTGGGCCTCTCCTCAGACCTTTCAGTCAGTGATGCTCTCTCAATACAGCACTGTAGTTGCTGCCATTCACATAAACACACACAGTTTCACTAACAGCACACAGTCTGTCTTCTCGATAGCCATACTGTTCACTCAAGTTATGGCTTTTGAAATGATACTTTGGATGTCATACCACTGTACAGCAACAAATTTGCAACTGATGGCCATAACTGGAACTAATTTGTTTTCCAGCATAAATTGTTCACACATCAACATGTTAGTATATCTATCAAGTTTTGCTGACATACAATACAGGGAGCGAAAGGCTATTTACAATTTGTACAGAAACCAGATGGCAGTTATAAGAGTCGAGGGACATGAAAGGGAAGCAGTGGTTGGGAAGGGAGTAAGACAGGGTTGTAGCCTCTCCCCGATGTTATTCAATCTGTATATTGAGCAAGCAGTAAAGGAAAAAAAAGAAAAATTTGGAGTAGGTATTAAAATCTATGGAGAAGAAATAAAAACTTTGAGGTTCGCCGATGACATTGTAATTCTGTCAGAGACAGCAAAGGACTTGGAAGAGCTGTTGAATGGAATGGACAGTGTCTTGAAAGGAGGATATAAGATGAACATCAACAAAAGCAAAACGAGGATAATGGAATGTAGTCGAATTAAGTCGGGTGATGCTGAGGGAATTAGATTAGGAAATGAGACACTTAAAGTAGTAAAGGAGTTTTGCTATTTGGGGAGCAAAATAACTGATGATGGTCGAAGTAGAGAGGATATAAAATGTAGACTGGCAATGGCAAGGAAAGCGTTTCTGAAGAAGAGAAATTTGTTAAAATCGAGTATAGATTTAAGTGTCAGGAAGTCATTTCTGTAAGTATTTGTATGGAGTGTAGCCATGTATGGAAGTGAAACGTGGATGATAAATAGTTTGGACAAAAAGAGAATAGAAGCTTTCGAAATGTGGTGCTACAGAAGAATGCTGAAGATTAGATGGGTAGACCACATAACTAATGAGGAAGTATTGAATAGGATTGGGGAGAAGAGAAGTTTGTGGGACAACTTGACCAGAAGAAGGGATCGGTTGGTAGGACATGTTCTGAGGCATCAAGGGATCACCAATTTAGTATTGGAGGGCAGCGAGGAGGGTAAAAATCGTAGAGGGAGACCAAGAGATGAATACACTAAGCAGATTCCGAAGGATGTAGGCTGCAGTAGGTACTGGGAGATGAAGAAGCTTGCACAGGATAGAGTAGCATGGAGAGCTGCATCAAACCAGTCTCAGGACTGAAGACCACAACAACAATATTTCTGGGCCACACTGGGCATTTGTGAGTAGCTGCACTTTAATTACAAGAACCAAGTACTTATTGAACCATATAGTAACATTTAGGATATGGTATGAAAAGTTCTAGAAGAATGTGCATAACTTAGGAGCAAAGATAATAACTCACCAAATTGTAGAGACGTTGAATCATTGACAGGCATGCAAACAAACTTGAAAATTTCTCTAGTTTTTGAACAAAACCTTATCCAAGATTGAGCACACTCCTCTCCTCCCCCTTCCCCCGCCCACCTCCACACACCAACACACACTATTCTGGGGCAGATGAATTGTGAATTCAGCCAGACAATGTAGGTGCACAGATGTGTGTGTGTGTGTGTGTGTGTGTGTGTGTGTGTGTGTGTGTGTGTGTGTGCATGTGCGCAAGCGCGTTTGCACATATACTCTACTTTGAAAAAGCTAGTGAAGTTTTCAGTCTTGTTTGCATGCCTGTCAATGATGCAACACCTCTACTATTCAGTGAGTTGTTACCTTTACTTCAAAATTATTCACTATGTAACATATAGGTATGAATACAAAGTAGTACCTCTTTACTTACAGAATTTCTTTCTCCTGCCTGTCTAATAACATTCTCTGATGGCATCTCTGTCGTGCTCTCAATATTTTGAGCATTGCTTGATCTATGCAAGACTGTATTAAAATCTTTAAAAGAAATAACTCAGAAAGTTGATTATCAAATTTCAGCATTCCCTCCTATTAAAAGAAATAATAATAACTTTTTGTTACAGAAATGGACACAAAAAATATACCTTGTTTTAAGTATAAAGTGAGATCAATTCTTACCCTAACTGTATTTGAAAGTGTTTTGAATTCTGACTCCAACATCTGTCGATACCTTTCACGTTCACTCATAAGAAAAGCAACCTTTTCTTCATAATCTTTTACTGCTCTTATATCATCTTCATTGTACTCCTCTGGTTGTTTTTCTAACTGCACAAAAAGAAAAACTTTGTTATTACTTTATAAAGTGATAGTCATTATGTTATATCTACCATTCTGATGGAGCAAATCCAATATGAAATCAAAGACTCAGTTAAAAAGATATTGAAGAGGACTCATCATATGAATTGGTTGCATACTTGTCTTGAACTGATGAGTCAAGCATTCTTGACAAATTAAAACTGTGCTGGAATTCAATTTCAAACAAGGCATATGCTTGTCATGCAGAAAGCTTATATAATGGGTCCGTCCAAGTCCATTTCAGACACTGGATCAAAATATACATATGTTACTATCTCCCTATTCCTTTATTAATTTTGCAAAAAGCGTCCCAAGATGAGGTAAGCCTAGCAATCAGTGGGAATATCAACACTGTGGGAGAGACTTGTAACTTTTCTACAGAAAACATAGTGACATGGTGAAGGTTTCAGTCAATGCCTGAAGCATGTTCAGAAAATTCAGCTGCAAAAACATTAACCACAAAAGGAATATGTGTAGACTGAGGCTCCAGTTAATCATAAAATTTTAATTTTCCTGTATGTTTATAAAGTGTTTACTGCTTTAGTAGCAACCTAATGATAGGGTACAACTTTATACTAACTACTGTTTTGTCTCAGATGACCATAATTAGTCATCAAATGTATATTCAAACAGTACTGACAATTACATATTATACATGTTGTGTTTGACATTACAAGATACTGTTGGAATGTAAGACACAGTATGCAATGCAAGCAAACATGCTATGTTGTATCAGAAATTCATTGTACAATTTCTTTGTTTATGCCATGTAATTCTGCCCTATTGTTTACAGGTTTTTATTTGCGTCTTGTCTACTTATTTTATGACTTCTCTGATCTCTTATTCCCCAAGTCTTTTAAGTCTCCTTTGTTGCTTAATATTATCATTTGTGTTACTATTCCTTCAAAGCTGCCTTTGTATTTTGCACTGAACTCTGGCTGGTTAAATTTATCTTCATAAAAAAACTACCTTAATGTCCTCAGAATAACCTTACATATGCTTTCACAACAATATGATACCACTTACTATTATGCAGCCATTTCTTTGACATCTCATGGGGACATTAAAGACCTTGCTGTCATGTGCCCACACATCTTATCATTGTCAACATCACATGGTATCCAGACTTGAATGCATACATATTTTTAGATTTCCAAATAGTGTAGCTCCATTTCACTTCAGCAGTCATTTTCTCTTATCACATATCTTTGAAGACATGCTGAGAAATAATGCCTCTGAAATTTTTATTCTGTTCTCAACATCGGTTGAGGTATTACATGTCATGCATATAACTAGGTGGACATTTCCACTTTGTTGACATAAATTACAACCCCTGCCACTAGAGGGATCTGAGTTGTAGTATGTAACATGGTGGTGTGTAACATAACTATATTGGTGCATGAGAAATGGTGTGCTGTATTTGAGTTCCTATTCTCAGAAAATGTACCTCCATTAATTAAATACATAACAGAATGAAACCTGTCTATGGTGATGATTGTATTAACATCAGTAATGTATGATGTTGGGTTGTTTGCGCTTGTAATGAAGGAAACAGTGGTGCTGACCTCAATGTATCTGACATACGACAAATGATGAGACTTTTTGAAAGTGGTTTGATGAACTCATCAGAGAAAATCATTGGACAACACAGATTTAGCTCTTGGGTAAGTTTGGCATATTATGAGAACATGTACAACCCATTATTGCAGAACTGTGCTACAGGGAACTGTGTGCACTGTGGGTGCCTAGAATTCTTGCACCTAATATGAAACAGATAAGACTGGACATCTGTCAACAATTTTGTTTGTTTTTTGGGCATGAAGATGATGGGTACCTTAACAACATTTTGACAGGTGATGAAAGCAGGTTTCAAAATTTTGACCCTGAAAACAAGAGAGCATCAGTGGAGTTTTGCCATAAATGATCACCGACACCAAAAAAGTTCAAGAGCATGCCATCAGCAGGCAAAGGGATGCTCACAGTGTTCTGGGATGTTCAAGGTGTAGTGCATTTGGAATTCATGCTTAAAGACACCACCATAAACTCTGCAAGGCACTGTGAGACCATCAGGAACCTGAAAGATTGAATTTTAAGAGCATGTCTATGCAAGGAGCACGCTCTCCTTCAGAATGACAATGGCAGACTCCTTCAGCATGACAATGTCAGACTGCATAAGCTCTGCCACATCTGCAACAATTCAATGCCATGGGTTGTCTGTCATCGATCACCTTCTATACAGTCCCAATTTTGCCCCATCCAATTTTCATCTGTTTCCAAAATTTAAAGAACTCATTTGAGGACTTCATTTTGATAATGATGAAGCAGAGCAAGAAGAGATGAGGTTGTGGCTCCATCAACAAAGTCAAACATTCTACAGTGACGGTATCAACAAACCGTCCTCTCATTTGGAGATACATACGTTCATCACCAAAGTGACTATGTTGAGAAATAAATATGTAGACATGAAGAATAAAGATGTAGAATGTTAACAAAGTTTGTTTTACTTAAAAAGCATTAAGAGTAGTCAGATAAAACAGTTGGAGGTATTACTTTTCAGGCCATGCTCATATTTCCCATTTTGATATTAGTCATTAATCTTCACTTTATACAACACTTTCAAGTAACATCTTATACAAAAGTTTTAATCCAAATAAAGGAGGTGAAATGCAGAACTTCAGAATTCATTATTTTCAGCTTTCCTTTTACACCATTTTGATCATGCTACAATTGCTGCTATTTTGGTAGCTAATATTATTCATAGATGTGGTCTCCAGTACTAAACTGGTGATTCATTAATGTCTCAGAAAGTGTCGTATAGTGATCCCATCTTCCAGTCAGGTTTCACCACAAACTTCATTTCTTCCCAATTCTTTTCAGCACCTCCCCATTAGTTGAGTGATTTATCCATCTAATTTTCAACATTCTTCTGTAGCACCATATTTCAAAAGCTTCTATTCTCCTCATGTCTAATCTGATTATCGTCCATGTTTCACTTCCATACATAACTACACACCCTAAAAATACTTTCAGAAAAGACTTCCTAACATTTAAATGTACCTGATCAGGCAGAACATTATGACCACCTACCTAATAGTTGGTATGTCCATCTTTGGCACAGATAACAGCAGCCACACATGACATGGAAGCAATGAGGCCTTGGTAGGTCACTGGAGAGAGTTGGCACTGCATCCACACATAAAAGTCTCCTAATTCCCTTAAGTTAAGGGGGTGGGGGCAGCACATCAATTTGAACTCGCCACTGTGTTCCTCGAACCACTCCATGACACTCCTGGACTTGACATTGTGCATTACCTTGTTGAAAAATGCAACTGCAGTCGGAAAACATGATCATCATGAAGGGATGTATGATACTACTTGGCCATCTGGTGCCTCGCACCAACTCGATTAGATCCATGGATGCCTATGTGAATGTTCTCCAGGGCATAATGGGGCCATTGCAAGCTTGTCTCTGTCCCACAGTACAGGTGTCTAGAAACTCTTCCCCTGGAAGGTGATGGATTTGCATCCTCCTGTGAGCATGATGAAGAAGGCATAAGGATTCATCAGACCATACAGTGCTCTGCCACAGGACCATAGTCCAGTGCTGATGGTCATGTACCCATTTCAGTCATAATTGCCGATGTCATGGTGTTAACATTGGCACATGTATGGGTCATCGGCTGAGGAGGCCCATCATTAGGAGTGTTTTGTGCACCGCATGTTCAGACATACTTGTTCACTGCCCAGCAATAAAGTCTGATGTTAGTTCTGCCATTGTTTGCTGCCTCTCCTGTTTTACCAGTCTGCTTAGTCTACAATGTTTGACATCTATAATGAGCGGTGGCCACCCAACCCCATGATGTCTGGACATGATTTCACCTTGGTTTCAACACGTTTTGAAAACACCCACCACATCACTACTTGAACACCCGACATGACATGCAGGTTCCAAAATGCTCATACCAAGTCTCTGGGGCATCACAGTCTACCCTCATATAGATCGCATGCCTTCCCCATTTACACATGGACAGCACACTCATTGATACTAAATGCACCATATGTGCATCTGACTAGCAGTCAGTCCTTGCCAGAAGATGCTGCTGTCGCCCAGATGGGTTTATAGTGCTAGTAGATTAGTGATCATAATGTTCTGGCTGATCAGTGTATGTCAGATGTTTAAAAATTTCAGAGAAGCTTTTCTTGCCATTTCCAGCACACACTTTGTGTTGTCTCTACTTCAGCCGTCATCAGTTATTTTGTCTCACAAATAACACAACTCGTGTACTTCTCATTTCCTAATATAATTCACTCGATATCACCTGATTCAATTCAACCATATTCCATTATCCTTGTTTTGCTTTTGTTGGTGTTCATCTTACACTATGTGATCAAAAGTGTCCGGACACCCCAAAAACGTATGTTTTTCATATTAGGTGCATTGTGCTGCCACCTGCCAGGTACTTCATATAAGCCACTTCAGTAGTCATTAGACACTGTGAGAGAGCAGACTGAGGCACTCCACGGAACTCACGGACTTTGAACATGGTCAGGTGATTGGGTGTCAATTGTGTCATATGTCTGTACACAAGATTACCACACTCATAAACATCTACTGTTTCTGATGTGATAGTGAAGTAGAAATGTGAAGGGACACCTACAGCACATAAGCGTGCAGGCCGACCTCGACTGTTGACTGACAGAGACTGGCGACAGCTGAAGGGGATCATAATGTGTAATAGGCAGACATCTATCCAGACCATCACACAGGAATTCCAAACTGCATCAGGATCCACTGCAAGCAGTATGACAGTTAGGCGCGAGGTGAGAAAACTTGGATTTCATAGTTGAGCGGCTGCCCATAAGCCTCACATCATGCTGGTAAATGCCAAACAACACCTCACTTGGTGTAGGGAGCATAAATACTGAATGATTGAACAGAGGAAAAATGTTGTGTGGAGTGACAAATCATTGCACACAATGTGGTGATCCGATGGCAGGGTATGGGTATGGCGAATGCCGGTGAACTGTCTTCTGCTGGTGTGTGTAGTATCAACAGTAAAATCCGGAGGCATTGTTGTTATGGTGTGCTCGTGTTTTTCATGGAGGGAGCTTTCACCCATTGTTGTTTTGCATAGCACTATCACACCACAGACCTACACTGATGTTTTAAACATCTTCTTCCTTCCCACTGTTGAAGAGCAATTCAGGGATGGTGATTGCATCTTTCAACACGATTGAGCACCAGTTCATAATGCATGACCTTTGGCAGAGTGGTTACATGACAATAACACCCCAGTAATGGACAGGTCTGCACAGAGTCCTCACCTGAATCCTATAGAAAACCTTTGGGATGTTTTGGAATGCCGACTTCACGCCAGGCCTCGCCAACCAACATCGATACTCCTCCTCAGTGCAGCACTCTGTGAAGAATGGGCTGCCATTCCCCTAGAAACCATTGAGCATCTGATTGAATGTATGCCTGTGAGAGTGGAAGCTGTCATCAAGGCTAAGAGTGGGCCAACACCATACTGAATTCCAGCATTACCGATGGAGGGTGCCATGAACTTGTAAGTAATTTTCAGCCAGATGTCCAGATACTTTTGATCACATTGTTTATATCCTCTTATCAAGACACTTTCCATTCCATTCAACTGCTCTTCCAAGTCCGCTGCTGTTTGACAGAATTACAATGTCACTGGCAAACCTCAAAGTTTTTATATCTTCTCCTTGAATTTTAATTCCTATTCCAATATTTTCTTTTATTTCCTTTACCGCTTGCTCAGTGCACAGATTGAATAACATTAGGGATATGCTACAGCCCTGTATCATTCCCTTCTCAACCCCCATTTTCCCTTTCATGCCTTTGACTCTTGTAGGTGCCCTGTTTTCTGCACAATTTCTAAATAGCCTTTCGTCTATGTATTTTATGCCTGCTACCTTCAGAATTTCAAAGAGAGTACTCCACTGTCAAAAGCTTGCTATAAATGCTATAAACATAGGTTTGCCTTTCCGTGGCTGATATGAAGTACCTGGCAGGTGGCAGCACAATGCACCTAATATGAAAAACATATGTGTTTAGGGTGTCCAGACACTTTTGATCACATAGTGTAAGATGAACACCAACAAAAGCAAAACAAGGATAATGGAATATGGTTGAATTGAATCAGGTGATATCGAGTGAATTATATTAGGAAATGAGAAGTACACGAGTTGTGTTATTTGTGAGACAAAATAACTGATGATGGCTGAAGTAGAGACAACACAAAGTGTGTGCTGGAAATGGCAAGAAAAGCTTCTCTGAAATTTTTAAACATCAGACATACACTGATCAGCCAGAACATTATGATCACTAATCTACTAGCACTATAAACCCATCTGGGCAACAGCAGCATTTTCTGGCAAGGACTGACTACTAATCAGATGCACATATGGTGCATTTAGTATCAATGAGTGTGCCTTTCCGTAACCTGTCTTCTAAGACAAGTTGTACACTCAGTATTGGCCCCACGTTCCTATGTTTCTCCAGAATTCAAACTGATCTTTCCTGCTGTTGGCTACTACCAGTTTTCCCAAATAATAATAATAATAATAATAATAATAATAATAATAATAATGGACAGGTAGACAATTTAAGAAAATTCTTTATAGAACGAGCAGAAACTAGCAAAATACACAAAGCAATCACTCATATAAATACATCAGCTACACCACTACAATTTCATAACCACCTCTACAACCCTTTAGACCACATAACATCAACAGATACGAAGAAAGTAAATTGGAAAAAGAAAACACTTCATGGCAAGCACCCGTATCATCTAACACAGCCACACATCGATCAAGACGCATCCAACACATGGCTAAGAAAAGGCAATATATACAGTGAGACAGAAGGATTCATGATTGCAATACAGGATCAAACAATAAACACCAGGTATTACAGCAAGCATATTATTAAAGATCCCAATACCACAATAGATAAATGCAGACTTTGTAAACAACAAATAGAAACAGTAGATCACATCACAAGCGGATGTACAATACTAGCAAATACAGAATACCCCAGAAGACATGACAATGTCGCAAAAATAATACATCAACAGCTTGCCTTACAACATAAACTTTTAAAACAAGTTCCTACATACAAGTATGCACCACAAAATGTACTGGAGAATGATGAATACAAATTATACTGGAACAGAACCATTATAACAGATAAAACAACGCCACATAACAAACCTGACATCATACTCACCAATAAAAAGAAGAAATTAACACAACTAATCGAAATATCCATACCCAATACAACAAATATACAAAAGAAAACAGGAGAAAAAATTGAAAAATACATCCAACTGGCTGAGGAAGTCAAAGACATGTGGCATCAGGATAAAGTTGACATCATACCAATTATAGTATCAACTACAGGAGTCATACCACACAATATCCACCAGTACATCAATGCAATACAGCTACATCCAAACACATATATACAACTACAGAAATCCGTAATTATTGATACATGTTCAATTACCCGAAAGTTCCTAAATGCAATATAACACATACCGTACAGTTAATAGGAAGTGACGCTTGATCAAGGTCCGCGTCACTTTCCATTCTCAACCAGACTTAACGTCTGAGAAAGTAAAGAAATAATAATAATAAATGGTAAATATTATTTGGTTAAAAGACGTTAAGTGGGACTTATGAGGAAGAATATCACAGAAGACATCATCAAAGAAACTGTAATCTTTGAATTCCCAGTTGCAAATCAGAGGGAGCTAAAATGCACTGAAAATAGTGCAAAGAGGAAAACAAGAAAAAATACAGCAAATTCATGAAGAGATTTTGGGAAGAGAAGAAAAAAAGAAAGTTCTCATGCAAAGGTAAGTCACAAATTTCATTTTTCAACACATCCCCAAAGCACTATTGGCATTTCAGAAAAAAAATTTCTGTTGAGGTATTTTCTTACGTAACAATATAGGTGCTTCCACTGTTTCAACTAAAAGTGTGTTTGTCAGATTAGATCCTTGAGTTCCTATGCATAGTCACAGTGCCTGGTATTGATACCTGATTATCATCTGCAGCAGTTACCTGAAGGCTGTGCCATCCAACATAATAAGAATAATCTGGCTGAGATCACAGGAGTGCACGATACATATGTAGAGCTATTACAGGATCCATACTCCATGTGCTTCCTGTTGTGGCATGAGGTATATTCAGAGAACTTTCTCTCTTAGCTTATATATGGATTCTATGACAGTATCATCCAAGTTTGTTGTTGATATGAAAGCCTAGGTATTGAACACATCCTTTAAAGGGAGTCAGGAACTCACCTAGTCATATGGTTTCAATCATTTTGAATGTGTGTCTTGAGTATATACTGGCTGCTGACTTACCAGATTAAATGATAAATCCATTCTTCTATAACCAGTGTCTGTAGTGATGTATTGTTTTCCTCCTTCTGTAACCAGTGCCTGAAGTGATGTATTGTTTTCCTCAAGTTATTTTTAATGGCCTCCAAGGAAGCATCAGTAGCATAAATACACAATTTTTTGGCATATTGGAGTATAGCAGTTCTATCTGATAAGATACACGGGAGCACTGATATAGAAGTTAAACAATATGGGGGAGGGAAGTGATCCTTGTGCCAGTCCTGTGCTGGTCATCTTCAGTCTGATAGTTCCTTGATCCAAAAACATTATTAACATCCTTTTCTGAAACTGGGACAGAAGTCTGCAGACAAAACTTTGTGGTACCTGCAAGTTTATCAGTTTTAGAGCAAGAACAGGTAACAAGACTTTGTTGCACACATGACACAAGTCTGTATAAAGTGTCATTAAATATTTATTCATAGGATGATACAACCAGAGCTGCAATAACATATCTGTTGTGCACTGTACATGCCAGAAACGTAGTTGAAAGTTGGGTATAGTTCAAAATGCTCTAGGCAGGGTTGTGCACTGTACATGCCAGAAACTTAGTTGAAAGTTGGGTGTAGTTCACAATGCTCTAGGCACTATTCCAAATGCTGTTGTATCAAAGGTTTCAAAATTTTATGTATACAGGATAACAACAATACTGGTCTATGTGAATCAGCTCCTGATGCATCTTTCCTTTTCTTTAAAATGGAAGCAATATGTATCGTTTTCCTATCTGTACCCTTAATGTGATCCTTTCACAGAGTGTTTAAGATCTGTAATAACAAATGTTTGCCCGAGAAGGCACGAAATCGATCACGGGAAAGCAAGTATTATTTGGTAGGGGTGCTGTACTTGAATGATTTGACTGCTACTTCTAACTCAGTTAATACAAAAGGTTGCATTTTTGATTTGGTCAGTTTCGGTCACTTTCTCTAATCATTGGAGGGACTATCCCAGACAGTATTTCCTCCATCACTAGATGGTTTGTCAGTTTTGGTTGGGGGGGGGGGGGGGGGGGGAAGGGAGAGGGGGAGCATCCCTAGTGATATGGAACTGATGAATATACTTCCAGATTGTCATTACTGGGCCTGATGATTGACTTACTACAGCATTCTGCTCCCCTGCATCTGTTCCTTTCTTTAAGTTTTCTTTTCACTTGTGTCTGACTCCTGAGTGAAGTTTTCTTCCCTACTAAATTTTTGTATGCTCCTAGCACTTCTTTCCCTTCTGAAATTACAGCTTGGCATTCATCATCCCTCCATGGCACTACCTTCTCCATCCTTCACCTGCCATGCGGGCTAAATGGTATCAATGTCACTGCTGTCTTTCCAACACGCCAATCTGGTCAATTCTAATGTTTCCCCATGGTGTAATACGACAATTGAAATCTCCCCTGACAACTACTGGGTAGATGATCTTAGCCATCAAACTATGGAAGACATGTCAACTGCCTTCAGAATATGGGGCTCAGTATAATATCACAACAGATATTTAGTATTTTATGCTTGTGTTTTAATACTACATACCTCAAAGGGATTTCCATTATCCATAGTTAGTCAGCTAAAATCCACACTATTTCTGGTTAGTACAACAACTCCACAAATCCATCTTCTTTGACTTTATGTACAATGTTATATCCTGGCATTCAGAAGTTCTTTTCCATTTGAAACCAAGTTTCTACCAATACTAATTTCATATTCCATCAAAAAATGGCACAAGCTTACCCTGTTACAACCGACTGATGGAATGTTTCAAAACTGAACTTTTTCAGATGATTACTGTCCACTATTCTGTAAGAGATTAACGAAATGTGTCTCAATCACTCTCACAATATGATATTTTAAATCTTTTGTAACTGCACCTGACTGAGCTGTATTAGTGAGGATGTTCACACGTCACGCAAATTGTCAATGAGGATTGCACTAGCAAATGATGAAACTGGTGGGAATGGATTCTGTACTATCAGGGGTGTAAGAACAGGTAGATTGTGACTGAAATCTCTGGACACTTAGACAACAGATTGTGGCCACTGCTTGTGACTTACTTGTATATACAATCATACCTGAACAACAGACAACAAATAGTGGAACTTAAATATCAAGATGGAAACAATATACAAATGTACCAGCCAGTGGAACAAAATGTTAAATATGGTGTGCCCCAAGGAACCGCTCTAGGTCCAACCTTACTCCTGCTGTTCATAAATGACTTAAGAGTCAGAAACCCCTTAAATTTGCAGACAACACCAACATTCTGATTAAAGGGAAGACTGTAGAATGAAATCAAAGTATGTACGTTACACATAACTGATTGGTTCTCCAGAAACAGTCTTATAATAAATGCAGAAAGGACGGTAACTATGCATTTACATACAACACAAAGGATACACCCCTCAAGCCCTGTCATAATGTTATCTGGCAAAGATTTAGAAACTGTAAACAGCACTAAATTTCTTGGAATATGGATCCAAGAATTGTACAAATGCAAAAGCTGTAAACTATAGCCATGGAGATGCCACAAAATTATACATATTTATAATTATTTGGATTAATTCTTGTTAATTCATAAGAAAAGGGTCATGATTTAATGTAAATTTGTTTCCTTTAAAAAAAAAAAAAAAAAAAAAAAAAAAAAGAGGTGGAGCGGGAAAGGGGGTAGAGGGGGGGGGGGGGGGAGAGAGAGAGAGAGAGAGAGAGAGGAAGAAGAAGAAAAGATGTGATCAACACAATGATGTAAAAATCCTCTTGCTTTTTAACTAGAAAACTGATATAAGTTCATGAGAAGAGCACGAAAACATCTGTATGCATCCATTTGATTTCAGTTTTATGTATGTAACCTCATTCATGTTGTAGTGAATATACAATTCACAACCATCACATAAATTCATGTTGTGTCATCTCATCAAATCACAAAAATTGACTTGTCCAATATCAGTTTGTAACTACATACAAAAATTATGAAATGGAGCAATAAACAAATCAATCAATGTATCTATGCCTTCTGGTACTTTCTGCATGTGTTGCTGGCTGCTGTTGAGCATAATGAACCTTGAGGCCAGCTGAGTCTGTGGTGGCTGCGCTGCAGGTGCAATGCAGAAACAGGTATGTACATATATTTAGTAACTTCCTTAAGCTGCATTCAGATATGTTGTGCTGTCTAGCACATTTTGCATGTTGTACGCCACTGCAACACCATTTCTAGATGTGACCATATCAAAGGCATTTATAGCAGTGCATGACATTCTGAACATAAGGAACTATGGTGCTCCTCATATTCAAAATGTAGGCCAGCATAAGTAATTTTAAATAATTGGGATGGGACATATTAAACTTCTCCCAGTCTTGACTTTTGTTTCAGGATATGGTGAACATCAAGAGTTTTCACATCTGAAGTCAGTTTCTCCAAAACTTCTTCATTGGTGATTTTAAAATCTATTTATCCTATCAGGCCCTGCTTGATGATAAGGAAATGAAGTACACAAAATTTTGCTAGCTTGTGGTTTGCCTTAGCTCCAACACTGTTCACCCACTGTACCAATTTGAACTCAATCTACATGTGGTTTCCACTTTTCATAGGTATATTGATAATGACATCTTTTACTCTAGGCATCACCTCACAGTTTAGTTTACCTACTGACATATGGTGCAGTCAATCAATTTTATACTTAGAACTGTTAAGAGGCTGAGACATCCCTTCAGCATGTACCAAAAATGGACCACAGACATCTAACCCATATTGGTGGGCATCATGTCAACCCCTGTCTATTTTGTCTACTCTTGTGGTATGTTGCTTTTCCATCTCATGAGAACTCCCTGGGTTGGGGACACTAATCGCTCCACTACTTTTGATCTCTTCTGTATTCCCCAAACTGTCTCAATCCTCTTGACAATCATTACTGACACCTGTTTTGAGGCTAAGTTGTTGGGTTCCTTGGATTCTCCTTCATGTGCTACAGTAGATTTTTTACACTCATTTTTTGCACACATTAAGCTGAGACATATTGTTGCCCTTCCCTTTCTTGACAGTTTTCAGTGCTCTTTTACCGCAGTATGTGTACATACCATTTTCAGGTCCACTATTAGGCCAACTCATTTCTTCGGTACTGCACTCAGAAGTTTTACTGTAAGTTCACTGTCCTTATGTATCCTGTTCCTGCACTGCCAACTTCCACTCCTGTATTGTCCTGACTGACATAACTCACATTCATAGCAGTCAATGTAATGTTACCCATCATTGATAACACATTGTCCTATATTAGTTTAAGTTTGTTTAGCACCTTGTCCTCCACTCTCTCAGTTTCCATGAAGCCCCATCACAGTTTCACATCATTTCTGTAGTGTACCAGAATACTACTGTATCTGTACTGACAAATGATATTCTACTTCCTAGTGATGCAGCACAAAATACCACAAACATACTTATGGTCATCCAGAGCACTGTCTCTGCTACAATGTTGTTGTGACAGATGTGAGGCACAGACACAATCACAAGTCTGTCACTTAACTATTAGCGCATAAATGCAAATTTATTAATAAGACACAGAATGAGCCAAATCAAGCAGGTTATGTTGAACAGAAAGAGCAGATACAGAAGCAGAAAGCAGTACATTCTTATCTGTAAAATACAAGTAATTGTCTCCAGCTTGTGAGTCATACCTCAGAACTTGTAAAGCAGTCTAAGGGTTCTGTACAGGCTTGTAAAACACTGGAGGCTGAGGAAGATTTGATACATGCAACTTTAGTAACAGCAAAGACATGGAGAAGAAGAATAACTTAAAAAGCTTCAAAATTTTCTACTATACATATCTGGAAAACACATACAGGGTGTTACAAAAAGGTATGGCCAAACTTTCAGGAAACATTCCTCACACACAAAGAAAGAAAATATGTTATGTGGACAAGTGACCGGAAACATTAACTTTCCATGTTAGAGCTCATTTTATTACTTCTCTTGGAATCACATTAATCATGGAATGGAAAGACACAGCAACAGAACGTACCAGCGTGACTTCAAACACTTTGTTACAGGAAATGTTCAAAATGTCCTCCGTTAGCAAGGATACATGAATCCACCCTCTGTCACGTGGAATCCCTGATGCGCTGATGCAGCCCTGGAGAATGGCGTATTGTATCACAGCCATCCACAATACGAGCACGAAGAGTCTCTACATTTGGTACCGGGGTTGCGTAGACAAGAGCTTTCAAATGCCCCCATAAATGAAAGTCAAGAGGGTTGAGGTCAGGAGAGTGTGGAGGCCATGAAATTGGTCCACCTCTACCAATCCATTGGTCACCAAATCTGTTGTTGAGAAGAGTACGAACACTTCAACTGAAATGTGCAGGAGCTCCATAGTGCATGAACCACTTGTTGTGTCGTACTTGTAAAGGCACATGTTCTAGCAGCACAGGTAGAGTATCCCGTATGAAATCATGATAACATGCTCCATTGAGCATAGGTGGAAGAACATGGGACCCAATCAAGATATCACCAACAATGCCTGCCCAAACGTTCACTGACGTGATTGCACAATTGCGTGCGGATTCTCATCAGTCCACACACGTTGACTGTGAAAATTTACAATTTGATCACGTTGGAATGAAGCCTCATCCATAAAGAGAACATTTGCACTGAAATGAGGATTGACACATTGTTGGATGAACCATTCACAGAAGTGTACCCGTGGAGGCCAATCAGCTGCTGATAGTGCCTGCACATGCGGTACATGGTACGGAAGCAACTGGTTCTCCCGTAGCACTCTCCATACAGTGATGTGGTCAACATTACCTTGTACAGCAGCAACTTCTCTGACACTGATATTAGGGTTGTCATCAACTGCACGAAGAATTGCCTCATCCATTGCAGGTGTCCTCGTCATTCTAGGTCTTCCCCAGTCACGAGTCATAGGCTGGAATGTTCCGTGCTCCCTAAGACGCCGATCAATTGCTTCAAACGTCTTCCTGTCGGGACACCTTCGTTCTGGAAATCTGTCTCGATACAAACATACTGCGCCATGGCTATTGCCCCATGCTAATCCATACATCAAATGGGCATCTGCCAACTCGCATTTGTAAACATTGCACTGACTGCAAAACCACGTTCGTGATGAACACTAACCTGTTGATGCTACATACTGATGTGCTTGATGCTAGTACTGTAGAGCAATGAGTCGCATGTCAACACAAGCACCGAAGTCAACATTACCTTCCTTCAATTGGGCCAACTGGTGGTGAATCAAGAAAGTACAGTACGTACTGACGAAACTAAAATAAGCTCTAACATGGAAATTAAGCGTTTCCGGACACATGTCCACATGACATCTTTTCTTTATTTGTGTGTGAGGAATGTTTCCTGAAAGTTTGGCCGTACCTTTTTGTAACACCCTGTATAGCTGGCTCAAGAGTGTGAGTCAAACTGTTACATCATAAACACAATCAAGTGCAGATTCAAAAGCAGTATCAACAACACCCAGCATTGAAGGCATGTTTATTATGAACACCAGTGTATGCATAGAAAAGAACTGAACATCTGGATGAAGTGTTCTGCTGTTTGTACAAAATCTGATTATTCCACAATTTACAAACACGGCAAACACAAGAAATTCTGAGAATCATCCAGTAATTATAGATATTAAATAACAATTAGATGTTGTTTGTTGGGTTTGAATTGGTGATTCACAGTGTGCAAACCAGCAATGCTAACCACATCACCATACTGAATGCAGCACGGTTTGCAGCGTTGCTCTCTCTCTCCTGCACAAACAGGGAATAGAAGTTTCAGACATTCTCACTGGAGCTAGCTGCAGCACCCTGTATCTATATCTTGTCAATGGTCCTTTGTATGACAGTACTGGTGGATCCTCATGATATAGTCATGTTGTCACATACTCTTCATTATGATGAGAACTGAAAATAACCCCTCCTGATGAAGCTTTGCTGTTATCAAGCAGGCCTTCAGTTTCCTTGAATGAGTAGCTCCCATCGTAGGTCTGTGCCTCTGGACAGCTGTATGATTTCATACAGGAGACATGGGTAATATTTCCACAGTTTTTCCTTCTTGATCAAGTGTCATACTCCTTGACTTCATATGAGCCATCAGAAATGCAATGGAGGTACAACGTGGCCCAAAGTAACACCCTAGTACAGTTCTGATTGTCTCCATTTCTGCAGAGGTATAAAAATCCTTACTCAGTATCCTGGGCTTTGGTTAGATGGAAAGTGACGCCTAGCTGGAACATTTTGTGTACTATAAGCCCACTCACATGATTTGTACTTGCACTCTACAAGTTAACATCACCCATCCCAAACAATGAGCGTGCTTAAACCCTTGTACACAGGATGCATACAGTGTCAGATGCAGATAGTTTACCTAAGGAGTTGGACATTTAAGGGCAGTGTTCAGAGACAATGGATACTCAACCCAAGAAATTAACAGGACAGTCTCAGGGGGCAGATAAAGAGGAGAATGTGCCAGCAAAGTCCATAGCTTTACTTTCTTTTGTTGGAAATATTTCGTTAAAATTAGCAAGAATCCTTAGGAATTTTAGGGTGAAAGTAATTTTCTGCCCACCATCTAAGATTTCAGACCTGCTGGGGTCAATGAAGGATAATTTGTAATTGCAGAGGGTGGGAATTTACAAAATACCTTGCCAGTGGGGTGATTTAATGAACCGTGACAATGGCTACCAGCTGGATAAGCCATGCAATCCCATCATCTCTGAGATCTACTCCTGACAAAGATGCCAGAATACTCCAAAAACTGTGGGGAGCAGCAACAATGGAGACAGCTGACCTTGCAGTTCCAAAAGCGAGGGTGCTGCAACCAGGCAGTGTTGTTCTTCTGTCACCGTGATTCTGATGTTTGCAATGGCAATACTGTCAGTGCACTATGTAAGGCTGAGTGGAGAATATCTCTGTCAATCTTGATTGCTCACCTGAAGATAACTAGCAGGTCTCCAGCTGAAATATCTTTGAGTGAAATTTACAAAAACTAGCTGCAATCACAAAATCTTTTTGAACATTTGATTTGGCAGGAAAATTTGTAATTTCACATCAAATGCTGTTATGGGGAGGGGATGGCCTCATATGTAAGAAATTTTGATGAGCTACATGGTAAGATAGCAAACATTTTAAGCTCTTTACTTTTCTTAATAAATTGTTGGGACCATGGAATAGTACCAAAATTTGCACAGTGACATTTTATTAAGACGCCCACTGCATGGAAGGCAACGGAAGAGGCCAGTCATGCTATTGTTAAGGAGGGAATTTGTTATACGAGATGAAGGTTGCATGCCACTTCAGAAGAACTGTTCCATCAACATCTAAAGATTGCTGTACATCTTTCTCCTGTATCATGGGACTCAGCTGATGCAGTGACTTCAGCCAAGTTTTATTGGATATATAAGCATGCAAGCACTGGGCAAATGTCAAAATTTAATCATTTGGGGACACAAAAGCCATCACCACAGGGAATATCTGCACATTGTTCCATAGATAACATCCTGGAAAAGAATTTGGATGATGCGCAACACAAGAAATCAATTTTTCACCTACACCAAGTGCAGTACCTCTGATAAGTTTCATTAGTGGTGTTGAAGAAGCTGTGTGATGCCTTCCTAAACATGCTGCAGGAGAAATGATAAGTGAAACATGTCATGGTCTCTTGCAAGCTCCCCCCTCAATGCAGTAATATAACCTTTGAAGAAGGGGCTGCACTACAAAATCTCCAAGTGGATCCAGACATACTGGTCGTGAAGGCTGATAAAAGTAAATCAACTGTTCTGTTACCCCATAGTTTGTGTTTGGAGAAGATGTATGGCCTACTTAGGGATACTACGTACAGGAAGATTTATCATGACCCTACTGCATATGTGCAACGAAAGACATGTGCACTCTTGAATTCTTCCTCATTTCCTCCGGAGACAGTCAAACGGTCAAGACCACATCGCAGCATACCACCATTCCTAAAGTGCAAAAACAAGGTCTTCCTTTACAGCTTATAGTGAGTAATATTAAAGTCACTACATATGATTTAGCCAAACATCTTGCTTTCTTGCTGAGACCACTGGTTGGCAAACATTCACATCATATACGAAACTCTGCTGATTTTATCCACAGACAGTGCTATACACCTACGTTGTTCATATCTTTTAGTGAGTTTTGATGTAGAATCTCTATTTACAATGGTAACTCTTGCTGATTTCCTAGCATTCATTGGTAAACAGTTTGAATTGGACATCACTAGTTCATTTAGACATACTCTTTCCTAAGGCTATTTCATGTTTAACCAGGAATATTTTGAACAGATTGATGGCGTTGCCATGGTTAGCCTCTTGTGTCCCCTGGTGGCAAATATTTTTAATGAAGGATTTTGAAGAAAAAGCACTTGAATCAGCAGTTCTTAAAGCAACCGTTTTTTGGAGGTACGTGGATGATACTTTTGTAGTGTGGTCCCGTGGAGAACTCCATTCATGAGAACATTGAATTTACTATGGAATTAGAGACAAGTGATTGTTTCCCATTCCTGGATGTTTTGGATAGACAAAAGAGTGACGGTTCTCTTGGAGTTGCTGTTTACCATAAGCCCACTCACACTGATTTGTACTTGCACTCTTCATGTTGCCATCACCCATTCCAAGCCATGAGTGTGCTAAAAACCTTGTACACAGGATGTATACAGTGTCAGATGCAGATAGTTTACCTAAAGAGCTTGCACATTTAAGGACAGTGTTCAGACATAATGGATACTCAAACCAGGAAATTAGAACTGGGGGGCAGATAATGAGGAGAACGTGCCAGCAAAATCCTTAGCTTTCCCTTCCTTTGTTGGAAATATTTCGTTAAAAATAGTAAGAATCATTAGGAATTTTAGGGTGACAATAATTTTCTTCCCACCATCTAAGATTTCGGACCTGCTGGGGTCAATAAAGGATAATTTGTTACTGCAGAGGGTGGGAATTTACAAAACACTTTGCCAACGGTGTATGACCTATATAGGGCAAATAATGCACACAGTGGAAGAATGTTGTACAGAACATACATGTTGCACTCACCTTATGCAACCCAGCAAGTCTGCAGTTGCGGAACATTGTATCTCCAATCTACATTCAATGAGTATACCAAAACATTAATTTTGGCCACAGCAACATGTTTTTGGGACTCCATAGAAAAATATCCACTGAATTTTGCGTCAGGGGCAAATTTAATGAACTGTGAAAGTGGCTACCAGCTTGGTAACACATGGAATCCCATCATCTCTGAGATCTACTCCTGACGAAGATGACAGAATACTCTGAAAACTGTGGAGAGCGGCAACGGTGAAGACAGCTGACCTTGCATTTCCAACAGTGTGGGTGCTGCAACCAGGCAATGTTGTTCTTCTGTCACCATGATTCTGATGCTTGCATGGCAATACTGTCACGCGCTATGTAAGTCAAAGTGGAGAACATCTCTGTCAATCTTTGATGGCTCACTCGAAGGTATCTACCAGGTCTCCAGTTGAAATACCTTAAAATGAAATTTACAATGAACAGCTGCAATCATAAAATCTTTTTGAACATTTGATTCACTAGGAAAATTTGAAATTTCACATCAGATGCCTTTACAGGGAGAAGATGGCCTCATATGCAAGACGTTTTGACAAGCTTCATGGTAAGAGAGCAAACCTTTTCAGTTCTTGACATTTCTTAATAAGATCTTGGGACCATGGTATAATACCAAAATCTGCCACAGTGACACATTTTACTAAGACACCCACTGCATGGAAGACAATGGAAGAGGCCAGTCATGCTATTGTTAAGGAGGTGAATTTGTTATACGAGATGAAGGTTGCATGCCACTTCAGAAGAACTGTTCCATCAACATCTAAAGATTGCTGTACATCTTTCTCCTGTATCATGGGACTCAGCTGATGCAGTGACTTCAGCCAAGTTTTATTGGATATATAAGCATCCAAGTACTGGACAAATGTCAAAATTTAATCATTTGGGGACACAACAGCCATCACCACAGGGAATGTCTGCACATTGTTCCATAGATAACATCCTGGAAAAGAATTTGGATGATACGCAACACAAGAAATCAATTTTTCACCTACACCAAGTGCAGTACCTCTGATAAGTTTCATTAGTGGTGTTGAAGAAGCTGTGTGGTGCCTTCCTAAAGATTCTGCAGAACTTGTCATGGTCTCTTTCTAGCTACCCCTTCAATGCAGTAATAAACCTCTGAAGAAAGAGCTGCACTACGAAATCTCCAAGTATATCCGGACATACTGGTCGTGAAGGCTGATAAAAGTAAATCAACTGTTCTGTTACCCCATAGTTTGTGTTTGGAGAAGATGTATGGCCTACTTAGGGATACTACGTACAGGAAGATTTATCATGACCCTACTGCATGTGTGCAATGAAAGACATGTTCACTCTTAAATTCTTCCTCATTACCTCCAGAGACAGTCAAGTGGTCAAGACCACATGGAAACATACCACCAAGACTGTACAGTCTCCCTAAGGTACACAAACGAGGTCTTCCTTTACAGCTTGTAGTGAGTAACATTGATGAAACTACATATGATTCAGCCAAAAATCTTATTTTCTTGCTGAGACCACTGGTTTGCAAACATTCACATTGTATATGGAACTGTGCTGATTTTATCCACAGACAGGGCTATTCACCTAAGTTGTTCACAGCTTTTAGTGAGTTTTGATGTAGAATCTCTTTTAACAATGGCACCTCTTACTGATTTCCTAGCATTAATTGGTAAACAGTTTCAGTTGGACACCACTGGTTTGTTTTGACACACTCTTTCCTCAGGCTATTGTATGTTTAACCGGGAATATTTTGAACAGATTGACAGCTTTGCTATGGGTAGACAATTGTGCCCCCTGGTGGATAAGTTTTTTATGAAGGATTTTGAGGGAAAAGCACTTGAATCAGCAGGTACCGTGGAGAAGAGAACTCCATTCATGTGGACATTCAATTTACTATGGAATTAGAGAAAGGTGATTGTCTCGCATTCGTGGATGTTTTGGTTAGACGGAAGAGTCTTTTGGAGTTGCTGTTTACCATAAGCCCACTCACACTGATTTGTACTTGCACTCTTCAAGTTGTCATCACCCATCCCAAACCATGAGTATGCTTAAATCCTTGTACACAGGATTCTTACAGTGTCAGATGCATATAGTTTACCTAAAGAGCTTGCACATTTAAGGACAGTGTTCAGAGACACTGGATACTCAACCCAGGAAATTAACAGGACATTCTCAGCTAAAACCAAGAACCGGAAGGCAGATAAAGAGGAGAACATGCCAGCAAAGTTCCTAGCTTTCCTTTCCTTTGTTGGATATATTTCGTTGAAAATAGCAAGAATCCTTACGATACCAAGAATCCATCTAAAATTTCAGAGCTGCTGGGTCAGAGAAGGATAATTTGTTATTGCAGAGGGTGGGAATTTACAAAATAGCTCACCAGTGGGGTATGGCCTATATAGGGAAAACAACAGGCACAGTGGAAGAATGTTGCACAGAACATCAATGTTGCAGTTGCCTTCTGCGACCCAGCAAGTCTGCAGTTGCAGAACATTGTATCTCCAATGGACATTCAATGGAGTATGCTGAAACATTCATTTTGGCCACAGCAAAATGTTTTTGGGACTCCAAATAAAAAATCCATTAAATTATGTGGTGCTGCATATTTAATGAACTGTGACAGTGGCTATCAGCTGAATAAGCCATGGAATCCTGTTATCTCTGAGATATACTCCTGATGAAGATGCCAGAATACTCCATAAATTGTGGGGAGCACCAACGGTGGCTTGGCAATACTATCAGGGTGCTATATAAGATGGAGTTGAGAACGTCTTCATCAGTCCTCAATGCCTCATCTGAAGATGACTGACAGGTGTCCAATTGAAGTATCATTGAGTGAAGTTAGTGACAGCTGGCTGTAATCCCAAAATCTCTTCTAACATTTAATTCACAAGGAAAATTTTAATTTTCACGTGTTGATTAATGTTACAACTATAAATGTACTGATATACATATCCTGCAATCTGAGTCATTCCACATCATTTTGATAAAAGAGTCATTGAAATAACATATAGCTCATGTAATGAACATCTTTTACTATGTTGTTGGTCTTTTCTTTTCTTTTCTCTTCTCTTGGAATCTAGCAAAAAGTCTGGCACAACAGTGATTCATCATCTTGGATATTCCTGATATATCTGTTTGTATTCTCATCTAGTCTAGTAATTCTCATAATACACCTAGGAATAGCTCACTGTTCATTCCTCAGTTTTTGAATGGTTTTCATAATGAGACTCCACATCTTAGTATCATAATTAAAAACTGGTAATGCACACTAACTAAACTGATTTTCTGTAGTATACATACTACACTATGGTATGAAAAGCATCCAAGATGTAGATGTCTCACACATATTTTTTAAATTTGTTTGAAAAATACTGATCATTATCAATTCAACGGAATAGATACATGGAACACAACTCTGTTACCATCTGTCTTCAAACAATTTTTAGACTTAGACTTTCTTATGAGTCGTAGGCAATGGTTAAAGTAGGTGTGCAAATTGTATAAATCATCACAATAATTGACTTGTTACCATACATGCTGGCTTTGGAATGTCACGTTTGATTATGTGCTCCCATAGTAGTTCAAGCACACCATCCATCATATCCACCAAAGCCCTCTCACGAAAGTCATCTGCCAATTCAGCTAAACGCCGTGCTTCTTCTTCAGCAGCAAGTTTGTCCAGTATCTCTTGCTCACTAGGTGAAATATATGGTTTTGCTTTCACCTGTAAATAAATATTTCTTTTTATCATGAATGTTACAGAAAAACTCACATTACATTAGAAGTTTCTACTTGTTTATCTGCTATAATTTTACACAAATTTTGTAAATACAATTTTCTGTTAATGACAATAATTGCCTCAGGACTGTAAAGAAACATGTGTTCTTTCTGTTATAGAGGTAAGTGTCTGTTATGTACAATTATTCGTAGAGAAAGAGAGACGAGAGAGAGAGAGAGAGAGAGTCTGCAAACATAGGTTATGAAATTAATTTAAGTATGTATCTAAAGAAAAATTCACTCGAAAAAACTATAAAATTACAAGCAGACAGAATGTGTGGTCTCTTTAGCAGGCAAAATTGAAGGTACTGTGATATACATGTGCAAAAGTAAAAACTATCCTACCTTTTGAAACTGTTAGGGGAAGAAAGAAATTAAAAATGGAAGTGGTAGTGTGATTAAGAACTAGCAGATAAGCAGAAAGTAGATGAGGAAAAACAAAGAGAGATATAGTGAAACAAGAATATAAAGACATGAAAAGTAACAGGCTAAATCAATAAGTAAATAAAGAATTACTGCAAAAATATCCACATCCCCACGTTTTTAAATTTTTTCGATATTTTAGTAGTATTTTTTTAAAATTATTTACTTATTAATATACACTACTGGCCATTAAAATTGCTACACCAAGATGATGATGTGCTACAGACACGAAATTTAACTGACAGGAAGAAGATGCTGTGATATGCAAATGATTAGCTTTTCAGAGCATTCACACGAGGTTGGCGCCGGTGGCGACACCTACAACTTGCTGACATGAGGAAAGTTTCCAGCCAATTTCTCATACACAAACAGCAGTTGACTGGCGTTGCCTGGTGAAACGTTGTTGTGATGCCTCATGTAAGGAGGAGAAAAGTATACGATCACGTTTCCGACTTTGATAAAAGTCAGATTGTAGCCTATTGCGATTGTGGTTTATCATATCGTGACATTGCTGCTCGTGTTGGTCGAGATCCAATGACTGTTTGCATAATATGGAATCGGTGGGTTCAGGAGGGTAATACAGAATGCCGAACTGGATCCCAATGGCCTCGTATCACTAGCAGTCGAGATGACAGGCAACTTATCCACATCGATGTCACAGATCGTGCAGCCACGTGTCGATCTCTGAGTCAACAGATGGGGACATTTGCAAGACAACAACCATTTGCACGAACAGTTCAATGACATTTGCAGCAGCATGGACTATCAGCCTGGAGACCATGACTGTGGTTACCCTTGATGCTGCATCACAGACAGGAGCGTCTGCGATGGTGTACCCAACGACGAACCTGGGTGCACGAATGGCAAAACGTCAAAACGTCATTTTTTTTGGATGAATCCAGGTTCTGTTCACAGCATCACGATGGTCGCATCCGTGTTTGGTGACATCACGGTGAATGCACATTGGAAGCGTGTATTCGTCATCTCCATACTTGCATATCACCCGGCGTGATGGTATGGGGTGCCATTGGTTACACGTCTCGGTCACCTCTTTTTCGCATTGACAGCACTTTGAATAGTAGACATTACATTTCAGATGGCTCTACCCTTCATTCGATCTCTGCGAAACCCTACATTTCAGCAGGATGATGCACGACAGCATGTTGCAGGTCCTGTACGGGCCTTTCTGGATACAGAAAATGTTCGACTGCTGCCCTGGCCAGCACATTCTCCAGATCTCTCACCAATTGAAAATGTTTGGTCAATGGTGGCCGAGCAACTGGCTCGTCACAATAAGCCAGTCACTACTCTTGATGAACTGTGGTATCGTGTTGAAGCTGAATGGGCAGCTGTACCTGTACACGCCATCCAAGCTCTGTTTGACTCAATGCCCAGGCATATCAAGGCCATTATTATGGCCAGAGGTGGTTGTTCTGGGTACTGATTTCTCAGGATCTATGCACCCAAATTACGTGAAAATGTAATCACATGTCAGTTCTAGTATAATATATTTGTCCAATGAATACCCATTTCTCATCTGCATTTTTTCTTGGTGTAGCAATTTTAATGGCCAGTAGTGTCATTATTACCCTCTTCTATCAGATCTGTACTGATCCAAATCTCCTAAATTATTACTATAGTCACAAAGACGTACATGAGATTACTGCAGTGAACTGTTTAAAAAGAATAATTTAATGAAAAACTGAAATACACCATAAAAAATAAAATTAATATAGTAGACTACGCACAAAACAAAAAATATGAAATGCAGAAGCGAGTTCAATAAGATATAGGAGGTCTGTCTAAAAAGTATCTGACCTTTCATTTTCCCGGTCAAAACAGAGACGATAGTGCAGCACCATTGTACACAGTAAAGGAAGAGACATTCATGCACATGCATGGATGTTGTCCCTGCCTTCCAGTGCGTCAGTCGCTGCCTGTTGGTTGCTGAGTGAGGTGCTACACAATGTGTTCATCGGATTACCGATTCTCTCACAAAGACTGAACGTGTTGAGCACAGATACTGCATCAAATTTTGTCAAAAGCTTGGTGATAATGAAAGTGAAACAATTCATAAGATTCAACAGGTGTTTGCAGAAGATGTGATGGGTGTAACACAAATTAAGGAGTGATTCAAGTGATTCAAAAATGGCTGCACATCAGCAGAGAGTGACCAGTGATCTGGCAGGTCCCAAACTGCTCAGAGTGCAGCTGTTGTTGAGAGGGTGCAAAATTTGGTGATGGCAGATCATTGTTTGACCATTCAGGAGATTGCCCAAGAGGTTGGAGTGAGTAAAGATTCTGCACATGCAATTTTGTGTGATGATTTGAACATGCACCAAGTGGCTGCGAAATTCATGTCCAAGTTGTCACCAGAACAAAAAGACCTCCGTTTTGATGTTGCTCAGCACCTTCTGGACACCACCAACGCTGAACCTGGGTTTCTGAACACCATGATAACTGGAGATGAGTCATGGGCATACAGGTATGACCCAGAAACAAAGATACAGTCATCGCAATGTAAGCATCTGGAGTCTCCAAGGCTGAAGAAAGTGCGACAGGTGCGAAGCAAAATCAAGGTGATGCTGACTGTCTTCTTTGATGTTCATGGAAAAGTGCATCACAAATATGCACCAGAAGGACAAACATGACAAAGGAGTGCTATCAAGAAGGTCTCTGGTAACTCCGTGATGCAGTTCGGCAGAAAAGACCAGACATGTGGATGGCAAAAAACTGTCAACTGCATCACAACAATGCCCCCACACATTCATCCCACTTGATCCAATATTTCTTGGCCAAACATGGGATTACAGCCTTTTGACAACCTCCCTACTCTCTAGACAAGGCTCTTTGTGACTTCTGGTTGTTTCCAAAATTGAAGACCCCACTGAAAGGATCCCATTTTGAGAGTAGGGAAGAGATCATGCGGAACACGAAGATGGAGCTGAACACCATTCCAAAAACAGACTTCTAGAGGTGTTTCTGGCAGTGGAAGGATAAGTGGGCTACGTTTGTGCAAGCACAAGGGGCCTACTTTGAAGGGGATTAGGGTCCCAACCCTGTCAGGTATTTGGAATATTTTTTCTGGCCAAAAGTCGGATACTTTTTTGACAGGCCTTGTAAATCAAATATAGCAATAAAGTTAATAGGAATTGCACGAGAACTAGGAAATGTAGTAAACGATATTTTCCAGGTGTTGCAGAGAAGCTGCAACAACATTTCCCCAGACAAGTGTAACACTTAAAATGAATTATGTAGGCAGCAGAAAAAATAATAATAATAATTCTAAGTCAGTAGGCCTATAGACATGGTGCCAACCTCTGTTCTGAAGACAAGCATGGACAGCATACAAACTCCATTAACACACATAGTAAATACATATTTTCTCTGAGGTATTTTTCCACAATATCAAAACTACTTAACAGCTGTGCCCCTACTAGAGTAAGGTAAGCAGAAAGTACTGAATAACATAAATCAGTTTCCCTACTCTCAACATTCTCAAAAATAATACAACCAATCATGAAAGACAGACTAAAGGGTTACCTGAATAAATAGAATCTTTTTAAGCAAATTTTGGCTTCCAAGGTAGGAGAAGTACAACATCTGCCACAACAGAGCTTACAGAATCAGTAACAGAAGCCATGACAGAAAGACTGTATAACTGGCATATTTATAGGCATGTTCAAGTATTTGACATTGATGATCCTAAGATATAACTCTACAAACTAAATTTATTAGGCACAATAAGAGAAACATATAATGAGTGATTCCATCTATACTTGTAAAGTAGGGGGCAAACAGCTGAGATAGCCCATACTTCAGACAATGCCAAATTTCATTTGTTGGCCATAGACATGATGTTGGTGTTCAACAGCATACAGCAATAATGACTTTTCAGACTATTTAGGAGATAGAGAAAAAATTCTTTTTGCTGCTTACAACATGATAGTAGTCATTGGTAAAAAACAAGAACTTATTGTTCAGAAGCAATTTGTAGCAAACTCAAATTTTAGTGATGAATGCCCTAAGAATCCTAAAATCAGTGTGTATGAGCTAGTGCCTTGTGCTAACATACTGTTGCTATGTTCAGTCATTTCTTTGCTGTGGGATTATGTGCTAGGGTCAAATACACCAAACACTAAAGCAATTTTGTACCCACAGAAAAAGAATGCAAGGAAATATTTTAAAAATTGGGTATCCTCACTGTGCCAGTTGAGTTCATTTATCAATCTGTTGCACACATCAGGAAAAACATTAAAAGATGTGCCTTTAATAGCTCTATACAAAATCATGGTACAGGAGCTAGTTTGGACACATATATACCAAGGGAAATCAAACAAAAAGCTCTGAACAGCATTTCCTATCATGGATTGAATTTTTATAATAATTTGCTAAAGGAAATAAAAAGAGATAACTGAAATACATCTATTTAAAATGGGAGCCAAAGCATACCTCATAAAAATTGAATGTTACGCAACTGTGATACAGATTTCACATTAGAGGTTCATAATTTAAAATATTTTTTAGGTTCAGCATCTCACTCATCATGAGGAGAAGCTGGATTAGTTTTTCTGACAGGCAGTAGGGAAGACATGGAGGTGTAATAGAGCCATGGCCCCAGTCGTGGCAAATGTATGAGTTTGTTTGCGGGGAAAAGAGTAAAAGAACAGTGCATAATTATTTTTATGTTGTTCAAGCTGTACAAAAGTAAGAGAACTGAAGTTTTTTGGAGAGACTGGGCTCAGATATCCCGTTGCACTGTTTACTGAACCTGATAAACCCAAGCTGTCAGTAACAGAAGCAAGGTACTTGTTACCTACATGCACTTGTTGCCTATGTCTCACATATTTTTAGAGCTATTTGTTCATCTTCTGTTCTCACCCCACCTGTCTCTGTCTTCACTACATCACATACAGTTTTTATTTTGTGCCTGATGTAATTATCTTTTTCTCATAATAAAGCTGCTTAGATTTCTGGATTACCTGCTTCAATATTTTGCAGCATTTTTTGTAATGCATTACTACACTAACATCAAAACTGTTCCTAGATAATACACACAGTTTCCATTTTGTCCCACATGATACCTTTAATCCTACTTTTAATCCTTGTGTAATCCATGGTTTATTTCTAGACTTCCATTTAATTTGAGTTACCTTTAAGTGAAAACAACTTTCAAATGAGGAAGTAGCATTATTAATAAATGCTTCTGAAGCAGGAACATGCAGGTATTGCCGCTTACATGACAGTCATGCAGCAAACCAACTTTACTGTTGCACCCATGCACTTTGTTCAGGATGTAGGCTATGGTGATGATGTGGTAATGGGACTTGATAAGTACACTTGCCAAAAATGTATTTATTCTGCTAAATGACTAAATGAACCTGTGACAAAAATGAAATCAGATTGCAATGTCCATTAACCAGCAATCATGATAACTGTGTTTGCATAACAGTTCCTAAAATGTCGATCCTGGAGAGTGTACACTCCTTGGTGACGAGTGCACTGTCTGTTTGCATGAGCATAGGAGAACAATGGATGCATGTCTTGAATTAAATGTAATTTTTTCTCACGATTGCAGACGCACCATGTGTTTTATGACTCCAACATAGTGAAGGCAGAAACAAATGAAGAGCACCAAACAAACTTCCATTAAGTGTCTGTGGTGAGCTTGCATTAAGCTCAACCCACATGGTCCACAGATTGAAATTATAGACCCTCAAAAAATGCATCTGTACTGTACAGTGGCACAGTTTGCAGTGCTTTGATTTTCCTGCTGACCTGCATCCATGCATGCCACATGGTGCCACAATTTTGCCTATCAGCAGGTATGCAAGCTGATGAATATCTGACACAGCTAACTATAGCCAGTCATTAGTGCTCTGGTCCACTCATGCATGTTTGCAGCATGGCTGCCACACTTTGGCAGTATAGTAAACCTCTATCCATTTCATGTCTTTGAGCAACATCTGAAATGTCTGAATGTTTGACTTATTTATTACCCTTCTGTAATCAGATTTAATAGATTTTATATCCTGTCAGTTTTCACCATTTAACATAAGATGGTGCATTACATGATCAGATAGCCCATTTACTATTGGTTTTGTGATATGACTTTTCCCCCAAGATTTGTAGACAAAGATATTATCAACAGCAGTCTCAGAGCATTTTAATACCCTAGTTGCAAAGTTCACAGTAGGGATTAAACTGAATGACAGTGTTACTGATAGCAGTAGTTGTTCACTGACAGAGCTTTTCAATAAATCCACATCAAAATCACTAGCAACCCCATTTCCTTGGTTTTTACTGCGAGATGGGAGGCCTGTGGGGGGGAGATAGTATAACACAATTTTTCCATATCCCTGCAGGCTGTTCTCAGGGCATTATTTATGTTTTTCCTTATAGTTATATCTAAAAACAAAGATGATGTGACTTACCGAACGAAAGCGCTGGCAGGTCGATAGACACACCAACAAACACAAACACACACACACAAAATTCAAGCTTTCGCAACAAACTGTTGCCTCATCAGGAAAGAGGGAAGGAGAGGGAAAGACGAAAGGATGTGGGGTTTAAGGGAGAGGGTAAGGAGTCATTCCAATCCCGGGAGCGGAAAGACTTACCTTAGGGGGAAAAAAGGACGGGTATACACTCGCACACACACACATATCCATCCACACATATACACACACAAGCAGACATCTCACAAGCAGACATATTTAAAGACCAAAGACTACTTATAGTTAGTATTTTAATAATTTTGTGCCCTTTAACAACAGTTGTCTCATGAAATTTTAGTATGGGCACAAAAGACCCTGCTGTAGGACACCCACATTATCAACTCATCATCATCGTCGTCTTGAAACAGACACAAATTTGTGAAATCATACTTACAATGCGTTAAGAATCAGTATTATGTGAATAATCCAGGGCATTTCTTCTGCTTCTCATTTATTGCTCCCATACGGACCATGGAGACAAAAACAGAGTAATGGCACCAGGTGCAAAAGCATTTACTTAGTCACTGATCCTGGGCTCATTATGGTTGGAATGGGAAGAAATCATAACATGTGATAATGCTTTAAGTAACCTCTGCCATGTATGTATGTATATGTAGATATTTCGTAGTGTTTTATAAGCAGTTCTGATTTATTTTTAATTTGTCATTTGCATGGGGCGTACTCTGTCCCACATGGTCATTTACTTCTTTGATATATATTGTGTTTTTGATAAAGTAAAATACTTAATGACAATGGAACAGCTGACTCCATAGCACAGCTAATTCAACCATTTGCAGGGGGTTAAGTAGACCACTTACAACTATCTTACAGTTTGTCCTCTGCTACTGTTAATATATAGATTAGGCCTTTAATAATTCTTTAATACAATTATTACTGAGTGCTCAGCACAATGATGTGTTGAAGGAAAACATTAAAAACTGGCTCACTTATGCTAATGTTATCCTACCATATCAGAGAGTTTTACATTATACACTCTGCTGCACTCTGGTAGTAGTATTAATTCTCTACAGTACATAAAAACACTTTTTCCTTTTTTATCCCTATAAACATGTTGATTAAGACAAAAATAAGAGTCTCACAATATAAATATACAAAAGTGATTCGTACAACACCGATGAAATTGCTATATTCCATTTCATTTCACAAGAATAAATATTTCTCTTCTATTATTCATCTATTCTACTTCCCAATCTGCAACAGTATATCAAACCAATATGTGAAATTGTGTAGTTAATGTTACCTCATTGTCTTCTACAGTGATAATTGTTTCAGGTTTCTCTTTAGGTGTCCATGCAGGATCAATTATTATCTTTTCTTTATTATTCAACTCAGACAATATGTACCGGAGACGTTTGTTTCTTTCCCAAACCACATTCATTTCTTTTTCTTTTAAATAAACCATTGCATTAAATTTTTTATTGAAATAATGTCTTAAATCAATTTTCACTTTCTGAAAAATAAATAGAACACAGGGAAAATTTTTTCACAGGTTACAGTACATGAATGATAGACATATTTGTCAAACTTAAGAATATTATAGAAACTGGTGGGATTATCAAAAATTGATTTTGTTCTGTTCTGCAACAGCAAACATGCACCTCTCTCTCTCTCTCTCTCTCTCTCTCTCTCTCTCTCTCTCTCTCACACACACACACACACACACACACACACACACACACACATTCCTGGCTCTTAGCTTTAGTCTCTTTTGCATTACTGCTACAGTATTATCAATAAAAATAATAGAATAATTCTGAATGATTTACCTGGAGAAATACAGTTTCTTCTTGCATCTGGTGGTATGAAGAAGTTTCAAACTGTGATCTAAGATAAGGTGAGAGTTCAACATATTTGTGGCTGGAGGAGCCACTGAAAACATGAGGTTCTTCAACAATTTCTGGCTCCTCTTTTTCGTCCTCTGCCTCCAACATAGCTTCCCGAATTTTTTCACTGGCAGTTTGGTCAGTTATCACCTTTGTACCTAATTTGTGTTTGCTGTAAATTTTAGGAAGATATATAAGACTTCAGTACTGTTGGCAAAGTGTGTCATAAATAAAAAATTCTTGGGGGATATATGAACAGTCACTGCATCTGTAGGAAGCAGACAATCCAATGAAATTTTATTACCACATTAAATTATAATTTTCCAAACAGACTACTTGTTAGCTATTTCCTCATGTATAAAAGAGAACTAAATAAAATTATATGTGCTTAACATTACACATTTAACTCTCTTATGACAAACTCTGTGAATAAAGGTGTTTGTACTTTTAAGTCATCAGAATTAAATTGTTAGCACCAATCAATTTCTTTCATTTTCATAAATGTTCCTACACTTCAGTAATGCAGCATTTTGTTTTTGTTTAAAGTGTGAGCTGTGACTTATTTCTACCTAAACTTGTGTACAATAAACATGTACTGTAAAGTTGTTCTATAATTACATTTTGTGTCCATAATTCACTGAAATTCACTTCTTACCCATCAGGTTATGTAACTGGCAAGGTGACATTTTGTAGACAAGATAAGACCAAAAATTCACAAGTTGAATAGTGCAGAACTAATTAATTCATTTCACCAAGGAATATGATGGAATGATAAACTTGATGCTACAGACCACTTGAGCACCACAACTACTGCATACACCCACCTCTGCCACACCAAAGCAGCTCATGAAAACCTCTGCAACCACTGCTCCGAGCACACAGCACAACTACACATCACACAGCAACAGCTGTCATCACACCAGCAACAATGAGAGCCACCCACTCAAGATGCCGCAAGGCCTTCAGAAGCACAGGTCAGTCCAGTGCCTGAACTTCTGGTGATGATGCTGCCGTGAGCGGGCTGCATGAGATCAGTGACATTGCTCTTGCGAGCGGGTCGAGTGTAAACAGTGACATCGCCTCCGTGAGTGGATTGTGTGCCACAAAGTGCTACTCCACATCAGCCCCATAAAAAGATTAACATCATACGCAATTGTATTGTACACAGTATTAATACAAGCCCCGGGTCCACCTGTCCAATGCCGGCCCCACCTTCTCGCTCCTCACAAAGTAAAGGCGGCCAAGGCCACAATCGAGGAACTATTATGCAAGGGCACCATTGGGCCATCAGACAGTGCATCGGTCTCACCAATTACTATGAGAATGAAAAAAGATAAAACGTGGCACCAGTGTGGGGACTATTGGGGACTATAGACATTTGAATGCATGCACCATCATTGATAGTTACCCCATGTGTAATATTCAGGATTTCTCCTAGGACCTGGCTGGTGCCACCATCTTTCATATGATTGACTGCAAAAGAGCTTTTTCACAGATCCCAATGGCCACATCACAAATAGGGCAATAATTACACGGTTTCACCTATTTGAATTCCTCTTTGTGCACTATGCAGCTCAGGCTTTGAAGTGGTTCACTGACAGTCTGTTTTTTACCATGACCTTTTGCTATTGTTGTTTGGGCGATATAATTACCTTCTTATAAAAAGCTCCAGATCATGAGAAACACCTCCAAGCAGTATTTGACAAACTAGCAGAGCATAGTGTTGTGGTCAATGAGGACAAATGCCAACTATGGAAAAAATATGTTACATTTGTAGGCCACCTCCTTGACACTTCGGGCATCCATCCCGCCCCAGAAAAGATAGACCAAATCCGTAACCTACCATCCCCAATGGACTATCAAGAGTTGCATCATTTTTAGGGGTAGTTAATTTTTACTGACAACACCTCCCCCATGCTGCAGAAATACTTCTGCCGCTCACAGAGTCACTCCATGGCAAGAACACATTAGGCAAACATAAGTTCACTTGAACTCCTGATATGCAAGCAGCTTTCGAAAACATCGAAACCAAAGCTCAGTCAGACCACCACCCTGGCACTCCTATCACCAGATGCCCGTATGGTAATGGCCAATGCCAGTGAACAGGCAACTGGGATGGTGTTACAACAGGAAGTCTCCAGTGCAACCCAACTCCTATGGTTTTTGTCACAGAAACTTACTGACTCCCAGAAAATGTGGTCAACCTTCGACCATGAGCTTTTGGCAATATATGAGGTGGTTCGTTACTTCTGAGATGACACTGAAGGCTGACTGCTTACTGTCTACACAGACCACTGCCCTCTTGGTGACGCTATTAAAACCCACCAATCAATATCTCCCCTAAACAATTCCACCACCTGGACTTGATTTCACAATATGCTTTGGATGTCTGTGATATATACGGGGAGCAGAAAACATGGTGGCTTACTACCTCTCATGACTTGCCTCCACATCAGCACACTTTGACTTCGACCAACTAGTGGAGGCGAAAGCAACTGACACTGACCTTCAAAACCTGCTCCAGTTCAAGCAGTGCACCATCACAGGCACAACCAAACTAGTTTGGTGCAACGTATCCCATGGCAGGCAATGGCCAGTTGTCCCACAGAACTTCAGATAGACAGTTTTTGACCTCCTCCACAACTTGTCTCACCCCAGAGTACACCCGTCACTGAAACTCATAATGGAACGTTTTGTTTGGACTAATATTAAACGAGACTGTGCTGTATGGAAGACAGCCTGCATCCAGTGCCAACGGCCCAAGACAGGATATCATGCCCAACCACCCTTTGGGAAATTCCCCATCTTGAAGGGCCATTTCTAACATGTCTACATAGACATGGCAGGGCTACACCCAGATTCAAACAGATTCAAGTACATCATGTCAGCCAACAGGACAACTCAATGGGTGGAGGCCACACCTCTGACTGATATCTTGGCTGACACCATCGCCCAAGCTTACATCACACTATGGATTGCACGCTTCGGCTGCCCAGAGTCCCTGACAACTGACCAAGGCCAGCAGTTCAAGTCGGCCCTGTTCTCTGGGCTCTGCTACCTCTGTGGATGCCTACCATCCTCAATCCAACGGACTTTTGTAACGGTGGCACTGCTCCCTCAAGACAGCGCTCGTATGCCATGCACAGGAGTGGACGGAGGCCCTTCCCTAGGTGCTGCTGGGCGTATGAGCTGCCCACAGAGAAGATCTGGATGCCTTGCTGGCAGAGGTGCTCCATGGGGAACCGATCACATTCCCATCAGAGTTCATATCACAAACCATTGACCCTGTGGAAGTCAACCTGCCGGACCTAGTAAAATGTGTCAGGGACCACATCCACCAAGTCCACATCCCACCACCATCCCACCGCGCCAACTCAACCATCTTTGTGCACAAGGACCTCTAAGCATGTACACACGTCATGCTCAGGAATGATGTCATCAAACCCACCCTTCAACCTGCCAACAGTGGTCCGCCTAAAACCAGTGTGGACTTTAGTGGACACACCCAGATTCCTCCACCAGCCTCAGCTCCAGGCCCCTGAAGCCAATTTACAATCGTCATAGACCTGCAAGATCAACTCCCAGAAGAGATTCCCGTAACTCTGCAGGATTCACTACTCATGGTTATAGCCAAATCTGACAATAGACAGTTCACCTACAGCATGATCTTGAGGTCGTTAGAGCACTCCATGCTCCTTCTGCCTACAATCGACACAGCAAGTCTGAAATACACTCTTTCTTCAGAGGGCTACCAGTTTGTGTCAGCCCCAGAGCACTTTATAATGATGACTGATACCCTGGATTCTGCTGCCAGTGGACTGACAGTGTCACTGGACAATGCACCAACATCAAACAACAGCTTTATGGACATCACCACTGCCCCATTGGCACCGCCACTGATGTCACAGACCAGCCACCCATTATGGCTGCCCAGGCACCTGGAAGACTACACTCTGTGGGGATGTAGAATCACTCATTCTAACCCCAAATAATATCACTGCCCTACAGCAGTAACAACAACTGTATCTTTGCCAGATCAGTTCTCTGTTGTATGCATTCTATGTTATATGCATTGTGTATATGCTGTGAGAATAAAAGTATTCATTATAAGTGATGGGAGTGTGAGTGATCATTTATCATTTAATTACCATGCCCACTCCCCACTACCTATGAAGTAATAAATACTCCACTCTACCCAGACATAAAATTGTGTTTTACCAGTGAAGCTTATGTGGTTCTCCTGTGGTCAGTACTTGAGTATGATTTATCTGTAAAACTCAGCAAAGAAGCTCTATATGAAAGCATCTGTGTAGTAGGCAATATGCTTCACTTAAAATTTCAAGAATTCAAAACCAGAACAGCTGTTAGCATGAGTGACATAAAAGTAGATATCTTAGCACTTGCGAAACAATTCAAATCACTTAAGAAAGGCAAGTCTTCCAGTCCAGATGGTATACCAATCAGGTTCCTCTCAGAGTATGCAGACACAATAGCACCTTTCTTAGCAATCATATACAACCGCTCACTTGACGAAAGGTCTGTTCCTAAAGACTGGAAAGCAGCACAGGTCACACCAATATTCAAGAAAGGAAATAGGAGTAACCCATTGAATTACAGACCCATATCACTGACCTCAATCTGCAGTAAGATTTTGGAGCATATACTGCACTCGAACACTATGATCACCTTGAAGAAAATGACTTATTGATACATAACCAACACAGATTCAGAAAATATCGTTCTTGTGCAACACACCTAGCTCTTTATTTCCATGAAGTAATGAGTGCTGTTGACAAGGTATCTCAGATCGATTCCATATTCCTAGATTTTCAGAAGGCTTTTGATACCATTCCTCACAAGCGACTATTAATCAAATTGCGTGCATATGGAGTATCATCTCAGTTGTGTGACTAGATTCATGATTTCCTCTCAGAGAGGTCACAGTACATAGTGATAGATGGTAAATCACTGAGTAGAACAGAAGTGATATCTGGTGTTCTGCAAGGAAGTGTCATAGGCCCTTTGCTGTTCCTGATTTACATAAATGATATAGGTGATAATCTGAGCAGCCCCCTTAGATTGTCTGCAGATGATGCTGTAATTTACCATCTAGGAAAATCGTCAGGTGATCAATTCCAATTACAAAATGATCTACAGAGAATTTCTGTATGGTGCACAAAAGTGGCAAATAGCACTAACCAAGGAAAAGTGTGACGCCATCCACATGGATACTAAAAGAAATCCGATAAACTTTGGGTATACAATAAATCGCACAAATCTAAGGGCTGTCAATTCGACTGAATGCCTAGGAATTACAATTACGAGCAACTTAAATTGGAAAGACCACATAGATAATATCGTGGGGAAGGCGAAACAAAGACTGTGCTTTGTTGGCAGAATACGTAGAAGATGTGACAAACCCACTAAAGAGACAGCCTACATTACATTTGTCTGTCCTCTGCTTGAATATTTCTGCCTGATATGAAATCCTTACTAGGTAGAATTGATGGAGGACATCAAAAAAGTGTAAGGAAGGGCAGCTCGTTTTGTGTTATTGCACGATATGGGTGAGAGTGTCATTGATATGATACGCTAGTTGGTGTGGCAGTCACAGAAACGAAGGCAGTTTTCTTTGCGGTGAGATCTATTTATGAAATTTCAATCACCAACTTTCTCTTCCAAATGCTTGAATATTTTGTTGACGCCCACCTACATAGGGAGAAATGATCATCATAATAAAATAAGACAAATCAGAGCTCGAATAGAAAGATTTAGGTGTTCCTTTTTCCCATGTGCCACTCATGAGTGGAATGGTAGAGAAGTAGTATAAACCCTCTGCCAGGCACATGAGTGTGAATTTCAGAGTAGCAATGTAGATGTAGATGTAGAAGCAATCTTCACAGAATGTTCTAAAATTGTACTAATGTACTTATCATTAATATGAAAAAAAAAGACAGCTCAGGTCGTGTGTAAAGTGTATACGCAATAGCTTCTCTCACAAAAAGTCTGTGAATGGAATCAAAAGGAATAAGCGACTGTGATATGTCGTATTCTGTGCAGTCATACACCATGCAACAGGCTGTAGAATATAAACATATATTAAACATTTCATGACATACCTATCACTTTTCGGAATCCATGGCTCCAAACACTCCCCTTTTGCAATATGAGATACAACTGCCTTATGATCCAAAAGCTTTCTCAGTTGTTGTTCATATCTTTTATTAGCAGGCAGCAGAGCATAATTCTCCACTTCAAACTCACCCAAAAATGCCTACATAAATAGTATATAACATTACTGAATAACTTTCATCAATATCAGGCTTTCAAAATAAGCTTTTAAAAAAGAAATACCTGCATACCTTGATATGTTTACGCTTGATCTCTAATTTATCCCAAGTTTCTCTTTTTATAAGCTGGCACAAATTGTCTTGGGCCTTACAGAGAGACTCCAAGTGTTGTTTTGTTCTGATAAGTTCATGTTTTGCTTCCTCTGTTCTTTGTTTTCTTAAATTTAGATCAAGATCGAAACATCTGATGGGTAGCTGTTCTTCTGGTGGGTTAGCGTAATTTTTTTGTAACAGTGAAACCACCTATGAAAGAGCAAAGTCATAGAATTCTGTAAACATTTTTAACTCCTGCAGATAGACTATATATAACCAAGTCAATAATGATGTACTGTTTTGTTTCAGTGTGTCAACAGCTAACCATAAGGAATTATTAATACTGAGACAATGCACATGCTTAGAATCATTTGTTGCTGCTTTTCTGTGAAATAGATCTTGAGTAGGCCCATCCACATTTCTTTCAACTGTGTAGAATGAGATAGGATCAATTTAATTAAGATTAGAACAACACGAGAAAAGGAAAGTTGCTACTCACCATATAGCGGAGATGCTGAACTGTGATAGGCACAATAAAAAGATTCACACAATCATAACTTTTGGCCATTAAGGCCTTTGTCAGTAGTAGACACACATACACACACACACTCACACAAGCGCAGCTTGCACACACATCTGCAGTCTCAGAGAGCTGAAACTACACTGCGATCAGCAGCACCAGTGCGTGATGGGAGTGGCGACTGGGTGGGGGTAAGGAGGAGACTGGGGCGGGGAGGGGGAGGGATAGTATGGTGGGAGTGGTGGACAGTTTAGATGGAGGGTAGGAGAGAAGGTGCGGAGGGGGGAGGGGGTAAGTAGTGGAAAGGAGAGAAATAAAAATAAAAACAAAAGAAATTAAAAGACTGGGTGTGGCGGTGAAATTACTGCTGTGCAGTGCTGGAATGGAAACAGGGAGGGGGCTAGATGGGTGAGGACAGTGACTATGAAGGTTCTGAGGCATCAACAAGTCACCAATTTAGTATTGGAAGGAAGTGTGGAGATTAAAAATCATAGTGAGGGGCTAAGAGATAAATACATTATGCAGATTTAGAAGGATTAGTTTCTAGGAAATGAAAAAGCTTGCACAGGATAGAGCAGCATGGAGAGCTGTATCAAACCAGTCTCTGGACTGAAGACCACAACAACAACTTCTGGTTTTGGGGATGGGTGAACTGTTTTATCAGTTCCATGGCACTCCAACAAACATGACACATACAGAAAAAGCATCCTAAAATCATTAAAGCAGACAATCAAGGAAACCACAGAAACATAATTTCTGCATCCTATGCAAAACGTGAATATATCAATTTGCTTCCTCTGCCATCTCACATAAGCACTGATTTGGGAGGTCTTCCCTTTCTTCAAAAAATTCTTTATTATGGCAGGTTGTGAACCTGTGAGAAGCACAAAAAGATAAATCATTATCTATAGAGTTGCTGGACTGGTTGCATATTATTCCTTTTCATCTACACCAATCAAATTTATCACTGGTTTTAGGGCCTACAGTGTCAAATCACTGAACAGAGACATATTCGAATGTGAAGACTATCTGCCTGATACTTTCACTGATCTGCCACTGCCAGTCAAATCTTACCAAACAACTGATTTGCCACCCTCATACAATAAACAATGATCTACCTCTGAACTGGACTTTAAGCAAAATGAAAAGATAAGAAAACAAAAATTTTTGTACTACAATTTCACTTCTTTGTTATTTTGCATGTGACAAGAATTTCGTAAAATGATGATTTATTAGCCTAAAATCTACTTTTCTAGGCATGCCTGGCACAGAGCAAGAACGTAAACAAATATGTCACCAGTAGTTGTTGTTGTGGTCTTCAGTCCTGAGACTGGTTTGATGCAGCTCTCCATGCTACTCTATCCTGTGCAAGCTTCTTCATCTCCGAGAACCTACTGCAACCTACCTCCTTCTGTATCTGTTTAGCGTATTCATCTCTTGGTCTCCCTCTACGATTTTTACCCTCCACACTGCCCTCCAATACCAAATTGGTGATCCCTTGATGCCTCAGAACATGTCCTACCAATCGATCCCTTCTTCTAGTCAAGTTGTGCCACAAACTTCTCTTCTCCCCAATCCTATTCAATACCTCCTCATTAGTTATATGATCTACCCATCTAATGTTCAACATTCTTCTGTAGCACCACATTTCGAAAGCTTCTATACCCTTCTTGTCCAAACTAGTTATCATCAATGTTTCACTTCCATACATGGCTACACTCCATACAAATATTTTCAGAAACGACTTCCTGACACTTAAATCTATACTCATTGTTAACAAATTTCTCTTCTTCAGAAACGCTTTCCTTGCCATTGCCAGTCTACATTTTATATCCTCTCTACTTCGCCATCATCAGTTATTTTGCTCCCCAAATAGTAAAACTCCTTTACTACTTTAAGAGTCTCATTTCCTAATCTTATTCCTTCAGCATCACCCGACTTAATTCGACTACATTCCATTATCCTCGTTTTGCTTTTGTTGATATTCATCTTATATCCTCCTTTCAAGACACTATCCATTCTGTTCAACTGCTCTTCTGAGTCCTTCATTGTCTCTGACAGAATTACAATGTCATCGGTGAATCTCAAAGTTTTTATTTCTTCTCCATGGATTTTAATACCTACTCCGAATTTTCTTTTGTTTCTTTTACTGCCTGCTCAATATACAGATTGAATAACATCAGGGAGAAGCTAGAACCCTGTCTCACTCACTTCCCAACCACAGCTTCCCTTTCATGTCCCTCGACTCTTATAACTGCCATCTGGTTTCTGTACAAATTGTAAATAGCATTTCGCACCTGTATTTTACCCCTGCCACCTTCAGAATTTGAAAGAGAGTATTTGAGTCAACATTGTCAAAAGCTTTCTATAAGTCTACAAATGCTAGAAATGTAGGTTTGCCTTTCCTTGATCTAGCTTCTAAGATAAGTCGTAGGGTCAGTATTGCCTCACGTCTTCCAATATTTCTACGGAATCCAAACATATCTTCTCAAAGGTCGGCTTCTACCAGCTTCTCCATTCGTCTGTAAAGAATTCGTGTTAGTATTTTGCATCAGTCACTTATTAAACTGATTGTTTTTGAAGTCTGAGGGTATTTTGCCTGTCTCTTACATCTTGCTCACCAGATGGTAGAGTTTTGTCAGGACTGGCTCTCCCAAGGCCGTCAGTAGTTCTGATGGAATGTTGTCTACTCCCAGGGCCTTGTTTCAACTCAGGTCTTTCAGTGCTCTGTCAAACTCTTCATGCAGTATAGTATCTCCTGTTTCATCTTCATCTACATCCTCTTCCATTTCCATAATATTGTTCTCAAGTACATAGCCCTTGTATAGACCCTCTATATACTCCTTCCACCTTTCTGCTTTCCCTTCTTTGCTGAGAGCTTGGTTTCCATCTGAGCTCTTGATATTCATACAAGTGGTTCTCTTTTCTCCAAAGGTCTCTTGAATTTTCCTGTAGGGAGTATCTATCTTACCCCTAGTGAGATAAGCCTCTACATCCTCACATTTGTCCTCTAGCCATCCCTGCTTAGCCATTTTGCACTTCCTGTCAATCTCATTTTTGAGACGTTTGTATTCCTTTTTGCCTGCTTCATTTACTGCATTTTTATATTTTCTCCTTTCATCAATTAAATTCAATATTTCTTCTGTTACCCAAGGATTTCTACTAGCCCTCATCTTTTTACCTACTTCATCCCTCAAAGCTACCCATTCTTCTTCTACTGTATTTCTTTCCCCCATTCCTGTTAATTGTTCCCTTATGCTCTCCCTGAAACTCTCTACAACCTCTGGTTTAGTCAGTTTATCCAGGTCCTATCTCCTTAAATTCCACCTTTTTGCAGTTTCTTCAGTTTTAATCTACAGTGCATAACCAATAGATTGTGGTTAGAGTACACATCTGCCCCTGTAAATGTCTTCCAATGTAAAACCTGGTTCCTAAGTCTCTGTCTTACCATTATATAATATATCTGAAACCTGTCAGTATCTCCACACTTCTTCGATGTATACAATCTTCTTTTATGATTCTCGAACCAAGTGTTAGCTATGATTAAGTTGTGTTTTGTGCAAAATTCTACCAGGCGGCTTCCTCTTTCATTTCTTAGCCTCAATCCATATTCACCTACTACGTTTCCTTCTCTCCCTTTTCCTACTACCGAATTCCAGTCACCCACGACTATTAAATTTTCTTCTCCCTTCACTGTCCGAATAATTTCTTTTATTTCATCATACATTTCTTCAATTTCTTCGTCATCTGCAGAGCTAGTTGGCATATAAACTTGTACTACTGTAGTATGCGTGGGCTTCATGTCTATCTTGGCGACAATAAGGCGTTCACTATGCTGTTTGTAGTAGTTTACCCGCACTTCCATTTTTTTTTATTCATTATTAAACCGACTCCTGCATAACCCCCCCCCCCCCCCCTATTTGATTTTTTATTTATAACCCTGTATTCGCCTGACCAAAAGTTTTGTTCCTCCTGCCACCAAACTTCACTAATTCCTACTATATCTAACTTTAACCTATCCATTTCTCTTTTTAAATTTTCTAACCTACCTGCTCGATTAAGGGATCTGACATTCAATGCTCCGATTCATAGAATGCCAGTTTTCTTTCTCCTGATAATGACGTCCTCTTGAGTAGTCCCCGAATGGGGGACTATTTTATGTCCGGAATATTTTACCCAAGAGGATGCCATCATTTAACCACACAGTAAAGCTGCATGCCCTCGGGAAAAATTACGGCTGTAGTTTCCCCTTGCTTTTAGTCATTCGCAGTACCAGCACAGCAAGGCCGTTTTGGTTAGTGTTACAAGGCCAGATCAGTCAATCATCCAGACTGTTGCCCCTGCAACTACTGAAAGGGCTGCTGCCCCTCTTCAGGAACCACACATTTGTCTGGCCTCTCAACAGATACCCCTCCAATGTGGTTGCACCTATGGTATGGCCATCTATATCGCTGAGGCACGCAAGCCTCCCCACCAACGGCAAGGTCCCTGGTTGTTGGGGGGGGGGGGGGCTAAGAGTATCCTACGACTTCCACATCACTGGCAATGGATTATACACAATGCTGGTGACTATTTTGAAGGTCAGTAGAACTTTGAAACACATATCTATTTTGTATGAGCTGCAAATAAATAGTTGTCACCATTAAAGTTCCAACCTCTGTAGACAGGCATTTTTCCCTTGCTCTGTTTGTGAATGGAACAGGAATGGAAGTAACTAGTAGCGGTACAGGGTATCCTCCACCATGCACCGTACAGTGGCTTGTGGAGTATGTATGTATATTTGGATGTAGGAAATTGGAAACAGAAGCAGGTGGGGATGAAGATTTAGCAGACATGGGAAATTTAGACCAAACTATGAAAGAAGATGCGGAAACGTTTGAACTAATTGAACAGAGGGATGATGATGTGAAGAAAATCTTGGCAGGACTAGTTCCAATTATGGGACAGTGTCAACCAAAAATAATGAACAATTCAAAAGTGTGGGACAATCAGTTATGACACTGACAGGGTGTATACGGGGACAAGGAAAAAAATTCCCGGATTTCTCCCGGATATCCCGTTTAAAAATACGCTTTTTCCCAGGCGAAAATACACTTCTTCTGTGCTAAGTGACAATAAGTTTTCCATAGATTTTCCCTCGGAACTGTAAAACTTATCAATTCTTTGAATGGTTAACGTTTTATACAATCGCGTAGAACTTCCTGGAAAAAAAAGAAAAGACGGGCAGAGAAGTTTTGGAGAGACTTTTAATTTAAAAAGAAGGAGCGAAGTGTTGGAAAGATTTGCAGCAACATATATGTTCTATATTTTCGTATTACGAAAGTATAAATTCAAATTACACCAAACACAGCGCGTTAGTTTGCGGAGCGTTGAAACCGAGGTTGCGATGTCCTTTTGTAAGTGAGTCATATCTCAAGCCACGAGATCTCGTCAGCCGATGGCAGCAGCTATTCAGAGGATAGGACACGTGTTATAGTCAGCCAATAGCAAGATCACTGGTTACATAGCGCGAACACGCAAGAGGAAAAGTTAACGGTTTACATTAATGTACACAGTACCGTATATCTGCAAGAAAAGCTAAGCTTTCACATATAATATTAGTCTCTAAGATTAACAAGCTACAACAGAAGCTAAGCTTTCACATGTAATATTGATTTTTTTTGCGTGTGTTACATTTTAAGATACATCACACAAATGTGCCAGTAAATTTAAAATTATGACATAAATGTCTCGGCTCGTAACATAATTCATCTTGCGTAAAAAGAAATTTACTTTGAAAGTAACGCTTTTCTAACCACCGTTCGCAATACTATCCGAAGACTGTTAGAAATAGGTTCAATTTATGTTTCCTGAGAGCGCCAGAAAACAGGCATTATTGTGCGTGTGCAATTTTGCAGTGGTGTAGGAAGCCCGTATGTTCGTTTGTATAAAGCACTAAAAGAGCTTACATTACACCATAAAAGAAACAGGGCATCAGAGGGTGCTCCAAAGAGCATCGGAATTTCGTAAACCGTACTAAAATGCATAATTCGGCTTCAAGTGTGAATTGGCTTTTTCCAGATTCAGAATGAAGTAGGTCCCATCTGATATTAAGCTTTTCAGTGTGGTTTTTGGGATGTAAATTTTCTTGCAGTACCAGTACTCTACGACCTCATTTTTGGTTCTTTATTACGGCATAATGCCATATATGGCAGAAGATGATAACGTGCACTTGAAATTCAGTGAAAAATTGGAACTAGCCAATACCGTAGAATGAAACACTTCATTTCAAATAAAATGATTGCCTCAGCGGAAAGATTAATAAAGCTAAATTTCTTCAGCAAACTTGCAAAAATAACTTCACTGTTCTGCAAGGTGATTAATGCTTGACTGCTACTAACTTGGAAATAAAATAAAATCAGAAACCTGAAATTAATAATATATTTCTGCCCTCCGTAATTATGTGAATGTATTTTAATTCACTTGATAGCTCCCGGCCACAGAAATCCGTTTTGTTTTCATTTGACTTGGGAGCTGTACACAAAGAGAAGCAGCGAAATCACTTAACGTAAACACGTGTCACGTAGAGGTTAACCCCCTCCCCACTACAACTCTGTGCAAGCGTGAATCTGGCAGCTAGGGCGCGCGAGAAAAAATTTTCTTGTTTGCATCTGGTTTCTTGCTGCTGCTACCGATACAGCTAACGGCCAAACTTCAAGCAGCGGGAGAATGTACTGCTTATACGCGAGTCAAATGCGCATACGCAACAGACCGCTGGCAATTGGTCAAATGAACCTAATGTGAACAGTTGTGACGTCATGCTCATAGCATGCAGTTTACTGTTACGAAGAATTACAGTCTGCGCCCTACGGCCTTTGACATATTTTTGCTATTTGCAAACGCTTGTGTGTGCACGGTTTTTTGTTGTTGTAAATCGCACATTTCCTTTGTCACTAAAGTTTTATTTTTTTCCCCTCTCGTTTATATTTTATTGCTGCAGTATCATGTGGACTGATAAGGTAAGGAATGAGGAGGTTCTACGCAGAATCGGAGAGGAAAGGAATATGTGGAAAACACTGATAAGGAGAAGGGACAGGATGATAGGACATCTGCTAAGACATGAGGGAATGACTTCCATGGTACTAGAGGGAGCTGTAGAGGGCAAAAACTGTAGAGGAAGACAGATATATATATATATATATATATATATATATATATATATATATATATATATATATATATATCATTCTCCAGCAGCAGGATACAATAACATTCTTTGCTAGAGAATCAATTCTGCAGCCAAAATTAAAAAAATTTAACTGAAAGCTAAAACAATGAAAAATACCCGGGTTTTTCCTGGTTTTCTCCCGGATGAAAAAATTCCCGGGTTTTTCCCGGATTTCTCGGTTGTCCCGGGTCGTATACACCCTGACTCAGCTGAAAATTTTGAACAGTCTATGGATGAGAAAATGAAATCATTGCCACAGGATAATGAAAATCTTGATGAGAGAAGATGAGAAGGGGGAGTGTGAAAGACAGAGCTTTGGCTGTAGAAACAAGAGTGGAGGAAGCAGAATCTAAACTGAGCAGTGAAATCAAACAAGTCAAAGATGAATTAGTTGCCAATATGGAGAAAAACAAAATTGCTTTTGAAAATATTTATACTGAATTCAGAATTGTGGATAAAGATTTAAAAGCTTGTATCTCTAATGTTGAAACTAACCACCTAATTAATGTTGAAAACTCTGACATAAATAGTAGAGAGCTAGTAGAGAGGAAGACATAAACAGTTCATTTAATGCTCTAAAAATTATTCATGAGAGTATTCATTCTCCAGCAGCAGGATACAATAACATTCTTTGCTAGAGAATCAATTCTGCAGCCAAAATTTAAAAAATTTAACTAAAAGCTAAAACAATGAAAAATTCCCGGAATTCCGAAAAATTTCCGGGTTTTTCCCGGTTTTCTCCCGGATGAAAAAATTCCCAGATTTCCCGGTTGTCCCAGGTCGTATACACCCCGACTCAGCTGAAAATTTTGAACAGTCTATGGATGAGAAAATGAAATCATTGCCACAGGATAATGAAAATCTTGATGAGAGAAGATGAGAAGCTTGTATGAGAATGTTGCAAATAAAGTAGATGAACTTAGTGTAGAGACAAATTGTTTTTATACTGTGAAAGATAATTTTGTTGCTGTAGAAAGTAAAAATGAGGTATTTGAGCTGTCAGTTATAGATAAATTTTCAACACTGGTTGTTGAAAGTAAAATTGTAAGATTTGTGTAATAAAGTGTCAGCTGATAATGTAGTGAGTGAAGTGTCACTGTTGATGTTGAAATTAATTGTTCTCTCTTTTTGAAAGATAATTTTGTAGTTGAAGAGAATGAGAATGAGATATTGTAGTAGTCAGTAACAAATTAATTTTCATTATTAAGTGCATAAAACTGTTCAACATCTCAATTTTGTAACACTGATTCTTTGTGGTAAAGATTCGCTAAATCTTATAAACAAATACACAATGATTCATGGAAGAAGAACTCTCCATTAAGATAGCAAATGCTGTTGACTTATGTGAAATGTGCAGTTCTAATGAAACATTTAGTACTTTTGATTTAACAAATGATTCATCAGTTATCAGTGAGAGAAAGAATATTTGCAGTTTGTGGAAAAAGTTATATTCTTCCTTGCTTAAATTGTGCACTGGTTTGGTTTGCCAATAGGCACAAAACAAGGAGTAAATGTAAACTGGGATCTTGTTCTCAAGAATTTACAGTGAATAAACACCTCTATAATAATGCCAATGAATTTATGTGATAAAAGTACAGCAAAATAAAATGTAACAGAAGGTGATTGCCACGGAGCTTGAGAAAATGCAGAGATTGGCCTGCCAAGCCAGCAGGTGGAATTAACAGGTCTCCCACTGCTGTGTTACAGCCATGATGGGTATCTACAATGGAAGCTGCAACAGGAGCACACAGATTAAAAACTATAAAAACTGGAAAATATATCCAGCATAACAACTAATATAATGAATGTGGTACATATAGGAATGGCCAGGGAAACGTCTACTATTTTGTAACTTCCAGCTGTTTTCATAAAATTTTCTATGCAACCATAAGAAGTAGGGAGCTGTGAAAAAAAGAACCATGAATATGTTCAGATGACACAGTCTGGTTTACTGTGGGTCAAGGACAGTTGAAAGTGCAGTGACTTGTGTATAAGAGGTCTGTTCAAAAATTCTGGAACTTCGTTCACAAAACTTTTCTCTAGTTACCTTTTACTTATTGTGCCTGGTCTCCTTCAAAATACTTTCCTCCACAATTGATGCACCACTCCCAATGCCATTTATACTTCCAGAAGCAGCCTTGGTATGCCTCTTTCTGGATCACATGAAGTACTGTCTGCGAATTTTGTTTTATCTCATTTATCGTTGCAAACTTTCACCCTTTCAATGGAGTTTTCAGCTTTGGAAATAAAAAAAGTCCACAGGGTCTAGGTCTGGAGAGTATGCACGACAAGGTAGCACAGTGATTCCGTTTTTCATGCAGTAGCCAAGTACCAACAGGGATGAAGGTGCAGGTGTGTTGTTGTGATGCAAGAGCCATGAATTGTCATGCCACATTTCAAGACATATCCTTCCCACAGGATTTCATGAAATGATCCAACTGAAATGTTACTTTCTTTTTTAATCTCTTGGACAGTCAGTCTTTGACTGGCAAGCACAATTTCATCAATGTTCCTGATATGATCATTGTTGATAGACATCGAAGAGTGTCCTGAAAGTGGGTGATCTTTAACTTCATCCGGCCATTTTTAAACTATATGAATCATTCATAACACCAAGTACAGCTTAAGCACTCATCACCATAGGCTTCCAACATCATTTGGTGTGTCTCTGTAAAGATTTTCTTGAGTTTCACACAAAGTTTATGCAGTGGCATTGCCCCTCTAACTCTAGCACCTCAAAATTCATGAACCGTGCAGTGCAATGCAATGCAATGCAGCATTGAACAATAACTAACAGACATACAACAATGAAACTTTTGGAATTTACACATCAAACACAGGTGTGTGCAGAGATGCCAACTGCATTTCACTCCAATACACCATTGCTGCACAATTATCTACATTCTGGAATGTTTTGGACAGACATCGTATGAGGTGCAACACAGACTGGAGAGAGCACTCTCTCTAGGAAAGCTTGCAACATTATTCCAGGCAGAGATGTTCACTATCAGAATGGGTCTGGAAGATAATTTTCATAGATGTTACAAGCACAGTAGCACCTACATTCATTCACACAGCCAAGCAGCTCTGGAATCTCTACCGACCCCTGCAATGAGATCTAAGATCATTCCAAAATGTCATGAACCCAGACAAGGCTAGGGAAAAGTAACAGTGTAAATCTGCTGTGCGTCTGTGATCACTAAGGAACAAGGTGATGAACAAGCTAATAGGCTGGTCAGAGCAGGGATGATGACTCCATTTATTGGAGTGAAACCTAGCCTAACCATTACTAAGGCAATAGCAAATTCGAAACTAGTAACTGAATCAGAAGACAGCACACAGAACACTCAATTAAATCCAAAAACAGAAACATGGCAAGCTAATGATGCAGAAACAACATTTAAAGATAACTTCTGCAATTCAGGGCTTGAACAGGAAGCACATCAAACTCATGATAGGTCTAGTGACTGATTATGGAACTCCAAGAAACACCTGAACAGAACAGGAATAGAGAAACAAGTCACTAAATGCACACTATGTAGTATGTGGGATGAAACTGCACCATATTTGATCTTGCAATGTGAAGCACTTGAGGCCAAGAGACAGAAAATATTTGGGTCATTAATTCTGGAAGAATTTGTGACCAACAGAGACCTAGTTAAGGGACTCCTTGTACTCTTTAACAGAACTGGTTGGCTACACTAGAATGATAGGGATAGCTACTGCACAATAAAATTAATTCCATTGTGGGCCACAGGGGGCTAAGACCACTGTTGAATTGTGTTCCTAGTTAAATCACATCAATGAATCTTATGAAGACTGATTTTTCCATTGTTTTAAACAATGCTTCATATGTATAAATAACATCTTACATAGAAACACTGCATCACTTTCCAGTTCTCATAAATAATATTTGTAAAACAATAATTAATTTTGGAAGTCACTGCCAAGAAGCTGCATTTGAGCAGGACATAAAAATGATGAAATGCATAAGAATGTAAAATCTGAAAGACACTTCTTTGGCTGGTTCCACTTATACATTTAATCTACCCCATTACCACAGCAGACTTCATGTCAGTGCTTCAACAATGTAAGTTGCATTTCTCTTGTCAGTCAATATACTCTTTCATTGGCGTATTTTATTTTCACACCACCAGTTTCTTGAAAGTTATTTTAAACTTCTTCAATTTGTACTATCAGAATGTCTGCCCCCAGTTGCTGAGTGGTCAGCACGACAGAATGTCAATCCTAAGAGTCTGGGTTCAATTCCCGGCTGGGTTGGAGATTTTCTCCTGAGTTGGAGATTTTCTCTGCTCAGGGGCTGGGTGTTGTGTTGTCCTAACCATCATCATTTCATCCCCATCAATGTGCAAGTCGCCGAAGTGGCGTCAAATCGAAAGACTTGCACCCGGCGAATGGTCTACCCGAAGGGAGGCCCTAGTCACACGACATGACTATCAGGATACCTTTCAGCCTACAACTGTACCACTGCTTTATCTGTTCTGCAACATTCAACATAAACAAAAACCATGCCCACTTTTTGACCCTACATTGTACAAGTCTGAATAGCTTCACAAGTAAGTGAACAATAAACACAAAAAGCATATCTGAGTTAAATGTTTCCTTACATTTGGGACATTAAGAGACCTTTTCTTCTGACAGCAGCACAGTAGTTTGTGGTGCTTTTATCTTGTTATCATTTGATAAAGAACCACACATATAATGTCACTGAAGTTCTCTTTGAAGGCTCCCTCCTTCCTCCCTATCTCTCTCTCTCTCTCTCTCTCTCTCTCTCTCTCTCACACACACACACACACACACACACACACACACACACATTTCTCTCTCTGTCCAATGTCACACAATTGGGGGGAAAAAAAAGGTTGATGTTTTAATTCAACAGACATAAGTGTTAAAAATTATTTGCATATGTCCTAAAATTTGTAGCATTGTCTGTTATAACTTACCCAAACTATTCTCTGCTGTATTTACTCATTATGCGTTTGATCTGTCTTAGGTGCCTCATCCTGTGTTTGAGATACTACAAGATAATGGTCCAAACCCATGTTATCACCAAGACATATAGTGTGAAATCAATATTTCACATAACTGAAACACATTTGTTACTCTGTACAGCATCATTGACAACTAAAACACCAATCAAAAGTAACATGGCTGAACTAAATAAGAATGTTATAGTTCAGCAATTTACAAAACTCAATATTAAATAAAAAATGATACACAAAAAGTCGAAGAAAGCTCAGCCCACAGCGAATACTGTATTGAGCAGATATCTGAGAGATGTACTTCACACAAAATAAGACATCTGACACTCTGTAGACCTGAGCAGGAAATCTGTTAAACTTTAGTAAGCAATAAGATTTGGCAGCAACTCTAGGATGTGACTGTGTTCCGCGATTTCAGTGTGCACTTCATCTCAGATAGTTCAGATGACACAGCAGAGTTACTAATATTCAGCTTCAATTTGGTCCCAATGGTAACTTTCCAACATAAACTGAAGGTAATAGCACAACAGTAATCGAAAATTTATTTATATATCTGTCTTTGATGAAACAGATATGAGTCCAACAATAAATAGTTTACCAGACCATGATGGTCAAATGGCAGCAATAAAGCATCCCAATCAAATAGGATTAACTATGAAAGTAAAAGGAAAATACCATACATTTGTAAAGGCTGACTCAGTTATAGTTTTCAATGGAAATTTACAGGGTAAAAAATGAGAAGTTTACAAAGGATAAACAGTAGATGATAAATTCAATTATTTACCTAAAATACTCTTACAACATTGTAAGTCAAGTTTTCTTTTACAGTGGAACAGGGATATTTACAGTGGAAACAGGATGGCTAACATATATGATTGTGGGACTCTGTTTCTCATTGAACACATGCAGATACAGCTAGGGGAGTAGGGTACAATGGAATGGTAATTTATGGGTACACTTCAGGAAAGAACATCCAGATTTGAACACTTCCTGGAACATTAACAAGGCACAATCAGTTGCACAAACCTATAAAAATGTCTACGAACAGAGGAACCTCGCGCCAGCTGGTCTACCAATACATGCCACAAGTGCCCACCATCCGTTGGACAGATCAGATGACAGTTTCTTTAGAGAACATGAAAGGATATACTCTGTGGTACAGCAAATATAACATGAAAGAATTATCTGACTGTAATGGAAATCATTAGATGTAACTCAGATGTACAGACAAACAAGTGGTTATAGTTTCACAAAAAATTGGATGATATATTCAAGAGAAAAAACTTCACAAATTCAGGAGTCAGTAACAGGTTGGTCAACCTCTAGCCTTTATGCAAGCAGTTATTCAGCTTTACATTTATTGATATAATTATTGAATGTTCTCCTAAGGGATATTGTACCAAATTCTGTCATGTTGGATCATCAAAATCCCAAGACGTTGGTGAGTACTGTTCTTAATGCTCCAAATGTTCTCAGTCGGCGAGACATCAAGTGATCTTGCTGGCTAAGGTAGGGTTTGTAAAGCATAAAGACAAGAGGTAGAAACGTTTGCTGTGTGTGTGTGTTATATTGCTGAAATGTAACCCTAGGATGGCTTGTCATGAAGGGCAACAAAAAAAAGTGTAGAATATCATACATGTACTGCTCTGCTATAAGGGTGCCACAGATGAAAATCAAAGGGGTTCGGCTAACAAAAGAATACATTATTGACTGGCTCAATATCTTGTAGCGCTATGATAAGCAATTAAGTTCTGATAAATTAATAGCCGGAACACATGAAAAAAATTTAACCACTGCATTTGTTGTGAGGACATCTTGGTGTCTGTGCAGGAAGCATCAGGGGTTGGGAGCACTTCCTGTAGCATGATTTTTGGGTAAAACTAAGGTGCTGTGTCAATGAGATGCATGGCAGAGAAAACTTTTATCCAGTGATGCTTACAGTGATTTTTGCTGGGTGGTGCATCATCTGATATAATGCATGATCACCTGGTAGGGCATACAGGTGGCAGGCATAAACACATAGTAGTGCATCACCATAGGACCAAATTATCTTGCATTCAGAAGAGAGAAGTTTCTTTAAGTAGGACTAGTTTTAATCAAGACTTAAAAATACACTACAAGCAGTATTGCAAATTTCTCTGGTATCTTCAAAAAGTCAAAAACCAAGTACTACACAGGTAAAATTAAAAGTTCCAAGAAAAAGGAAAAACACTTCGGAGTATTATTAGGTGTTTTCAGATGATAGCGAATATGGGTGTATGCGATTTTGCTGGTAAAATGAATTATAGCGATGCAGTTAAAATGACAGTGTGTGTGAAGTTAAAAAGTGAAATTGCTAAATATAATGAACGAATTTCAAGTTTACAGTGGGTAATCAACAGCCTCAGAAGAGAAAACAACAGCCTGAAATGTGAAAATATGCAGCTGAAATTGAAGCAAAACATGGATGATCTACCAAAAAAGAGTGCCGACAATTTGGAAGAATGGAAGAAAGTATCCAACAAACGGAATGCATTAGGTGCGAAAATGCCACAAGGTTTGAGAATGTAAACAAATTTAATATACTATATTCTAGTAACAGTCTCCCAGTGAATGACTCAGAACTGAAGCTGAATTCGAATGTTAAAGTGATCTTGGATAACATTCCAAAAAATGTAAATTGTTGTAAAAAAGTAACGTTTGATTTGCCAAAGCCTGAACTACCAGCAGCAAGAAGTGAACTTTCTGGTGAGATTAAAACACAGTTTCAAAAGTGCTAACGTTTGTGGAATAGTGAAACCTGGTGCTTTTCAGGAAGTCATAGCAGGCTGTGATCCTGAAAGAGTAAAAAACAATTATGTGAGTATAATATGTGGTTCGAACAATGTAGCCTGCAATGAAGGTTTTGATGTTACATGATCACTCAAGGAGAAATTAACGGCTCTTCAGCATTCTAAGGTATTTGTTGTGAATATTCCAAGCATTAATCTCACAATCCTGTGTAAATAAAGCTGTTATTCAAACAAACTCTAAATTAGCGAAGACTTGCAAGCAATTTAGCAATACTTATGTTGTAGATATGAGTAATTTTTAAAGAGAGTTGTTCACCAGACACGGCATGCACCTTAACAGGTCAGGTAAACAAGCTTTAAGTACTCTTTTACATGCAGCAATCATTAAAGAAATTAACAAAATATCTCCCCACTTGGAACCTATTCCCCTTAAATGGCCCCAACAATCCCATCAGACTAATTTTCAAGTTCAGAATTTCAGCGAAGCAATTACCGTATTTACTCGAATCTAAGCCGCACTCCAATCTAAGCCGCACCCGAAAAATGAGACTCGAAAACAATGAAAAAAATTTTTCCCGAATCTAAGCCGCTCCTAAAATTTGAGACTCGAAATTCAAGGTGAGAGAAAAGTTTTAGACCGCCCCTCCAAATCGAAAAACAGTTGATCCATTGTAACGTGAAACACGATCGAGGTCGAATGGATGAAGATACAGCTACAGTCGTTGTTTCGAGTCGTAAGCTTAGCAGTTAAGACTTTACCAGGTAGCCATTGCTATGTGTCAGGCGCTCCGTCCGTATTTATACGGGTACCCTTCCTTTTTCGCGTGCTTCGTCTGGTTTGAATCGATTGCTTATTTTGCTTTGATCTGATAAGTGCCGTTCTCTTTGTTATAGGTGTTTATGTCACTCTAAGTTGAAAATGCATTATTGTACTGTGTCATCCATTGTTTGTTACATTCTGATAATGCGTGTTTACGACCTGTCGCCGCTTGCGGCAAGGGTTGCTCTTGTGCGCGCTACCGCGGCTTACAATTAAAAAAAAAAAAAAAGAAAAAAAAGAGAGGAATTGTCTCATAAGCGAAAAAATGGCGAGAGTCTGCTATTTGTTGTTACTTAAACTGCTGCTTTCTTTGATAATGATCAACAAGAACAAAATAATAGACTGCGTATGACAAAAGATGTTCTGAACGAGAGTTTAGCAAAAATTTTTCTCCGTTTAAAAATCTTTGCAGACGACTCTTTGGTACGTTACATTCTGCACACAAATTAGGGTCATCTTAGATGTAAAAATCTAATCAGTTGCCGTGCTTAGTTTCTGACTGTATCACTATTCAGCATAAGAATAATACGAATATAAACATGACATGATATGTATATTCTTCCGCGTTTGCTGTTCTAGTTTCGTAGTTTATTAGGCAGACAGGATTTAAATGAAATAGCAGCAAACACGAAAGACTACATGGCATAATGTTTACATTCTTCTACCTTTTAATTTATTTACTGATGCAGAGGTTTTGGCGCCAGTATTTATCTTTGTGCCTGCAAAGCATACCTGTGTAGCGCTACATATATTTGACGGCAGAAGTTAGTTGTGGCGACACCTACCAACATTTTTCAGAACTTCCGCTTACTTTGCACTCGATTCTAAGCCGCAGGCAGTTTTTTGGATTACAAAAACCGGAAAAAAGGTGCGGCTTAGATTCGAGTAAATATGGTAACAATGAGCCTATTGTTTCTAAGACTACAAGTACTTTTTTACGTGAAAGCAGGCTGTAAAGGTTCTGTGGATGAGTCATTGGATCTTCTACAGAAAGCTGTCAGTAGTAGATCCCCACAGGTAACCTTATCTCATTTTACAGTAAAAGAGGTTGAAAGAATTATTACCTCATCAAAAAATTAAAAATCTGTAGGTGTGGACAATATTTCCTGTAAAATATTGAAATGTTGCTATAAGTATACAAGCCCAGTCTTATGCAACACATTCAACGCTTCGCTGCAAGAAGGAATTGTCCCTGACAGGCTAAAACTAGCTGTAGTGATACCAACCTTTAAAAAAGGTGAGAAAGATAATGTTAAAAATTATCGCACAATCTCTCTTTTAACTATATTTTCAAAAATTCTTGGAAAACTGATGTGCAGATTGATTGTCAATCATCTCAGCTTCCACAATATCCTAAACAAAAGTAAATTTGGTTTTCGTGCACGTCTTAGTACAGAACAAGCAATATTCTCTTTCACCAATCAAGTTCTGGGAGCCATGAACAAAAAGATGTCTCCAGTAGTTATTTTTTGTGACCTCTCTAAAGCCTTTGATTGTGTAAACCATCTAATTCTTTTGAAAATAAGCATAATATTGTGGTTTGCGTGGTACCATTGGTTTGTGGCTCCAGTCATACCTAAAGGAACGAAAGCAGACTGTAAAGCTGAATGGCACATCCAGAGAACCTGCCTCATCTGAGTGGGGCACAGTAAATTGTGGTGTGCCACAAGGCTCTGTTTTGGGTCCACTGCTGTTTCTCATCTTCATTAATGATCTCCCACTTTCTTCTGATACAAAGAGTAAATTTACTCTTTTTGCAGATGACACTGCAATTCTAATTGATGATTTTACAGACAAAAATCTTGAACAAACTACAAACAAAGTTTTCAATGATAGAGTAAATTGGTTTTCTTCAAATGGTCTCTCATTCAATACAGATAAAACCCTTTATATGAGATTCCATACTCCATAAAGAAATCTGGAAGAAATTAACATTAAGTGTAGATATCAAGCAATACAAAAAGTTGAGGTTACAAAATTCCTGGGAGCTTATATAGACAGGAAATGTAATTTATTGACACACAGTGTTCATCTTTACAAAACACTTAGCTCAGCAATAGATGCACTATGGGTTATTGCTTCAGTGGCTGTCTTAGATACCATTAAGGCTTCTTACTTCGGCTATTTTCATTAATTAAGGTCATGTGCTATTATATTCTGGGGGAACCAATATCTCGCAAAAAAAAAAAAAAAAAAAAAAAAAAAAAAAATAAGAATTATAAGTGGTGTCCATCACAGACACACTCTTGTAGACGCTTGTTTCGAAAGATGCGGATCCATACCACCGCATCGCAGTATATCTTTTCTTTGTTGACCTTTGTCTGTAATAACCCTTCTATCTACAAAGATAACAGGCAATTTCATAACTATAACACAAGGACCAAAAACAGTCTGCCCATTGAACTAGAAAGTCTCACTATGGTTCAAAAAGGAGCTTACTACTCCAGTATTAAGCTGTTTAATGCTCTCCCACCACATATTAAATGCCTTAACAATAGATTGCCAGCATTCTATTCAATATCTCCTCATTATTTATGTGATCTACCCATCTAATCTTCAGCATTCTTCTGTAGCACCACATTTCGAAAGCTTCTATTTTCTTCTTGTCTAAACTATTTATCATCCATCTTTCACTTCCATGCATGGCTACACTCCGTACAAATACTTTCAGAAACGACTTCCTGACACTTAAATCTATTCTCGAATTTAACAATTTTGTCTTCTTCAGAAATGCTCCTCCAGGTCCTTTGCTGTCTCTGACAGAATTACAATGTAATCGGCGAACCTCAAAGTTTTTATTTCTTCTCCATGGATTTTAATTACTACTCCAAATTTTTCTTTTGTTTCCTTTACTGCTTGCTCAATATACAGATTAAATAACATTGAGGAGAGGCTGCAACCCTGTCTCATTCCCTTCTCAGCCACTGGTTCCCTTTCGTGCCCCTCGACTCTTATAACTGCCATCTGGTTTTTGTACAAATTGTAGATAGTCTTTCGCTCCCTGTATTTTACCCCTGCCACCTTCAGAGTTTGAAAGAGAGTATTCCAGCCAACATTGTCAAAAGCATTCTCTAAGTCTACAAATGCTAGAACTGTAGGTTTGCCTTTCCTTAATCTATTTTCTAAGATAAGTCGTAGGGTCAGTATTGCTTCATGTGTTCCAACATTTCTACGGAATCCAAACTGATCTTCCCTGAGGTCGGCTTCTACCAGTTTCTCCATTCCTCTGTAAATAATTCGTGTTAGCATTTTGCAGCAGTGGCTTATTAAACTGATTGGTAATTTTCACATCTGTCAACACCTGCTTTCTGTGGAATTGGAATTATTATATTTTTCTTGAAGTCTGAGGGTATTTCGCCTGTTTCATACATCTTTCTCACCAGATGGTAGAGTTTTGTCAGGACTGGCTCTCCCAAGGCCGTCAGTAGTTCTGATGGAATGTTGTCTACTCCCAGGGCCTTGTTTCAACTCAGGTCTTTCAGTGCTCTGTCAAACTCTTCATGCAGTATAGTATCTCCTGTTTCATCTTCATCTAAATCCTCTTCCATTTCCATATTATTGTTCTCAAGTACATTGCCCTTGTATAGACCCTCTATATACTCCTTCCACCTTTCTGCTTTCCCTCCTTTGCTTAGAACTGGGCTTCCATCTGAGCTCTTGATATTCATACAAGTGGTTCTCTTTTCTCCAAAGGTCTCTTGAATTTTCCTGTAGGGAGTATCTATCTTACCCCTAGTGAGATAAGCCTCTACATCCTCACATTTGTCCTCTAGCCATCCCTGCTTAGCCATTTTGCACTTCCTGTCAATCTCATTTTTGAGACGTTTGTATTCCTTTTTGCCTGCTTCATTTACTGCATTTTTATATTTTCTCCTTTCATCAATTAAATTCAATATTTCTTCTGTTACCCAAGGATTTCTACTAGCCCTCATCTTTTTACCTACTTCATCCCTCAAAGCTACCCATTCTTCTTCTACTGTATTTCTTTCCCCCATTCCTGTTAATTGTTCCCTTATGCTCTCCCTGAAACTCTCTACAACCTCTGGTTTAGTCAGTTTATCCAGGTCCCATCTCATCAAATTCCCGCCTTCTTGCAGTTTCTTCAGTTTTAACCTACAGTTCATAACCAATAGATTGTGGTCAGAGTCCACATCTGCCCCTGGAAAATTCTTATAGTTTAAAACCTGGTTCCTGATTCTCTGTCTTACCATTATATAGTTATAATAGATATGTTGTTGAAAATACATATAAAAAATGGTCCATCAAAAAGAGATGCAATGAATTTTCTTAGACCAGCAACACATACTCCATCTCCAGACATCTGTTTTGACAACCCATCAGTTAGAGAGACCGGAAAAATATTGGATCATTAGAAAGCAGTAAATCTTCTAGCTATAATTGTACCTCAGCCAAAGTATTAAAATCTTGTGCTGATCTTGTAGTACCATCCTTGAGTTACAGTTGTAGCCAGCCAATGAGTTGGGGTGTATCTCCTGAAAGACTGGAGTATAAAGCATTAATTTCAATATACTACACTGATTATATGAAATTGACAACTATTTATAGATCACTCTTCCTTTTTTGGATGTTCTCAATATTATTTGATAAAGCAGCTTACATCATCCCGTGTGGGGTTGCTAGCCCCCATCGGGCGCCTCCCCGGGTGGCGGATTGGGGAATGCTCTCCAGATATGGGGGGTACCGGGGAAATAAAATACCCGGGGTGGACCAAAACTAGCACGGGTAGGGAAGACTCGTTAAGCCATGGTGAAGGCAAATCCCTAGGGGTAGAGTACCCCAAAATCAAGACTACTGGTCCTCCAGGTTGGGGGTTGTGCAGAGGGCTACCAACCCACTCATGTAAAACAATGGCTGGTCAGGACACTCGAGGTATGCCTCGGAAACAGGACAGAATTTACTGGAACAGAAATTGGCAAAGTTACAAGGATTTCTCTTTTGGTTCGTGGAATGTCAGAAGTCTATACCGCCCAGGAAGCGCACAAATACTAATAAACGAACTAGGAAAATACAAGGTACAACTGGTAGCGCTCCAAGAAATAAGATGGCAGGGAACGGGATCAATGAAAATAGGAGACGGGACAATAATATATGGAGACTGCGGTCAGCGCCATGAATTTGGAACGGGCTTTTACATTCATAAAACAGCAATTGACACAATAAAGGAATTCAAATCAATTAATAACCGAATATCACACATTACAGTTCAGGCTCAGTGGTTTGATATTACATTTATAAATGTTCATGCACCCACAGAAGATAAGGAAGATGACGTGAAAGAAGAATTTTATAGTCAACTGGAACAGACATATAATTCAATAAGTAGACATAATGTAACAATAGTGTTAGGAGACTTTAATGCCAAAGTAGGAAAAGAAGAAATCTACAAACCAACCATTGGGAATTACAGCTTACATGATGAAAGTTCAGAGAATGGTGTGCGACTCATAAACTTTGCAATGGCAAATGGTCTCACATTAAGCAGCACAAAATTCCAACACAAACGCATTCATTTAGGGACATGGATATCACCAGATGGAAAAGTAGTGAACCAGATTGACCATGTCGCCATCCAAAGACGATTTCAAAACAGTATTAAAGACGTTAGAACTTTTAGGGGAGCAGATTGTGAGACAGACCATATGTTAATCATAGCTCAAACGAAAATAAAGCTAAAAAAGAAACAAAGTACAAATAGGGTTGAAATTAAAAGGTACGATGTAGAAAATCTGGCAGAAGAAAAAATAAAAGAAAACTTTAGGAAAGAAATAGAAATTAACCTATCGGAATCTAGACTGACACATAGTGACCAGCAAGACGTGGAAAGTAGTTGGAGACACCTCAGAAACAGTATTCAAGATGTAGCTTCCAAAACTATAGGTAAAAGAAAACGAACTAACAAAATCTGGTTTAATATAAAGTGCCAAGAAAGAGTACTGGAGAGGCAAAATGCGAGGAAGGCATGGTTACAAGACATGGACAATATTACACTAAAGGAGAGATACTATAAAATCCGCAAGGAAACACAACGAACTCTAAGACAAGAGAAGAGAAAACACTACAACAACATGGTAAGAGAAGCGGAGGATGATTTCAAGCACCACAGAGCAAGGCAGATGTACCAGAATATAAAAAAGTCCTTGGGAAAATTCACTAAAAGGGAACAGTCTATAAAGGACCATAATGGGAAAATACTTACAAACAAGAATGACATACAAGAAACATGGAAGACATACTTTACACAGCTGCTCAACTGCAATGATCCACAATATTACTTCACATTTGAAGTACCAGATACAGTTGATATACAAGTCAACACACCATCAGTAAATGAAATAAGACAAACAATAAAGAAATTAAAGAACAACAAGGCCTGTGGGGAAGACCAGGTATATGCTGAGCTTTTAAAAAATGGAGGACCACAATTGGAAATAGAACTACATTCCTTAATTGAAACAATTTGGGAGACAGAAAACATACCGGCCGATTGGAAAACTGCAATTATATGCCCCATCTTTAAGAAGAATGATCCCCTTGTCTGTGATAACTACAGAGGAATTGCCCTACTCGATGTCACGTATAAAATTTTGTCGATGTGTATACTACACAGACTGATTCCCATAACCGAAGAACTGATTGGGGACTACCAATGTGGTTTCCGCACTAACAGATCCACTTTGGATCACTTATTCACATTGAGACAAATAAATGAGAAGGCATGGGAATTTAATGTAGATATCCATATTCTATTTATAGACTTCAAGAAGGCCTATGATAGCATACACCGACAGACACTCTTAAACACCATGAAAGAATTTGAAATACCATTAAAATTAATCAAATTAGTTAAAATGTGTTTGGAAGAAACCATATGCAAAGTTAAGACACCTGCAGGAGAGACTGAAAATTTTAAGGTGTACACTGGACTGAGACAAGGGGATGTCATCTCACCTATTCTATTTAATATTATCTTAGAGAAGATTGATAGAGAATTCACCAAAACTAATCCACAAGGGATCCAACTGCAGGGACAGAACATTACTAGACTTGCTTATGCAGATGATGTAGCCTTAATAAGCACTTCAAAAGCTGAATTAATCAGGATGATGCAAAATTATTACAAAATAGCTGAGAAAGCTGGACTTCATGTGAATGAAGAAAAGACAGAATATCTAGTCATAAGTAAAAATCTCCAAAAGAATACACCACTGACCGTAAATGGTCTCACTTTCAAGGCAGTTGACCACTTCAAGTACTTAGGGAGTCTTTTTAGCAGAGACAATAGAGCAGAAATAGAAATAGACGCCCGTCTAGCAGCAGCTAATAGAACTTTTTACAGCTGTGTCAAAATTTTAAGGATGAGATCACTTAGTACTGAATTCAAAATCCGTTTTTATCAGTCAACTATTGTACCAGTAGCATTATATGGATGTGAAGCTATTACATTCAGGAAAAAAGATGAAGAAAAACTGTTGATATTTGAAAGAAAAATACTAAGAAAAATATTTGGACCAATCTTCGATGAAAATATCATGGAGTGGAGGATAAGGAAAAATGAAGAACTACGGGAGCTGTACAAACATAGTACCATTGTGGAAATGTTAAAGAAGAGAAGACTGAACTGGGCTGGTCATGTAGCAAGGATGCCGGAGAACAGACTACCCAAAATAGCATCCACTAAGAAATTAGAAGGAAAGAGAAGAAGAGGAAGACCTCGAATTAGGTGGATGGAGAATATCCGGGAAGATGCAGCTAGGATGGGCATCAACTCTGATTGGACAACAATTTCCCTGGATAGAAATAATTGGAAGAGGCTCGTAGAGCAGGTGTATGGTCGATAAGGCCTTAGCCACGTGTAAAGTAAAGTAAAGTAAAAGCTTACATCATAATAATAAACCATTTTTCTGATAATAATCTCTTAATAATAACTGAGATTGACTTGTATCATAATTTCTCTAATGAGAAGGCAATATATATAATTTGAAACTCAATTGTAGTAGAATTAAAGAATCAAAATCATCCTGTTGCTATTTTCTGTGTACTTGACTTTGATTGTGTAGATACTAAAATTCTGCTGGGAAAAGTTAAATGATGTGGCATTAAAAGTATTTCCCTTGCATGGATGGAGTTACATTTTAATAGTAGAAAACAGAGGGTCACATTAGCAAATGATACAACTGGAAAAAGACTAAATTCATGGTGGGAAACATTAAATATGGTGTGCTGTAAGGTTTGTTGCTTAGTCCACTCTACATCTGCATCTACATGTACATATGAATGCCGCAACCCACCATACAGTGCAGGGCAGAAAGTATGACACACTATTACTAATAATTTCCTTTTCGTCTCCATTCACTAATAGAATGAGGGAAATGTGGCTGTCTAAAGGCCTTCATAGGAGCCCTAACTCCTCAGGTCTTATCTTCATAGTTTTAAGCTAAATTTACATTGGAAACAGTAGAACTGAGCTGCAGCTGGCCTCAAATACTGGATCTCTTAATTTTTGCTATAGTGCCACATGAAATGGACTTCGTCATCGCTCCAAGGATTCCCATTTGAGTTCAAGAAGCAAACACTTACATGCTTGTTGAACCTACCAGTAACAAATCTAGCAGCACACCTATGAATTTCTTCAGTTTCTTCCTTTAACCTGATCTGGTGGGGATCCAAAAGACTTGAACATTGCTCCAGAATAGGTTGCACTAGCTTTCTATAAGCATATCCTTTATGGATGAACTACATTCTCAACATTCCCTCAATAAAACCAAGTTGATCATTTGACTTCCCTACCACCAACCTCTTCCCCCCATGAACCATGGACCTTGCCATTGGTGGGGAGGCTTGCGTGCCTCAACGATACAGATAGCTGTACCGTAGGTGCAACCACAACAGAGGGGTATCTGTAGAGAGGCCAGACAAATGTGTGGTTCCTGAAGAGGGGCAGCAGCCTTTTCAGTAGTTGCAGGGGCAACAGTCTGGACGATTGACTGATCTGGCCTTGTAACACTAACCAAAATGGCCTTGTTGTTCTGGTACTGCGAATGGTTGAAAGCAAGGGGAAACTACAGCCGTAATTTTTCCCGAGGGCTTGCAGCTTTACTGTATGATTAAATGATGATGGCGTCCTCTTGGGTAAAATATTCCGGAGGTAAAATAGTCCCCCATTCAGATCTCCGGGCAGGGACTACTCAAGAGGATGTCGTTATCAGGAGAAAGAAAACTGGCGTACTATGGATTGGAGCGTGGAATGTCAGATCCCTTAATCGGGCAGGTAGGTTAGAAAATTTAAAAAGGGAAATGGATAGGTTAAAGTTAGATATAGTGGGAATTAGTGAAGTTCGGTGGCAGGAGGAACAAGACTTTTGGTCAGGTGAATACAGGGTTATAAATACAAATTCAAATAGGGGTAATGCAGGAGTAGGTTTAATAATGAATAAAAAAATAGGACTACGGGTAAGCTACTACAAACAGCATAGTGAACGCATTATTGTGGTCAAGATAGACACAAAACCCACGCATACTACAGTAGTACAAGTTTATATGCCAACTAGCTCTGCAGATGATGAAGAAATTGATGAAATGTACGATGAGATAGAAGAAATTATTCAGGTAGTGAAGGGAAATGAAAATTTAATAGTCATGAGTGACTGGAATTCGAGAGTAGGAAAAGGGAGAGAAGGAAACATAGTAGGTGAATATGGAATGGGGCTAAGAAATGAAAGAGGAAGCTGCCTGGTAGAATTTTGTGCAGAGCGTAACTTAATCATAGCTAACACTTGGTTCAAGAATCATGAAAGAAGGTTGTATACATGGAAGAACCCTGGAGACACTAAAAGGTATCAGATAGATTATATAATGGTAATACAGAGATTTAGGAACCAGGTTTTAAATTGTAAGACATTTCCAGGTGCAGATGTGGACTCTGACCACAATCTATTGGTTATGAACTGTAGATTAAAACTGAAGAAACTGCAAAAAGGTGGGAATTTAAGGAGATGGGACCTGGATAAACTGAAAGAACCAGAGGTTGTGCAGGGTTTCAGGGAGACCATAAGGGAACAATTCACAGGAATGGGGGAAAGAAATACAGTAGAAGAAGAATGGGTAGCTTTGAGGGATGAAATAGTGAAGGCAGCAGAGGATCAAATAGGTAAAAAGATGAGGGCTAGTAGAAACCCTGGAGTAACAGAAGAAATATTGAATTTAATTGATGAAAGGAGAAAATATAAAAATGCAGTAAATGAAGCAGGCAAAAAGGAATACAAACGTCTCAAAAATGATATCAACAGGAAGTGCAAAATGGCTAAGCAGGGATGGCTAGAGGACAAATGTAAGGATGTAGAGGCTTATCTCACTAGGAGTAAGATAGATACTGCCTACAGGAAAATTCAAGAGACCTTTGGAGAAAAGAGAACCACTTGTATGAATATCAAGAGCTCAGATGGAAACCCAGATCTAAGCAAAGAAGGGAAAGCAGAAATGTGGAAGGAGTATATAGAGGGTCTATACAAGGCCGATGTACTTGAGGACAATATTATGGAAATAGAAGAGGATGTAGATGAAGATGAAATGGGAGATGTGATACTGCGTGAAGAGTTTGACAGGGCACTGAAAGACCTAAGCCGAAACAAGGCCCCCAGAGTAGACAACATTCCATTAGAACTACTGACAGCCTTGGGAGAGCCAGTCCTGACAAAACTCTACTGTCTGGTGAGCAAGATGTATGAGACAGGCAAAATACCCTCAGACTTCAAGAAGAATATAATAATTCCAATCCCAAAGAAAGCAGGTGTTGACAGATGTGAAAATTACCAAACTATCAGTTTAATAAGTCACAGCTGCAAAATACTAACGTGAATTCTTTACAGACGAATGGAAAAATTGGTAGAAGCAGACCTCGGGGAAGATCAGTTTGGATTCCGTAGAAATGTTGGAACACATGAGGCAATACTGACCCTACAACTTATCTTAGAAGAAAGATTAAGAAAAGCCAAACCTACGTTTCTAGCATTTGTAGACTTGGAGAAGGCTTTTGACAATGTTGACTAGAATACTCACTTTCCAATTCTGAAGGTGGCAGGGGTAAAATACAGGGAGCAAAAGGCTATTTACAATTTGTACAGAAACCAGATGGCAGTTATAAGAGTCGAGGGGTATGAAAGGGATGCAGTGGTTGGGAAGGGAGTGAGACGGGGTTGTAGCCTCTCCCCGATGTTATTCAATCTGTATATTGAGCAAGCAATAGAGGAAACAAAAGAAAAGTTCAGAGTAGGTATTAAAATCCATGGAGAAGAAATAAAAACTTTGAGGTTCGCCGATGACATTGTAGTTCTGTCAGAGACAGCAAAGGACTTGGAAGCGCAGCTGAATGGAATGGACAGTGTCTTGAAAGGAGGGTATAATATGAACATCAACAAAAGCAAAACGAGGACAGTGGAATGTAGTCGAATTAAGTCGGTTGATGCTGAGGGAATTAGATTACGAAATGAGACACTTAAAGTAGTAAAGGTGTTTTGCTATTTGGGGAGCAAAATAACTGATGATGGTCAAAGTAGAGAGGATATAAAATGTAGACTGGCAATGGCAAGGAAAGCGTTTCTGAAGAAGAGAAATTTGTTAACATCGAGTATAGATTTAAGTGTCAGGAAGTCATTTCTGAAAGTATTTGTATGGTGTGTAGCCATGTATGGAAGTGAAACGTGGACGATAAATAGTTTGGACAAGAAGAGAAAGAAGCTTTCGAAATGTGGTGCTACAGAAGAATGCTGAAGATTAGATGGGTAGATCACATAACTAATGAGGAAGTATTGAATAGGATTGGGGAGAAGAGAAGTTTGTGGCACAACTTGACCAGAAGAAGGGATCGGTTGGTAGGACATGTTCTAAGGCATCAAGGGATCACCAATTTAGTATTGGAGTGCAGCGTGGAGGGTAAAAATCGTAGAGGGAAACCAAGAGATGAATACACTAAGCAGATTCAGAAGGATGTAGGGTGCAGTAGGTACTGGGAGATGGAGAAGCTTGCACAGGATAGAGTGGCATGGAGAGCTGCATCAAACCAGTCTCAGGACTGAAGACCACAACAACAACAACAACCACCAACCTGATATGCTCATTCCATTCAAATCCCTTTGAAATATTATGCCTGGATATTGATGTGACTGTGAAATAGCATCCTACTCATGCTTTATTCAAACATTATAGGATTACCCTACTAATCTGCATTACCTGACATTTTTCTACATTTACAGCAAGCTGCCATTCACAAAAGCAGCTAGAAATTCTGTCTAAGTAGTTTTGTATACTACTACAGTCACTCAATGATGACATGATCTTTGTCCATACAAATGACTAATGGGGTATTGGAAGAGTCTGCAGAAACTGTTATGGTTATGATTACACAAGTCTATTGGTAATGAGCCCAAGCACCTCCAAATCATACCCAGTCATGGGAATAGTGGAACATGTTTACTACTGGTACACAGGTAGCAATTTAACCCTTAATCTTAAAAACATCATATTATACAATTAAAAATAATTACAAGTAATATATGTTACATGATGTCTTTTGTGACTGTAACAAAAGTCTTATTTAGACATTGTGTTTACTTTATTTCACAGAATCTTCAATGGAAATGAGGCATAAGAACAGCAAATGTCAACATGTAAATAAAAATAACCTACAGATACCAGAAGTAGATATTAATAGACATACACTGGCACCATCTGTGAAGGCTCTGGGCATCCACAGACATAATAGAGGTGGCCCCAGCATGTGTACAAGATAATAAAAAAGCTCAGTTCTTCATAAACCTCTCTTACTTGGTTGACCTGCAGACAGGAGTACTATTATACTTTGTATACTGTCACTTAGTTCTACCCTTGACATTTTTTCCTGGGGCACTGCAACCTAAGTTGAAAAATGCACCTATCCTGCAGAAACAGACAATAACAATATTGTGTAAAGTTGATATCTGATGATCTTGCAGAAGCCTCTTCAAGGATTCAGCAATTCTTACACTTACATGTCAGTACACATATTACCTAAGGGTATTTGTGGTTATTAACAAGAATCAGCTTATGATGAATTCAAATATTCACACCCACAACACTAGAAGCAGAATAATTTCCATATAGGCTATGTATCCCTACCTAGAGTTCAGAATGCAGTTTTATATTCTTTTGAAAGAGTCTAAGGCAGGCTACCAGTGGACATCAGGCCAGAAATAGAAAATCCCCAAACATACACATCCAAAGTAAAAGAATATCTCATTAGCTACTGCTTTATATTCAAGAATATAAATTCCATTTGACTCCAATATTCGTATTAGATAAAGTCCACTCTCTATCAGTTTAAAGAAATCTGACAGTCGACTTTGCAAAGTTAAACATAAGTATTTTGTTTCAGGTATTAGACATAAACAGCAGTTGTGCAGTATGAATTGGATAAGGAGAGGGCAGTGGCTTTGCTGAAAGTAGCTTTTATACCTAAACAGACCCAAAGCTACCTTAAAGCAATCACCTTAATTACTGTTTGAATTGTTAGTGCAATCATAATTTGTTGTTACTTTATGGAAGTATCAGGCAGTGATAGCTTTTGGCTGTTAATGAACAATTTGCCACTTTTTACAATCCTGAAGGCTCCCTTTCCTGATGGGATTTACAGAACACAATGTGAATGATGAATATACCATTACCAGATATCTGACTACAGCCAGAAAATCATCATTTGTAATACAGTGCTAGTGGGAGAATTACTGTTCTGCAAGTGTAATTTGAAATAAACATTTCTGCTGTGTTTTTGTTTCTTTGAGGGACAAACTGTGTGTGTAAAAAAAGAGAAGCACAAATTTGACATGAGTTTCACTGACAAATTAAAAACAAACCTCTATGATTAAAATTTAAACAGAAGATAATGTGCTTTCAATATCATTAAAGGGAAGCTCATAAAAATAATGATAGTTCTACTGTACTGAAAGCAAAAATATTGCTAACAAATTTAATCTTCCTTGACAAACAGTTGGGTTGAACAGAATAAAATTCTATAAATAGCCTGATAATAATGGTAGTAAGCAAGGAATACACAAAACCAATCCAAGCCACACAAAGATGACTTTATTCATAACCTCTGTACAATAACAGAAATAAGCCTCCCAGGACTGCATGAGACACAGAACAACTGATGTGCACAATACAAATTAGAATAACATAGAGAGGATCAGTTGGTGCTGCTCCGTGCAAATATATGCATGAGTAACTGGCAATCAGTTCAGTGGAGACCTCACCATGCGCATTCAGCCCACACGTGACCTCCAGTGACCAGCACACACTGATATAGATTGAAGCATATTTAAGTGCAAATGCGGAGTGACACCAGACACAGTGCACTCAAACCCAAAAGCTCTAGTAGCAGGATGCAGCAGACCACACCCTCTTTCAAAGTGGGTGCCCTGGCAGAGGAGGAGATGCTGGTGGTCCAACGAGAGACACATACATCAGCTCTGGTGGTGACAGAGGGGTGGGATGATGTGCTAACCGGGCACCAGGGCATAGGGCTGGAATTTGTGGGGATGCATGCATACACAAGGAAGTGGGTCCATGTCGCATCCAACGGCAGCATCGGAGAGGAGGGTACCATTGCTGCAGCATCTCCTTTTCTTTTCCCCCAGTAACTCACCAAAAAATCTTAACACAAGCTTTAAATAAAAATTTAATTCTAGCATTACTGAAGATGAGGAACCGGGGAATATGAATCACCCACAAGCTTCACTTTAAGTGTGCATTTATTGCAACACAACCAGTTAAACACCAACAATTACATGTTGTACATTAGGTAGGTCACAGCTAAACTGGCAACAATTTACAGAAAACAGATTAAGGCTTTCAAATTTAGAAAATTTAAATTCCACAAAAATTAGGGAATAAACAGTTAAACTGGAGAACAACTTGGTTCAGATTTTACTGGTATACTTTATAACACTGAAACACTTTTTGATGAGATAAATCGTAGAACATGGAGAACTAAGCAAATTCCCATGTTACAGGAAGCTGGATCAGTTAGTTTAATTTGAGAATGATATTTCAGTGGGCTCACTTAAACACTACATGAGACAGGATGAATCTAGCACCCATTAAAAGGGGCATATACATTAAATCATGGAAATAGCACAATGAGTTTAAAGATATCATATATACATATGCAACTCTGTTTCTCCCTGAACAATTCAGCATATATTATAGGATCACATTGGCCGTGTAAAACCCACTTAATAAACTCGACTACAATAAGTTACTCCCTAAGCTATATAAAACTATATATATGATCAAAGGGATCCTAATGGACCAGCGCTCGCCTAAAGCTAGCTTGAGGAATTAAACCCCTCCCTAAAGCTAAGTCAGGTAAAGAATGGGTAAGATTGACCTCCACAAAGTACTAAACTCATTAATTGACCAGAACCCAAAAAAAAAAAAAAAAAAAAAAAAAAAAAAAAAAAAAAAAAAAAAAAAAAAACATCGCATGTCAAAACCACACTTCACGAGTGGGACAAGTTTTACATAATTTAAAGTATTAAATAATTATTTAACTAATTAACTAAAATCTCATAGAAAACAGGATAAACAAATTACACAAATGCAAATTGAAGTCACACTTATCTTGGTTGCTTGACGTGCATCGTGAGTGGTGTGGGACATGCCGGTTATCGATTCAAACAAACCCAGGACTCAACCACAAAACAAGAAGAATTTATTTATAATACATTGGGCTGAATATTAATACTGAAATGAACCCAGCAGCACACAGTGGAAGAAACAGAAGAGTATACTGAAACGTCTGATAGGGACAGTCAACAGTAGTGATGACGAATAACTTTGGCAATATGGCCAGGTTACTGAATCACCTTTTTAGCAGAATGTGAATGTCAACCGCTGCTGAACAAAGGTGTATGATAGGTCTTACTTTGATTGATGCACACTCCAACCAATAGCTACCGGGACCGGGACACAGTCTTGCTTGATAGGTATTACTTTGATTGACGCACACTCCGACGCATAGCTACCAGTACTGAGAGACAGTCTTGATTCCACAATGGCAAAATGGAGGAAACAGAACTAATAGAATGCCCATAAGGTCTTGAATCAGACACCTCTATTCAGACCCAAAGCCAGTAACCTTCTTGAGGCTACGTACACACTAGACGTAGCACCAACAACTGTCGCACTACTTGCGACCACTTGCCACTGCCGACCTTCCTGTTCACCCCCAACTGTGCGTGCAATGAGGAACCACTTCACGCAGAGCACACAGCACCCCCTTGGGGTCGCTAGTCAATGAAAGATGGTGCATGGTGGGAACTGAAATTAACACAGCAAGTGACATTAAGAGGCAGAGGAATCGAACTGTGAAGAACACACAGTTCAATTGCCGTCACTGTGTCATCATCAGCAGGCTGGTCCCAGTGCAGAAGAGACAAGGCTGGGCCCACAGGCAATGATGGCTGAGGCAACAATGGTGAGGGGGCCAGTGGAGGGGTCTCGACCAGAACAGCAGGCTGAGGCAACAGACGTGAGATAAGACCACTTGGTACTAGGAAGCTAGAGCCCTAGGGTGCCAGATGTGGAGGAGGCACCCAATGGGACAGAGGGAATCTCCACAACAGGCAAAGACAGGCTTGAGGCTGCGAGCAGGAGGGCGGGCTGCAGTGAAAGGGGGGCACACCTGCGAAATGGTATCTGCCGATGGTGAACAGGGCACCAGTAGATCAAAGTGGCATGCCCCCAGCCCATTGGCCATACAGATGTAACAGGGGGATAGTGTCCCTGGTGGTGGACAACACTGGAAGGTATCCGTTTGGGCAAATGACCAAATCCTTGCGCCCACACCAGCAATCTCAAGTGTGAGGCAGCCACACAAACATGACTACAGCAGGTGCTGTGCAGGCTGCAGGAGGTGGAGGAGTGTGCTTGGCTGCTGACCACGAAGCAACTCAGCTGCGCTTTGCTCCTGCGTGAAGTGATAATTGCTCAGAAAATGGAGGAGGGCATTGACCAGCACAGAATCCCCAAAGAACTTATTCATTTGGGCCCTGAACATATGCCATTCTGTCTCACCATTTGATTGAGGGTTGACTGGTGGAGCTGTAACATGATAAATGCTGTAATGGGAACAAAATATTTGAAAGAAGTGAGAAAAGAGCTGGGGCAAGTTATTGGAAACTAAGATACAGGGAAATCCCTCAATAGAAAAACCCTAAAATCATATAAACTGTGACCTCAGCCAACATCAGCGCACACCTGTGAAAAGATGTAAACCACGAAAATGCATCCACAATCAAGAGTCTATAGGAATTCAAGGATAGATCCATAAAGTCTACATGAATGCATTCCCATGGCTGGCATGGAGAAGGCCAGGGGGACAAAGACATCCTGGGAGCTGGCTGTTGTGCACACTACTCACAAGCCACAACAAAATGGACGATTTTGCCATCAATCCCTGGCCAGAAAACATGTCTCCTAGCTAACAGTTTAGTGCATGAAACTCCCCAATGACTCTAGTGGAGAAGATGTAGAACCTCACCCGTAACACAGTGGGTATGACTACCGTATTTACTCGAATCTAAGCCGCACTTTTTTTCCTGTTTTGTAATCCAAAAAACCACCTGCGGCTTAGAATCGAGTGTAAAGTAAGCGGAAGTTCTGAAAAATGTTGGTAGGTGTCGCCACAACTAACTTCTGCCGTCGACTATATGTAGCGCTACACAGTACACAGGCATGCTTTGCAAGTTTGCAGGCACAAAGATAAATACTGGCGCCAAAACCTCTGCGCCAGTAAAAAAAAAAAAAAAAAAAAAAAAAAAAAAAAAAAAAAAAAAAAAAAAAAGAGAGAGAGAGAGAGAGAGAGAGAGAGAGAGAGAAGGGGTTGAAGACGACCTTTTTTTCTCCGCCTCGAGTTTCAACCACTGCATTTCCATACATTATCCAACGAAGTAAATACAAATACCGTATTGTTCATCTTCGAATGTCGCAGCATTTCAATGTACTATGAAAATCCGACTAGCAAGACTGTTTGGGATGTTTATCAATATGGCCAACTTGACATTCTGAATTTTTTCCTACCTGTGAGAAGAGATGGTTGCTAATACGAACTTTTATGAATTGTGAATCACATGCAGTATTCTCTTCACCATAAGTATAATACGAATATAAACATTTTGCCCTGTATTCTTTCATGTTTGCTGCTATCTCATTTAAATCCTGTCCGCCTAATAAACTACGAAACTAGAGTGAGACAACAGCAAACGCGGAAGAATATACATATCATGTCATGTTTATGTTCGTATTATTCTTATGCCTAATAGTGATACAGTCAGAAACGATGCACGGCAATTGACTAGGTTTTTAAATCTAAGATGACTCTAATTTCTGTGCAGAATGTAATGTATTAAAGAGGCGTCTGCAAAGATTTTCAAACGGAGAAAAATTTTCGCTAAATTCTCGTTCAGAACATCTTCTAACATACGCAGTCTATTATTTGGTTCTTGTTGATCATTATCAAAGAAAGCAGCAGTGTAACAACAAATAGCAGTCTCTTGCAATTGTTTCGCTTATGAGACAATCCTCTCTTTTTTTTTTTAATTGTAAGCGGCGGTAGCGTGCAGAAAAGCAAGCCATGCGGCGAGCGGCGGCAGGCCGTAAACACTCATTATCAGAATGAGACAAACAATGCATGACACAGTACAGTAATGCATTTTCAGCATAGAGTGACGTGAACATGGCACTTATCGGATCAAAGAAAAATAATCAATCAATTCAAACTAGACGAAGTACGTGAAAAAGGAAGGGTACCCGAATAAATACGGACGGAGTGCTTGACGCATAGCAATGGCTACCTGGAAAGCTTAACTGCTAAGCTTACGACTCTAACCAAACTACTGTAGCTGTATCGTCATTCATTCGACCTAAATTGTGTCTCATATTACAACGGACCAACTTTGTTTCGATTTGGAGGTGCGGCCCAAAACTTTTCTCTCCCCTTGAATTTCGAGTCTCAAATTTCAGGTGCGGCTTAGATTAGGGAAATTTTCTTTTTCCTTGATTTCGAGTCTCATTTTTCAGGTGCGGCTTAGATTCGAGTGCAGCGTAGATTCGAGTTAATACGGTACTCCGGGAGAGAGGTCTTTCATGGACAACAGCAAAATACCACCAAAAACAGAGAGGTGATACTGTGAAGAAAAATAGTTGCACTGGGGGTCTGAAGCCTGATCTGGTGATTTACCTGGACAGCCTTGTTGAACAAACTAAACCACTTGCGCAGAACTGAGTTGGCAGCAATGGCAACTGCCAAGCAGGAGTTCATAATTGGAAAACCCTCGATTGCAGCCTGTGTTTCAGTATCAGAATGGAAGCAAAGCAAATCTTCAGTATCAATGTTGGGATCAGGACCCAAAGGAAGCCAGGACAAGGCACGTTTAAACAAAGGCTGAAAATGGATTTCATAATTGTAATGAGACAAGAACAGCACCCAATGTTATAGGTGGTCTGGTGTCTTGTCAGGAACAGAATGGGGGACTGATGATCTTCGCTGTTTAGTCCCCCTTAAACATCCCAACAACCACCACCAGGAACAGAAGTGTGAGGATCAAAAAAGGAAACCAAGGGTTTATGTTCAGTAATAAGAGAAAACTTGGAGCCATACAAAAAAAGATGAAATTTCCAGATAGCATAGATGATGGTAAGAGCCTCTTTTTCCACCTCAGAGTAATGATGCTGGGCCAGAGCGAAAGATTTAGAGGCAAAACCAATTAGTCATTCAGAGACATCAGCATACTGGTGTTCTAGGACTGTGTGCAGCCATACTGTGAGACATCAGTCATCAGAACTATGTGCTGGTTTGCATAGAATGTAGTTAAACAAGGGGCCAAGAGTAGTTCAGATTTCAAAATTCGAGAACTACATTTGCAGTCCAGGCTCCAGCAAAAAGATCCAGTTTTGCATAAGAAGGCATGCACTAGGTGGGCCAATGTGTCTGCCCAAGCAGAAATTATGATAGTAGGCTATCTTCCCAAGGAAAGCCTGAAGCTCCTTCGTGGACAAGGGGCTAGGAATAGATGTAACAGTGGAGATGTGGTCTGGCAGAGAGTGAACACCATCCTGTGATACCTCAAACCCGAAATGAACAATAGAAGGTTGAAACAACTGAAATTTCACAAGGTTACACCATAAGCTGGCACACTGTAAAACAGAAAACAAAGTGCGCAAATTTTTCAAGTGATTGGCCATGGAGGAGCCATGACAACAGTACCATCCAGATAATTAATGAAACCTGGGGCAGACATAGTCAATTGCTCTAAAAATCATTGGAAAATAGCAGGAGTGACAGCCACACTAAAAGGAAGGTGAAAATATTGATAGAGACCAAAATCAGTATTTAAAACCAGAACTTGCTGAGACTCATCATCCATAGGAATGTGCACTTACACTTCAAAAAAATCAATTTTAGAAAAGTACTGGCCACCTGATATTTTTGACAACAGTTCCTCCTGGCATGGGAGAGGATACATATCCACCATTGACTGCACGTTGACTGTAGCACTGAAGTCACCACAGAGGCAAAGTTTCCCAGCGGCTTCTGAGCTAAAACAAGTTGTGATGACCATTCACTAGCCATAATAGGTTGAACTATCCCTAGAGGCTGAAGTCTGTCCAGTTGTGTTTTCACTTAATGTTTCAGGGTGACAGGAATAAGATGTGACTGTTAAAAACAAGGCTGACTCATGGATCTCAAAGAAATTTGAGTGGAAAAATTCATAGCACACCCCATACCTTCTGAAAACAAGTATAAAACCTCCTCACACAGTGTGTCCAATTAGTAATAGGGTACCTCATCAGACACAAGATGAACTGCATTGGTGACAGAAAATCAAAATGCCTGAAATGTGTCCACGTTGAACAAGTTCTCAACATTGGCATCAGCAACTACCAAAAATGTAATGGAACAGACTACTTACTTGTAAGAAACAGATGCTGTAAATTGTCCTATCAGTGCAATCTTCCATTTTTTATAACTTAGCAGCTTCTACATGATTGGTGCCAATGGCAGCAAGTGTAAACTCACATAGGTATAAGAATTCAATAATGTCACTGCAGCACCTGTGTTGACCTGCAGCTGGAGAAATTGGCAAAAAACACTGAACTCTATAAACAATTTGGGAGAAGCCACCAACATTGGAGTCACACAGTTTACAGCCATTTCCACATCCTGAGCAACATTCAGTGAACAATATATGGAGATGATGTGGCCTTTCTTCTGGCAAGCATTACATATAGCCCAGCAGTTAGGGCATGCCAGACATTTGTGCTGGACATAATAGAAAGGACAAGACAGAGACAGAGAATGCAGATGCTGGTGCTGTTGTGGTCATGGATGCTTGGGCCACTCTTGGTTATCTCTTTGGTGGGCCCACAGTTTTACAACTGCCATTGCTGCTTCCTAGTGCAAGCTGTCTGTCATCCTAGTGGGCATATCTCGTGACAAAACTGCCACATTGCCCCACACTTCAATTTGGTCATCTGTTGCCTGAGAAACTTCAGAAGATTGTTAAATTTGCAGAACTTCTGCCAACAGGGCATTATCACAGAGTAAAGCCTTCTGGCACACTTCCTTGTCTGAAGCACCCAGAGTCTGTATAAGAAACATTAAGGGCATCAGTAACGAATTGACAATTACAGCTAAGGCCATAACGTTTGGCTGCCCAGGCACTGTATGACTGTTCTAGTTTCTTGCAGCATTGGTAGAACTCATGTTGCTATGACATGCGTTTGGTTCCATAGTAGTTGGACCACACGCTGCACATGTTACCAAAAGTGAGAGCTGCTAGATCTCATAAACTGGCAAGATGACACAGCAACTGATACACCTTAAGAGGAATCCGCAAGAGGAAGAAGGCTTCGCAAAAATTCGAATCTGTCACACAGAAAGCCAAAAACTGCAGTCTGAGTCTGTTTCATAAGCTTCCCAACCCTCCAATGAATCATCATATGGCGGAAAAGTGGATCGATGGACCAGTAGTATAGTACCCTGTCTGCCAATGGAAGCCAACGAAGTGGTTGCAACCAAAGTAAGTTTTTCAGACAGGGCCTGTAGCAATGGCATCCTTAAAGGATAAATCCAATAAAACTGCTATTAAAGATCATTTCCAGCTGTATAGTAAGAAAATAATACACAAGAATGATCCAAGTCACACAAATGTGGTTTTATTCATAACTTCTGAACAATAATGGACATACACCTCTCAGGACTCCACAAGAAACAGAACAACGAATGTGGGTGATATAAACTATAATAACATAGATAGTCAGTCAGCACTGCTCTGCACATATATATACACGAGTCACCATCAGATGGCCAGGCAGAGATCACACTGCATGCACGTCTCCCACAGGCAGCCTCCAGCAGCTGGCCCACAATGATACCGTTGGTGGCCAATTCAAGTGCACACATGCAGCAACACCACACTCGGCACACTCACACTCACATGCTCTAGTAGTGGGATACAGCAATAACATTAACAGAACTAATAGCAGTAAATTATTTTTAGGGGTATTATACTTTAAACAAGAAATTATGTGTTCAAAAAATAGTGTAAAGACATTAATTTCAGTCCTTCCACACATCAATGTACATCCAAAAACAATAACATTTGTAATTCAGTCTTCTAATAAAAACATTTATATATTTGCCGAGGTCACTATGTTAATAAATTAGTGGTTTACTGGCTTTGGCAATATATTTCACCATCTTTAGATCTATACAAAGTAAACATGCTGAGGTTATATGCATAATGCAACACAAAATACACAGTATGGCATACATAAAAACTCAATGATAAAAAATTATGTATCATAAAACTGGACAGTGTTAGTTACATCATACATGATTTAAACCACTCTATCACAAGAACAGCATACAATTTGCTGTAAAACAATAAGTCTCAGAAAATTCATGGACAGATGCAGTCGAAAGTTAAAATAAAATAATGAATACATCTAATAAGTAAAATTAAATAAAAACATGCCATAAGAAAGTCGAGGCATTAAAATAACATACCAAATGTTCAGTCATAATGTATGCACAACTTTGGAATTTTTATGGCATGCATAAAATATATACATGTCACATAATGTCATTTCATGGGTTAATGCAACGTTGGCTATGACAGAGGACTAGACATAGAGTACAAAGAAAATGCTAAGTGCTGAGATGTACCACCAGGTGGCAGACCCCAGTGCATCATGTCAATCAGAAATAATGTAATAGGACTCTGTGTTTGTATAACATTATAGTTAACTAAGAAGGGAGGCAGACGGGGAGGGGGGAGTAGGGGGAACTACAAAGTTGACATTTACACAGAAACCAAGAATGATCTGTTCTTATTGGCCAGTTTTGCTGCAAGTGAAGGTTGACAAATTTGACAACTGTATAATATGAAATATGAAAAAATCTACCACATAATGTATGGTAGCTATATAAAATACATTTCATGTATATTTTTTTAAATATGCACCAGTTTCAAACTGTACATACCAAATAAATCTGATTATTAAGTTTACATCTGTACATCAATGTGCCTTCACTGTATAAGCAAATTTGTAGTTGGTTTGCAACCATTGGGCACAATTTCTGAAAATACATAGTGTGGCTAGCTACATGAGGGAAATTACCATAAGTTTGACTTAACAGCTGACTATGTTATACAAATGCAGTGATACTTCATTTTGACTCCATAAATAATTCAAGTTAACAGCAAAACATTGTTTTATTTACTAATTGTAACATTATCTGTCATATACTACTGCATTTGTGAGATATGTGTACACTGATGGAAAACAGATCACAACACTCAAAAAGAGTTAAGCACAGAGGAATGAAATTTCAGGAATATATTTGTCTAGGTAACAAGCTATAGTGATTAACATAGCAAGATCACAGGTTAATGGAAGCATGAGATAAGCTGTTGAACATATGAAATTCTGGTACATTAATAACCAGTGTAACCACCAGAGTGGTGAATGCAAACACTCAAATGTGCATGCATTGTGTTTACAGGTGCCAGCACTAGTTACAGGTGCCAGACACCATTCTGTGGGATGGAGTTCCATCTGTGTTGCATTTGGTCAGTCAACACAGGGACAGTTAACGCTGTTTGTGGATGATGGAGTTGTCATCTGATGATGTCTCATAACAGAAACTCATTTCCAAAAGGTGCCAAATACATAAAATCTAATTTAACAGGAGAGACAAAAAAAGACGTTTTACAACCACAGTAGCATCAGAATATGTTTCATAGAATTTTTGTTGTACTAAGACAGATTTGAGACACGTTACATCAAATATCTCTCCTAAATATTTATTTGTTTAATTGTTATTGCATAAATAAAAATAGATTCAGCACCTTCTGGCAGAAAATTGTGCTTTGTTTGGTAACTACTGTTCTGGAATTTCTGTTGGTGAGTCACATCATTCATCTGATATATTAGACTCCATCATTTAATTAAAAACTCACAATGTACATAACAAAATGCCACAAACTTCGTTATAACATACAATGGCATGTAAAAAAATGTCAGCCATATTCTTGGAAACAAAATAAGACTGGATTTGATACTCTTGACCATGAACAGCAAGTCTTAAGGGGAAGTATATAATGGATACAGTACATTTTGGCATATATAATAGTTGTTATTACACAGGTAACGGTTACTTCACTTTCCAATTTTTCAGATTTGGTACCTTTTGGAAATGAGCTTCTCGTATGTGCCCAATTGGTGACAGATCTGGTGATCATGCAGGCCAAGGCAACACATTAATGCTCTGTACAGCACATTGGGTTCTAAAGGCAGTATGTGGGTGATCATTATCCTGTTGGAAAACACACCCTGGATGTTTGTTCATGAATGGCAGCACAACAAGTCAAATCACCAGACTGACATAGATTTGCTGTCAGGGAGCGTGAGATAATTGTGAGAGTGCTCCTGCTGTCATATGAAATCACAACCCAGTCCATAACCACAGATGCAGACAGGTGGTTGCAGGAAATCAACTGACCTTCTCCTGACCAACACATGGCCATCACTGACACTGAGGCAGAACCAGCTCTCATCACACAACACAGCGGAACTCCATCCAGCCCTCCAGTGATATCTAAGTTGACACCACTGAAGCCACATGGTTGTTTTGGATCAATGGGATGCATGTTACAGGGTATCTGGATTGTAAATGTCCTTGAAGTAACTGATTTGTAACAGATTGTTGTGTCACTGTGGTGGCAATTGCTACTCAGACTGCTGCTGCAGATGCAGTAAAATGCAACAGAGCCATAACACAAACACAATGGTCTTCTCTCTTGGTAGTGCCATGTGGTCATCTGGAGCCTACTCCTCTCATGATTGTACATTCTTGTGACCACTGCTTCCAGCAATCATGTACAGCAGCTACATTCCCACCAAGTCTTTCTGCAATGTCAAAGGAATAACATCCAGCTTCTCATAGCCTTATTACATAAACTTGTTCAGCCTCAATGAGATGTTGATAATGGTTTCTCTGTTGCCTTAAAGGCATTCTTGACTAACATCAACTCACCACGTCCAGTCTCAAAGGCAACTAATGCCCACAACTATCTATTTAAAGCCAATCTGATTTGATTTCTTAAATTAGTGCCACTCATGCGACTGGCTTGAAATTTGAATAGACATCATCGTTCAGATGTAGAAACATGCCTATCAACTTTTGTTTACCTCACACAACTCCTTCTTTCTACAGGGAGTGACAAAATGATCTGGCGGGTTTTGCTGCTGCACATTTGAGCAAGTAGGTAGTGGTGGGCAGTGGGAATAGGCGCATTTCAGAGCCTACACATGGACATTTTTAGTAGCCATGGAGAAATTGTTGGTAGAGCATCACACATTTGTTGTTGAGGTGTTCTTAAGTGGCAATTCATGTGTTGCTGTGCAGTGGCAGTCTCGTAGGCATTTTAATTTAAGTCCACGAGGAAAAGTTACGACACGTAACACAATTATACTGTGGGTGAGTAACTTCAGAACCACTGGTTCAGCACTGATATGGAAGTTGACAGGCCATCCAAAGTCAACCCGGATGCCATAGAATATCAATAGAGTAAGAGAAGCTGTGGAAGCCAGTTCTCGGCAGCCGACCCATAAACAAGCTGCTGCTTTGCATGTCTGACTGCTCAGTAAGGTGAATTTAGTGGTTTGATCTGCATTTCCATCCATACAAAATGGATATTTTTCAGCAGTTGAAGCCCAATGACTATGCAAAGCGAAAAGCATTTTCAGAGTAAATGATTGATTTGATGAAAGCTGAAAAAATTTTCATGATGAGTGACAAGGTGCATTTTCATCTGGATGGTTACGTAAACAAACACAACTGCAAGACCATCCTCTGCATAGTCCTAAGGTCACTGTGTGGTGTGGTGCAGCAAAAACTTGTGTCATTGGGCCATACTTCTCTGAAGAGAGTGGTCAAACTGTTGCAGTCATTTCATGTTATCTTTTGATGTTACAAAATTTCCTGGTCTGTGACTTTCAGAGAAAACATTTAGTGCTCAGTAGAATGTGGTTGCAGCAGGATGGGGCAACTACCCGTACAGCCAATGAGGTGATGGGCTTCTTGAAAAGTTAAGTTTTGTGGCCAAATAATCTCACATTTTGGGAATATTGCATGGCCAGCACACTCCCCTCATCTAAGTGTTTGTGACTTTTTCTTCTGGGCTTTCTTGAAATCAAGAGTCTGCACAAACAAGCCCCATACAAGGGCTAACTTAAGGTGGCCATAACTCAAGAAATTGCCAACCTGTCTCCTGCAATGTTAGGAAAGTTGTTCAACAGCTTTTGTGCAAGATTCGAACAGTGCTTCATCACAGGAGGGCACCATTTGAAGGACGTCATCTTCAAGTCTTAAACTGATGAAATTGGTTATTTCGATGTTATTTTCTTTCATTTCCATTAACACCATTCTGTAATAACTATTAAAACATTTTTTATGACTTCAAACATTTGTGTTACTTGTACTTTTCAGATCTTTTTGCCACACCCTGTATTACAATTTTTTCCCCTCTCCCATCAGAGTATATCATTACCATGTATTATAAGTATTGTGCTGCTACTATTGTCATAAGACCTGTGACATATACCAAGCGAGAGTCTTTTATTGGTACTAAGGTACAACATGCAATCGTACAAGAGTAACATCTTGTAGCATGCTAATGATTTGACCAAACTGGAGTGATGCCCTTTAGCTCACAGTCTAAATTCTAAATAAAATCTTGCAAGCATACTAACGGGAAACATGAAAATCCATGAAATTGGAGAATGTTGATTTTATACTTTCATACTGTAGACTTAAACTAAACAACAAGAAAACGTATACTAAAGTTTACAAACCTCTGTATATGCAGCCTATGGTATCATTAACTCATTTCTGCTCCAAGTTTAAAAAAGTTTAAAAATGTAAGACCTCTTTATGTCAACAGCTACGAAAACACTAGTTTTACAACACATCGTCAACATTTCTACATCTACATACATACTCAGCAATCCACCATACGGTGTGTGGCGGAGGGTACCTCTTACCACAACTAGCATCTTCTCTCCCTGTTCCACTCCCAAACAGAATGAGGGAAAAATGACTGCCTATATGGCTCTTTACGAGCCCTAATCTCTCTTATATTATCTTTGTGGTCTTTCCGCGACATGTAAGTTGGCGGCAGAAAAATTGTACTGCAGTCAGCCTCAAATGCTGGTTCTCTAAATTTCCTTAGTAGCGATTCATGAAAAGAACGCCTCCTTTCCTCTAGAAACTCCCACCCGAGTTCCTGAAGTATTTCCGTAACACTCGCGTGATGATCAAACCTACCAGTAACAAATCTAGCAGCCCGACTCTGAATTGCTTCTATGGCCTCCCTCAATCCGACCTGATAGGGATCCCAAACGCTCGAGCAGTACTCAAGAATAGGTCGTATTAGTGTTTTATAAGCGGTCTCCTTTACAGATGAACCACATCTTCCCAAAATTCTACCAATGAACCAAAGATGACTATACGCCTTCCCCACAACTCCCATTACATGCTTGTCACATTTCATATCGTTCTGCAATGTTACGCCCAAATATTTAATCAACGTGACTGTGTCAATCGCTACACTACTAATGTGACTGTGTCAAGCACTACACTACTAATGTGACTGTGTCAAGCGCTACACTACTAATGGAGTATTCAAACATTACAGGGTTCTTTTTCCTATTCATCTGAATTAATTTAAATTTATCTATATTTAGAGTTGGCTGCCATTCTTTACACCAATCACAAATCCTGTCCAAGTCATCCTGTATCCTCCTACAGTCACTCAATGATGACACCTTCCCGTACACCACAGCATCATCAGCAAACAGCCACAAATTGCTATCCACCCAATGCAAAACATCATTTATGTAGATAGAAAACAACAGCGGACCTACCACACTTCCCTGGGGCACTCCAGATGATACCCTCACCTCCAATGAACACTCACCATCGAGGACAATGTACTGGGTTCTATTACTTAAGAAGTCTTCGAGCCACTCACATACTTGGGAACCAATCCCATATGCTCATACCTTAGTTAGGAGTCTGCAGTGGGGCACCGAGTCAAACGCTTTCCCGAAGTCATGGAATATGCCATCCGTCTGATACCCTTCATTAAACATTTACATCCATCTGGTAAAAAGAGACTTGCATCAGACATAAACAAAGCTTTTGATGTAATAATTCATGAAAACAGCTGTGAAAACATCACTCCACTCATATACTGTATATATTGTATATGTGCGGATGGATATGTGGGTGTGCGAGTGTATACCTGTCCTTTTTTCCCCCTAAGGTAAGTTTTTCCGCTCCCAGGATTGGAATGACTTCTTACCCTCTCCCTTAAAACACACATCCTTTCGTCTTTCCCTCTCGTTCCCTATTTCCTGATGAAGCAACCTTGGGTTGCAAAAGCTTGAAATTTGTGTGTGTGTTTGTGTGGTTTTTATTGTCTATATCAACATACCAATGCTTTCGTTTGGTAAGTTACAGCATCTTTGTTTTTAGATATATTTTTCCCATGTGAAATGTTTCCCTCTATTATATAAATATACAATATCTTAGAAATAAGTTCAATGTTTTGCAGACTTTTGTAAATGATCACTCACCTCATGTGGTCGTGTTAACCGAGCATGGACTGAAATCTGAGGAAATTATTTACTTTAAACTAGATGATTATTTCCTAGGAAATAGCTACTGTAGACAGCACCATAAAGGTGGAGATGTAGCAGTATTTGTTAGAGAGCAGCTCAAAGTAAATAAATTAAACCATCTGGATCTGTATAATAATGAAGGCTTGACTGAAGTGACAGGCATTGAACTCTATATCATAGGTTGTGGAAAGGGCATTTATCATCCACAAAAATCTGAGATAGGGCATTTCATAGATAGTTTTAGTATAATAGTGGGACACTGTGACCCAAACAAGGTAACAATACTTGGTGACTTGTATATAGAGGCAACATCTTGCAATAATCATAACAGCAGGCTAATAGATACCCTTAACTCCTATAATCCTATGAACGCAGTAAACTCAGGTATAAGAGTAACTCAGGTTACTTCTAGTAGAATAGTCTAAATAATACTAAGTAAAGAGGTAAAAGATAGTATTAGATGCTGGAATGTGGACTTCCACTACTCAGACCACAAATGTCAATTTGTAGATTATGAACACACAAGCATCCAAGAAAGGACTTAGGTCATAGAACATAAAAGAATACTTAAAGAGAAAAACATTAATGCTTTTAAAAGTAAACTAGCATATGAGGAATGCCAACTAGATCTTCAGCAAAAAGGGTCCGAATACAAATGTGCCAAATTTTATTTTTGCTGCCCAGTGAAAGAAATGAAGAAAGTAGTAACTCACAAGCAAAATGTAATATACATCAGACTGACTCTTCCAGCTTACATGATTAAACTCAGGCAAAATATCAAGAATCTAAGTGTGCTACATTATTATTAATGTACAATTAAATTACAAATATTTAAGGATAAGTACAATCAAGCTAAAAAACAATTTCAGGAACAGCTATCAAATTTAAGAAAACACATCCTAGATAAGGAAATAGCTCAGTCAACAAATATAGGGAAGACTTCATGGAATATAATAAATAGATATCGTAAAGCCATCCCTAAGTTAGATGAACAAATTGACAGACTCCAACATGAAGGAAACCATATTAATGATCCAGATAAAATCTGCAATATATTTAATGAATATTTTATATCTTTAGCTGTGAATCTAGTTAATAACACAGGTCTGACTTGGATGGTAAAGCCCTATCCTAGGCTGGAAACTGCTTTTGAATTTAAGGAAGTGAGTGTGGAAAAATAATAAATAATTTAAAGAATAAGCCCTCATCTGGCTGGGATGGGCTGAGTAGTATTATAATTAAAAAATGCAGTTTGGAATTAGTTGGAAATTTACCCATATGATCAACAGTAGTATCAGGGAGCACACATTTCCAATTTTATTGAAGAAAAGTACAGTTAAACCTGTGCATGAAAAAGTATTGAAAGAAGAGCTATCAAACTTCAAGCCCCTATCACTAATACCAATTTTTGGTAAAATATTTGAAATTGTTTGGTTGACACAACTTACTGATTATTTAAAAAAGAATATTTTACTAGCAGAAACACAGCATGGCTTCAGAAGGCATCACAGTACCATTATGGCAATTACTGAATTTCTCCACAAGGTGTATGATGTCCTGGATGAGGGAATGCAGACAGCAGGGATATTTCCAGACCTCAATTAAGCATTTGACTCAGTGAACCATGAGCTATTATTTAGCAAACTGGAAACCTACAATATAAATGCCACACCCATAAAACTACTGATCACTTATCTAACGAATCGTAAGCACTGTACAAAGCTGGGTTATGGAATTAATGACCAGATCAAGCATTTCCAGTCCAACTATGAAACAATAAAACAAGGTGTACCTCAGGGCTCCGTATTAGGCCCTTTCCTTTTCCTGGTCTACATTAATGGTTTAGAGGCACCTCTGTACTCCTAATTAGTGAGTTATGCTGATGATACCTCACTTTTGTTCTTTTGCAAACAAACTAATAACTTGACATTGGATGCAACAGATGGCTTAAGTCAAATAACAACTTACTTCCATGATGAACTTCTAAAAGTCAATATTAGCAAATCCCAGCTATTACCATTTAAACTTGGTAATTCATACCAAAGCTGTATTGATAATATAAGTGGCATCACAAACGTATACACTGACAAATGTAAATTTTTGGGGATATACCTAGACAAAAATCTTAGATGGGTAGACTGTATCAATTTTGTGTGTAATAAAATCAATTGATTGTTTGATTTCTTTATTAATCCATGTAACAATTTACATTGTGTGGATTTCGTCAGCAAAATCGTAAACAATACAATATACCTACAATTTATACACATAAAATTAATACCTATTTACATACATTTTTAAAGTATCTTACATTAGTTTTATATCCTTATGTAATTTTCTTATAGTACTATACAATTCTGGATTTCATATTATAATTATTTCCTCATGTATTACAATGCAGGCTACTTTAATTACACTACATGTTTTAATTCTGATAGTCCATTACTGTGTAATAACTTTTATTTAATAAAAATTTTTTTAGTTTTGTTTTTAATTGTCCAATTGTGTCAATATCTTTTATATTTTGGGATAATTTATTATATAATTTAACAGCATTGTACAACAAGCTGTACTGAGTTTTAACTTTATTTTTCCTCTCTAGATGCAGATTGTATTGGTTTCTAGTTTCATAGCTGTGTACTAAAGAATATTTAAGATAGCAGTCAATATTTTTTTACATAAATAATACTTTGAAAAATGTATTCACAGGTGACAGTTAGGATTTCCAACTTTTGGAAATGTTCAAGGCAGTGAACCCTACTGCCACTCCTGGTTATTTAGACGAATTGCTATTTTCTGTAATTTGAAAACTATTTGAATATTTTTACTGTTGACTCCCCAAAATATTATTCCATAGTTAATAACAGAGTGGATATAAGAAAAATATACAGATCTGACACATGTAGTATCACACACTGCAGTCAGAATTCTAAGAGCATAGCACGCTGTAGCAATTATGTTAGTAGGTATTTTAATATGTTCTTCCCACTTTAACTGACTGTCAACATGCATACCAAGAAATTCTTTGTAGTCTACACATTTTATAGTTTCATCGTTTAACTTAAAGTTGTTATACTGTGGTTTTTTGCAGACATAGAAGTTAACAGCATTTTTTTTTTTTTTTTTTTTTTTTTTTTTTAAATTTAGTGTTAGTTTATTATTGGATGCCCACTCACGTACACTGTTTAGTGTTTGTTAGGCTTCTTCTTTCAGTGCATCTGATGATTTGTCACTGATTAGAACATTTGAGTCATCTGCAAACAATATTGTTTGTCCATGCTTGATGCTCTGTGGGAAGTCATTTATGTAAATGAGGAATAGTACTGGGCCATGGTCACTACCCTGTGGGACACCTATATTTACATAATATGGGTCTGGAGTATACTTTACAATATAGTTTGAGCAACTTGAAATATGTGAGATTTCAGTTATCTGTCTTCTATTTTTTTAGATATGACTGGAACTACTTTTTCACAAGTCGACTTATTCCCAGTTCATCTAACTTATTTAACAATATGTTGTGGTCTACTGTATCAAATGCTTTAGTTAGATCAAGAAATATGCCTGTTGTGTACTTCCCTTTATCTAATGCTTCTAGAATGTGTTTTGTGAGGTGTGCTGTTGCTGATTCTGTGCTTTTCCCTGATCGAAATCCAAACTGGTCAACAGACAGTAAATTGTATTTATTTAAATAATTCATTAGCCTATCTTTCATAATAGTTTCTAATATTTTTGCAAAGCATGAGAGTAGAGAAATTAACCTATAATTTTCAATTTTTCCTGAACCACCTTTTTTGAAGAGAGGTAGTAATTTAGCATATTTTAAATAGTCTGGAAAGTAGCCCTGCTTGAAAGATTGATTTACAATATCAACTAAAGCTGGAAGTAACATCTTGATACAGTCCTTAATTATAAAAATGGGGACTTCATCCAGACCAGCTGAGTTTTTGTTTTTCAGTTTGCTGACTGCTTTGTAGACTTCTTCCTGTGTTATAGGGAATAACACCATTGAGTGTGATACACCATTATCTGGCTTTTTGACCTGAGGGGCTGTTAGAAAATTTTCCTGTAATTTTATTCCTATGCTACTAAAATAATCATTTATACAGTTTGCCAAATATATTGGGTCTTTTATTAGAGTCCCTTCCTCTTTGATTTTCAAGTTTGACAGATTCATTTTCCTGCTACCAGTTTCCTGCTTTACAATCTTCTATACTGCCTTATTTTTGTTTTCAGCAGAGAGCACCAGTTTGGGGTTATGAGCTCTCCTTGTTGCGAGCAATATTTTCCTATATCTTTTCCTATATCTTTTATAAAAGAGTGAGAAAGCAGGATTAGTTTGGCTATGTTTAGTGGAGCTCAGGTACTTTAGTGTTTCAGCAGATTTTTTGATGCCTTTTGTTACCCACTTGTTTTTTCTGCTGTTGATAATGGACGTATACTTTGGGAAATGTTCACTGCACTTAATTAGCCAACTATCAAAATTAGTCTCTTAACAAACATTAAAAACTGCTTATTATGGGACAATATTTGCATATATTAATTATGGAATAGAGGCATGGGGATGTGCTGCTGAAAGACACATGAACAGAATCCTAACACTGCAGAAAAGAGCAATCAAGACCATGCATCAACTAGGATACAGAGATTCTTGTAGGGAAACCTTTGTACAACATAAATATCTAACAGTATACTTCTTGTATCTGTACAAATTAATAACATTCTTTGTGGACCATAAAAATAATGAAACTAAGTGCTCTGATATGCATGCCTGTAACACAAGACAAAAACATTGCTTCTTCAGAAACAGAACTAAACTAAAGACAACAGATCATAGTCCTTGGATTAATGGCCAGATATGGTTTAACAAACTGCCAAGTGCTATAAGATGCCACAGAGGTAAAGCATTCAAAAGGGGATTAAAATCCTTCTTAACTCTCAAATGTTTGCACTCACTGAATGAATACTGATATTAAAATGTAGCTATTCTTAAATGTAGGCCTAACTCTTCTATCTATACAATGTACTATTCTGAGGTGATCGTAATATATAGGGCTATTACAAATGATTGAAGCGATTTCATAAATTCACTGTAGCTCCATTCATTGACATATGGTCACGACACACTACAGATACGTAGAAAAACTCATAAAGTTTTGTTCGGCTGAAGCCGCACTTCAGGTTTCTTCCGCCAGAGCACTCGAGAGCGCAGTGAGACAAAATGGCGACAGGAGCCGAGAAAACGTATGTCGTGCTTGAAATGCACTCACATCAGTCAGTCATAACAGTGCAGCGACACTTCAGGATGAAGTTCAACAAAGATCCACCAACTGCTAACTCCATTCGGCGATGGTATGCGCAGTTTAAAGCTTCTGGATGCCTCTGTAAGGGGAAATCAACGGGTCGGCCTGCAGTGAGCGAAGAAACGGTTGAACGCGTGCGGGCAAGTTTCACGCGTAGCCCGCGGAAGTCGACGAATAAAGCAAGCAGGGAGCTAAACGTACCACAGCCGACGGTTTGGAAAATCTTATGGAAAAGGCTAAAGCAGAAGCCTTACTGTTTACAATTGCTACAAGCCCTGACACCCGATGACAAATTCAAACGCTTTGAATTTTCGGCGCGGTTGCAACAGCTCATGGAAGAGGATGCGTTCAGTGCGAAATTTGTTTTCAGTGATGAAGCAACATTTTTTCTTAATGGTGAAGTGAACAGACACAATGTGCAAATCTGGGCGGTAGAGAATCCTCACACATTCGTGCAGCAAATTCGCAATTCACCGAAAGTTAACGTGTTTTGTGCAATCTCACGGTTTAAAGTTTACGGCCCCTTTTTCTTCTGCGAAAAAAACGTTACAGGACACGTGTATCTGGACATGCTGGAAAATTGGCTCATGGCACAACTGGAGACCGACAGCGCCGACTTCATCTTTCAACAGGATGGTGCTCCACCGCACTTCCATCATGATGTTCGGCATTTCTTAAACAGGAGATTGGAAAACCGATGGATCGGTCATGGTGGAGATCATGATCAGCAATTCATGTCATGGCCTCCATGTTCTCCCAACTTAACCCCATACGATTTCTTTCTGTGGGGTTATGTGAAAGATTCAGTGTTTAAACCTCCTCTACCAAGAAACGTGCCAGAACTGCGAGCTCGCATCAACGATGCTTTCAAACTCATTGATGGGGACATGCTGCGCCGAGTGTGGGAGGAACTTGATTATCGGCTTGATGTCTGCCGAATCACTAAAGGGGCACATATCGAACATTTGTGAATGCCTAAAAAAACTTTTTGAGTTTTTGTATGTGTGTGCAAAGCATTGTGAAAATATCTCAAATAATAAAGTTATTGTAGAGCTGTGAAATCGCCTCAATCATTTGTAATAACCCTGTATATTATTTTTGTAACTACATGCTATAAATTCAAATACCTGTACTATGTAACAACTGATGTTGCCTTATGAAGTACTGTACCATATATTACCAAGTGCAGCCCTTGTGAGTGGCTTCTTGTACATGTGAAATGCAAATTCCAACTGTTTGTAGAAAAATTATATAAAAATGCTGTGACATGTGTAAAATTCACCAGTTGGTGACTATATGCAAAAAAGATAATAAATAAATAAAAATGAATAAATTATATTCTACTGGTTACAGAAAGTTGTCTGTATTTGCTGTGGTAAGTGTGGTAGTGGAACTGTGATTACAAAAAACCTTTACCTAGTGTATTTTTGTAATATAGTTCAAGTTCTAGGTCAAAGCACTCAAGGTCTGCTAACCACACAGTGATACAATAAGACTAAACACCCTCCAAAAACTTTGAAATGGTAAGATAAATAAAAGTATATCTCAATAGGCATCTTAAGCAGTAATGTCCACATAACCTGAGATCTAAGTCAGATGAAGCCAACAATAATGTGGTACATTGTGGGTAGCAGCAGATGGTCATAGCATAAAGAGTAACATTTTCACCTGTTGATTGGTGCTAACAAGTAGGCTAAGGTCTACCATCATTTCAACATCTCATAATCACACTATTTTGCATCATGTCATAATGTTATTGTAAATTATCGAACCAAGAAAAATAGTTTTCCTGGTTAAATTCTAACTGGTTGTTAAGGATTTATATTAGCAGTTTTTTGTTGTTAGTATAAATCTGTATTTCCTTAAAGATATCTAGTGTTCTTCCCTTCAGGGTTATATGGAGGACAGACAGCTGTATTCTGCTATATATCTGCTACTTTATGCTTGCAAATTCTTCAAATGGGATTCAAGGATGGTTCTATTGCTGCTATTGGTACATTCCCAGTACCTCACGGTGAATGACCACCCTGTCTGATCAATACAGTATTTTCATCAATTGTTGAATTTTAACTTGAATGCCTTTTTTATTTTCTCCTATCTGATGCAAACCTGTGTGGTTATGAGATGCTGAAATGATGGTAGATCTTAGCCTACACATGTAACTTTTTTTAACACTAGTCAACAGGTGAAAATGTTACTCCTCATGCTAGGATCATATGTTGCTATCCACAATGTACTACATTATTTTTGGGTTGGACCTCTGGCTATGTGGCCCATACTGCATTGTGTGCCTGCTGAGATATGGTTTTATTTGCCTTACCATTTCAGGGCTTTTGGAGGGTGTTTAGTGTTATTTTATCACTACCCAGTTAGCAGACCTCATAACTTGAATATTTGGACCTAGACCTTGAGCTGCAATTTTAACATTACACTGGGTGAAGGTTTTTTGTAATCACAGTTCCACTACCATAATTGTCACAGCAAATACAGGCAACGTTCACTAACCAATAGATTATAAGCTGAGTTAAACATACCATAGGCTGCATACATAGAAAGTTGTACACTTTAGTAGTTGTTTTATTGTTATTTAATTTGAGTCTACACTATTTTAGGTATGGTAATTATATATGGTTGCTTCTTCGGGTACAAAATTGATATTCTCCAACTGTCATGGAGTTTCATCTTTCCCATTAGTACTCTTGTGGTATTTTACTTAGGACTTAGACTGCAAGCTAAAGAGTGTTACTCTGATTTGGTCAAATCATTAACATGCTACGAGATGTTGCTTTTATGGAATTACATGTTATACCTTAGTACTAATAAAAGACTCCCGCTTTGCATATGACATAGGTATTACAAAAATAATAGCAACACAGTGCTTATAGTACATGGTACTGGTATGTATGAAAGATAATGTTACAATTACAAAAAAAATAATAATGTTCCCTCATTAATCTAAATTATTCAAGATGTGAAAATAAAGTATTGCTGCAAGTGTATAACATAGTTGGTCCCTGAGTCTAACTTCTGTTAATAACCCTCATATAGCTAGCCACACTATGTATTTTCAGAATTTGTGTCTAATGGTTCTAAAACAACTACAAATTTACTCATACAGTGATAGCACATTGATGTAAAGATGTAACTTGAATGAATAAAATTATATAATATGTATAGTTTGAGCCTGTTGCATGTTTAAAAATATACATGAAATGTATTTTATATTGCCATCCCACATTGCAAGTAACTTGTTTCACTGGTTCCTATTCCACAATTGTTAAATTTTGTCGACCTTCACTTGCAGCAAAACTAACCAATAAGAACAAATCTTATTTGGCTTCTCTTGTGTAGTTTTCCTCTAAAGCCAGTTGTATTTATATCTTCTAATATTGCAGATGCTGTATTATGTCACTGTCATGTATAAATAAATAAATTCAATGAATAATTTCTATGCCATTTGCCACTATCTGTGGCACTTCACAGTAGACTTTGTCTCTTTACATATAATTAGTGTATTTTTGCCATATTAATTACATGGTACATGCTATTTTTGATGTTAGATTCCCTTTATCAGTGAGATTTATCACTCATAGGATGAACTTTTGATCACTGTTTGCTAATGTAGGCAGCTACACTATAAAATTCTCATTGTATCAGAAATTATTTTAGAGTTGTGAGGAGTGTTTTCTCAGTTTTGAAGTCTTGTAATTCCCTTGGCATTGCTTGTATTATCTTGATGCCAGAGTATTTGGGTCCTTCTTCAAAAATCGTAAGTCTATGTGGAGTGCAACGCAGTTGTTTTCTGTTCCTTGTGTGTATGAACAGTCTCATTAGTCTCCAGATTTGTGTGATCACGTAATGCACTCACAATGGTCTTGAATATATACAATGACGGAAATTTTAAAACAACTTTTACATGATTCTTTTTGCTTCTTTTTGAATATAATTCGAATGGCTTGCTTCTGTAATGTGAATATTTTCTTCATTCCTGTGATAGTTGTGTTTCCCCATATTGTGTTTCCATATTGCATGTATGGTTCAAAAAGTCCATGATAGACAGTGGACAAGAGGTCTCAGTGAGTTTACTGAGACAGTTGTTTCATTATAAATATCACTGAGCTTAGCTTACTGGAAACAATATTTATCTGCTGTTTCCAATTTAGCTCACTGTCTATTGTAATGCCCAAAAACATAACTGAAGCTACTTCATCCAGTACTTTTTCATCGAAGAAAATGTCCATATGTTCTTCTTTTTGTTTATTTTTGAAGACCATGTACATAGTTTTTTGCAGAGTAATAATTAACTCATTTTCAGAGAGCCATTGTGCTGTACAACTGACTGATATGAATGTGTTTTGTTCAAGTGGCTCCAAATTGTTGGAAACATTTAGCATAGTCACATCATCTGCATAAAGTATTTTGATTTCATTTTCACATGTTTGTATATTATTCACAAAAAATGTTATACAAATGTGAAACCCTATTATATTTGTAATTGATGTGACATATTGTGGACCACCATCTGCTGGTACCTCTCAGCATTTAGAATTTCGTTATACTCTAGGTCTAATTGTCAGCTGCTGTGTCGTAACCAGCATGGCATTGAGCCATGAAATTACATTATGTGGCCTAAAACTATTATGTTTATGTCTTACAAATTCTAAGTTGTGCACATATTGTGGCTGCACATCTGGTATGTTACTGTAATGCCTCAGCTTCCTTATGGTATGTTTTATTTAATTTTCCTTATTGGTGAGGTACCAGCCATTATCTAGTCAGCTGCACTTACAAATACACTATGATTATAATGAAAGTTAAACTTTGAAAGTGCTGTAGGAATAACACCACTGGTCAGAATAATGTCAAATTGCAATGCAATATTACCAGAGATTGGGGAAAATGTATGGCAGAAGGAAAATAAATAGCTACAAAATGTAGCAACAGATGGCGCTATAAGCATCATAATTTAATAGTGGTCATCTACAAGTGACAAATGAATCATACAACAATGCCTAAGGTGTACATTTGACATTAAACAAACTGTACTACTCAGTATGCATGTGTGTACAGGTGTGATTTTTAATTGTCTTGAGGCCAAGAAACGTATAAAAAGCATAAATCACAATCGAATAGAATTATTAATTTCTGTGTGACTGTTGCAAACATGTTCAATGCACTGTCCTACATTTTCTGCAACGAGCTGTAATCGAGAAACAGCATGTTCCACGAATGATCAAAGTGTTTGCGGGGTCACATTCAGAATGTGTTGCACATTGCATGCCTTCAATGCAGCTAAGTTTGCAATCAGAATACTGAACACATCTTTGCAATGCCAGAAGTCACATGGATTAAGATCAGGTGATTGGGACAGCGAGGCTGTAAGGAAATGGCAGCTGATAATTCTAGCATTTCCGAAATGGTGCTTCAGCAGCTGCTTAACTTGATTTGCAATGTGTGGAGGTGCACCATCTTGTATAAAAATGATCCCATCCACACATCCAAGCTGTTGGAGGGCTGGAATGACATGGTTGCACAAAAGACACCCATATTGCTTATCAGTGACAGTACAAATAACAGGACTGGAAGTACCTGTCCCTTCAAAAATATATGGCCCTATCATAAATGATGCCATAAAACTGCACCACACAGTGACCTTTTCAGGATGAAATGGTCCTAGTTGATTTGCGTGTGGATTTTCCGCTGACCATATTTGACAGTTCTCTGTATTGACATATCCTGTTAGATGGAAGTGGGCTTCGTCTGTCCACAAAATCTTCAATGACAAATCATTATCCACTTCCATGTGAGCAAGAAATTCTAAAGCAAAGATCTCTCTTTCTTGCAGGTCAAGAGGAAGCAACTCATGCACACGGGTAATTTTGAATGGGTAGCAAAGAAGGTTGTTTTGTAGGATTTTATGCATCATGCACACAGGTATGTCCAACGTTCAGGCAATTCATCATGCACTACACATTTGCACATCACCACTTGTCTCCTCCTGCATTGCTGTGGCCACTGATTCCATTGACATTGAATCAATTCGTTTCCTCCCTCTTCCAGGTTGTACACCAAAAGAACCTGTCTTTTCAAATTTCTGAATCATTTTCTCCAGACCCACAGCAGTCATCGGACCAATACCTTTTTTCAAACCCTTCAGTCTCTGGAACTTCTGCAGAGCAAAACGTACATAGTCATTATTCTTGTAACACAGCTTTACAAGTAGGGTGCAATCCTGCATTGAGACAGTCACGGTGAACATCGCAGACGTGAAAGGAGGTAAAGCCGTGTACCCGGCATGCTTATACCAACTTCAATGAGTCGTGCGGATGACAGGTGTTTTCATTTATGTGTTCTGACACATACAGCACTACTTATTGATCAGTTTTCACACTATTGTTTTCTGCCATACGTTTTCCCCCTTCTCTGATGATATTCCACTGAAATTTGATGTCATTCCGACCACCTGCTTTATTTCTACAGCGTTCTGAAAGTTTAACTTTAATTATAATCATCCCATACATGCACTGCCAGTTACACCACTGCATTTCCTAGAGCCACCACCATGGCATGGGAGTGATGCCACAAATGATTACACTACTACCAATGAGATGCAAGCATCACCTCTCTGGAGCTCCAGCAGTGGATGTACTTAAGTTCAAACATTTATGCACTGAAACCCTTTTTTGTGTGTTTGCTAGTTGAATAACATTTACAGATTTTGATAGTCGCTTGAAATCTTCTGAATAGACAATGTATTGAAGAGTGACAGATTCACAAATCTTGACATGTCTCTACATTCAAATCTACTGTGAAGAATAGATGCTGCAAATACTGAAACAAAGTTATCTATTATATTTAGTATTTGATATTATATGTAGAATAAATTAATAGCTGAATTCTCTGTTCCTCACTCTTGTATCCACTAAAGAAACACACAGCATGCAAAGAAGACACAACAATTAGATGTATTAATTACCGTATTTACTCGAATTTAAGCCGCACTCGAATCTAAGCCGCACCTGAAAAATGAGACTCGAAATCGAGGAAAAAAATTTTCCCGAATCTAAGTCGCACCTGAAATCTGAGACTCGAAATTCAAGGGGAGAGAAAAGTTTTAGGCCGCACTTCCAAATCGAAACAAAGTTGGTCCATTGTAATATGAGACACAATTTAGGTTGAATGAATGATGATACAGCTGTAGTAGTTTGGTTCGAGTCGTAAGCTTAGCAGTTAAGCTTTACCAGGTAGCTGTTGTTATGCGTCAGGTGCTCAGTCCGTATTTATACGGATACCCTTCCTTTTTCACGTGCTTCGTCTGGTGTGAATTGATTGCTTATTTTTCTTTGATCTGACAAGTGCAGTTCTCTTTGTTATAGGTGTTTCCGTCACTCAGAGCTGAAAATGTATTACTGTACTGTGTCATGCATTGTTTGTCGCATTCTGAAAATGAGGGTTTATGGCCTGTCGCCGCTCGCAGCATGGCTTGCTTTTGTGCACGCTACCGCCGCTTACAATTAAAAAAAACAAAGAGAGGAATCGTCTCATTAGCGAAACAATGGCAAGAGACTGCTATTCGTTGCTACTTACACTGCTGCTTTCTTTGATAATGATCAACAAGAACCAAATAATAGACTGCGTATGATAGAAGATGTTCTGAACGAGAATTTAGCGAAATTTCTTTCCATTTGAAAATCTTTGCATATGCCTCTTTAGTACATTACATTATGCACAGAAATTATAGTCATCTTAGATTTAAAAATCTAATCAATTGCTGTGCTTCATTTCTGACAGTATCACTATTAGGCATAAGAATAATACGAATATAAACATGACATGGTATGTATATTCTTCCGCGTCTGCTGTTGTCTCACTCTAGTTTCGTAGTTTATTAGGCGGACAGGATTTAAATGAGATAGCAGCAAACACGAAGGAATACATGGCAAAATGTTTATATTCATATTATTCTTATGGTGAAGAGAATACTGCATGTGATTCACAATTCATAAAAGTTCCTATTAGCAACCATTTCTTCTCACAGTTAGGAAAAAATTCAGAAAGCAGAGCTGGCCATATTGACAAATATCCCAAACAGTCTTGCCAGTCGGATTTTCTTTAGTACATTGAAATGCTGCTACGTTCGAAGAGGAACAATACGGAATTTGTATTTACTTCGTTGGATAATGTATGAAAATGCAGTGGTCGAAACTCGGGGCGGAGAAAAAAAAGCTCGTCTTCCACCTTTTTTTTTTATTTATTTACTGACGCAGAGGTTTTGGTGCTAGTATTTGTCTTTGTGCCTGTAAAGCATGCCTGCGTAGCGCTACATATATTCGACGACAGAAGTTAGTTGTGGCGGCACCTACCAACATTTTTCAGAACTTCCGCTTACTTTGCACTCGATTCTAAGCCGCAGGCGGTTTTTTGGATTACAAAAACCAGAAAAAAAGTGCGGCTTAGATTCGAGTAAATACGGTATTGCACACACATCAAAAAAGTTTTGGATCACCCTGGTTCCCAGAACTCCTGAAGGTAGACATTGACTGAGGATGTTGTATCACAGACACAGTCTCTTTGACTGTTCAGAGATGTCACTAAACCTGCCCAAAGATGTAAACAACCATGCACGAGCAGTGTCAATTAGATGGAGAGGGTCTGACAGCCGATCAGTTTCAGTAATTCCACTAGGAAGGAGGTTTACAGCTTGTGTTGTCTGTAGTTCAACCATGCCTAGATGGTCAATACTGCGGTTCAATCACATCCGCATTGTTACTTTGTGCTAGTGATGGGGAGCTCGTGAATGAGTCATTCAAATGAACGCTTCACTCCAGTGAAGTGTGAACTAACCACTCGATTTCAGTGAACTGGTACTTCATACTCTTCACAGATAGCACACTACATACTTTTTTCTAGTTCACTCACTATCTTCCCCTCTCCCTCTCCCACTACATCGGCACTATGTCACTCATCCTCCCTTCACTTCAGTCCTCCCTCTACTGCCAGTCGACGAATCGTGCGCTATTTTTGGGGAACGATAGGTTTACGAGAGTTGTGTAAGTGAGGGGCGAGAGGAAGGCAGCGTCAGCTGTTCCCTGCAGTGCTGACATCATTACCCGTGACTATTTGTGCAGTTATACTTCGTGTCTACGGGTAGCCTACAGTTGGCAGCGCTTGCAGACAAATGAATATTAAAGATACAAATGAAGAGGCTGGCTGTGTCAGCACGCACAGCCAACATGAAAATAAAAAGGTTTGTTAATAACGCAGAAAGAGGTATTTTACTTGAAATCGTACCAATGACTACAGGTGACAGTTTACGTTTTGAATGTGGAGGGTTATTATTCTCAACAAAATAAAATCTACTTAAGGTAGGTATATAGAATTTGTGACAGTGGTAAACATACTCCTTCTATTTCGCATTAAATTTGAAAAGGAACACAAAATTTTACTGCATTTCGTTGGTAGCCCTAGGTTTCAGTCCATGAATACAACAAAGAATGTTTAATTTAGCAGATAAAGACTTTTTTGGGCGCTTCATGAGAAAATGTCGGGCAAGATTAAATGTAATACCTTCTTTATATGTGCCAGGCTTCTCTGTTTATCTTTCCTTTGTCCCCTTCGACCAAGCTCTATTTAAGTTAGCTCAGACACTGTAAGAGCATAAAACGTTGCGTGCACGTTACTGCATAGTTCGGCCATCTGTTGGTAAAATTATGAAGTATGACAAAGCTTTATTGTACGAGCGAGGCAAAGCGGGCGTAGTCGCGGCGAACTGGGCAACTTCGCCGGGCTTCCGTACTTCGTGAATTAACTACTTGATTTGAACGCTTCACGGCAAAGAGTGAAACGAATGAAGTAGTTCACGGGAATGAACGAGTTCGACCCATCTCTACTTTGTGCCAGAAAGGGCTCTCAACAAGGGGTGTCTTGGCATCTTGGAGTGAACCAAAGCCAAAGCCATGTTCGAGCATGGACTAGATACAGAGAGACAGGAACTGTCAATGAGATACCTCGCTCAGGCCACCCAAGGGCTACTACTGCAGTGAATGACCACTACCTACAGATTATGGCTCGGATGAGCCCTGACAGCAATGCCAACATGTTGAATAATGCTTTTCGTGCAGCAACAGGACATTGTGTTATGACTCAAACTGTGGCAATAGGCTGCATGATGCACAACTTCATTCCCAAAGTTCATGGCGAAGTCCATCTTTGCAACCATGACACCAGGCAGCATGGTACAAATGGGCCCAACAACATGCCAAATGGATTGCTCAGGATTGGCATCACGTTCTCTTCACTGATGACTGTCACATATGCCTTCAACCAGACAATCATGTTTTGAGGCAACCTGGTCAGGCCAAATGCCTTAGACACACTCGCCAGTGAGTGCAGCAAGGTGGAGGTTCCCTGCTGTTTTAGGATGGCATAAAGTGGGGCCGATGTATACTGCTGATGGTCATGGAAGGTGCCTTAATGGCTGTACAATACGTGAATGCCATCCTCCAACCGATAGTGCAAACATATTGGCAGCATATTGGCGAGGCATTCGTCTTCATGGATGACGATTCGTGCCCACATCGTGCACATCATGTGAATGACTTCCTTCAGGATAACATCTCTCATCTAGAATGTCCAGCATGTTCTCCAGACATGAACCCTATCAAACATGCCTGGGATAGATTAAAAAGGGCTCTTTATGGATGATGTGACCCACCAACCACTCTGAGGGATCTACACTGAATCGCCGTTGAGGAGTGGGACAATCTGAACCAACAGTGCCTTGATGAACTTGTGATTAGTATACCACGATGAATAAATGCATGCATCAATGCAAGAGGATGTGCTTCTGGGTATTAGAGGTACCGGTGTGTACAGCAATCTGGACCACCACCTCTGAAGGTCTTGCTGTATGGTGGTACAACATGCAATGTGTGGTTTTCATGAGCAATAAAAAGGGCAGAAACGATGTTTATGTTGATCTCTATTCCAATTTTCTGTACAGATTCTGGAAATTTTGGAACTGAGATGATGCAAAACGTTTTTTGATATGTGTATTTTGCCTTTGGTTTTCATCTGTCTTTGAATTCAATGAGATTTTTTATTTTACAGCACATTGTATGCACTGCTTGCAACAAAGTGGTTATTCTTTGTATGATGCAACTATCACTGCATGGTTTTATGGTATGTAATTTTTTGCCATTAAGTTTTCATGGATGTGCTACTGTGCTTGTTATATTACTTTACACCTGTAACCTCGGCATATTTACTTTCACATATCTGAAGACGGCATTTCATATTGCTAAAACCAGTAATTCACTAATTTGTTAACACATGAATTTTGACAAAAAAAAGTTATCATAAGAAGACTACAGCACAGATTTATAGATTGCCACCTGCACCGACTGATCATGTTAGGTAACCACTAGTAGGAAATGTAGTTTCAGTTTTTTCAGCTCTATCAAAAATAAACTAAAATACCTTATCATGTTTTATCACATGATACCTAATAATCCATGAAAACTTAATACAAAATAAAATCTTATTAAATCAAATTTCAGAGAATTTCTGAAATATCTGAAGAATGTTATTTCTTCCAAATCTTTTCTAGTATATATCTGCACTGCTCCTGTTGTGCAAATCAAAATCAGTAGATTCAAATTTTTTCTGTGGCAACTAATCAATCATTCATTAAAAATAATTCTGTATTGGTTTTTATCTGAATCCACGCAACACAAAGTATTAATCATAACTGTCAAGCAAGGTACCACAGAGCATAATTCAACTCTCCGTCTGGCCATCCATTGAGATTCAGATATTTCAAAGTGTCCATAAAATATTTGAGGTGAATATTAGGATGATTCTTTAAGGAAGTTACAGATGACTTCCTTTCCTATCATCTTTGGTAAATTTATGAGATTATGCACTGTCTCAATTTACACCATAGTTTATGGATGATTAAACTATCAGTTGTCCATGAATGTAGTTAAATGTATACACTAAGAACATACCTTCTCCTGTAAATCCTTGAACTCTGTGATAATGGCCTCTTTGTCAGCAGCATAATAAATACTTTCTTTCGTTTCCTTCATTTCTTTCTGGAGGTTAATCCAAGTTTTGGTATCATCTGCAAAATAAACTTTGCTGATTCTTGACCAAATAGAATAATACAGAAATTGCTAGTGTAGAAGTCTGTAACACAGAGCAGTCTGGTTTAGGTGCCAGAGCTGTTTAACCATTTTAGAAGAAAGGATGATAAAAAAGTGGAAATTGGGAACATTTCAACAGAAGAAAGGCAGGAACCCACATACAGTGAACCAGCAAGCCATACGTCAAACACCATGAATGCCATCCCTGGAAAACATGAGGACTTTTTCCCACTAAGTACATTAGCTCAAATAGCAAGGTAAGTGGCCAAGAAAGAAATGATTTACTCCCTGTACTAATTTTAAATTACACCATCAAAATGTTCAATCACTCTTGAATAAACTAAATGAAACAGAAATAATGTTGAATGACCTAAATCATATTTCTGTACTATGCTTTACAGAACACTGGCTCAAGAAAGATATGTTAGAGCAAACATAGATTACTCAGTTCAAACTTGCAAGCATGTTTTGTAGGAAAATATCAAGTCATGGGGGTAGCTGTGTGTCCAAGTGGAGAAAAACTGTGTCATGAAATTTTAATTCTGGATAGCTGATGCCAGTAGGAACCAAAATTACTAATGTTATGTAGGGCATCTATGTATCATCTTTAAACTGCAGAAACTTGGTGCCACACACTCCAGCAGTCCAACCAGTAATGACTTAACATAACTGACGTGAACTATAATGGAACAAAAAGGCAGTTAGAGTTTAAAAGTGACTGGTGATACAACGTCCCAAGTATGGTCATTGCCCTTTCCAAAACTTCTTAACTTTTTTACCTGACTCTTCTTCAATACTTCATTTCTCAGGCAGACAAGGAAACCCTTGAGTGCATGGTCACAAGGTCAATCTTTAGTAAGGGTCATTTGAAAATGTTGTGTTAACAATTATGAAATGAAAATTTTTAGCTGCTAATGACTCGTTATGTGCATCAGGAGGGCAACAGAAAATGAGTGTACTTGCAGCTGATCAGACAGAAATACAGGTCTTTAAACTCTCCAGTTATTGTTCTGCCCATCACCAAGCTCAGATCATACAATCAGTTTGCATTTCATACCTTCTTCAAGCACCACAAATTTAAGCAGACAGGAAACCACTTTTCCTGAACCTCCTCTTGTGGAAGATTCATTCCACAAATTTACTGTGTTGTTTCCTGTACCAAAGTCATGAATTGTGAAATTATATGGTTACAGCTGTCTCTGGCAGAATACCATGGAATGTGTCAGTGTAAGTTAAAGGAAAACCTTTTGTAGGTCAGTTCATATAGCATTTGTATATTGTTGTTCCTTTTAGCCTTTTCCATATCATTTTTTAAAACTTTGTATGCCTGATCTGCTTTTGCATGACACAACTGACTCTCAAGTTTGATGTTGTTTATTTATATTTTGTCTGAATCTGCAATCATAAGCAATCGATACATTGTGAAGAGGTTGAGATTGGGGCACAGACACTCTTTAGAGGATTTATTTCTGCTGTAATGCCTCATCTGTTTCAGAAAACTCTAAATGTGTTTCCAAATGAGAGACCTGTCATCATTTGGTATGGCATGTAGGTGACTTACTGATGTGTTTTCCTTGAATGTCTTTAGGAGCCGTCATTCCACCTTCCAGTTTACATTAAAGAGTCTGTATTCATTGCCGGGTGATGCAGAATACGTCAAGCAATGTTTTTTGACACTTGTGTTGGCTGGGCTTCATATTTGAAAGTAACTTGTTCACGTGAAGTATTGTCTGTCTTACCTTCCTTACATCTGGCTGGAGGTTATCAAGTAAATTGGCTGCTTATTATGTGTCAAGGCATGATATTCTTCATACAGCTGTAACTTAATTTCCAGTTTTATGTCCTTGCATCATTCTTTTGAACACACTTCTAAATTGTATACATGACCCTAAATATTGCAGTCAATATTACTACTTAAGATCCAACTGAATTATCATATTTCACATTCTCTTTTAATAATATAGCAGTGCTCAGAGTGTGTATTAAATTTTCTTGTCGATGACAAAGACAGAACTGTAGTTAATGTTATTCTCATCATATATTTTTATTGTAATGTTTTCAGAAGATGCACATAATGTACGTTGTCAGAGCCATGTAATCTACATGGCACATACACCACTGTTCAGGATACATATGCTACTCTATAGACATACGACTTTTAACAAAACCAATAGAGCATTCTTCGTACAGCTGTAACTTAATTTCCAGCTTTATGTCCTTGCATCATTCTTTTGAACACACTTCGAAATTGTATACATGACCCTAAATCTTGCAGTCAGTATTACTACTTAAGATTCAACTGAATTATCATATTTCACATTCTCTTTTAATAATATAGCAGTGCTCAGAGTGTGTATTACATTTTCTTGTCGATGACAAAGACAGAACTGTAGTTAATTTTATTCTCATCATATATTTTTATTGTAATGTTTTCAGAAGATGCACATAACGTACGTTGTCAGAGCCATGTACTCTACATGGCACATACACCACTGTTCAGGATACATATGCAACTCTATAGACATACGACTTTTAACAAAACCAATAGAGCATTATTCCACTGACCTGCTGTGGATGCTGTTTTGCAGGAACTACCTTTGCTTTTTGTGATTTAAGTGCCCATACAACTTCACAAAGTCTTTTCCTCTCAATATCCTGCTAATTACTGAAGTTAATTTTCATTTTCTGTGCACTATTTGCACGTTTCAAACCACTTGCGGTATGTGTCACATTGCTACACTCCACTATTCTTGTAACATACAGCATTTTTTGCACAAAGCTGCAAAATCTCAGTCTCTCTCTTGCTGTCTAGTGCCACCCTTGGACAATAAATAGGTCAACTGTCACAGCAGGTGATGTTGACTGCGATATACAATATTACTCCATGTGATTCTACAAAATATCAAAATGTGCCATACAGCGTTATTCCTATGTATGCTTCACGTATTAACCTGATAGTTTAATACACTGGACAGTAAATAGGTCAACTATCACAGCAGGCGATGCTGACTGCGATATACAATATTACCCCATGTGATTCTACAAAATGTCAAAATGTGCCATACAGCGCTATTCCTATGCACGCTTCACACATTACACTGATAGTTCAGTAATTTTCACACATGTCAGCAACTGCTTTCATTGGAATTGGAATTATTACATTCTTCTTTCAGTCTGAGGGCATTTCACCTGTCTCGTACATCTTGCATACCAGATGGAAGAGTTTTGTCATGGCTGGATCTCCCAAAGCCATCAGTAGTTTTGACAGAATATTGTCTACTCCTGGTATCTTACTTTGACTGAGGTCTTTCAGAGTCTCTCAAATTCTCCTCACAGTACTGTATCTCACATGTCATCTTCATCATCATCTGCATCCATTTCCCTTTCCATGAAGTTACCTTCAATTTTATCTCCCTTGAATAGGCCCTCTATATACTCCATTCACCTTTCAGATTGCCATTCTTTGCTTAGGACTGGTTTCCCATCTGAGCTCTTGATACATACAGCTGCTTCTCTTATCCACAAAGGCCTCTTCAATTTTCCTGTACGTGGTGTCTACCTTTCCCCTAACGAAATATGCTTGCTTAGCCATTTTGCACTTCCTGTCAATCTGATTTTTTAAATGTTTGTATTCCCGTTCATCTGCTTCATATTCTGCATTTTTATATTTTCTCATTTCATCAATTAAAATTCAATATCTCTTGTGTTACCAAGGATTTCTACTAGGCCTTGTCTTTTTACGTATTTGATCCTCTGTCACCTTTACTATTTCATTTCCCAATACTACCCATTCATCTTCTTGTGTATTCCTGTTCCATGTTCTAGTTCACTGTTGTTTAATGCTCCAACATTTGATCCTTTCAACATATCCAGGCCCCATCTCCTTAATTTCCGACCTTTTTCCTATTTCTTCACTTTTAATCTACAGTATAACCAATAAATTAGGGTCAGAGTCCACATCTGATCCTAGAAATGTTTTACAGTTTAAATCCTGGTTCTTAACTCTCTCTCTTACCATTATAAAATCAGGCCCAAACCTTCCAATGTCTTCAGATTTTTCCATGTATACAACCTTCTTTTATGATTCTTAAACCAAGTGTCACTGTCGTTGTTTTGGTCTTCAGTCCAGAGTCTTGTTTGATGCAGCTCTTCCTACTACTCTATCCTGTGCAAGCTTCTTCATCTCCGAGTAACTACTGCAAACTATATCCTTCTGAATCTATTTAGTGTATTCATTGCTTCATCTCCCTCTACAATTTTTACCCTCTGTGCTTCCCTCCAATACTAAAGTGGTCATCCCTGGATGCCTCAGAACATGTCCTACCAACTGATCCCTTCTTCTAATCAAGTTGTGCCACAAATTCCTCTTCTCCTCAATTCTATTCAGTACCTCCTCATCAGTTACTGATGTATGCATCTAATGTTCAGCATTCTTCTGTAGCACCACATTTCGAAAGCTTCTATTCTCTTCTTGTCCATACTAGTTATCGTCCATGTTTCACTTCCATACATGGCTACACTCCATACAAATACTTTTGGAAACAACTTCCTGACACTTAAATCTATATTCTATGTTAACAAATTTTTATTCTAAAGAAATGCGTTCCTTGCCATTGTCAGTCTATCATTTTATATCCTCTCTACTTCAACCATTATCAGTTATTTTGCTCCCCAAATAGCAAAACCCATTTACTACTTAAGTGTCTCATTTCCTAATCTAATTCCCTCAGCATCACCCGATTTAATTTGACTACATTCCATTATCATCATTTTGCTTTTATTCATGTTCCTCTTATGTTCTCCTTTCAATACACTGTCCATTCCATTCAACTGCTCTTCCAGGTCCTTTGCTGTCTCTGACAGAATTACAATGTCATCAGCGAACCTCAAAGTTTTTACTTCTTCTCCATGAATTTTAATTCCTACTCCAAATTTTTCTTTTGTTTCCTTTACTGCTTGCTCAATATACAGATTGAATAACATCGGGGATAGGCTACAACCCTGGTTCACTCCATTCCCAACCCTTTCACGCCCCTCGACTCTTATAACTGCCATCTGGTTTCTGTACAAATTGTAAATAGCCTTTCGCTCCCTGTATTTGACCCCTGCCATCTTCAGAATTTAAAAGTGAGTATTCCAGCCAACATTTTTAAAACCTTTCTCTAAGTCTACAAATGGCAGAAACATAGGTTTGCCTTTTCTTAATCTATCTTGTAAGATAAGTCGTAAGGTCAGTATTGCCTCACATGTTCCAACATTTCTAGAGAATCCAAACTGATCTTCCGCGAGGTCAGCTTCTACCAGCTTTTTCATTCATCTGTAAAGAATTTGTGTTAGTATACTGTAGCTGTGTCTTATTAAAATGAGTGTTAGTGATGATTAAATTATGCTCTGTGCAAAACTCTGCCAGTCAGCTTCCTCTTTCATTCCTTTCCCCCACTCCAAATTCATTTATTATTTTCCCTTCTCTTCCTTTTTCTACTATTGGATTCCAGTCCCCAAGCACTACCTTATGTGTATGAATAATTTTTTTTAGTTCGTCATAAATTTCTTTGATCTGTTCATCATCTACAAAGCTAGTTGGCATATGAACTTGTACTGCTATTGTAGGTGTGGGCTCCAGATCTCTCTTAGCTACAATAATGCATTCACTATGCTGTTTATAGTAGCTAACATGCATTCCTATGTTCTTATTCATTATTAAACCTACTCCTACATTATTGCTATTCGATTTTGCATTTATAGCACTCTATTCACCTGACCAACAGTTCTTTTCCTCCTGCCACCAAATTTCACTAATTCCCACCATATGTAACTTCAACTGATCCATTCCCCTTTTTAAATTTTCTAACCTACTTGTCCTATTAAGGAACCGAACATTCCATGCTCCAATCCATAGAATGAGAGTTTGTTTCTCCTGATGACAATGTCCTCCTGAGTAGTCCCCACCCGGAGATCCGAAGGAGGGACTATTTTACTTCCAGAATGTTTTATCCAAGAGGTCACCATCATTTAACAATACAATGGAGCTGAATGCCCTCAGGAAAAATTACAGCTGTAGTTTCTCCTTGCTTTCACCTGTTTGCAATACCAGTACAGCAAGGCCATTTTGACATGTTACAAGGCCAGATCAGTCAGTCATCCAGACTATTGAGCCGGCAACTACTGAAAAGACTGCCCCCCATCATCAGGAACCACATGTTTGCCTGCCTCTTTACAGATATCCTCCTGTTGTGGTTGCACCTATGGTATGCCTATTTGTATAACTGAGGCACATATGACACTCCATCAAAGGCAAGGTCCATGGTTCATGTATTGTGATTGCATAGTTGCCAATATGTGGTGTACTGAATGCTATAAACATCATTGATCTTTTGTGACCTCACAAACAAGGGGTTCCTTGTGAGACATGACTGGATGCTGACTATGTTGTATTGTTTGCTGAGTAAACGATTGATGATTTTTCTGTTTTACTCCCCTCCATGCCTCCTCTAATTTATCCATTAATTCCTTCATGTGTTCATTGCTAATTCAATTGGTATACATGGCAAAGTCTGAGGATGAATATGTTCTCCTTCCATGTTCTCCTTGCAAAATAATAAAAAAACAAGGGAAACTAAAATGGCCTGATGGGGGTGAAAATCTGGATAAATCAGCATAAACTCCAAAGTAAGTATCATCTAATAACCAAGGGAGAGCAGGCTATAGACCTGAAAATTGGTTTTTTAAACATCCAAGGACTGAATGACAAGGAAGTGGCATTGAATGACTTCTCACCAGAGATTAAATTTGACTTATTGTGTTTAAGTGAACATTGGGCCAATGTATGTGAAATTCCAGTTTATAAGATTGAAAATTATAGTTTATCAGACAGTTACTGCAGAAAAGGTCACATGAGAGGTGGTATTGCAATTTATGTTGGTAGGTCAATCGATTGCGTCATTGGTAAGATAGAACTACATTATTTATGTGAAGGACTGAATTTTGAAGCCACTGGTATAGTCATAAGTAGTATGAAACTAACAGTAATATCATTGTTCATGTCTCCCAATGGTATTAGCAGTGTCTTCTTAGAAAAATTGGACATCCTTTTCTGTGCATTCACTGAGGAATGATTTACCAACTATGACATTATAGTAGGTGATTATCTCAATTCTGATTTTTACATGTGAACTGACAAGTGCAGTGTTAGTGATTTGAAAAACCTACTATGACAGTTCACTCTACAGTGTGTTAACTATAAACCTACTGGGGAACAAGTGTGCTTAGACAATACATTTATTAATTTTAAATGTGCCCAAGCCCAGTATGATGTAACAATGTTTCTCTTTTCTGACCACAAATCAGTATTCCTAATATATGCTAACAGGACCAGCTCAGTCAATCTTAGTGGTGACATGGCCAATTCAAAAATGGTGATCACTAGACCAATGACAAATGGAAAAATTGACAAGTTCAAGAAAACCCTTGCAGATAGACATTAGTTCTGTCAGAGAAATAATGGTAATCTGTCTATCAAATAATGAGTCAGCTAAGATAAATTTTGAATGGTTCTGTTACTTTAACACATTTCTGCAAATATTTGGTCATAGTATTCCCATTAGGAAATGTAAAGTAACACACAGAGGTTGCAAAAGGAAGGTGTCAAAAAAGAAAAATTTTTGGTACACCAAAGCACTGTCCGATATGAAAGATCATGTAATAATGCTGTTAGATGTATACAATAGCACTAAGTCTGAAAATGCAAAATCTCTGTATGCAGGATGGAGAAATGATTATAAAAAAGCAGTTACAGAAGCGAAAAAGTCACACAATGCCCAGTACATTGAGACTTCTAACAATAAATGCAAAGCTGCTTGGAATCTCATTAACAGTTTTGCCAAAGAATCATGTAAGCCTAAATACCTCTCCACAAGAGTTTAATGATTATTTTATTAAATCTATCAAGGAATTAAGCAATGGCATCAGTAAACCTGATATAAGTCCATCAGAACTCTTAGAAAAAATTATCATGGGACGAACCACAATAATATTCTCACTTTCTCTGAGCTTAAGCCTAGTACTGTATTAAAAGGTAGTAAGGAACTTTAAGTCATCAGATAGTGCTGATATTTATGACATGTCTTACAATTTGCCGAAGAAAGTCATTTGATTCCATTATTTATCCATTGACTCATTGCATAAATAAATTTTTATCAGAGGGATACTTTCCAGAGGAGCTGAAATTATCTAGGGTGGTTCCAGTGTATGAAAAGGGTGACAAAGACAATCCTGCAAGTTTCAGACCAATATCATCAATAGTTCCAGTCATAGCCAAAATAATAGAACACATCATTTACCATCAGTTGTCTGCTCATTTAGAAAAACTTGGAATATTTGATGTAACACAATATGGATTTAGAAAAAAAAATCACCAATGGTAGACACAATAGACTCTGTAATTAAATTCGTTCTTAAAGTGTTTGATGAGAAGGGATTTGCTCATGCCATGTTCTGTGACCTAAGTAAAGCATTTGATTGTATAGGAAATTACACTCTTCTACAGAAACTCCATTTTTATGGCGTCAGGGAGAACAATCTAAAACTACTAAAGTCTTATCTCAAAAACCGTAGGCAAGTTGTGTGTATTGGCACAAAAAAGTCTACAGAGAAACAAACAAAGGTGGGAGTTCCACAGGGATCTGTATTGTGACCGTTTTTGTGTCTGGTAATGATCAATGACCTACCTTCCTTAGTAAGTACCAATACAGTGCTATTTACTGATGACACTAACTTCCTAAACTGCAACAATGATATAAATAAGTTAAAAGATTCTGCTGACAATACACTTGCCCAAGCATCATACTGGTGCAGGTCAAATGAGTTTGTCCTGAATGAGAACAAAACACAAAAAAATGGTATTTAGTCTAAAGGACAAAACTCCTTTTATTGATCCCAGTTATATAAAGTTCTTGGGGATACACCAAGATGACAAATTGTAGTGGGAGCAAAACATAAAATACATTAGTGTTAAATTATCCAGTGTAATTTACTTATTACAATGTCTTATGAAATGTGTACCAGAAGCTTAAGTTAAAATTTCTTATTTTGCACTTTTCAAAAGTACTATCTCATATGGACTTATTCTCTGGGAAAATTCAAGCCATGTTCAAAACATTTTACTTCTGCAGAAGAAAGCAATCAGAATCATTATATGTTCTCAGCATAAAGCACATTGTAAGCTCTTGTTCTCTGAATGTAAAATAATGACTGTTATAAATCTGTATATATATGTATCAAGTGTTAACCCACACAAAAAAGAATCTACATGAAGTAAAATGTAGAAATAATACTCATGGTCACAACAAAAGAAATAATAATTCCATACATACATCATCAATTATACCATAGATTCCCAAAGTCAATCAATAGCTATGAGCTAGTGAGCCACAAACTATTTAATAAACTCCTACAGAGGGTGCAAGACCTTCCAAAGTGTGAATTTAGGGAAACATTAAATAAATGGGTTGTTGCCAACCACTTCTATGAATTAAAAGAATTTTTTGACTGCAACATGGTCTGTAAGCTAACAACTGACAAGGCCAAACATTTCTATTTGCCAATGTAACAATTATGTTATACATGATCTGATCAAAAGTATCCAGACACCTGGCTGAAAATGACAAGTTCATGGTGCCCTCCATTGGTAATGCTGGAATTCAATATTGTGTTGGCCCACCCTTAGCCTTGATGACAGCTTCCGTTCTTCTTGTGGAATGGCAGCCCATTCTTCACAAAGTGCTGCACTGAAGAGAGGTATCAATGTTGGTCGGTGAGGCCTGGTACAAAGTCAGCGTTCCAAAACATCCCAAAGATGTTCTATAGGATTCAGGTCAGGACTTTGTGCAGGCCAGTCCATTACAGGGATGTTATTGTCATGTAACAACTCGGCCACAGGTCATGCATGATGAACAGGTGCTTGATCGTGCTGAAAGATGGAATCACCAAATTTCTATCCAACAGTGGAAAGCAAGAAGATGCTTGAAACATCAGTTTAGGCCTGTGCTGTGATGGTGCCATGCAAAACAACAAGGGTTGCAAGCTCCCTCCATGAAAAACACGACCACATCATAACACCACTGCCTCCGAATTTTACTGTTGGAACTACACACGCTGGCAGATGATGTTCATCGGGCATTCTCCACACACACACCCTGCCATCAGATTACCACATCGTTTACCATGAATCGTCACGCCACACCACTTTTTTCCACTGTTCAATTGTCCAATATTTATGCTCCTTACACCAAGCAAGGCATTGTTTGGTATTTACCAGTGTGATGTGTGGCTGATGAGCAGCCGCTCAACCACGAAATCCAAGTTTTCTCACCTCCCACCTAACTGTCATAGTACCTGCAATGGATCCTGATGCAGTTTGGAATTCCTGTGTGATGGTCTGGATAGATGTCTGCCTATTACACATTATGACCTTCTCCAACTGTCAGTGGTCTCTGATGGTCAACAGACGATGTTGGCCTGTATGCTTTTGTCCCTTCACATTTCCACTTCACAATCACATTGGAAACAGTGGATCTAGGGATGTTTAGGATAGTGGAAATCTCAGATATGACGCAAGTGAGACCCAATCAGCTGACCATTTTCGAAGTCCGTGAGTTCTGCGGAGTAACGCATTCTGCTGTCTCATGATGTCTAATGACTACTGAGGTTGCTGATATGGAGTACCTGGCAGTACGTAGCAGCACAATGCAACTAATATGAAAAACATATGTTTTTGGGGGTATCAGGATACTTTCGATCATATAGTATATGTATTAAAACAAATTGTTTATTGCTGTAAGGGCCTGTCCAAACCACTAATAATATTACTAAGATGATGACTACTACCACTACTACTATTGCTAATAATAATAATAATAATAATAATAATAGGCTTCCGGTATGTTCTGCCAGTCGTAAAAGGCGACAAAAAGAACAAACCACTAATAGGGCTAACCCCCCTTTTAGTGTGATTAGTTGGTTCAGGACAGAACTAAAGAAGCCTCCGACAAGCGCCGTCATGGTCGGGGACGACGCTTGAACCCTATGCCCGCCCACAATGGTAACGACACTGCTAGCCAACTGGAAAATGATTCAAATCCAAATAGAGGTGTTTTGCAGGATATGCTTCCTGCAACCACCCTAGAAGGAAAACAAAGACAGAGGATGAGATGGTCAGATGAAGTTAATCGACACCTCATGGTCTGTTATTACCAAGCAACAAATCTAGGAACCAACACAACTGGATACAGATCAGAAGTATACACAACATTTATCACCAGATACCCAGAATTAAAATTTTTAACAGAACAACGACTAGCTGATCAGATCTGTGTAATAATCAAAAATAACAGGATACCCCAGTCAGAATTAGAAAACATCAAACAACAAGTACAACAAATACTGGAACAAAATAATGTGCAATCAGAAGAAGAAGAAAATACAGTAATGGACTCAAACATCCCAGAGCAAACAAACAAAGAACAACACGCATCAATTAAACAGTCAGAGGAAAACGAAATCTTAAGACAGCCACCAGAACAAGCACAAATAGAACACGAAATGACACACATGTTAGATATAGAAGAAAAATTTCAGCTGACATATATAGAATACAAAGACACAAATACAGACATTAGACCATTCTTGCATAGACCGCCAAATAACCCACAAGTCGAAACAACAATAAAAACTATCAACACAATCATACACAACAAAATAAATGAAAACACAACTATGGAAGAGTTACAACTACTGGTTTATATAGGAGCACTCACTACACTAAATATACACACTAGGCAGAGATCAGAACCAACCAACACACAGAAGAAACCCACAAAACCAGCATGGCAACACAGGCTACAGATCAGAATAGCAAAACTGAGAAAAGACATCGGACAGCTAACACAATTTATAAGAAATGAAATGTCAGAAAAAAAAACGAAAAAGGTTATGTAAAATCTCACAAAAAGAAGTGATAGAGCAATTAGATGAAAAGAAGCAGAAATTACAAGCATTGGCCAAACGACTTAGAAAATACAAAAAAAGTGAAAATAGAAGGAAACAAAACCAAACATTCAACACAAACCAAAAGAAATTTTACCAGACAACAGATAACACACACATTAAAATAGACAATCCACCAAACATAGCAGACATGGAACACTTCTGGAGCAACATATGGTCAAACCCGGTACAACATAACAGGCATGCACGGAGGATACAAGCAGAAACAGATACGTACAAGATGATACCACAAATGCCTGAAGTGATAATTTTGCAGCATGAAGTCACCCAAGCAATTAATTCTACTCACAATTGGAAAGCCCCTGGAAAAGATAAAATAGCAAATTTCTGGCTAAAGAAATTCACCTCAACACATTCACATCTAACTAAATTATTTAACAGTTACATTGCAGACCCATACACATTCCCTGATACACTTACACAAGGAATAACTTATCTGAAACCTAAAGATCAAGCAGACACAGCAAACCCAGCTAAATATCACCCCATAACATGCCTACCAACAATATACAAAATATTAACTTCAGTCATTAGACAGAAATTAATGACACATATGACACAGAACAAAATTATAAATGAAGAACAAAAAGGCTGTTGCAAAGGAGCACGAGGATGTAAAGAGCAACTGATAATAGATGCAGAGGTGACATATCAAGCTAAAACTAAACAAAGATCGCTACACTACGCATACATTGATTACCAAAAAGCTTTTGATAGTGTACCCCACTCATGGTTACTACAAATATTGGAAATATACAAAGTAGATCCTAAATTGATACAGTTCCTAAACATAGTAATGAAAAATTGGAAAACCACACTTAATATCCAAACAAATTCAAATAATATCACATCACAGCCAATACAGATTAAGCGTGGAATATACCAAGGAGACTCATTAAGTCCTTTCTGGTTCTGCCTTGCTCTGAACCCACTATCCAACATGCTAAATAATACAAATTATGGATACAATATTACTGGAACATACCCACACAAAATCACACATCTGCTATACATGGATGATCTAAAACTACTGGCAGCAACAAATCAACAACTCAACCAATTACTAAAGATAACAGAAGTATTCAGCAATGATATAAATATGGCTTTTGGAACAGACAAATGTAAGAAAAATAGCATAGTCAAGGGAAAACACACTAAACAAGAAGATTACAAATTGGATAACCACAGCGACTGCATAGAAGCGATGGAAAAAACCGATGCCTATAAATATCTAGGATACAGACAAAAAATAGGAATAGATAATACAAATATTAAAGAAGAACTAAAAGAAAAATATAGACAAAGACTAACAAAAATACTGAAAACAGAACTGACAGCAAGAAACAAGACAAAAGCTATAAATACTTATGCTATACCAATATTGATCTACTCATTTGGAGTAGTGAAATGGAGTAACACAGACCTAGAAGCACTCAATACACTTACACGATCACAATGCCACAAATATAGAATACATCACATACATTCAGCAACAGAGAGATTCACATTAAGCAGAAAGGAAGGAGGAAGGGGATTTATCAACATAAAAAACCTACATTATGGACAGGTAGACAATTTAAGAAAATTCTTTATAGAACGAGCAGAAACTAGCAAAATACACAAAGCAATCACTCATATAAATACATTGGCTACACCACTGCAATTTCATAACCACTTATACAACACTTTAGATCACATAACATCAACAGATGCGAAGAAAGTAAATTGGAAAAAGAAAACACTACATGGCAAGCACCCGTATCATCTAACACAGCCACACATCGATCAAGACGCATCCAACACATGGCTAAGAAAAGGCAATATATACAGTGAGACGGAAGGATTCATGATTGCAATACAGGATCAAACAATAAACACCAGATATTACAGCAAGCATATTATTAAAGATCCCAATACCATAACAGATAAATGCAGACTTTGCAAACAACAAATAGAAACAGTAGATCACATCACAAGTGGACGTACAATACTAGCAAATACAGAATACCCCAGAAGACATGACAATGTAGCAAAAATAATACATCAACAGCTTGCCTTACAACATAAACTTATAAAACAACATGTTCCCACATACAAGTATGCACCACAAAATGTACTGGAGAATGATGAATACAAATTATACTGGAACAGAACCATTATAACAGATAAAACAACACCACATAACAAACCTGACATCATACTCACCAATAAAAAGAAGAAATTAACACAACTAATCGAAATATCCATACCCAATACAACAAATATACAAAAGAAAACAGGAGAAAAAATTGAAAAATACATCCAACTGGCTGAGGAAGTCAAGGACATGTGGCATCAGGATAAAGTTGACATTATACCAATTATACTATCAACTACAGGAGTCATACCACACAATATCCACCAGTACATCAATGCAATACAGCTACATCCAAACTTATACATACAACTACAGAAATCTGTAATTATTGACACTTGTTCAATTACCCGAAAGTTCCTAAATGCAATGTAACATATACCGTACAGTTAAAAGGAAGTCACGCTTGCTCAAGGTCCGCCTCACCTTCCATTTTTAACCAGACATAAAGTCTGAGACAAGAAAGAAATAATAATAATAATAATAATAATAATAATAATGACACACACTGTCATTCATAAATGAACTGGTAGATTGGATGTTTGAGTGTTGTCACCTGTAAAACAAAGTTATCTTGATGATCCTTCTTCTTCCTGAATCTTTTGATGACATCATCACACCATGTGTCTTGCCTTGCAAGTATTCACAGTACTAGTTTTTCAACTGAGGAATGAGGAAAAGCTGACAAGCAATCCTGGGCCATACAGTTTTTCGGATACATTTTTAAACATTTAAGACAAGAAAAAATCCTTTCAACTGAATCACTTGTGGCAGGAACAGTAGCAATTAGACAAAATAGTCTGAAAGCATCTGGAAGAATTTGGTCCATTTCATTCTCAATCAGTCTTTTAATAATGTTTCCCAATCTAATGTAGTGAAATGTTAATTTATGCTGTGAGGAAAATACAGCTGCAAGTGATTGGAGGATGCACCATGTGTTTGTAATAATGAATCCACAGTCTGCAGGAAAATGCTGATTGTAATTGGCAAAGTGTGTAGTATCACCTAATTTACCGAAGAGCACCTTATCACGATATGAAAATCTTGTTTCCAGTCATGTTACAGTATTGTTCAATACCTTTACCTCTAAGTACACCTGTTTGTATTTGCCAATGTATTCATCCGTCATTTCAGCTCTATTCATGGAAACTTTGGCTTGAGAACTAGTCAAGCGTTTCATGGAATTTAAAAAGTTGATCAATTTGTCTTCATTCTTAAATTTTTCATGTATGCTATACATTCTGAAACAGCATTATTGCATTGTTTGTAGGCCATTTAATTCTCTGCCAGAATGGGACATCATAATAGGTTTGGGCAACTAGTGTGTTCTTGGTATGATAATTTTGAAACATGCCATTCACCACAATGAATAAAGCAGCAGCAGTTCTATCTTGGCCAATGTCATGAAAAACAAGACAATATTCTTGTATGTCACCATTGGCATCCACTAGCTTCACCATAAAGCATTGTTACTTGTCTGAAATCTCTGTTACTTCATCCACAATGCAGGTCAAAATCAGGTTGTATGCAGACTTGAATGTATATATTCACAAAGCTCCTCAACTTACACATTCAATGATTTGTTCTGTACAGTTTATGAAAATCCTCAGAAATAGTTCATTTTTTTCCAGTGCACTTTCAAATCTTCATTTCTGTTTAGCACAAATTTAAAAGAGGCTTCGAATTTTCCAAGATTCAGGGAACCTTCAGTCTCATCATGACCCATGAAAGTTAGTTCCCATTTACACAGATCTGTGACATTTGTTAGAATTTTCATTATGTCTCTGTTACCTTTCACTTCATTGTTTTGTCTGATTTTCATCAATTTGTAATGCTAATTAAATAGCTCTGAAGTATTAAGCACTTGTGTGGATAGTTCTTCATACAAAATAAAACTTCTCAGATAATCTTTAGAAGAAGTATTCCATGCTAAACCTTTATTAAACAGATTCTTCAGATAGTCAAAACCATCAGTGTACCATACACTTTTATCACCCGAACAAGCGCATAGCATGAACTTTGTGATTCATGTGTTTCGAACTTATTTTTCTGAAGAAGGTTTAGTGCTGGGTGGACGTCCTTTCTTCAAAATTTAATGTCATTCAGTTTCACATTTCCTTGAAACTGAAAGCTCCTGGATGGAAGTAATGATGTCCTCACTTGTAAGTGTTACATCAGTCCTGGTACACGACAGGGCCTCATCCATATTCACTGCACACAGGACAACCAATGTAAGAGAAACCTAGAGAGGCGGCACCACAACTGCTGGCCTCCTGTGCTGCACAACTGCATTACAACATGGCTATGACAGCCTGTACACTCTCTTCTGTTCCTAGTAGTGACATCATGATTATAATGGCAACCAAGTGTATAAGGGGGGCCTGGCATGTGCCTGGCCTCCTCCCCACATGCTTCGTGCCTCTCTCTACCTTGGGTTCAGTTTAAGGTTTCAGACTTTGACTTGCTCTCTAATGCTGGTGCTTTAGAAGAAATAACATAAGCTAATGTCTTTTGTGTTCATTGACAAAGGTGCATAATGGTTTATTGTAAAAACAATTATTGCTGCTACTACGGCTACTACTATCACAGAAAAGTGAGGAGGCCTGGCCTCCCTTATCTTCTCTGGTCAGCTGCCACTGGGTAACATCCAACCCTACTTTTTTGAGTCATATGCAGATATTTGGCCATTTTTACAGTGGTGCCTTAAATTTTCCCAAATTATCCCATCTGTTAAAGGAATTAAATTGTGAAACATACTCAGAAATATCAGCTGCACAACATGGCCACTGCTGTATCTCACCCATTGTAGTGTTTGTTTCTTTCTATTCTCAGTGTCCAGGTAATAAGGAACTGTGTCATTCTGTCATGATTTGTCCCTTTCATGCTTACTGGAATAACTGTGCTGCTTCCTTTAGTAGTGATTTTATACAGCAATTTATTTATTTTTACGAAAAGTGGATCTTTTTCAATATTTTACATTGCAGATCCTTCCGTTGGGCTGCTTTCAACTCTGTCCCATGACTTACCATCATGCATACATGAATTCTGCTGCTCATCATATCAGAATTCACATTTTGTTCAGCATATCAGTGAATAATCTTAAACTGGAACTCCAGCAGTCACAGCGCCCACATTGTTAATGTGGAACTTGGGTTTTCTAAACTTAATAACCATTTATACATGGTCCACAATTACTGTGAATTCTCTCCTTATCAAGAAATGCCTGTTATGTCTTACACTGGAAACTAGAGCACAAAGCTCGTTTGTATGGTAGTATGATTATAGTCAGCTCTGTGTAACTGTTTGGAAGCAAATAGTACAGAGTGTTGCTGTCAAATTTTGTGAGACAAATGGCACCAGCAGCCAAGTTAGAAGCACCTGTTGAGAGAATGAAGAACTTTCCAAAATCAGAATTGTCTAACAATGCAGCCGTGATTAGAGGGATTTTAAGTTCATCCATTACATTTTTGCTTTCTGCCAACCAATTAAATGAGGTTCTCTTTTTCAGTAGCTGCATCAATGAACATGTTAATCTTGCATAACCAGCTGTAGAAAACTGCTAATCCCTGGACTGTTTGTAGTTCCTGTAAATTATATGGTTAAAAAAAAATTCTCAACAACTTTGATAGGTTTTGATAAGGGAGTTCACTTGACTTCATGTAAAGCAATAATTATCTGTTGATAAAGACAGATTCATGCTTCTTACATGCTCAAAAACTGCTTGAAGCCTCTGAGTTGTACTGCTTCATGTGCTCACCGAAAAGTATTATGTCGTTGAGGAATACAAGAGCTACCACTGATGTGAACCCCCATAAAACTGAATTGAGCAGGTGTCGAACAGTAGCTAGAGCACTGTGATGTTCAAGAGGCACAAAAAGGTATTCATAATCTCTTCTTGCAGCAACAAATGTGGTATTTGTTTGATTATCTGGATGAACCATCATGTCATGATATTCACTTATTAGACTGTTGTTGTTGTTGTGGTCTTCAGTCCTGAGACTGGTTTGATGCAGCTCTCCATGCTACTCTCTCCTGTGCAAGCTTCTTCATCTCCCAGTACCTACTGCAACCTACATCCTTCTGAATCTGCTTAGTGTATTCATCTCTTGGTCTCCCTCTACGATTTTTACCCTCCACGCTGCCCTCCAATACTACATTTGTGATCCCTTGATGCCTCAAAACATGTCCTACCAACCGATTCCTTCTTCTAGTCAAGTTGTGCCACAAACTTCTCTTCTCCCCAATCCTATTCAATACCTCCTCATTAGTTACGTGATCTACCCACCTTATCTTCAGCATTCTTCTGTAGCACCACATTTCAAAAGCTTCTATTCTCTTCTTGTCCAAACTAGTTATCGTCCATGTTTCACTTCCATACTTCAGAAACGACTTCCTGACACTTAAATCTATACTGGATGTTAACAAATTTCTCTTCTTCAGAAATGATTTCCTTGCCGTTGCCAGTCTACATTTTATATCCTCTCTACTTCGAACATCATCATTTATTTTACTCCCTAAATAGCAAAACTCCTTTACTACTTTAAGTGTCTCATTTCCTAATCTAATTCCCTCAGCATCACCCGATTTAATTTGACTACATTCCATTATCCTCGTTTTGCTTTTGTTGATGTTCATCTTATATCCTCCTTTCAAGACACTGTCCATTCCGTTCAACTGCTCTTCCAAGTCCTTTGCTTTCTCTGACAGAATTACAATGTCGTCGGCGAACCTCAAAGTTTTTACTTCTTCTCCATGAATTTTAATACCTACTCCGAATTTTTCTTTTGTTTCCTTTACTGCTTGTGCAATATACAGATTGAATAACATCGGGGAGAGGCTACAACCCTGTCTCACTCCTTTCCCAACCACTGCTTCCCTTTCATGCCCCTCGACTCTTATAACTGCCATCTGGTTTCTGTACAAATTGTAAATAGCCTTTCGATCCCTGTATTTTACCCCTGCCGCCTGCAGAATTTGAAAGAGAGTATTCCAGTTAACATTGTCAAAAGCTTTCTCTAAGTCTACAAATGCTAGAAATGTAGGTTTGCCTTTTCTTAATCTTTCTTCTAAGATAAGTCGTAAGGTTAGTATTGCCTCACGTGTTCCAACATTTCTGCGGAATCCAAACTGATCATCCCCGAGGTCCGCTTCTACCAGTTTTTCCATTCGTCTGTAAAGAATTCGCGTTAGTATTTTGCAGCTGTGATTTATTAAACTGATAGTTCGTTAATTTTCACATCTGTCAACACCTGCTTTCTTTGGGATTGGAATTATTATATTCTTCTTGAAGTCTGGGGGTATTTCGCCTGTCTCATACATCTTGCTCACCAGATGGTAGAGTTTTGTCATGACTGGCTCTCCCAAGGCCGTCAGTAGTTCCAATGGAATGTTGTCTACTCCCAGGGCCTTGTTTCGACTCAGGTCTTTCAGTGCCCTGTCAAACTCTACACGCAGTATCATATCTCCCATTTCATCTTCATCTACTTCCTCTTCCATTTCCATAATATTGTCCTCAAGTACATCGCCTTCGTATAGACCTTCTATATACTCCTTCCACCTTTCTGCTTTCCCTTCTATGGTTAGAACTGGGTTTCCATCTGAGCTCTTGAAATTCATACAAGTGGCTATCTTTTCTCCAAAGGTCTCTTTAATTTTCCTGTAGGCAGTATCTATCTTACTCCTAGTGAGATAAGCCTCTACATCCTTACATTTGTCCTCTAGCCATCCCTGCTTACCTATTTTGCACTTCCTGTCGATCTCATTTTCGAGACGTTTGTATTCCTTTTTGCCTGCTTCATTTACTGCATTTTTATATTTTCTCCTTTCATCAATTAAATTCAATATTTCTTCTGTTACCCAAGGATTTCTATTAGCCCTCGCCTTTTTACCTACTTGATCGTCTGCTGCCTTCACTACTTCATCCCTCAGAGCTACCCATTCTTCTTCTACTGATTTCTTTCCCCCATTCCTGTCAATTGTTCCCTTATGCTCTCCCTGAAACTCTCTACAACCTCTGGTTCTTTCAGTTTATCCAGGTCCCATCTCCTTAAATTCCCACCTTTTTGCAGTTTCTTCAGTTTCAATCTGCAGTTCATAACCAATAGATTTTGGTCAGAATCCACATCTGCCCCTGGGAATATCTTACAATTTAAAACCTGGTTCCTAAATCTCTGTCTTACCATTATATAATCTATCTGATACCTTTTAGTATCTCCAGGATTCTTCCAGGTATACAACCTTCTTTTATGATTCTTGAACCAAGTGTTAGCTATGATGAAGTTATGCTCTGTGCAAAATTCTACAAGGCGGCTTCCTCTTTCATTTCTTCCCCCCAATCCATATTCACCTACTATGTTTCCTTCTCTCCCTTTTCCTACTGATGAATTCCAGTCACCCATGACTATTAAATTTTCGTCTCCCTTCGCTACCTGAATAATTTCTTTTATCTCGTCATACATTTCATCAATTTCTTCATCATCTGCAGAGCTAGTTGGCATATAAACTTGTACTACTGTAGTAGGCATGGGCTTTGTGTCTATCTTGGCCACAATAATGCGTTCACTATGCTGTTTGTAGTAGCTAACCCGCACTCCTATTTTTTTATTCATTATTAAACCTACTCCTGCATTACCCCTATTTGAATTTGTATTTATAACCCTGTAATCACCTGACAAAAAGTCTTGTTCCTCCTGCCACCGAACTTCACTAATTCCCACTATATCTAACTTTAACCAATCCAGTTCCCTTTTTACATTTTCTAATCTACCTGCCCGATTAAGGGATCTGACATTCCACGCTCTGATCCGTAGAACGACAGTTTTCTTTCTCCTGATAACGACATCCTCTTGTGTAGTCCCCACCCGGAGATCCAAATGGGGGACTATTTTACCTCCGGAATATTTTACCCAAGAGGACGCCATCATCATTTAATCATACAGTAAATCTGCATGCCCTCGGGAAAAATTACGGCCGTAGTTTCCCCTTGCTTTCAGCCGTTCGCAGTACCAGCACAGCAAGGCCGTTTTGGTTAATGTTACAAGGCCAGATCAGTCAATCATCCAGACTGTTGCCCCTGCAACTACTGAAAAGGCTGCTGCCCCTCTTCAGGAACCACATGTTTGTCTGGCCTCTCAACAGATACCCCTCCATTGTGGTTGCACCTAGACTACAAACTGAAAAAAATTCAACATGTGCCCAAGTAATCCGAGGTTTCCACCCTATTCTGCAAGAAAATGATGTGTAATAAATGTATTCAAAGCATGGTAACTGATCCAAAAATGGAACTATAGGGCTCCAGAAACGGATTTATTCTTCAGGATAACTAATGGCAAAGACCAAAGTTCATCTCCATCCTCTCTTTCTTTTACGGTTCTGGCTTCCAGTTGTTTTTTCCACTTCTTTAATTAAATGTTTCTGACTGTATGGCATTCAATAAGGTTTTTGAGTAATCAGTGTTGCATTTCCGATATATACTGAACAAAAAGAGCTGACAGGTAAATTCATACATTCTCAGAAACAATCTACATTCTCCAACAAAACAGGTGCTAAAATCTTCACCCCATCAACTGCCAAATTTTCTATCTTCTGCCAAATATTTTTCTTTGATTCACTATTAGCTTCAGTTCCTTTTTGCAGTTTAGTGGCACATGTACGAAAATCTCTCATTATGATTGTGACATTTAATATTTCATTTGGAATTGAGATTACATCATTTCTACTTATGTTTGACACTTTATGAACCTTTGTTCCTTACACCAATACAACCTCTTCATTGTTAATATTCATTATTATTATTCGACTCTTGCTACATTCTGCCTCATGATTATAGACAGGCCAACTTATCTGGTGATTCAGCGATGAATTTCATCCAGTAATTCACAACTCTGATTAATCAATAAAAGAACTCCTCCTCTCATTCAGGATGACTTGATTTCAACAGATGCTATTTTTCCTGTTCCCTGGGGAATGTTCTGGGGTAGATCAGTTGGTAGCATGACAGAATGTTTGAATGATATTTCGTCCACGTGTCCAATCACACAATGTCACTCTTACTGCTCCTTTGAGTACTATCTGAAGAATGAGCTCATAGGTTATAGTTACTAAAGCTTAGTTTAACCTTTTGGTCCGACACATTCATCTCTTCTTCATTAGTGGGCAAGAAATCAAATCCTTGTCCACCATCATAGTGTATTCCCGTATTTGAAACTATTTGCACCCAGGTCGTATATTTGTCTTGGCCTGAACATATTTCTGCATCAGACTGTCCAAGGTTGCATAGCTTTTTACCATTTAACCTTCATGCCTTATATGGTGGCAGTACTGACTATCCATTTAGTCTAAGCAACAACACAGTAATGAGATCTGTGTTCTTGTGTAAACAAGCAATCTTTATCACAAAGTCATTTTTGGCTTTATTTTCAATGGAACGGTCAGGAATCATTGTCTTGGAGAGAGGATGGATGGTGTGGTAACCCATATATTCCTGTATTCATTTAACAGTTTGCTAAGTTGTCTGTCAATAACGTTACTCTTTCTTTTACTGAGCTAATCTCTTGATTCATGACCCTGTATCCCGCAACTTGAACAGCTTCGTTCTTATTTACAGTACTTACATTTGAGACCAGGCTTTTTACATCTGTAGCACTCTACAACAGTTCTGGAAAAGTTTGGCTCATGAGCCATCCCCTTCAGTAAGTGCTTTTCCCTCTGACTCAACTCATACAGTGCTGTTACAGATCAGCCATAGCCAGAGCCATGTCAGCGAACTACAGGGATGACTGTCAGACATTGTGGATTGTGAGCCCTACCTATTTCCTGTATGTAAATGTTATAAGATGTAAATTATTAAAAATTATTTGTCACAAACTCCTCTGAGGCATTCAAAAATTTAGGTTAGATATATTTTGTCTTGAGAAACTCTACAACATTGATTTCAGTTTGTGTTGCAGCAAAATGAAGTTCATGTTTCAATGACCAATTAGTCACTGAAGTTGATGGGCCAATGATATTAGTCACTGCATTACACTGAGCAGATTTGATGTTGCTTCATTGAAGAAAATGTATTTTTACAAAATAAAGTTAATCTGAAAAACATTTTATTTTATGAGCAAAGTCTGTGAGTTTTAGGTGCTGATCTCGTAGCATAACATCAGAAGTTGCACAGTCCCTTTCTACTCTAAACAGCATGAACAGATTATTTTGTAAACTTCACAGTTCTTTCTGAGTATCACTTCCAACACTTCCAATGATTATTTTATTGGATTATTAAAGAAAATTACGACTGGCTCCAGAGGTTTGAAACCAATAAAATGACATAAACACAATGGAAACTTCATTAAAAACAGAAACAAATCCTGAAAATTTTATCTCCATCTTTTACTTATTCTCTTTCTGAGCTCAACATCTCACTCGTTACAGAGGGATGCTGACATTTTTTCAAGCAAGTAGATGGGAAGCTGTGGTACACAACATGGTACTGATGTCAGGTGACAGCAAGGATAGTGAAGAGTGTAACATGAATCTTGCAGTACCTTGCAGTCATATTTTTGAAGTCATTTGCTGTAGCAGACCTGCTATGTAGTGTAACTAGACCATGATGTTAGACTTCCTCACTTCCCACAGTGGGCAGGCACTGGAAGAGAGCTACTAAAACGATGTAATCAGTTTTGTAATAGCTCTTCTGTGTTGTAATTGCAATACTTCGACTATACAATTTCATTTAAAATTTTGGGTGATACAGAACACTCATAACTTGTGGCCCACAATAGATGATAACATTTTTGAGGTTACAGTACGACTGTTCAGTTTGTCTATAGTCTTTGGAATGGCTGTGTACTGATAATGTTGTGCATAAAATAAGTTACTTTGATAGTTTAATGAGCTTAAGCTAAACATATTATGGTGTGTACATGTGGATTAGTAATTGTTCTCTGTGTGTAACTAAAAATACGTCAATCTGTTGAAAGAACAGGAACATATTCCATTTTGTAACTAACTTGTACACAATGGCTGCGACCAGTTCGGAAAATTTGAATACTATTTACAAAATAAGTGAGGAAGCTTGAATAAAATGTGTTTCTGTAACAAAACAGCAAGAAAAGTTGTGAATTGTGCAAAGTGTAAGAGGAAATTCCATTATTCATGTGTAAATGCAACGAAAGAGTGAAAAGCTGCAAATGCAGTGACTGTTTTCATACTGAGTATGACACTATGGACGTGTGTGCAAAAAGTTAAAGAATGAACTCAGAATAGTAAGAAAGGAACTTAAGTATTCGAAAACAATTGTATGTGTACTAACAAATGAACTACAGAAGTGAGAATCAGCCAAGAAAGAAATGTGTAAAAACTACAGATTTGAGGTGTCCAACATAAAGCATGATTCACAACACAGTATGCATACCACAACACAGAACACAGTACAAAAAGGAAAGCAATCTAAGGGCACAGCAATGAAAATGCAAACCTTTGCTCCTGAGAGTCAGTTGTGAGTAGGAGACCAAAAATATTTGTTGCCTTTGACAGCCATGGCAGAGACTGTGCAAGAAACATTTTAAAATTAGCTTCAAATATATATGATGTTGAAGGGAAAGTGATACCACGTGCCCCCACTAGTGTAATATTAAAAAAATGCAATGACCTGCATAAGCTGACAAAGATTGTAGTTGGTGTACCATACAGGCATGACCTGCCTGAATGGACTTGTGTAAACCAAGAAATTCACTCTGTAAGAGGCATCCAGTTAAAATTGAAGAACCTAAAGTAGTAATGGTATGAGGACAAAAGGAAGAGTACATATGTATACTTGTTGACAGACTAGGAAGTGCAGATTTGGACTTTATATGTAATTGTCAATCTGGAAAAAGGGAAGCTGAAATTACCTTTGATAACTTCTTTAAAAAGTACACAGATTTATAGTATTCTTGCTCACCAGTAAAAAAAAAAAAAAAAAAAAAAAAAAAAAAAAAAAAAAAAAAAAAAAAAAAGATATCCAAGTGAAATGAAAAAGAAAAGTCTGAACTGCTTTGCAGAAGAGCTAGCAGAAATGAAAGGAAACATGCATATGCTGTACCAGATGCATAAACAAGCCGCTAACCAAGGGGCAGAACAGAGTGCGAAAATTCTTAGGTCATATCTGAAATGCAAAAAATTCTACAAAGCTAAACTTCTGACAAAAAAGCAAGCAGTGGAAAACTATATGGAATAGGCTCCCAGTAATTGCAAGGCAGTGAGGCAAATAATTAAACAAGACAATACACCAAGCTGCACAGAAGCAGCTCTGTATGAACTCGAGTATTTAAATCAGTACTTTTAAAACTCGGTTAAAGAAATGAGTAACAGTATTAAAGCAACAAATTCATCTGCAATGGACCCTGATGGAACACCACTGCCTGTTAACCTGGTATTTCAATGGAGGGCTGTCACACCTGCTGATGTTATAAAAGCTGTATCCAAATTTTCAGGTTCTAAAAGTATGGGCTGTTATTGTTTATCAAATAACATAATTAAAGAGACAATACACTCCATTGCCAAACCATTAGCTTTTATTTTTAATAAATATGTAGAATTTGGAGTTTTTCCAGATGCACTTAAGGGGCTCCGGAAAGGCTCAAAATCATGAAAAGTTCAATTTTTACTTTTTTGCGTTTTCTGAATCTGCAGACTATTACCTTTTAATAGATATATAATTCATTCAATTCCGAAGACTACAACTATTTTTAAATTTTTTTTGAAATGTGTTCTACATGGACGTGACCCACTGTGGTGCTGTTAAACTGCTGTCAAATGGTGTTATTATTAACGTCCGTGTTCATCAGGTACATTTTAGTGATGTGAGATAAAGTATGTGTTGTGGCTAACCTGTGATGGTTCAATATATATCGTTGGTGTGATTGTCGATTGTTTCATGTTTATTTACTCTGTCGTTATCTCGAAAATATTCGTAATTAATTCTGTTTCTTGAGTCTGTTTTGTTGAAGTATAATAATGAGTAAAAGTAAAGTTATTAGAAATCCTCTGAAGGCTTTTAAGAAAAGGAGAAATGTTGGAAAGCCAAAGGTATGTGTTATTACTGTAAACAATAAAGACGATAACCAAGTGAGTGAACCTAACCTCTCAAGTACACCTGCCCATAGCAGTCAAAGTGGGAAAGAAAATACTTCACAGAAGAAGCTTGGTCCAATGAGTGAAAACTATGAATGTTTTATGGGCGAATCGGATGTGAATGAAATATTTGATATGTCGGTTCTCAAAGGAATTTTTTCAAACTGTGTAAGATGTATTCATTGTAGTGAAGTTGGTCTGGAACTCTCCATAATAAAGCACATAGGACTTGCTAGTGAAATACAACTGAAATGTGATAAGTGTTCATACATGACCACCTTTTGGAACAGTGTTGCAGTAACTGCAACTGAAGAAAATGGTAGCAAAATCTACTAACACAACATTAGATTTGTTTATTCCTTGCGTTCAGTTGGTAAGGGTGCTACTGCAGGTGCAATTTTCTGTGGCATCATGAATCTTCCAAATCCCCCAACCAAGTTTACGACCTATAATAAATTAATAGGATCTAAAGTAGAAGATGTCTGTATAGAATCTATGAAGAACACTGTGGAAGAGGCAGTAATGGAAAATAATAGTAACAGAGATTTGACCGCAGCGTTCGATGGTACCTGGCATAAACGGGGACACACATCTCTTCATGGTGTAGTATCTGCCACCAGTATGTATACAGGGAAAGTTTTAGATGTAGCAGTAATATCAAAGTATTCTAGATGTCCACAAAAATATAAAGGTACACATGAAAATAATTGCAAATCTAACTATAGTGGCAGTAGTGGAGGAATGGAAGTGGCTGGTGTTGCCAGTATATTCCAGTGTTCTGAGGCATGTGATAAAGTGCGATATGTTAATTACCTTGGTGACGGTGATTCTAAAAGTTTCAAACATGTTCAAGGACTGAAGCCCTATGGTGATGATGTTGTAGTGCAGAAATTTGAGTGTATTGGACACGTACAGAAGCGAATGGGAACAAGACTTCAGCGACTGAAAGCTTCATACAAAAAACAAAAACTCAGTGATGGTAAAGGGTTGGATGGGAAGGGAAGGTTACTGACAGTGTAATTGACAAAATATAGAACTATTATGGAATGGCTATTAGGCAAAATACACAAAGTGTCGACGAAATGAAGAAGGCTGTTTGGGCTCTTTTTTTTTCATACTTCCTCAACCGATGAAAATCCCCAACATAGCTTGTGTCCCAAAGAAGAAGACAGTTGGTGTAAATATAACAAAGGATTGCTAACTGGTGAAGTGTACACTCATAAGCATAGTCTGCCTCATGCAATAATGGAGGTGATAAAACCTATTTTCAGAGACTTAGCAGCACCTGAACTGTTGAAAAAGTGTATTCACGGGAAAACCCCAATGAAAGTGTAAATAGTGTTATATGGTAGAGAATCCCCAAGACTGTATTTGTTGGAATAGAAACACTTCACTTTAGTGTGTATGATGCTGTTGCGACTTTCAATGATGGCAACATTGCAAGGTGCAAGGTATTTAGAAATATGGGAATGAAGATAGGTTCTAACATGGTACGAGCGATGCTTGCTTTAGACAAGGAACGCCTTCGGGCTGCAGACAGGGCTGTAAAGAGTCTAGAAATACAAGCAAGAGTAAACAGGAGGAGGAACAAGAGGAAGCTGGAGGAGGAGTTTGCAGAGGATGAAGATAATCCATCCTATGGACCTGGAATGCACTAAAAAGTTAATCCAATCTTTGTCGCTCGATTCCCAAAACTTTTATTTTCTCATACTAATTACATGTTTTCTAAGGATCTTCCAAACATATTTGTTTCAAACTTTCAGTAAATGTTACACAGTACCTTCTGCATAATTTAACACAGCCTTTTTCCAAAAAACTGTATATTTTTGAATATATAAATAAAAAAATGCAAAAAAATGTTGTGAATTTTCATTACAATTGAAAAAAAATCATCTTTAATAACTGAACTAAAATTTTGTAAAATCCCTGTGTTAATTTGTAGCCCATATTCCAATAAATAATCTGTAAAAAGTTCAACTTCCTACCTCAAATACTTTGTGAGGAAAGATGTAATTTATAAGCGTTATTTTAACATTGCAAGTATAGGGCGTTCCGGAGCCCCTTAAGGTATCAAAAGTTGCTTCAGTTTTTAAAAAAAAGGTGCACACATCTTCCCCAAAGCTACAGACCAGTCTCCATTGTTTCAGTATCTCAAAGATATTTGAGGCACTGATACACACACAAATAAGTAGCTTATTTGAAAAACACAATATCCTATGTAGCAATAGTTTGGTTTTTGCAAGGGAAAAAACACAAGAGGGGCCATCTTGGAAATCATTGACAAAACCTTAACAGCTTTTGAAAACAATAACACGGTATCACTGGTATTGTGTGACCTAAGCAGAGCTTTCAATTGAATTTTGTTGATGTACTATTGGGAAAACTACTTTTATGGGATGAGAGGGAGCACTTTACCTGTGATAAATTCTTATCTGAGAAACCTAAAACAATTCATTTCAGTCAGAAATGTAAATTCTTCCGTAATGGAAATCAGCCCAGCTGTACCACAAGGGTCTATCCTTGGACCCTTCTTCTTCATTGTAGCTATTAATGATTTACCTTAAAACATAGCCCACCCTGTCGTGTGTTATGCTGATGATACAACACTACTTACCACACATCAGAACATTTCAGATCTGAATAGCCTAACAAAAGAAACACTTGATAAGGCCCTGGACTAGTTTGCAGCCAATAAGCTCCTGTGCAATCCTGATAAAACCCAACAACTTTTAATGGGAATATCAAATGAAGTAGGCAATAAGTTGGTAAAACTCTTAGGTATTAATATGGACTCAAAACTCTACTGGGAGGAACATGTCAATCATGTATGTGAAAAAATATCTCGGGTGGCATACCTTATCTTGAAACTAAGGGAGGTAGTGAGCTTGGAGTACATCAGGGTGACGTACTTTAGGCTATTCCAGTCATATATTTCATATGGTCTGATTATATGGGGGCACTCCCCTCACACCAGGAACATCTTGAAATTACAAAAAAAAGTCTTACACATAATATGTAAAAGAGGTCACAGGGAGCACTGTCGTCCTCTTTTTTCCAGACTCAGAATACTCACAATTATAAATTTATACATATGTGTGTCTGTACTCTGTATTAACAATAATATTTCAGAATTTATTGCCAGAGAGGAAATACATGAACACAACACCAGGGCTAAGGGTAATTTAGACATACCACAACACAGATTAGCAAGAACAGGAAATTCCTGCAAAGTAAACCCACTCAAAATGTTCAATAAACTGCCAATTCATGTTCAGTCTATGGATATAAATGTTTTTAAAATTAAGTGGTACAGCTGGCTGTCTGATCATCCATTCTATGACATTAAAGAATTCTTTGAGATGCCCGAAGAGGATATTAGCATTTAAAAGCTGTCTGTAGTTAAACATATTATTGTGTGCTGTGGTTAATCATGTATAATTACATAGTGTATACAATAAACAATACATTACTAGATTATATTACATTATAGTATAGCTCATTGCATTAACTTTTAGAAGCTATCCTGATGTAATTTGGTACACTACCAGGCTTAAAATGTAATCTAGAATGTAGTGACACTAGTTTACTTTATTATTCTGTATGTACTAGTACAGCCTGTATGACGAAGCCAATATCATTGTAAGGTGATCTATGGTGAATTAAATTCTTGATTCTTGATTCAATAATCTTCAGCTGTTCTGATGTCGACTTTATTACTCATACATGCCCTTTGCATAGTGTCTCCAAAGGCACTGCCAAGTTGTAACACCAAAGCATAAGTGGGCCTCCCACAGCTTTTGGAGATCCTCACCTGCCAACATGGCTTGTTGATGATGTGAGCCAAAGGATTTTACACCAGATTTGGACATACAGCAAACCAGAGCACAAATAGTGGATGTTCCACATTTAACAACAATCTAAACAACATTTACAATTTCCATTAACATCTTTTGTTGGCCTAAGTGCTTAGAAGTGCAACATGGTCCACAAAATCAACATGTTACACCACAGATGCCCCCACTGAGATGAAATATGTCATGTAACCCACTTTCTTGTCTAATTACAAACACCTTCTAACATCAAAAAATTTTCAGCAAATAACAACAGTTTTAAATTTTATTCAGTTATTATTACTATTGGCACTTACAGTCTCTTAATATCAAAACTCTTCTTACTTCCTCAAGCAACCAAAACCTGCATAAAATATTTATTTTCTTTCATTCCTGCTAATTAATGTATGTTAGGTTTCTCACGACATACTAAACATTTATCATCCACAGTGTCTCCACTTACTTTTCTGTACATATTAAAAAAATCACCAACACATTTAATTTTGCTTTTCTTTGTAAAATATGCCTTGATTCAACACTTTTTACACATATTTCCTTTTTCTGAAATTCACAAAACGTTATCTCAACCCTTTGCACTTCCCCTTTAGGTTAATATTTATCATGTAATTTAGCTTGCTTAGATAATAGGCAGAGTGCCTGTTTAATCACCTTGTTTCACACTTAATATACTTCATCCAAAATACTCATTAATGTCTATTTAACTATACTGTCTTTCATTACATGCTATAATCTAGTCACTGACTTTACCATTTTCAGTTTTATTGCTCTATAGTGTCAAAACTGCCTTAGTACTGACATTTTTCAAAAAACCCTTAATCCCCAATTTCACCTCCTTCAGGTTACAATTTCAAAAAATCCCTTCTTATACAACACCTACACTATAAGATCCACACCTTAACAGTATGCACAGCCTCTGACACTTATCTTTACACATCCCAATGAAGAAGAATCTCCATAGCTTGATGACTCCACCCAGTTTTTCCAGATGTACATTTCCTGACTACGTCTTCTGTACCTTTTTACATATACTGCCTCTAACACAATAACTTATTACATACCTTCTATTAAATCACCTAATAATATGACCTCTCTTGTTATTTCCCCTATGTTATTCTATAACTTTCTATGAATAACATTCCTGTATGCTACTCTATGCAGTTTTCACTTTTTTCTAAGTACTTGCTGTCAGTGACTATCTGCCAGTGATATATTCACTACCACTACTAGATTATAAGATTTATCTATATTCTTTATCATCACAGGGGTCACCTGCCACCCACATAAAAAACAATTACCATATTGCATTTCCACACAGGGAACAAATGTTTCAAACATATCATTTCTTAATTTCTTTAGACAAATACCTGCTATATGTATTTAAAGTAGCTTCTTCAGTTCTATTGAGACTAATTCCAAGTTTGCTCTTAATCTCTGTTTAATCTTTCCAATATTTAAGGGGATAAGACACATCTACTTAATAACTCATCAATCTTTTGATTTTATGCCTCTTAACATAATGTATTAATAACTATAACATTTTTATTTCATTTACTTAAATGCTTACAAAAGAAATATGCGTAATCTGTATAAGTGACCATGTATTAAAAGAAAATGAAATATGCAGTTTTACTATAAAAAAATTATGTTCTTGCAAACCATTTCTGCAGATCAGAATATAAGCTGGAGGAGCAGCAATATTTGTTAAAATAGCTGAGACTTAGGATAACAATATGGATTACACATTCAAAAATTACTCAGAAGGAAAGAAAAGATTTTGAAATTACAGGAATTGTGTACAATGAGTTAAGAGTATTCTGTGTGTACCAATCACCAAGTGGCAAAATAAATACTTTCCTCAAAAAAATGTCAAATCCACTACAAAAAACAAACTGAAAGATAATATGTGATGATTTAAATATTGATGTGGGAAAAGAGACACAACAATGCAAAAATTTGAGGAGATGCTAATATAGTACAACATGAAGGCAACTGTAACGGAACCTAAAAGAGTATCTTTGGAAACTGAGACATTGGTTATTACTAATATAAATAGCAGTGAATATACAACAATGGTTCTACAAACAGGACTTTCTGATCATTTTGAACAGCTATGTGAAGTATGTGGGAATCTAAACTCACAAACAGAAGATAAAAACCCAGAGAATGGTATTACACTTTTCAACCAACAAAACATCAACATATCTAAGGTAATGAACATCGAGCATGGTTGAATAATTGTGCGCCAGCAATGTCTGTTAACCAGTACAGCAAAATCCAGACAAAGTTGCATATTTCAGTATATTTATTCACTTGAGCCTCGTGATGACTGGGTGTTGTGTGACGTTCTTAAGTTAGTTAGGTTTAAGTAGTTCTAAGCTCTAGGGGACTGATGACCATAGATGTTAAGTCGCATAGTGCTCAGAGCCAATTCACTTGATGATTAGTTTCAGACTGGGATCCATTTCAAATCATTGTAACAGATAGTCACAGTGGTACTTCTGAAAATGCAAAAACCACTCAAAAATGTGCAAATCAACAGTTACAGCTCATACTGATTTTTGAAATGGTTTTTGCATTTTTGGAAATATTATTTTGACTATCTCTTATGATTCTTATGATGATTTGAAAAACAAGCAGTGGATCCCGAAGGAAATAGTAGAACAAAAGGCTACCTTAAGAGTCATGAAACAGAGGGAAGGTTCTGAAACCTACTGTACAAACTGCACCATAATAAGTACAGATGGTTGATAAGACAAGAAAAAGCCAAATCAATAAATGAGATTATATCAAAATCAACAAATAAGATGAAAACAGCCTGGAATATAATTAACTCTGAGATGGGCAACAAAAAACACACAGAGAAAACAAATGAAATAGAAAGTATGAAAGGGAGTAACAAAATCATTACAGACAAAACAGAAATTGCTAATATCCTGAATGATAACTACACAGATACAGTAGAAATGCTAAAGAATGGATACAGCAACCAAGGAACTCATCAGATCGCTGTGTAAGATAAGCCAATCCACTCAGTGCTCCTGAAACCATTATCTAAAGAGGAAGTAATAAAGGTTTAAAAAAAGTTTAAGGGAAAAGATCTGCTGAACATGATAATGTATCAAACTACCAAATCAAGCAGATGGCAACAGAAATAATTACATCACTGTTGGATATTTTCAACTGCTCATTCCAAGAAGGAATATTTCCTGGTCATCTTAAATTAATTAATTACCTGTAGTACACAAAAGGGAAAACATGATGATCCTAATAATTACAGACCAGTACCTTAGAATCATGCTTCTCCAAAATATTAGAAATGCCCATGCTCAATAGACTAACTGCTTAGCTGGAAAAGTTAGTATATTAACTCCATCACAGCATAGATACCAGAAAGACAAATCAATGGAAACGGCAATTAAATCATTAACAGAATTTATTTAACATGACTTGGACAATGTATTGTAGTATCTGGCGTGTTTCTTGACTTATAAAAAGCATTTGACACAATTAATCATGCAGTCCTATTAAAGAAACTAAGAAGATACTGGTATTTGTGAACAATCAGCATACTGGATAACATCATACCTCAGTAACAGAAGACAATATGTAACCATTAACATCTTATACAGATCAGAAATTAGAAGCATTAGCTATGGTGTACCTCAAGGATCTGTTGGGGAACCTATCCTCCTCAAGTTGTTGGTAAATAATGTACAAACATATGAAAATAAAAATAAGGTATTGCATGCAGACGATATGACTATGCTAAATCTTTCCTAACAATTCTGGAGCACTTGAGAAAAACACTTTCATATCACTCAATAATACAGCACAATGGCTCATGGAAAATAAGTTAATTATTAATCTAAAAAAAAGCCATGCTGGGGAGACACTTGTATCTTGAACCAGTATGCACCTTGAGTCAGTATCTGGTATCTACCCTCTGACTTCATTCTTTTTCCTACAAAGGTTGCCTATAATGACTGAGTACAGCCAGTGGTTGTTACAAGAGTGAGGAGCAACAATTTCAATTTCCTACAAATATCATCATTTTGCGACCTAAAAGTAAGTTATCTGTTCTCAATTAAATGTCAGTAAGCTATGTATGTTGTGATAAATGGAATCTTAAATGATTAGTATTTATGACAAACATATATCGTAACAAATATGATGTGATATAACTGCCATGTTGTTACTGTAGGTTATATCCACTAGGGACAAAGACAGAGAAGCTCGTAAACAATGGTGCATCAACTTTATGAACTGCCATGGACAACTAAGTCAAAACAGGCATAATGTTGCAATGTTCTTCAACAATTTACAATCAATAATGGACAAAGTAACATTAACACAAGAAAGAAAATTATTAATGTTGTTGAGAGTGGTAACTTCACTGTGCATGTGCCAGGAAAAATATTAGCATCTAAAGGATGCAAGCAGGTTAGATATATGACATCATTTGAGTGTAGCAGTAATGTTCCACTGATTGCATGCATTAATGGATTGGACCACAATGTGCCACCCATGTTCATATTTACAAGGGTCAACTATAAGGAACATTTGCTGAAGGGTGCATCACCTGGATCTATAGGTTGTGCACATCCAAGGGCTGGTCCAATGGCAGTATTTTTTGGGAATACTTGGAACACTTCATTTTCCATGTAAAGTCAAATGAAAATGAGAAAGTGCTGCTTATACTTGACAAACACAAAAGTCGTATCACCATGGATTGTATCATACTACCAAAGGATAATGTTGTAACCTTACTAAACATTGCCACCACATAGTAGCCACCAGCTGCAGCCTCTATGTAAAACTGTCTTTGGTCCATATGAAACATTCTACAACATTGAATGTGGAGAATGGCTGTAGTCACATCCTGGATAGCCTATAACCATTTATGATGTTGCTGGAATTGCAGGTCAGGCTTATCCATCAGCATTCACAACTATGAATGCTAAATCTGGATTTCAAGCAGCTGGGATATGGCCAGTAAATGGGCACATACTGTATTCCAAGATGATGCATTCCTCACTTTGTATGTGATGGACAGATTTCAACCTACTTTGCATACAGAGGCTGCACCTTGGAACGATGAACTGACAGCAGGACAAAGTGGTGTATCGACTTAGCCACCAACGAAACTACAGTCATCCACTGTAGAGTCACTAAAAGCATTACCAAAAGCTCTTCCACAAAACAGTGGGTGTACTGAATGGAAACAAAAGTTTCGTGCATCAAGAGTGTTGACTGACACACCTAAGAAGCAGTCAATAGAAACACAGCATATGGCACAAGAAAAAAAAGAAGGGATCATCAGCTAGTAACAGCAAAATATTTAAGTCGAATGCACAAGGAAGGAAAACTATGAAGAAAATTATAGATGACTCCACATCAGACAGTGACCCTGGTCCAAGTGATTTGTGTGAGAATAGTGTCAATGGCATGTGCCTGAATTACTTCTCATTGCAAAGGAACTCAGGTGAAAATCAAACAGATGAAGATGATATTTCATTTGATGTAAGCACAGGTGTATAGGAAGCACTACATTCTGGACAATGTGTTTTTGGCGAAATTTGGAAGTTGGCGATATTTCGCAAGAATGTGTTCTCAGATTACTTCCAGAACCAGAATTAGGAAGGCATGGGGAACTGAGATTCCCTTTCATTTTAATGGCTATAACATAAATTAATCAGATATGGATTAAACTAACAGACGTTAACAGTATGCCAACAGACGTAAAAATATAGAAATGCTATACAGACTTCAAACAGTAAAATTAACTTTTGTGTTTTAACTGTTAATAAATATGCCCCTTAAGACAAAATTATTTACACCAGATATAGTACTATTGCATGTGTTTATTTGGATATTCTGTTTAGTAGCACTATATTTATGTTAAAAATATTCTGTTCATAATAAATGACTTGTCTATTTATTTTCAACTGTTGCTCAGAGTACATAACGACATTGTACCTTGAGCCAAATACAAAATTTTGTAAAAATGTCTATAACACAGCCATTAAAAAAAATTATTATGTGTTGTGAGTCATTTGATAAGAAATAAGACAAGTAATTCAATGGATAAATGAGCACATCCATTGTCTTCCAAGACAATAAAAACATAGAAAAAAAATTTTAAAAATTAAAAAAGCCAAGCCAAAGGTACAAGCCATTTCCCTACATGGTCTTCAACACTAAACAAAAGGAAGAACGCATCAATGTTTTTCTAGGTGATAAACAAGTGGAAAAAGTAATTTCAGTTAAGTTTTTACGCATATCAATAAACAGTGAACTAAATTGGAAGCAGTGGATAAATATTATATCCAAAAAGCTAAGTACAGTGCTATTTTCAATTAAACTGGCTCAGTATGTTCATCAGGAGCTCTTGTGCACTGTCTATCATGGACTTTTTGAACCATACATGCAACAGCAGGTATTTTTTTGGATCTATGAAAGGCTATTTAATTAGGAACAAGAGGTATGGCACAGAATTGGTTTAAGTCATACTTGGAAAACCGGGTGCAAAGAGTTGAAATTTCACTTATATCTAAAAAGACTTCACTTACCAGATCTGGAATATTTTAATGTAGGCCTCCCTCAGGGGAGTGTATTGGGACCAGTCCTCTTCCTTATATATGTATGTAAATGACTTCCCACAAGGTGTCAGTTACGGAGAAAAAATACTATTTGCTGATGACAGCACCAGGATGATTACAGATAAAAATCCAACTAAATCAGCTGAAAAATCCACTGAAGCTCTCAGAGATGTCCACAACTGGTCATTAAAGAATGGAGTAACTTTAAATGTGAAAAAGACTAACTGTATAAACTTCTGACTAAATAAAAAACCCAATGATACTACACTGAAAGTAAACAATCATGTACTAGCTTGCTTAATGATACCAAATTCTTGGGGATGTAGATAGACTATCAGTTGAAATGGACAGAACACATGAAAATTTCAGGAAAGAAGTTACACTCAGCTTCTTATGCCCTGCAAATTCTTGCACCATTGTGCAATCTTTCATGCCTTAAAGCAGTAGCCTACTTTGTACACATGCACTCAATCCCCTGTTATGAGCTAATGTTTCGGGTATAAGTGCTGGGAACATGCAGGCTATTTTCAAAACACAGAAAAGAGCTGTACAAATAGCAACAAATAGTAGCAACAAGGCACACTGTAAATAATTTATACAAGGCACACTGTAAAGAATTTATTTAAAAAGCTTGAAATTCTGTCAGTTCTGTGTGAATACGTTTATGACAATGTAATGTACACAAGAAAATATCTTAACCTGTACACCAAAAAAAGCCCAATACATGGCCATGGAACCAAATTCAGACAGTGTTTTAATCTAAACAGAAGAAACAAGGCAAAACTCAAAATAGTGTATTATACCATGGACTAAAAGTTTACAATAGATTTCCAAATGATCCCCATGCCATTAGCCAAAGTCTAAAAAAATATTTACAGAAAAATAGCTACTACACTGTAAATGAATATTTAAAATAAGTATACATTGTAACTCAATGTTCATGATCATTGTAACAATTTGTGATATGATTAGAAAAGTAGAACTAAGTATAGTAGCTATAAATACTATAAGAGGAATGTTTATTTTAATAAGAAATATTGTACAAATATTTGGTGACATCCCTACAATGTATACTGTTCTACAGATGAATAAATAAATAAATTTGGAATCACAGTATGGGGGAACTCAACCATCACATGAATGAAAAGAATATTCATACTACAGGAGAAGGCCATTCAAATTATGTTGAAAAAGAAGCAAAAAGAATCTTATAGAAACTGTTTCAAAGATTTTAATATTTTAAAATTTCCATCACTATACATATTCAAGACCATTGTGGCTGCAAACTGGAGACCAATGAGTCTGTTCATCCTCATAACACAAGGAATAGAAAACAATTGCAAACTGGAGAACACAAAAAATTGCAGTGCATTTCACACAGACTTCAGATTTTTGATAAACGACGTAAATACTCTGGCATAAAATTGATACAAGCACTGCCAAGGGACTTACAAAACCTCGAAACTGAGAAGATGTTCCCTGCATTCCTAAAAAACTATTTAACAGAAGAGGAATTCTACAGTGTGGCTGAGTAAATGAGCAGACAGTGAGAATGTGCTTCATACTGAGAATGATAAATGCTATGTACAATATTAAGAGAAATTAGAATAACAAATTAGTGCAAGGATCTAAACTATAATTCAGCTATTAACGTACAATATAAAATTCAACAAAATGTATTTTTAGCTCTGGTGTAAATCATTTAGCATCAGGTATATACTGTGCAAGCTACTGTATGCTTTTACTGTATAACCTATAATAAGTATATTGTCTAGCTGTAAGCAAAATTACATGACCTATATTACAAGTATGAAAGTAATTTTATGGGATCAGCAGAAAATCACAATCACAATCACCTTTATTCAGTAGCACTCTCTCATCAAAGAAAACTTGCATCTTTTGTATTTTTTCCAACATCACCTGTTAAACAATTCATTAGCACTCTCTCATCTGAGAAAACAAGTCTCAGCTACTGCGGCAAAACTAATGACTCACCAAACTATTGTTTTTTTCTGTTTTCCTTTTGTTAGTGTGTCATAATCCACTTTGGAATGGTTTCTTTCCCCATCTCTTTCCCCTGTTTATGTGATGTGTTTAACATATCGTCTGTCTCACTTAACAGTGTATGTGTCTTGTTGCAGTACGTATTTTACTTAACCCTGCTGTCCTATGTTAGTAGATTGTAATTACCACTCTGTTACCTACATAAGAGAAGGCTTTCAGCTGTAGATGCATATGACTGTGGAAGGAACAACAATAGAATCAGTACTCCAGTCAGAGAAGTAAGAAAGGAAAATTAAGACTGGTTTTTCTAGGATTGAAGAGAGAAAGGCCATTGACCCCCAAAGACAGAAATCACTACCAGCATCCAGCCCTGGATCCCTCCCTAATGGAGGACATCAGAAGTTGAAGAATGTTCAGCATACCCTGTTGAATGGGCTTATCTCAGTTTAACCCATACAGGCTCCAGAAATTGGTCACAGCATACCCCTGTGATTAGCATGAAGATAGGAAGTAACAACGCATCACTAATTTTTTGGACAGACTTTGTTACATCTGTCCACTGTCATTGTCTCCCCCAACAATTACTGGTAAGTAATCTCCTATATTAAAAAGCTATATAAACCCAACCATTATATTCATAAAAGGTAAAGAGAAGGTATTAAAATCCATAAAAGAAAACATACAAGTTAATCTTTCAACAAATAATACATTTGCAATGTATTATTCCATGTATGTGTGATCAAGCACACAAAATCATTCTTTACAAAAATTTAAAATCATTATATTGCTTAGCACACTGGACTCACATTTGGGAGGACAACGGTTCAATCCCATGTCCGGCCATCCTGATTTAGGTTTTCCATGATTTCCCTAAATCACTCCAGGCAAATGTCGGGACGGTTCCTTTGAAAGGAATGGCCAATTTCATTCCCCGTCCTTCCCTAATCTGATGAGACTGATGACCTCACTGTCTGGTCTCCTCCCCCAAACAACCCAACCCATTATATTGCTAATATACTCGTATGTCTTTCATGTTTTTATCTTAAGTAATATACTTTTAACATTACATTAGTCCCTCTACGTCTCACAGAGCATCCATAAGTTGTTTTTACCTCTAGGACAGGATCATAGGACGTGGATTTATGAGGGTTGTAAGAGAAGAAAAACCATCTCTGAGGAAAACTTTGAAGGGTCTTCTGAGGCGTAAAAAAATCTTGCTTGTTTCGCTCTTCACATCAGAGTTATGATGGAACTCCTTAACTAATAGTAAGTTGTCAGTGTGAAATACAGGTGTATGCAGACTCTCATTTTATTTCTTCACTCTTGTAACTTACTAAGCTACTAACATGGTAATAGTACAATATAAAGTAATAACTCCAAAATGTGCAATATCCTTCCTACCGGAGATGATGTAACATTATGGCATTACTGCCACTAGTCAAGCAATAGTATTTAACTGGCTTATTATAACAGCTGGTCCACAATAGTTGAATGCATGTGTTATTTCATTTGTAATGCAGTCAAAACATCACCATCATCATCTCTGAAGATAAAGTAATTGTTTATGGACAGCAACTGGGTTCCCTCAGATAAGAAAATAAAACTAAACAAATGTAAAGAAAATATTTCTCTAACACTCAAAAAATAAATAAATTATGCACATCAGTGTGTCAGGCTGACATCACAACTGTAATGTTCAATGATGTCCGCTACATTAATTACCATAAGCTCTTCCCAGGTTGGGAAAATAGATACTATTAGGTCTTTATGTTTTACCTTTCTATTAAATAGTATACTTGGTTCTCATAAATACAGTGCATCTATGTAATTTAGGATGCCTGATACAGCACAGACTCCACCACTAACAAACCTTGCTCTCTCAACTGACAGTAAATGACATGACAGTATATGTAACACATATCTGTAGCTTAATACTCCATTCAACATTCGTTCATATTCATACACTTACTACAATGAAACTTGAAACTAGCACATACCTTAGTATCTCTGCTCAGAGTCCAAGTTGTCTGACACACTGCATTCAGAACCAAAATCTGCATACAAATACTCATTACAGATTAAATATTTTTCATAGTTAGGTTTACAATCATCGTATACTATAGTATACCCACTTGGACACTGATATTCATTTTGGTTTTCTGCTATACCAACTGCAAAATTAGGTGTAGTGTTGGTAAATTCAACTTTTCCTGTCGTTTTAGTTCATAAAATTCCCATAGATGCTCTACCAAAGTTGTCAAAGTGTTTGGGGCATGAATTACTTCATAAAATTCTCTATTTCCTTCTAACATCTACTCAGCTTTGTATACTTGAGATTTCTCTATTTATACATTTGAATTTCTGGGTTGACAATTCCTCTATTTGTTGCATCTTATTGTTTAGCTCTTTAACACTAACTGCTGATATTTGGTCATACCTAGAAACATGGCTCAGTCACTTATGACCCACGTATCTTCCCCTTTCATTATCCTTTATCAGTGAGTTGCTGTGGCACTAATAAGTCTGCTCTTTAAAATGCTGTACATTTTATTACAAAATCAACAAAATAAAGTAGTTTTTTCTCAAATTATCAATTACTGATAAGAAAATTTACACACATCTGCTGGGTGCCTTTACTGGCTAGCATCACGTTAAGTCTTTTGATGTGCATTTATTGCATACATTTTTCTTACACATGTTACACTTTACAAATGATTTTTTTCCAGTGCAATCAGACTTTACAAGGCAACATGTTCACTTTTCTTGTCTCTCAGGAATATCTTCAGGAATGGCAACAGGTACTAGAATGGTTGCTGGCACTTTTCAGCAAGCTCCTCCCTCAGCTGCTGTGTGAAGTCCCTGCATTCCAACTTTTTCTCACTCAGAGAATTGTATAGTACCTGGGCGTGTACATCAACCAAATCCAGCAAACTGTAAAATTTGTGAATTGATCAAAATCTGGATGGTACTTTGACTCAGTATTTATGAGCCATCCGGTTGACCACGTACACTTAATATTTAGAGCAGTTATAAAATCTAACTGTATCTGGCTTCTTTTTCATACCAGCCTCAGTTTATACATAAGGATCAAGACATTCTTGCTGCTCTTTCCCTAACTTTCAATGTTGTATCATTATTCTACAACACTACTGCACTATATAACTCCTATTCTCCTTGACCTACAATGCTATCAGAGTCCAATTTCTTTTTAAATTTCTCTCCTTGAGCCTTAATAAGAACTACTAATTCTTCCACATCCATAGGCTGAACTATCACAGAACTTTAACAACAATAGATATATCCTTGTTCATATTTAATCAATGTCATTAGATTCTGTTCAGACTATCCAAAGACAGAGAAATGTGTTTTTACAAATCTTCACTGAATGAGTTATTAATAACGTTGGTGCTATTTACAGCTAGCTGCATAGCATTCCCTATGCACCACATGTAGACTAAGTGACATAGCAAATGAGCTGCTGTGTAGCCAACTGACAAGATGTTGCACAACAAAACTGGGCTGACGGTCAACCAGCTGATGATCCACCACACGGACGGCGTTGGAGATCGCTGTTGCAATTTTAGTCTCAAAATCACAATGCAGAACTCATTTGTGCCATTGGTGAATGTCTTCTTCAATCATGTGCCAGTGGTTATTTATGCATGTGAATTTGTTTTTTCACTATTGACCTCATCACTATGGTGTATTAATATTCTTTCCTCAACTCTTGAGATCGGTTAACACTTATTTTGTCTTAACCAAATTAAATTTACTTCTTCTTAAATCTTTAAATTAATTCAGGCAATATCACTGCATGTGCAAGCTTATATTTTCTCAGTTGTTGGCTTGGATTACCCTGGGCAATGTTTTATCTTCCTCTATTACATTCATAAAAATTCTTGAAAATTCTTTTTATTAATTAAAGCTCTCTTCTTTAGTACCTGTAATTTACATTCTGCACTAAGGTGACAAATGGAGTGTAACATAAGGTGTTTTGGTTATGATGTGTTTCACTCCATGCATAATCTGTCACCCTGCTGATATGAAAGCCAACTTTCACCCTACAAGTAACTTGCAGTTATAATCATTGCCATACAGTGCCAACAAACCTTGACATGTGACTTGTTCGCCTTTTGTAGTGTGTGGGTGCTGAAAGAGAGCTACTAAAATGACATTATCAGTTTTGTGGTAACTCTTCTGTGCTGTAATCACGTTGTTTCCAATGTAAAATTTCACTTCTAATTTTGGATGATACAGATCACTCATAACTTGTGGCTCACAATAGAATATAGCATGTACTGCTATATTCTTTTGACATTAGCATATGACTGTATATTAGAATAGGACTCTAATTTTCAACTGTTCTGGTACTGACATTACTGCCCATACCCTTTTTTCTCTGTGGCTTCCAATGCGTCATCAAGCTGCATGCAAAAGCATAAGTGAGCCTCCACAGCAGGTGGAGATGCTCACTCTCTATCACACCTTGTTGATGTTCTAAGCTGTCTTTCACACCAAATCTGTACATACAGCAAACCACAGTGAACACAGCAGAATGTCCCACATATAACAACTATCTAAAAAACATTTCCAGTGTCCATGAACATCTTTTGTTGGCCAAAGTGGTTAGAAATGAAACACGGTATTCCACAGAATTGACATGTTACACCACAAGTGTTATAAAACAATGTATGTATAGAATGTGTATGTGCAGTGGGAATAAGAAATGAATGAACATCCCTTACAATTATCATATGATTTATTACTAAAACCAAATTCCACATCAGGGATAAACTGAGTGAGACACCACAGAGTGGCCTTGCATTTGGGATGATGGAGGCTCCAACCTCCGTCCGACCGAGCGAGGTGGCGCAGTGGTTAGCACACTAGACTCACATTCAGGAGGCCAATGGTTCAATCAATACTGATTTAGGTTTTCCATGATTTCCCTAAATCACTCCAGGTAAATGCTAGGATGGTTCCCTTGAAAGGGCATGGCCGACTTCCTTCCCTGTCCTTCCCTAATCTGATGAGGCCAATGGTTGATCTCTTCCCCCAAAACAACCCATCCCCAACCCCAACTCCAATCTCCATCCAGCCTTTATGATTTAGGTTTTCTGTGATTTTTGAAAATTACATCAGGTAAATGCTGGGATGGTTCCTACCACTACGCCATGGTTAAGTGCCTGTCTCACCCTTGCCATACTACACTTGTAAGTATTTAAATGTGTCTACATGTAAATTATTGTTATTGTTCTTAACCTGTAATACCAAGACATGTCCAGTATCCTTGTAAAAGAGAACTAGGGATGAATAGAACTATTACTAATATCACAAACATTTCAAAACTAGTGTGTTTCCTTTCCTGTAAATGTAAGTTCAAATTACGTAAGTGATTTGTAAAACCTATCAGAAATTCTAATTCTGCCAAAAAGAGTGAACTGTTCTGTTTATTTTCAAATTTTATCTCTTTCTTCAAAAATTTGAAAAGTTCTTTTCTAAGAAGAAAAAAAATGAGCTAATATTTTCCTGCACTCATCCAATGACTTTTGGAATTCTGAAATATGTCTCTATATTGCGCATCAACTTTTTCCACAAATTGTGAAATTTTAGAAGAGATAGTATCAATTTCCTCCAAACATTACATTCAAAATTTTCATAACATCTTTCATTGTGGACAGAATTCTCACAATTTTCCTCCAAAGTGCTTCTAATGAATAATGTATTGAAAAGTTAAACAATTTACTTCATTTTTCTTAACTTACTAATACATCAATTTTTTATTCTGGCCATAGCTGCTGCACCATTGGTACAAACTGCATGGTATCTTTTACAACCAAATTTTTCAACACATTTTTAAATGCACAAAAACTTAGATGAGATGGTGTAGTGGTTAGCATACTGGACTCTTTTTCAGGAGGAAGATGGTTCAAATACCTGCCTGGCCATTCAGATTTAGATTTTCCATGATTTCTTTAAACTGCTCCAGGCAAACGACAGGACACTTCTTTTGAAAATGGCACAGTCAATTTCCTTCTCCATCCTTTTGTAATCTGAGCTTGTGCTCCATCTCTAATGACCTCATTGTTGACAGGACATTAAACTCTAATATTCCTCCATTTGATTGTCATGAGCAACAGTACTGAAGAAAATAACCCTTCATTTATAGAAAAGTCATCCATTATTATATAACTAAAAATTAGTAATTGATTAGATCTGTTTGATCAGTTTTTCATTCACATTTAAAGAATAATACAGTTTGGAACTGAAGTGTTTAGCTCCTTTTCTATGCTATGTACCAAATCAGTAATTTAATTGTTTATGGTGTTTGATGACAAAGGACTAGTTTTAAATTCTTCAGCAGCATCGTCGTAATAAAATGATTTTTCCACTTCTATTGCACATTCTTTCACAAGTAATCCATCGCACTATTTTAACCCTTTCAACACAGTGCCCAAATTTAGCTCAGGCACTGACTCTGCCAGTGCACAAATCATGCTCAGGTGCTATTCTGAGCAGTGCACTTAAACTCTCTTAAGACTTGATGGTTCAGGCAACATTTGTATTTTTTTAACTTATCCAGTAAAACACATAATTCATTATCAGATTAATGCTCATGTATTTTTTAACTGAGCAAAGACAAATGTTTTGAGTTCAGCAATTTACACATATTAAACACTAGGGATTTTAACTGGAATTGTGTACAAAAAGGTACATAATACTGTACACCTCACTGAAAATTTGGTTTTAAGTATTCTTTCTAAATTTTGATATTCTCAAAAACCATAATACCAATAGTAATAAAAAGAATGAAAATCAGATTAACAGCCAGTGAAATAACCAAAATTATAACCTAAGTAAACGTGTAATATTAAGGAGAGTGAATCTGAATAATTCGCAAAGAACAAGCAGACTAACAAAACAGAGACAGTTCTTTGAAGTTGGACGTTGAGTGTAGGTGCTGGAAATTACTCTAGAAGGGATTAGTCAAAGAAATGCTGCCAAACTCAATTAGTAACAAATAAGTAAACTGTAGGTTGCAGCAAGGCCATGACAACAGCAGGGAAGTAGAGCTGAGGGGTAAATGCTCTTTGGAAAAAAAATGTCTTGCATGCCACAATTTGCCAAGCCTGTTCTGCAGCTGTGTTGAATATGTGATGCCCTTCTCTTCAAACATCATTCAGCCACCTTAATGCTTCCACAAAGACAACAGCTGACTCTGCTGCTTCCTGAAAGTCTTACAACATTCTCTGGGAAGAAATGGCTTGCCTGCCACAGTCCGCCAAACCCATTCTGCAGCTTTGTTGATATGCAAAGCTCTTTTCTTTGAACATTATTCAGCTCCATTAGTGGTTCTACAAAGACAACAGCTGTCTGTACTGCTTCCTGAAAGGTCTTACAACATTCCATTCCAGGCTGACTGCTTTACTTACTTTCTCTCCCACTGTGGATGAATGTGTCCAACGCTCTCCAATCTGACCCGAAAAGCTGAACATAATTCTCAGGATCTAGCTCTTATGCTTGAGCATTAACTGAGGCCATGTCTTGGGTAGTCTCATGTCCCAATAGCAGCAATGGGGACAGCACAAATGTCTGAGCTACCCAAAGTCAGTGTCAAACTGCTCAGTTCTTGTTTAACTTGCCTGCTGGCTTTCTTTAGACAGGGTTAAATGTGCAATTCCATAACCTCAAAAAAGATCACATATATGAGGTTGATACATACAGCATGTCCAGGTCACTCCTGACACTACATTCTACTCTTAGCTAGGCTTCTGCCTGGTCCTCTTTACTGAAATCCCTAGTCAGTGCCACAATGTGCTCTATTACTTGGCCAAGGCTAGCACAAGCTTTTACAATATGTGTAACCTGTTACACTGCTACTTACTCTCCACAGCTGTTATCCTACACTCCTCCCATGACTACCACCTAGCAGTAAGAGCTTCATTTTCTGCTCCACTCAGTTTCTTACCTGTCTCTCAACCTCGTAACAACAATTTGCTGCACCCTACAGTCTGCTGCTGCTGAATGAGGTTCCCCAACTTCAACAGGTAACAGACTATATTTGTCCTTCCACCTCTCTCCTTTTCAGCTGCTACATTTCAATTTTTGCTGTCTCAATCTCTCCCTGAAGGGCACAAATTTTTGTGTCTTCAATCTCCTAATCTTAAGGATAATCACTGGCCATCCCTTTTTCTGTTCCAATACAATCATCCCAGTAAAAGTACAATTCACAACCCCACATAGCAATCCAAATCCATTAACTAATCTATGGCAATATGCACATTCATCACCCATAGTCAAACTACTACACATAATTATTCAAATATATGTGTGTATACTATTGGTCTACACAATCATTTATCCCTGGAACATTTATTAACTGGCTGAAGTGCAATGAGAAAAGGAATAAAGAAATATAATAGAATTTCACTGCTGCTTGCATGCTCTGATATTTAAAAAAAGATAATACAGGTAAATGAACTTTTAAACATCTGAAAACAAATAATATATGTTCAACATCATTGTTTGGACTGACTCTGTAAACCACTACAATCTTTTAAGTAAATGGTGAACTGGAAATTCTGCAAAATGGTTCAGTTTCTTTATTTCTTACAGAAAGTAAAGCATGTCAATGGAAAAGTGTTTAGCATCAAGCTGTGACAACACATCTGATTCAGATTCTACCAAACATGCCCTGCAATGGAATAGTTTCATGCATCTCTTTCTGTGTTGTTATATCCACATCCATATCCACACACACACAGACACACACACACACACACACACACACACACACACACACACACACACACACATGCATCTACAAACAGATTTAATTGTTATACCATTATATTGCAAACATTGCCTTTCAATTCACAACAAGCATTGTTGCAATCTTACAAAAGGAAACTTCTCATTTCGTACGAGAGAGAGGAGGCTCATTATTTAGATGATGTTGTGATGTATGGTGCACATCAGTTTTAAGGTGGGGAAAAAAACTAGTAACACAAAATAAAAAGCGTTTAGCAAAAACTTTTATAAAGTACACTTGGAATGCATAGGTTATCTTAAGAATTGCACTGACTCTTATGGTGTATCATCCTCTAAAAATTGAAATGATATCTGTAAGTCTTTTGAACAAGTTACTACTTGAAGTTGGCTTACCAGGTGATGGTGTATCACGCTGAATGAACATTTCTTTATATGACAGTAATAATTTAGTGAGATGCTGTCTTCTGCTCACATTCTCTGTAACACTAGAAAGATAATTTGAAACAAGAAACTAATTATTGCATGTCTATCACTTGTTACTCAAATGTAAAATAACATTTTATTATTACTGATCATACTAACAAAATAAATAAAGAAATTTTAAAAAAAGTATAAAAGTAGTTGAATAATATGAAAAAGGGGTGACACGTGGAAAATTTGTCACAGTGTTAAATAAAAACCTCAGTCAGGGCCACATCAGAAAGCAAGATGTAATTAAAGTTAGTGAAGAAGTGTGACAAGTCAAAGTTGTTATCAATTAAATGAGAACTATGGCAGATACTGATTTAAATTAAATGGAAGGAACAGAGTGTATGAAGCTGTAGGGAGGGCAGGTAAACACATAAAGAAGGTAAACAAAAAGTGGAAGACGTAAAACAAAACAGAATAAGAAAAAGGGAAAAAATATGTGAAAAAATATAGTACTGAAGACATGTTGGATAAAGGCAGGAAGTTAATCATCACTGTGATTTGTGAGAATAAAATATTAATTTACTTGTCTCAAAAAGAATAATAACAAGTGTATGCATGTCCATATTACTCAAACAGGTCAATAGTGCGATATAATTTTATCAAACTCACCACATCTTGTGTATATCTAAGATAGATTACAGATACTCCCTCAATCTATTTATAATTGATTGTTTCAGATGGAAATTCCTAAAATTTTACACAGTAAAAGTTGGTTCTTATCTAAAACAACAATCATTTGATATGAATCTTCATATTCTCACCAGTTTCCGCTTGATCCATAAAAGTGTGGCAATTCAGTCATAAGTAAGCTTTGCCTGGGTGGAATAATCACAGTACTAGTTAGTTAGGTAGATGTCGATAGACACACAAACAAACACAAACACACACACAAAATTCAAGCTTTCGCAACAAACTGTTGCCTCATCAGGAAAGAGGGGAAGGAGAGGGAAAGACAAAAGGATGTGGGTTTTAAGGGAGAGGGTAAGGAGTCATTCCAATCCCGGGAGCGGAAAGACTTACCTTAGGGGGAAAAAAGGACAGGTATACACTCGCACACACGCACATATCCATCCACACATATACAGTGGGATGTGTGGATGGATATGTGCGTGTGTGGGAGTGTATACCTGTCCTTTTTTCCCCCTAAGGTAAGTCTTTCCGCTCCCGGGATTGGAATGACTCCTTACCCTCTCCCTTAAAACCCACATCCTTTTGTCTTTCCCTCTCCTTCCCCTCTTTCCTGATGAGGCAACAGTTTGTTGCGAAAGCTTGAATTTTGTGTGTGTGTTTGTGTTTGTTTGTGTGTCTATCGACCTGCCAGCGCTTTCGTTCGGTAAGTCACATCATCTTTGTTTTTAGAGAGAGAGAGAGAGAGAGAGAGAAACACTCCACGTGGGAAAAATATATGTAAAAACAAAGAAGATGTGACTTACCAAACGAAAGCACTGGCAGGTTGATAGACACACAAACATACACACAAAATTCAAGCTTTTGCAACCAACGGTTGTTTCATTAGGAAAAAGGGAAGGAGAGGGAAAGACAAAAGGATGTGGGTTTTAAGGGAGAGGGTAAGGAGTCATTCCAATCCCGGGAGTGGAAAGACTTACCTTAGGGGGAAAAAAGGACAGGTATACACTCGCATACACACACATATCCATCCGCAGTGGTATGTGCTTTTCAATATCATGCTATATTATTTTGCCTACTGTTAAACTTGCAACACTGATGCAGCAAGATATAGCAAGGTTTTTCAATTCTGTTTCTGTTTTTATATTGAACAATAATAGACAGACATTACTCAAAGATTTTGCTTATCATTTATAAAGCTAATATCATGTCAAAAATAAAATGGATCCATAGACCTGCAATCTTGGACAACCAATAACCACAAGATAAGTATATCCATAGGAGTTGTGGATTTGAGACCCTATGCCATTTAAGTGGGCTCCTAATAATGCCACTTCAAATAAACACTGAGTATCTGTGGTTTAACTTGGCTTATTTTAGAGAGGAGTTTGAGGACCAGAAGAGCCAAGTTCCAACCTGAACATTAAATGCAGTCTGAAGAGAAACAGTGCAAAGGGAACAAGCTCTGCCTCCTACAAGCAGTACAGACATCAGACCTGTGTAGCACACATATAAAATGGAGGAAAATCATCATCAAAATGTTTCATGTAATCAAAACTGAAACAGAGACTGCTTTATATGCTGGTATGTTCAATAACAGCACGTATTGTTATAAATAACAATCAATAAAAGCAAACAACTCATTGAACAACTTCTTCTGCATTGCTGCTGCACTCATCATTATTTGACAGATAAGTGTGGCACTTATCATGTAAAAACAATACCAGCCTGATGCCTATGGACAGCCACTAACTGTTTGTTTCTATATGTGTGTATTTTTAATGAGGACTGTGAATCGTGTGCATGGTGTATAATATGTGTGAGTTTCTAAATACAAGAACAATAAGAAATCATAAATAATCAGGATAAAGAGGGATCTCACACATATCAAACATCATATTTAAAAAGTCACAGAACACAAAAAATATACATGACAATGGCTATTATTTCCATATGCACATCATGTGGAAAATAAAGAAAAGCTCTGACAGCCAGCAGCATGTGTTACTGTACAACAAACAAAGTCATTATAGAACTATGAGACAGAATATCTGGTGAGACAGAATATCTGGTCAATACTTAGCTTTAGGGGGAATATCAGTTCAGTACTGTTGTGTACAGTACAGTAAAGTACTATCCAAGCACTTGGAACTAATAGTTATTTCCTTGTTAATGAGAAAAGTATAGTAGATGTCGAGGACCAAAAATGAAAGTCAGTTCATTCAGAGCATGGATAGGAGGGTTCAGCCATTAGTACATCACACGTAAACATCTGTACAATATCAAAATAATTATAGTTCTCTTTCATATCTATTTTGCATCTATAATTCACTTGAGATGTAACAGACAAGTTAGGTGAGCTACATAGTGAAATACCAAATATTGGATTAGACAATATACTTACAGATGGTGGTAATATCGCATACCAAAGGTATTATAGGGCAGTGTGTTGGTGGAGCTGTCATTTGTACTAGCAGCTAGACGCATGGGAGATTCCATTTCAGAAATCATCTGGGAATTCAGTGTTCTTCTGAGATTCACATTGCCAAGAGTGTGCTAAAAATACCAAATTCCAGGTATTACCTCTCACTACGGACAACATAGTGACAGACGGCCTTCACTTTATGACCAACAACAGCGATGTTCGTGTAGAGTTCTCAGCGTGTGATGTACCTTTTGCATCTCTTGCTTTTATGTTTTCATTTTCTTCAAAGGCAAGGACAAAAGGTGAAACAATAGCAAAGCATAGAGCCTGTGCTTACCATCATGTATTTCTGATTTTCAGATGTTAAAAAACAGAAGATGTTTTGCTGTTCCTCGGTATGAGGAGGGACTTGCTCTCTGTTAATGGACAAAGGTAGATGCACGTTAATTTAGAGCAAACTTGGTAGTAGCCATTTTGGATATGATAATAAGTAAAAAGTCTGTATTTTTAATGTGTGTAGAAGAAATAATACAGTCATATTTCATCAGTGAAAAATTGATTATTATTCCAAGCAGTAGTGTAATATATAAAAATCCAAGAAGCCCACCTGTGAACTATGGAGTTATTATGAAGATCCAATTATAAAAGGAATGAGGACACAATCAAGATTTTGTAGGTGGATATGGCAATCAGACATAGTATTATTAATTGGTAAGCACAAATCTACAAGATAAAGGCTACTTCATTTATATGGAATTAATATAAAAAGATTCTTTACACATTTGCAGGCATAGCTCAGCTTATTGTGACAGTCTGAGAAGCCGAAAAATTAGTCTCATTATTTCCATATATCTAAACATTTATTATTATTATAATTATTTATTATTATATTTTTATATTATATTATAAAATGGCGACAAGTGACAGGCGTTATACTTAGTGAGCAAAACTGTGAGTACTAGTATTGTTAAGACAATGAATATACAGGGTTATTAAAATGATTGAATCGATTTCACAGCTCTACAATAACTTTATTATTTGAGATATTTTCGCAATGCTTTGTACACACATACAAAAACTCAAAAAGTTTTTTTAGGCATTCACAAATGTTCGATATGTGCCCTTTTAGTGATTCGGCAGACATCAAGCCGATAATCAAGTTCCTCCCACACTCGGCGCAGCATGTCCCCATTAATGAGTTCGAAAGCATCGTTGATGCGAGTTCGCAGTTCTGGCATGTTTCTTGGTAGAGGAGGTTTAAACACTGAATCTTTCACATAACCCCACAGAAAGAAATCACATGGGGTTAAGTCGGCAGAGCGTGGAGGCCATGACATGAATTGCTGATCATGATCTCGACCACGACCGATCCATCGGTTTTCCAATATCCTGTTTAAGAAATGCCGAACATCATGATGGAAGTGCGGTGGAGCACCATCCTGTTGAAAGATGAAGTCGGCGCTGTCGGTCTCCAGTTGTGGCATGAGCCAATTTTCCAGCATGTCCAGATACACGTGTCCTGTAACGTTTTTTTCGCAGAAGAAAAAGTGACCGTAAACTTTAAACCGTGAGATTGCACAAAACACGTTAACTTTTGGTGAAATGCGAATTTGCTGCACGAATGCGTGAGGATTCTCTACCACCCAGATTCGCACATTGTTTCTGTTCACTTCACCATTAAGAAAAAAATGTTGCTTCATCACTGAAAACAAGTTTCGCACTGAACGCATCCTCTTCCATGAGCTGTTGCAACCGTGCCGAAAATTCAAAGCGTTTGACTTTGTCATCGGGTGTCAGGGCTTGTAGCAATTGTAAACGGTAAGGCTTCTGCTTTAGCCTTTTCCGTAAGATTTTCCAAACCGTCGGCTGTGGTACGTTTAGCTCCCTGCTTGCTTTATTCGTCGACTTCCGCGGGCTACGCGTGAAACTTGCCCGCACGCGTTCAACCGTTTCTTCGCTTACTGCAGGCCGACCCGTTGATTTCCCCTTACAGAGGCATCCAGAAGCTTTAAACTGCGCATCCCATTGCCAAATGGATTTAGCAGTTGGTGGATCTTTGTTGAACTTCGTCCTGGAGTGTTGTTGCACTGTTATGACTGACTGATGAGAGTGGATTTCAAGCACGACATACACTTTCTCAGCTCCTGTCGCCATTTTGTCTCACTGCGCTCTCGAGCGCTCTGGCGGCAGAAACCTGAAGTGTGGCTTCAGCCGAACAAAACTTTATGAGTTTTTCTACGTATCTGTAGTGTGTCGTGACCATATGTCAATGAACGGAGCTACAGTGAATTTATGAAATCGCTTCAATCATTTGTAATAGCCCTGTACATGTATGTTAATAATTTCTTTATGTTCCATGTACTCTGATTACATGACGGAGATGATGATGTAACACTGGAAAAATACTAACTGAGAAGTAATAAAAATAATAATAATAATAATAATAAATATATATATAAATAAATTAGAAGGAAGAAGACAACAATACCAAGAGTAGGCAACTAAATGTACAGTAGAGGGAAGTACAAGATAACAATAAATAGGAGTACTCAGTGCATGTGTAGAATGTGTTCCTAGGAGACCTATTAGAAAATCCAAGCACCTATTTCCTAAAAGGCAGAACCTAAAGCTTCAGAGGTTAACAAAATTGCGGTCAAATAGAGAGAATGACATTTCTTTATCAGTACAAAAAGCATATTGAGTGGGCAACAATTGAGATTACAATTACACATAGCTGCACATGCATTCTGTTGTGCAAGAAATAGCGCAGGAGTAAAATCCAAACAGAGAAAATATTAATTTTTGTAACTGCAGAGGCCTAAAGATTTCTATAATGGATGGATAAAACAATAACGAAATGTCATTTCAAAATCAAAATGCCAATGTAGTAGACTTGCATTTGCAAATCGTAACAATGAGTGGTTTGGAACCGTCAAGCGGTGATTATCTGGATGCTGGGCGTGACATGCCATTGTTGCATTCAACAGCTGTGAATACAGAACATTTCATTAGAAGCAATACATTGATTACAGTAGATGAAATTAATGTCACCTCAAGGCAAAGGAATATTTTAAATGAATGTAGTATGCGTAGTAGAGCCACAGATATGTCTCTGACAGGTGACATGTACGTAAGCATCCTGTCTGATCAGCTGCATCCATTGATGGAAATTGGGCATTCCGATAGACTTGGGCAATTCCAGCAGGACAACACGACACCCCACACATCCAGAATTGCTACAAAGTGGCTCCAACAATCCTCTTCTGAGTTTAAGCTGGCAAACAAACTCCCCAGACATGAACATTATTGTGCGCATCTAGGATGCATTGCAGCGTGTCACTTCAGTGTCTGAAGTAGTGCTGGAGGGAATTGAAAATCAACACTGTTCTGCGACACTTCTGAGTGCTTGTGGAGGCCCTACACAATATTAGGCAGGTGTACCAGTTTCTTTGGCTCTTCAGTGTATATATTTGTATTGCCTGTGAAGGTCTTGAATTTGTGTCTATTTCGGCAACACTGATTTGTTCACTGGGATGTTCATAGTAGTTCATCCACATTACTGTTTTCATATTCATTATTAAACCTACTCTTTGTTCCCCTCCGTTTGATTTTGTGTTGAAAATCACTCACCTGCCTGCACAATATTTATTATTTATTTATTTATTTATTTATTTTTTTAATATTCTTCATGTAAGGTATCTCACATGGTACTGAGGATAAAACAATTGGGACCTATGATATAAACATAATTTGTTTAGTTTGTATTTTATACATGGTTATTCTTTTGCTGCTGACCATTTGTCACTTCTTTCTCTCCTCTCCTGTTTATTGGGCAGCAGTAAAGAGACAAACATTGCTGTCATTTATTCATGTGTATGTGGTCCATCCAAAAAATTATGTAACATTCATAATTTCATGCCAATGGTGTGCTGGAGTGAAATTCAGTTGGCATCCCCTGCATACACTTGTGTTTAATGTGTAATTACTGGAAGTTTTGTTGTTGCATGTCTGTTAGTTATTGTTTAGTGCTGTACTGAGTAGACTGTTGTTTCACACAGTTTGTAAATTTTGAGATGGCAGAGGAGCACCACATTTGCTTTAAATTTTGTTCCAAACTCAAGAAAACCTTTACAGACACACCCAAATGATGCAGGAAGCCTAAAGTAATGAGTGCTTATGCCATACTCAGTGTTATGAATGGTTCACATAGTTTAAAAATGGCTGGATGGAAGCTACAGAAGACACACATTCAGGATGCCATTCGACGTCTATCAACGATGCTCATGTTGGGAAGGCCTATGAAATTGTGCAAGTCAATTGAAGATTGATTGTCCAAGAGATTGCAGAAGAAAGAAGAATCCTACAGTTCAGTTGGATCATGTCCTGAAATACTGATACAACATCTTGGAATGCATCATGTCACTGCCAAGTTTGTCCTATTGCTCAAGAGTCAATGCACACAATCTGTGAAGAGGTTTTGGACTGTGCAAATCAGAACCAGATGCTACTTAAGAGAATAATAACTGATGAGGCGCAGGTCTATGGTTATGATGTTGATAGCAAGGTTTAATCTTCAAAATGAGTCAGGAAATGTTCTCCAAGAACAAAAATAGCTCAGCAGGTTAGGTCAAATGTCAAAGCCATACTGATAGTTTTCTTTGACTCTGAAACATTAGTTCATCCTGAATTTGTGCCACATGGACAAACTTTTAATCAGTGGTACTGCTGGGACGTGTTGTGATGCCTGCAAGAAAATAAGAGAAGGAAATGGTCTAAAATGTGGCTTGACAATTCATGGCTCTTGCATCATGATAACACACCTACCCATTCATCCCTGTTGATGCATGACTATTGGGGGGGGGGGGGGGGACGAAATCACTGGGTTGCCTCGTTCTCCATACTCTCCAGACCTGGCCCCTCTGGACTTTTTTTATTTTCAGTGATGAAAACCCCACTGAAAGGATGAAAATTTGCAACAGTAGATGAGATAAAAGAAAATTCACAGATGGCACTTCGTATGATCCAGCAAGAGGCATACCATTACTGTTTGCAGAAGTGGTAACAGTATTGGGAGCAGTGTATCAATTGTGGAGGAGAGTATTTAGAAGAAAACTATGCATACTAACTAAAAAGTAAGCGTAGAAAAAATTTGTGGACAAAGTTCTGGAATTTTCTGCACAGACCTTGTGAATTGTTATAAGGAGCCTCAGATCACTCTATGATTTCTACATCTATCAATGCCAGTTCATTTAGTGAAAGGAACTGAAGAATGACTGATGCAAAACAGTTTATATTTTTTGACCTGTAATTCAAATTTATATCCTTGATTAATGTTATTCATTTGAAAATATAATCGAAGATTTATCCCATAACTGAACAAAGTCTCTCCTTTTAATTGCAAGTAAATCTGGTACTCTCATTGAAATCTCTTCCAGTCTACAATTTTCATACAAGCCTCCTATGAGTTTCTCAAAATCTAATGTTATCGAATTATCTTTCATCAGTCTCACCACATCATCAAAATTTGTAAAAAGAAATCACTTAAATGTACATTTCTGTCTAAAGCCCTGTTCCATAAGCTGCTCATTAAATGTGATTTTGTTCTCCTCTCCAACACATAGTATCTTCAAATTCTGCTCCTGAAAATCAGTCTTCACTCTGATCACCTCAATTAGTCCACAGAAAACACTAAATTACCTCATAGATAAAGAGACCACAAGCTTATCATTTATTTTCATATTCTGTCTGCTGCAATACAATCATTAATACCATTTGATCATTTGATGGACTACTCTTATTATCAACAGCATTTGTAACTCTATTTCAAACATGTGAACAGTTGGTAGATGTGCTATTTCCACTAAGTGTTGACCAAGTTTTAATAAAACAGCCTCACATCTTGTCCCTACCAATCATTATGTATCTCTTCAATTCCATCACTTCTGCCAAGGCATAGGCATTGGCGTCACATAAGATACTGTCTCTTTTTCTGAATAGTAAATCTTGTCATATTTTTGGGAGTAATTCTACAGTAAAGACCCTCCACAACCTGCTTTGCCTAGTCTTCATGATCGATTCTGAATCAGGTCTTATTCAAAATTTTCATCAGTTTAAATGAACTTCTCTATCGTCCAAAGACTTTTCAGTATCTTCTGTCTCAGTATCAGTATACCAGTGGGGAAAGAGGGGTGTTGGTCTCTCACTCTCATATTTGAATTCTGCCTCCTCTCTTGCATTCAACCTTCCATACTTTGTTACGGAGAGAGATCATAATGGAAACGATGATCTCAGTGTGTCTGGGGGCAAATATTTTCCAACTCGTTCTTAGTCATTTCTTGTATGACAAATTGATTCCATTTCATCTAACAATAAATAAATGTTTCCAATGTCGCAATTTGGAACAATAGCCAGTGTTAAATGTAGAATGGCAGGATAGTTCCACTTGCTATAACGCCATTCCTAATCTTCAGCTTCTCTTCTTTCTGCAGTTCCAGCTGTCTATTGACCACATGAAGTAACTTTCTCATGATCTTGTATTCTTTCCTGTTTTTGGATCTTCCCAGTATTTATTTGTTTTTTGTTGTTTTCTCCTCTTCTTTTATCTATCCTTACACCGATGTGTTTTCTGACCTTTTCCTGATAACCCCTGAATTTCCTAATATTAGTTTAAAAAGTTGGCCTGTCTAATACTTCTGCTTTTGTAAAGTTAATTTCTGAATAGTTCTTTAACTTTCCTGAATGAAATTATTTGTGTTTTGGGATTTTTATTGAAATTGTCAATATTTCTTTGGTCAGTCTTTCTGAGTTTATTCGTATCATGAAATGAAATTCTTCTTTCCCTGATGGCATCAGAAAGTCTTGCAGTTTTGGTGTAGATATCTTCATTACTTCTTCTCATCCATGCGCTACCAACTTTTCTTGGACAGATAATTTTCCTTAGTACCTCTTTTTGTTTTTCTCCTACTCTTCAAATTCTCACTTTTTGTTGAGGACCACATAATGGCATTACAGTATTGTGACAGTACTGAAGTGAGAGTGATTTCTTGTAAATGGCGTTTCTTAATAAATAAGTCATTTTCATTTTCTGGGCTCTATTTTTGTATGGTTCTTTATCTACACTGCTTGGGTGTATCATTTCCCATAAGTGCTGAAATTTATTCACTCTGCTGATTCTACCCATTCTTGTGCCTAGGAATCTCAGAGTATTTTTAATGTTCACTATGCATTCTATCTTCTTAAAAGAAATTTGTAATACATCCTTCTTTGCTTTCTGTTTCAACAGGTTCCTGAAAGAAACTGCTAGATCATCTGCAAGAGCTGGACTGTTGAGTTTGACATTTGAGTTTTTATATCCCAATTTGACTTCCTGGATTCCTTTTTCTTGAATTCTGAGATTTTATTCCCTTATTATTTTTTCCAAAACTAAGTAGGAGAGCATTTGGAAGAGATCATCACCTTTCCTTACACCAGTTCTGAAATTCCCCTCCCCCCCCCCTTTTTTTACTTTATTTTTCTAACATATTATGGAACATTTCTCTGTCTACAGAGTTGAAGGATTCCTTGAAGTCTGCAAAAGTTGTGACAAGATTTTTGCTTCTTAGACAATAGTTCCTTATTAAATTCATAATCTGTTAATATGCAGCGTATGCAGGGCTGGCCATTCCTAATCGCCCCCCTCACTCCCTCCCTTGGTATTAGCCGAGCTGATTGTTCAATTGCTCTTTGAGCTGATGGTCCAATTGCTCTTCCAAATGATTCTGAATGGCCTTGGACAGGACTTTGTACATAACAGCAACTAAAGAGATTCCCCTAAATTACTAATACGAATACTATTTATTTCATTCTGCTGCTCTCTGTTCCATACCTAATACATGTACTAAGCATATATGAAATATTCAAATCCTTATCCAATATACATTACTCAGAACTTTATTTTTCAATGTACAGTTTACAGGCTGCTGTTAAAAACAGTGTTAATGCTCCACGTAAAATCATATTATTTAAAAAATACTCAAAATTTAAGATCAATGAAAATCATGTGCACTTGAAAAATCAACCCTGCTAATTGCAGTTAGCATCATATGAAAGCACTCATACTCTTCTTTCTATAAAAAAATCCTTTTCTGGATATTTTGTAATTGGGAAGTTATCTTTATTTAAATTTGTTTGGTATTGCAAAAGCTTGAATCTTAAAAAGTAACATTTTTGAAGATCCATTGTCATAATATTGTAACCCTGATTCCTCTGTTTCCAAAAATGTACTATTATACTAGAATAATATTCAACTTAATAAAATATTTCAATTAGAAAATTTAAGTCTCCAGAAAAATGTTGAAAGGCTTTTCTGAACCCCAGGGATAAATGTGCACACTCCACTCGGAATACTATTACACAAAATAAAGACCTAGCCTTTTTAACATTCCATGTATGCCTAGCTTATTCTTAAAAAAGATAACTTATTTCTCAGACTTCTAAAGTACATAGGTATTAACTAATATTCCTGTATTTTATTACTGAATAGCTTATTCTTAAAAAAGATAACTTATTTCTCAAACTTCTAAAGTACATAGGTATTAACTAATATTCCTGTATTTTATTACTGAATATGAAATTATACTATATTCACACAAAAATGTACTACACACATCTTTACAAGATGCTGTCTACTAAGCCACAGTCAGTCTGTGCTGACCTACTGTGGAGCATAGTCAGAGTCCACAGTAAGCATTTATCAAATATGTTCACATATGGAATCTGTATCCTACATGCAGTATGTCATGGAGCTACAGACAGACAGACACTAAATGAAACATATTTGACTGTCAAGTGGATATGTGTGAAGTTTTTGATGACTACTATAGCAGAATCTTATTGAAAGATCTCTCCCAAAACCCATAGAAATTCTGGCCATATTTTAGGGCTATAATGGATGACACAAAAATGAAATTGATATCAGCAAATCATAAGCAGAAATATTGAACTCCCTTTTCAAATGATTGTTTACAAAAGAACACCCAAAAGTACTGCTCCAGTTTAATAATGGGTGGTATATGATACCAGAGTCAGTGAATTTATAAGACAGTGGAAGTCACTAAAATTTCAGGACAATTTAGTTCTCTATGAAGTCCCTGTCAGATTCTATACTTAATTTTCTGCTGAGTTAACTCCTTTCTTATCCATAAAGTACTGCAGGTTCTTCAAACAAATATCTGTGTCCAATGACTGGAAGAAACACAGGTCACATCCATGTACAACAAGAATTGCAAAAGTGAGCCACAAAATTACTGCTCATATCATTGATATTCATCAACTATATTATCTTAGAACATATTTTAAGCTAAACAGAATGATGATCTTGGACAGGAGGACTTTCTCCATGACAACCAGCACAAATTCTGAACATACTGGGCCTGTGAAACAAAATTTGTGCTTTTCTCTCATTACATCTAACAGCATTGGATAACTTATATGAACATATGGGTGGAACAATTTGTGAGAATATGAAATGGAGTGATCACCTAAGCCCAGTCATAGATAAAGCAGACACTGGTTCATTGGTAGGATACAGGGAAAATACAATCAGTCCACAAAAGAGAATGCTTAAAAAATGGTAGGTGGACCCATCCTGGAAGTTTGCCCAAGTGTATAGGATACATGCTGCAACTGATGGCTTAAGTCAAATAACTACTTACTTCCATGATCAAGGTCTAAAAGTCAATATTAGCAAATACCAGCTATTATCATTTAAACTTGGTAATTCATACCAAACCAGTACTGATAATATGTTGTTGTTGTTGTTGTTGTTGTGGTCTTCAGTCCTGAGACAGGTTTGATGCAGATCTCCATGATACTCTATCCTGTGCACACTTTTTCATCTCCCGGTACCTACTGCAACCTACAACCTTCTGATTCTGCTTAGTGTATTCATCTCTTGGTCTCCCTCTACGATTTTTACCGTCCACGCTGCCCTCCAATACTAAATTGGTGATCCCTTGATGCCTCAGAACATGTCCTACCAACTGATACCTTCTTCTAGTCAAGTTGTGCCACAAACTCCTCTTCTCCACAGTTCTATTCAATAGCTCCTCATTAGTTATGTGATCTACCCATCTAATCTTCAGCATCCTTCTGTAGCACCACATTTCGAAAGCTTCTATTCTCTTCTTGTCCAAACTATCGTCCATGTTTCACTTCCATACATGGCTACACTCCATACAAATACTTTCAGAAACGACTTCCTGACACTTAAATCTATACTCAATGTTAACAAATTTCTCTTCTTCAGAAACGCCTTCCTTGCCATTGCCAGTCTACATTTTATATCCTCTCTACTTCGACCATCATCAGTTATTTTGCTCCCCAAGTAGCAAAACTCATTTACTACTTTAAGTGTCTCATTTCCTAATCTAATACCTTCTTGGTGTCCTCTTGAGTAAAATATTCTGGAGGTAAAATAGTCCCCCATTCGGATCTCCGGGCAGGGACTACTCAAGAGGATGTCATTATCAGGAGAAAGAAAACTGGCGTTCACGGATCGGAGTGTGGAATGTCAGATCCCTTAATCGGGCAGGTAGGTTAGAAAATTTAAAAAGGGAAATGGATAGGTTAAAGTTAGATATAGTGTGAAGTAGTGAAGTTTGGTGGCAGGAGGAACAAGGCTTTTTGTCAGGTGAATACAGGCTTATAAATACAAAATCAAATATGGGTAATGCAGGAGTATGTTTAATAATGTGTAAAAAAAATAGGAGTGCAGGTAAGCTACTACAAACAGCATAGTGAACGCATTATTGTGGCCAAGATAGACATGAAGCCATGCCTACTACAGTAGTACAAGTTTATATGCCAACTAGCTATGCAGATGATGAAGAAATTGATGAAATGTATGATTGATAATTTAAGTAACATCAAAACAATAGACACTGACAAATGTAAATTTTTAGGGATATACCTAGACGATAATCTTAGGTGGGTAGACCAAACAATTTTGTTTGCAATAAAATCAGCAGTTCACAGCTCTTAATTAGCAAACTATCAAAATTAGTCTCTGAACAAACGTTAAAAACTGCTTATTATGGGACAATATTTGCATGTATTAATTATGGAATAGATGTATGGGGATGCACTGCTGATAGACACATGGACAGAATCCTAACACTGCAGAAAAGAGCAATCAGGACCATGCATCAACTAGGATACAGAGATTCATGTAGGGAAACCTCTGTACAACATAAATATCTAACAGTATATTCCTTGAATCTGTACAAATTAATAACATTCTTTGTGGACCATAAAAATAATGAAACTAAGTGCTCTGATGTGCATACCTACAACACAAGACAAAAAGATTGCTTCTTGAGAAACAGAACTAAACTAAAGACAACAGATCATAGTCCTCGGCTTAATGGCCAGATATGGTTTAACAAACTGCCAAGTGCTATAAGATTCCACAGGGGTAAAGTATTCAAAAGGGAATTAAAATCATTCTTAACTCTCAAATGTTTGTACTCACTGAATGAATACTGATATTAAAATGTAGCTATTCTTCAATGTAGGTCTAACTCTTCTATCAACATGATATATTATTCTGAGGTGATTGTAATATATATTATTTTTGTAACAACATGCTGTAAATTCAAATACCTGTACTATGTAACAACTGCATGTTGCCTTATGATGTACTGTACCATATATTACCAAGCACATCACCCGTAAGTGGTTTCTTGCACATGTGAATTGCAAATTCCTACTGTTTGTACAAAAATTACATAAAAATGCTATTTTGTTTACAAAAGTCATCAGTTGGTGACTATATGCATAAAAAAGATAATAAATAAATAAATGCCAAGTAGGAGTGATAGATGATATTGAACATATTCAAAGAAAGGCACTATGAATGGTCACAAGTTTTAGTTGACTAGCAGAAGAGTGTCACAGAAGTGCTAAATAATGTGAACTTGGTGACACCTGAAAATAGATGTCAATATCTTGCAAAAGCCTGCTTCTAACATTCCAAGAACCAGTATTAAGTAAAAAATCAAGGAATAGACTACAGCTTCCATAGGGACTAATACACAGAATCGTTCAATTAGTCAATCATTCCACATGAATAGAACCCTCAACAAAAGATACAATGGGTAGTATGCATTCAATAGCGGTTTCCATACCATAGATGTTAATGTTTATGTAATTGTATAACTGGATTTGCTTTGGGTAATTAATTGTCTTGGATCTCTTCCATGTTCAGTAGAGGTCCACTTATTCTACTGTTAAGAGTTTTTTTGATGCATAGTTCCACCCCAGTTCTACTGTGTTAAATGCTGTTTTGTTGGAGCACTTGAGCAGTTTTGCATGCAAGTCTTTGTTGTGATACAGGCTGTGATATACCAAGTTACTTTCCTTCAAATAATGTATGTCTTGAATTGTTCCACATGACTTAAAGGTGTATAAAGAAAGACTTAATTAATAATTTAAGAATGCAAACACTTCTGTTCGCTGCTAACCCTAGCTGTTCATAATTTGATATGGCCAAAGAGCAGTAAATAGCTAAATTGCATGAATAACTACCCCCAACACTTAACACTTCATCATGTTCATAATTTTTGTAGCAAAAAACCAATATGTAGCTTATAAAATGTTAAGGGTGCAGTAAAAATAACCCCCAGATAAATTAGTGTCCATATGCTCACTTTCAGAGTATCCCCTAACATTCTACTTATGAAACAATATCTGAGAAATAAGTATTCATGAGCTACAAAGAACATGCAAATTTATTATATTATTTGATATTTTCCCAAAAACTATGATATGTGAATAAACGGAAAATTTTGCTTAGTAATATATTTGAATTATATGTAAGTTTAAAAGAAATTGGTGCATGTGCACCCAGTTTTTACAACAAAGTATCCATGCAGAATTTTTCTCTTATGTGGAAAATTAGTAATATACACACAGTTACTCAATACTCAATAAATGTATATAGCTATTGCACGTTTCAATAAAGAAGCTTACCCAGTTTTTGAACAAACAACACTGTCATCTTGACCTAGTGAGATTACATACTTCTTTCCCGGGTCCATAACAGCTTTTTTTGCACCAAAATCAGCCCTATGATGGGGAGTAATGGACAAAAGACATTTGTTAGAACATGTGGCATACACAGACACATAGCCATCCATGCCACATGTTAAATAGTGTTCATTCTGGACATGTATGTTGAATTTTCGTAGCTTGTGTTCAGTTGCAACAGCATCAGATACTCTGAGTAATCCAAACTGCAAAATGTTTGTTATTATTAATGCAATGCATTGATCATAGTTCAGAATAAAATAATAATAATAAGAGTTATGAAAGTTGATTAATACTTACAGATCTAGTAGCATGCAGCACTCTTATGTGCCTAGAACGGTGTGGTATTGCAAAGCATCCCTTAGCTTCTAATGGATTACTACTTATTTGAGTGTAAAACCCATCTAATATTACTGTAGAACTTTTTGAAAATGACTTAGTTTTATAAGAGTACATAAACATATACACGACATCTCCACATATGCAGCAATGTCTCGTCTTCTCAAGTACTCCCACCACAAGATATGTATTCTCATCAAAAAGGGTTAGATCAGCAATATTAGCATCAATACTTGTATTGTTCTCTACATTTATTTTCCCATCAGAACTTAACTGTGGAGTAGAAAAGAATTATCAGATTTGCATTTGGGGAACACACATAATTATGAACAGCTGAGAACTTAAATTGATGCTTTACTTACACTTATTACAAACAATTGCCCTATTCTGAGAGTAGCAGCCACGGCAATACGGCCAGTGTGAGTAATTTTGATAGATGACATCTCTTCATCACATATATTGAGTTTTGTGAAGATGTATGGGTCACAGCATGAGAACACATTTACAAAATTAATAGTTCCATCTTCCATTCCCACCAGTAAGTAGGGGTGGAGAGGATGTGCCATCAATGCTGAGTAATATTTTCCTACCTGGAGTTTACCTTTCTAAAAAAGTACAAAACTATGATCTTACTCAGGTCATCAATAAAAACACAATTTAAAATATGTAGCTGAACTGAATTTATAGAAAATTTTATACAAATGATTATAGAATGAACAACAGAAGTAATAAATAAAAGTAATCTTATGTGCAAGGTACAATAAATTACCAAAATAGATTAAAGAAATTGCAAAAATATACTTATTTAAAAAGGCAGCTAAAAGTACCTGTTATCCAATACATTTTATACATTGAAGGAGTACTTAGATAAAACAGAGTAGGGGTTTGATAAAAAAGTTATAGAAACAAATAATAGTAATAATGATTATAAAACATCCAACATTCCACATAACACCTTCACTTTATGTTTTTTCCTTCTTTTTTCCTTTCTAGAAATATTTATACCCAAGCTATGCATAGCACAATACTAACACCTCTTCCACTTTCTGAGCTCAACATCTCACTCATTGTGGAGGGATACTGACTCAGTTTTTCAGGATACCAAATGGGAAGTTGCAGTACTATACCAGGAGTAAATCTAATGAACTAGAAGTCTGTAAATACATGTGTAAACGAACTAGCTTATTTTAAATTGGTCTAAACTTGTAAATACTTTGACATGTCCTATATCCTTGTAAAAAAAGATCTACAGTTGAATAAAGCTACTACTACTACTACTACTACTACTACATCTTACAACACATCAAAAACAATGAAACTTGTATTATGTGCGAAACTAAAGAAATACAGCTGTACATTTTAGAAACACTATTGTGTGAAAAAAGGTAAACATAAATTTCAAGACTAGACCCTGTTCTTTACAATGTGCTGGGTTACTGTTAATATTAAAATTCTTACATTTATTAGCTGTTGAACATTTTGTTAATGACAATAGAAAGAACTTCAGTTTGTGAATCCAATAGAAAAACTGATCAGATATGTAAGCCTTTATTTTGAACAGTAAGCAATACAGACATATTCATTAATCAATTAGAAACACTGCTTAACATTTTTTTTTTTACTGAAAGAGCCTCTGTAGTTGTCTTATGAATTGAATTTTTTAATCAATTCCTAATTCTATTATGTAGTTTCAATCTGTTTCCACACATACACGAACCGAAAAGAATAACATATAATACAAACAGTCTTATAGATAATATATTTTCAAATTACAATCCACAGAAGTAGACGTAGCAAATACTGATTTGGGATTACAGACCATAATGCTCTTGACCTCAAAATTTCTTCAATGCTACTGTAAGAAAAAAAGTGTACTTCATGTATAAAAGAAAATTTTCCAATGACAACTGTGTGCAATTTACGAATATCCTAACTAGTGAGTCCTGGGCAGAAGTACTGTCCCTAACAAATAAAGGATGATGTATATAACACATTTTCTTCAATTTTCATAGGATATTTTGAAATGTGCTTTCAAAAGAAGCTGTCAAGCATCATCACATTACAATACAAAGCCAAGTTCTTGGATCACAGCACAGTGGTTAGCACACTGGACTCGCATTCGGGAGGACGACGGTTCAATCCGTCTCCGGCCCTCCTGATTTAGGTTTTCCGTGATTTCCCTACATCGTTTCAGGCGAATGCCGAGATGGTTCCTTTGAAAGGGCACGGCCGATTTCCTTCCCAATCCTTCCCTAACCCGAGCTTGCGCTCCGTCTCTAATGACCTCGTTGTCGACGGGACGTTAAACACTAACCACCACCACCGCCATCTTGGATCACAGCTGACACCAAAACTTCTTGTGAAGACAGCTACATATCCACAGTTTATAGAATATGTTAAGAATTACAAGAGGGTATATCAAAAAGTAATTGCCAAGGCAAAATTTACGAGTAATGCCAACTTAATAAGCCAGTCTGATAACAAATCAAAAGACATAAGGGGTATTGTGAAGACTGAAACAGGAAAGAAATGTGAAGACTGTGATATTCTCAAAAACACAGAAAATGTCAATATTAAAAAACAAGATTTGCCCAATTAAACCAACAATTATTTCATAAATGCAACAACTTCATTAAGCTCAAAATTAACAAACTGAGAAAAATAAGAATTTCCAAAAGCTGCTTGTAGCATGAGGATAGATCCAATAGGTGAACATGGAGTGTTCACAGTGATAAAAGCTTGAAACCTAAAATGTCACCAGGAGTAGATGAGGTGCCTGTTTGTATCATAACAATGACAACTGCACAAATCACAAGGCCCTTGGTGTACATAGCCAACTTATCATTTAGTGAAGGAGTGTTTCTCGAAAGGACGAAAATGTCTCGAGTGAAGTCATTACTCAAAAAGAGTGACAAGCATAGGGTAGAAAACTATCGGCCAATATCCCTCCTTCCAGCATTTTCCAAAATAATAGAAAAATTAATGAAGCACAGAACCAACAAATATTTAAAAGACCATAAGTTACTAAATAGAAATCAGCATGGCTCCCAGGCAGGTAAAAATACAGAAACAGCACTAATGTACTACACTTCACAAATAATCAAAAATCTAGAAAAAGACAGTAGCATAGTAGGAATAAATTTAGATCTCTCCAAAGCATCTAAAAATGTCAATCATGGCATTCTTTTAGAAAAACTGGAAGCATTAGCTATTCATGGGATAGGGAAAAAGGGTTTCAGTCATATCTACAAAACAGAACACAGATTGTAGGACTGATGTCAGATTACCACCAACCACAAAATGAATTTAGTATCAGATGCAAAAAAGGTGGAAATAGGAGTGTCAAAAGGCAGTATTCTTGGTCCCTTATTGTTCCTTGTCTACTTAAATGACATTTACACCTCAGATGGAGCAGCAAAGTCCGTACTATTTGCAGATGACACTAATGTGATAACAGGTGCACCAAAGCAAATGCTGCAAACAACTACTGACCAAGTAATAAAGGATGTCCACACTTGGTTCAATGCAAACCAGTTGAGATTAAATGCAAATAAAACAAATTACATGCTGCTTGGGAAATTATGTCAAAATGTAAATCTTGCCCTGTTGTCGGGTGACAAGGCTACAGACAGAATGGCATCAACAAAACCGCTGAGGATTCATGTAGATGAAAATGTTAATTTTAATGACCATATAGTGAAACTTGTGCAGAAACTTAACTCAGTCTGTTTTGCTCTTAGAATTATTGCAAATGTTTGCACTGCTGAGAGTGCTAGGATGGCATACTTTAGCTATTTTCAGTCTCTTGCATCATACAGAATAATATTTTGCGGTTCCACCACTTGCAGTCCAAAACAAATCTTTCTGTTAGAGAAGAGGGCTATCAAAAAAATAATGCATGGTCATCATCAGACACAATTAAATCCTCATTCAACATGTTAAAGTTCTAACAACACCTTCCTTATATACAGGGTTATTACAAATGATTGACGCGATTTCACAGCTCTACAATAACTTTATTATTTGAGATATTTTCACAATGCTTTGCACACACATACAAAAACTCAAAAAGTTTTTTTAGGCATTCACAAATGTTCGATATGTGCCCCTTTAGTGATTTGGCAGACATCAAGCCGATAATCAAGTTCCTCCCACACTCGGCGCAGCATGTCCCCATCAATGAGTTCGAAAGCATTGTTGATGCGAGCTCACAGTTCTGGCACGTTTCTTGGTAGAGGAAGTTTAAACACTGAATCTTTCACATAACCCCACAGAAAGAAATCGCATGGGGTTAAGTTGGGAGAGTGTGGAGGCCATGACATTAAATTGCTACTCATGATCTCCACCACGACCGATCCATCGGTTTTCCAATCTCCTGTTTAAGAAATGCCGAACATCATGATGGAAGTGCGGTGGAGCACCATCCTGTTGAAAGATGAAGTCGGTACTATCGGTCTCCAGTTGTGGCATGAGCCAATTTTCCAGCATGTCCAGATACACGTGTCCTGTAACGTTTTTTTCGCAGAAGAAAAAGGGGCCGTAAACTTTAAACCATGAGATTGCACAAAACACAATAACTTTTGGTGAATTGTGAATTTGCTGCACGAATGCGTGAGGATTCTCTACCTCCCAGATTCGCACATTGTGTCTGTTCACTTCACCATTAAGAAAAAATGTTGCTTCATCACTGAAAACAAGTTTCGCACTGAACGCATTCTCTTCCATGAGCTGTTGCAACCGCGCCGAAAATTCAAAGCGTTTGACTTTGTCATCGGGTGTCAGGGCTTGTAGCAATTGTAAACGGTAAGGCTTCTGCTTTAGCCTTTTCCGTAAGATTTTCCAAACCGTCGGCTGTGGTACGTTTAGCTCCCTGCTTGCTTTATTCGTCGACTTCCGCGGGCTACGCGTGAAACTTGCCCGCACGCGTTCAATCGTTCTTCGCTCACTGCAGGCCGACCCGTTGATTTCCCCTTACAGAGGCATCCAGAAGCTTTTACTGTGCATACCATTGCCGAATGGAGTTAGCAGTTGGTGGATCTTTGTTGAACTTCGTCCTGAAGTGTTGCTGCACTGTTATGACTGACTGATGTGAGTGCATTTCAAGCACGACATACGCTTTCTCGGCTCCTGTCGCCATTTTGTCTCACTGCGCTCTCGAGCACTCTGGCAGCAGAAACCTGAAGTGTGGCTTCAGCCAAACAAAACTTTATGAGTTTTTCTACGTATCTGTAGTGTGTTGTGACCATATGTCAATGAATGTAGCTACAGTGAATTTATGAAATCACTTCAATCATTTGTAATAGCCCTGTATATACAAATGTGTTTTATATGTTAGGGTCTCCCTTGCAGATTTTTGGACAAATGCCGACTTGTATAACTACAATACCCAAAATATCACAGCACTCCATACTCAGCAAACAAAAGGAACACACACACAAAGGCATGTGAGCCATATTGGTGCAAAATCTACAACATACTGCCAGCCAACATCAGAAAGTTAGATGATGAAAGTAGATTTAAAGTATAATTTTAAAAATTTCTACTTGAACAATGTTTTTACTTGGTAAATGACTATTGATGTCAATAAATAATTCTGATAATGTTTATATTAAGCCAAAACTGAAAACACTGTCTTTCATCTCCCAAAGTTTCTGTTAATTTTGTATATATGATGGACAGCTGTTGAGTGTGGTAAAATCTTTACTGAATTATTGTAGTGAACATCTGGGCTAAGAGAAAACAGGCTATACAGTTAGAATACTTTTAGTATACATGTATAATAAGTTGTGTCTTGTATGAACAAGTATTATTCTTTGTACATTTTTTGTACAATTTTGTATGCATTATTCTTTGTATTACTTAATGTAAAATTTTGTATGTTTCTTTTCCATAAATTGTTTCCCATAAATTGACATGTACTTTTGGACAACATCTGTACAATATTTATTGTCTATGGATGTACAAATAAATAAAATAAAATAAATATGGATCTGTATCGAATATCCTCCAAAAACCAGGAAACAGTGCCACCCAGACATCATTATCTACTGCTCTCTGTATCACATAGATCAAGAGAGTGGGCCAAATTTCACAAGGCCACTGTTTGTAGAGTTCATACTAATCTCTAGTAAAGAGATTTTTGATCTCCAAATAAATGATTATAGAAACATAAGATCCCACTACCTTGGGATTTTTTTCGGATCAGTGGGTAGAACTCCACATTACAAATTGTAAAACATTTATTCTACAGCATTACACCCATTTTCAATTTATCATTCAGCTTTTGTTTCACAGCAAGGTGACACTGTCATTTAAACCCATAAAGAAGCCCTCTTTCCTTGTACAGAAATTTTTTAACATATTTTGACAATAATAGTAAGTAGCCTTCTAAAGTTATAGCAACGACATGGAAAGGTGTGACGACAGTCTTCAAGTGTTAAGGTTTGACTGCAACTGCACCTGATGTGAGCAGCAATCTGCTGGGGCGAGTGATGCAGTTAAGAGGGTAGCATGCCAGAGGGTGGTGGGGAGGGAGGAAGGAGGATAGCAGGAAAGGGGTGGGAAAAGATGCTAGTGCTGCCTGTGGGACAATGCAGGGGTATGGCAGGGACACGACAGGGCTGCTAGGTGGATCACCAGGAGGCTGCACTTGTGAGTGTGTGTGTGTGTGTGTGCGTGTGTGTGTGTGTTCGTGGGTGTGCGCACATGCACTTGCACATGCCTGGAGGGGGGGAGGGGGGGGGGACAGAGGAGGAAAAGAGAGAAGTACAGAAAGGCAAAGGACTTGTACAAATTGGTGGATAAAAGGTGTGCTTGTGTAATGTAGTGGGAGAAGGGAAGGAAATAGTGAAGTTCGAGATCAGGGGCATTACAGAACAGTTCAGAAAAGCTGGTGTTGGTGGGAAGAATCAAAATGACACAGGCCGCAAAGCAGTCACTAAAAAGAAGCACATTGTATTGGGCAACATGTTCAGCAACTGGGTGGCCTAGCAACAATACGGCAGTGGTCATTTATGCAGACAGACAGCTAGTTAGTAGTCATTCCCACACTGAATGTGGTGCAGTGGTTGCAGATAAGTTTGTAGATCATGTGGCTGCTTTCAAAGATGGTCCTGCCTTTGATGGAGTAGGAGATGCCAGTGACGGGTCTGGCGTAGGTGGCAGTGGGAGGATGTATGGAACAGCTGTAGCATCTTGCTTTATTGCACAGTTATACACCATGTGGTAAGTGGATGAGAACAGGGATAGAGTACAGATGGAGAAGAATATTGCACAGATTGGGTAGGCACCAGAATATCATTGTGGGAGTGTTGGGGAGGATAATGGGGATGATATTTCTTATTTCAAGACAGGATACAAGGTAATCAAAATCCTGGTAGAGAATGTGATTTAGTTGCTCAAGTCCCTGGTGGTACTGAGTCATGAGAGGAGTATTCCTTTGTGGCTGAACTGTGGGAATGTGGGGGATGGTAGGTAACTACTATGGAAAACCACAGGAGATTTGTTTTTGGACAAGGTTTGGAGGTTAATTTCAGTCTGTCAAGGCTCAGTGAGACCCTTTACATATTTGGCGAGGGATGGCTCATTACTACAGATGTGATGACTACAGGTAGCTAGGCTGTAAGGAAAGGATTTCTTGATGTGGTATGGGCGACAGCTGTCAAAGAGGAAGCATTGTTGGAGGTTGGTAGGTTTTATATGGACAGAGGTACTGATGTAGCGATCCTTGAGGCAAAGGTTGATGTAGAATAAGGTGGCTTGTTGGACTGAGGGGGAGTAGACTAAGTGAATGGTGGAGAAGGAACTGAGGTTCACAAGGAACTTGGATACAGTGTCCTCACACTCAGTTGAAGTCATACAATGGAAAATCCAGGATGGAATGAAACAATATTATGAGAAGGAAAGTTGCTACTCACCATATAGCGGAGATGCTGAGTCACAGATAGGCACAACAAAAAGATTTTCACACTTACAGCTTTCTGCCAACGGCCTTTGTCAACAAAAGACACACATATGCGCACACACACTCTCGCAAAAGCAACTCACACTCACGACTGCAGTCTCAGGCAACTGAAACCACACTCAGTTGCAGTCAGCAAAATATCAGCAAAGAATCAGGGAGGGGGGACTTGGAATTCTGTGTGGTTAGGAAGGATTCTTCTGGTGAACCCATCAATAGGTTGGTATATAATGGTGCTGTGTGGGGCCCCATTCCTGTACAACTGATTTACTTGTAGCTGATGCCTTCAGATGAGAAATACTTATGGATATGAGTATAGCTGTTCATGGTGACCAAGAAGAAGGTTATAGGTTTTGAGTTGGTCAAATGTTGGGAAAGATGGTGTTAAACAGTAGCAAAGCCGTCAGTATTGGCGATTTAAGTGTAGAAGCAGGTGGCATAAACAGTGATGAGCAGGGCAGCAGGTGGCAAAGGACCAGGAACTGTGGAGAGCCAGTGGAAGAAATTGTTGGTGTCTTTAATACAGGATGATAGGTTACAGGTAATAGGCTGCAGGTGTTGGTCCACAAGGGCAGATACTCTCTCTCTGCGAGCACAGAAACCAGGCATAAAAGTATATCCTGGGGTGACTGGGTGTATGAGCTTTGGAAAGCTTACAGAAGATAGAAGTGTCAGGAGTGGGGTGTCAGGAGAAAAATAGACCCAGGGGAGGGTTTCTGGATTAGACCTGAGGATTCTGCTGGATTTCTGGAATTGGGTTGCTGTGGCAGGGCTTTTAGGTGGATGTATCTGAAAGCTGGTGGAGTCCTTCAAGCAGGTAATTTCTGCAGTTTATAACAACAATAGTGGAGCCTTTGCCAGCAGGTACAATTATAAGGCTGAGATCAGTTTTTAAGTGTTGGATTTCAGTTTGTTCTGTGGACATAAGGTTGGTTAACATGTTGAGGGATTTAGGGAATGACGGTGAGACAAGTTCGAAGGTTAGGAAATTTTGGAAAGATAGCGGGGTGTGAGTTGCATGCAGTGGGGGTGGATCACAGTTGGATATAGGAGTAAACCGAGTGTGGAAAGATTTAATACTGATTGTGAATTGGGTCTGATTGAAGGGCTGGTGGCAGAAAAGTGTTATCACTGAAGGAACTGGGAGAAGAACAAAAGATCTTTATCAAGCCCCTCCTGACTGAATTTTGGCTTTACTTAGCCTTTTGAAAGAACTAATACTTTTGTGGGTTGGGGGCTTTAGTTGACAGTTTCATGACTGTTTTGTGGGTCTGTTTCGACTATGGATTCTGTAGAATTGTGCGGCAAATCCAGTAGGTCTTCGAGGCAGCTTTTTGTGGCTATGAGGAAATCAGGGGGAGGTTTGGTGGAGGCTCTTGTAGTGGTAATGGACAATGGTAGTCCAAGGCAGGGGTGTGAGGTGAATAGATTGGACAGTTTTTTGAGGTGGCATTGTACATGCTGCTCTAGTTCCTGGAGGGCAAGGATTTCAATCTGGAAGATGGATGCAGCAATTTACCACATGCGTCCTGCTCATTACTGCTGATGTCATCTGCCTCTACACTAACATTCTCATTACCCACAGCTGTGCCACTTTTGAACACTACCTTTCCCAAAGCTCAAAACCTATAACTTCCTTCCTCGTCACCATGAACAAAATCCTCACCCACACTTACTTTGTATTTGAAGGCATCAGTTACAAACAAATCAGTGGTACAGCAGTGGGCACCCATATGGCACCATCCTATGCTACGCTCTTTGAGATGTAGCAAGTTGGAGCCTAATTCATTTGCTAAGTTTTCTGCTCCCAAAAAAAAATTCTTTTTTTCATTCTGTATCTAATACAGTTGAACACACAATATATAACATGTATAGGAATATGCCAAATTGTTATTTATGCAAAATTACATCTCAGTTGTTTGAGTTATGTTCCTGATAACAATAACACAATAACTTTTATTGAAAGCATTGATAAGCCAAAAACATGAGAGTTAATAAGCAGCAGAGGAGGTATTGTTATTACTCATTCAAAAGCAGGCACTCCCAACTTTTCAAGAATGTATCTGGAATTAGCTAAAAGTAATTAACGGTGAAACCTGCTCAACAGACTGAAAGGTGGAAGAGGAATCCTAACTCCCAACGGCAGAGAGAGGGGAAGAACCCAACGGAGAAAACATGAAAAATAATCATTTCGGACTAACAATCTGATTTTACCTTGGAATTTATTTTCTGCCATGTACAATGTATACTTTCAATTGATGATGGAAAGTCCGCTAGAAGAAAGCACTACCCCAGGTGGTAACGCAAAAGAGGAATCCACAATTGCTTTATGCAATGCATCAGGACCTAGGGTTCTGGGGAGTCCCAACATCTGCATTAAGGATGAGTTGGAGCATCTTTGGTATCCTTCCAAACACAAGTTCAAAAGGAAATTCTTTGCAGGTACCTTGAATGTAAACTCATTACTAAAATTGATAAACAAAAAGAACTTGAAATTCTCTTATATAAGTATGAAACACAAATTTTAGCAATTCAAGAAACAAGATTTCTGGATGAAAATGTTACAGAAACCAAAAAACCAAAGAATTTTTGAGGGTAAACCAGCAATAAAAATCATTAAAGGCATGCCAATACTTGATACTGCTTTCTAATGTAGAATTTAGTGGATAACATTACAGAATTCAAATCCAGTTCGGGAAGAATATCTCTTCTCACAGTTAAATGCCAAAATTAACAGTATACCTTTGTTAATTGTCATGCTCCAATCAATGATGACATCACAGATGCTTTAGTATCAGTTATAAATTGCAGAAAGTATTACATTCCCTGTCCCCGAGTTTATTCAATGACTATTTTCAATTATTGATTGTGAACTGGTAACCAGTTTCATGAATTATGTTAATCTTCAATAATGCATTGTGCTAACTGTGACAATCGGGTTTAACTGTGAACTTTTTTGTGATCTACAACAGTTACTCACTATGCATATCTTTTTTGTTTTGATATAAATGTTAGCCTTCAAGTACAGTGACCCAGTAAATGTTTTAAGTATCTGTTTTCCACATGTGAACCTAATTGTTAGGTTACTGCCCTCAAACAAACAAATCGTAGGAAATTTAGCAAGTGTACTAAATGGTTAGGTTTTTTATCTGTAGTGTAGTTGAAGTGAAAGAGACTCAGTCTGGCTTTTAACTGTAGGTTATTTAACACCTAAGTGCAAGTAAAGTGTTTGAACTGCAAAGCTGATGTAGCATACATCATTGACAATAGTCACTTTAGACAACCTTTTTCAGCCAGATTTGGTGGAAGTGCAGCTACTGATATCAGGAGTGTACAGGTAAACACAGTTATGCTTCATCTGATGCCATGTGGGTGTGGATCACTTTACAAAGAAAATGCAGTATTTACAAACTCATGTAATAATGACTGTGACAATAAGAAGTGACAGACTGTGGGCAGTGACAGTAAAAACATTATCTTGTGGCATAGAAATGAACTAACATTATATATAGGCAGTAGACAGGTCCGTGCACAGACAATTTTTGAGAACAGTGTGATAGTAACTGTTCAGAACTGCATGTTAGAGAGGGTTCTACTATGGAAGGAAGTTTGATCAATGATAAATGTGGTACTGTCTGATGTGATCAACATCAACTCCATCTCAGATAGTCGCCAATTAGTATACAAATGACATCACAGCATGCAACACGACAGGCAAAAGAGGTAAGGCAGAATGGATAAAACAGCACAGAGAATTCCAGCTGTGGCAGTTAGCATACAATGTAACGGCAGCAGTAAAGGGCAACAGCAAACTTATTAAGACAAAAGAGATTATATTATCAAGTGACTTTTAGCTGTTCAGTCAAGGACAGTGTCTTGGCAGTTGGGAGATAAGAAGCATCAGTAGGGGAAGCCACAAAGTTATTATTTATACAGTTGATGAAGTGCCAGAAACATTGGTTTGTAAATATGGCTACTAAAAGTGACCTTAGTGGCTTGAATTCGAAAGTAGTTAGTTTAAATTAGAAAATGGAAAAATTTAGTAATGACATAATTGTTAGTTTACTTTCAGAAATAACCAAAAGATTAATAGCCTCACTATTGCTCATTCAAGTGTAACAGAAAACTTTGGTTTGAATTTAGAGGCTATCGGCAACAAGAAAAATTTGACTGAAAACAAATGTAATAAGGGAATGGAAATCACTGAATTTTGTCAGGATGATTTAATTCAATGGGGTCAACTTGTTCTTCCGATGATAGAAATGAAGTTATTTCTGATATGAAACAAGTAAATACTGTTGATATTGAGAAGGTGTGGGTAGATAAAGAGGATGTTGACACAAATGATGGTAAATTTGATAATGCTGAAATGGTGTTGGATAGTGAAAGGAGAAAGTGAGTTATTGGTGGTTAGTAATGATGTAACTGAAGAGCAGCTTGCTGAAGACTAAGGTAGACATAGAAATGGAAGCAGTGTGTTTATGAGTACTAAATCAAGTGATTGGGCAGGCTGATGAGTTTATTGAGGAAACAATGTTTGAAACTTTGCCAATTACTTATAGTATAAATAAGTTACTAAAGACTGAAGCAGAAGTAAACAAGACTGACCAGCAGTGTTGGGATGTGTGTGTAACTGAGTAAATGTGATACCAGGGTGAATTGTTTTGTTGAGCATAAAGTTGTTGACTTGAATGTCGGTGTCTTGGTGGATATTGAGTGGGAATGTCTGGAATTAATGAGATATGATAATTACAAAATAGATAACATGTGAATTAATGCCAGCTACAGAAAGAATCTGAAACTTTGATGGTTAACAGTAATGTAAGAAACTGCAACAAATGGAGCATATATTTGTAATCATGATAATGAACAAATATGTAAAGCAGAGTGTGGAAAAGCTGTTGATGTGCCAGATTTGGAGGTTGAGCAAGATATTATTAACATAAAAACTGATGCCCTCAATTATGTTGAAGTAGACAATATGCAGTTTATGAATGATATTTTGGCCAAAGTGGATGACAGTGTGACTGAACATCAAGATCAAAGAGAGTGTGAATAACTACTTAGTGAAATGAATGTAAATGATCTGCAAATACATAAATTTGAAGTAACTGTGACTGAAATGGCAAGTGTTCAGATAACAAATGACTGTGTTTAAGAAAAAGATGAAACAGGAGACAAACGTGGGTTTTCTTCAGCCGAAAGTAAAAGTATATTTAAACTATCAGTAATTGAAATGAGGGAAAATTTACCAACAGAACATCAGTTTCAGACAGTAATGAAGTGGAAGTTCAAGCTAATAATGTTGAAGACAAAGACATTGTTAAGTCAGGAATATGTGAACTACCAATTACTGTCAAATTAGCAATGAAACAGGTAGGTGATCAGACGAATTTGAGATCAGTGAATGAATGAAGTATTGTGAATAGTGGCAACAATTCTGTAATAGAAGGTGAAGTTCTTGACTAAGTTAATGATCTAATGGTAATATATACTAATGTTGACATAAATACTGATATACATTATGATAGTAATAAAAAATTGATTGTGGATGCAGTACAAGTAAATGATCTTAATATTCAAGATTTGGGAGTTGACAGAAAATTGTTCATATAAAGATTGATGTTCTTGTTGTAAAAATGGAGTGTGTACAAGTAGTAAACAAAAATTTTGATGAAGTTAATGATCTCAGTGACAAAGAATGTAAATTTTTTAAAAATGATGGTAAGGTAAGTGAAATGCAATTGGTAGTGTCAACATAATTAAGGCTGTAACAATTTGTAGTTCTGTTGAAGAGAGAGAGGCTGTAAAAGAAAATAAAAGTATGTTTCTAAATTATCAACAGTTGCTATCTGAAAACTATTGGAAGTTCATGATGAGACAAACAGCATGATGTGTGTGGACAGTGAAGAGAACAAACAGTCTTCAAAAAGTGATTTTCAATTTAAATATACAAATAACATTCTTTAGTATATTACTTATGCTCATTACTTTTATATTCAATGGATGCAATATGGTCAGTGCATCTGTGTCAGATGGGGTAGAAAGCACAGAAATTCTGTTGTGTTGTGCAGTGATATAGCAAATGTTGTGAAAGATGAAGTTTGCTTTACAGCTAGCAATGTATAATTAAATGGAAGAGCTGGGGATACAACGTTCAAGGAATTAGATCTGTTATGCAGTGGTTTGGCAGATTTTCTGAAAGACGATACTGGTCTGAAGACATTAATATATAATTAGATTGAAAAGTAGAGAGTCAAATAAATAGTATATGTTATTAAGCAAACAGGTGGCTGAGTGCTTTGTACTGAATTCATTATGTGGTGATAACGCTTACCCCACTTGTCTCTCTCATCCTTCTTTTCTTCTAAAACATTCAACCTGTTCTGCCATCCTGTCAGTAGCTTCTAAGTTGATAAGTAATTGTCTTCAATTTTTGTATGATCATTTGTATGGTAATATATTTCAGCAAAGTTTCTGCTATACTATTAGTTTATGTAGAATTAATGACTATAGGTAATAGAACCATAACAGGATGGAAGCAAAGCAGTTTACAGCACATATGGTATTTGGTGAAATGGATGATGTGCTTTATTTAATTTGGTTTTGGAGGTCATAATCAGAATAATTTTATATGATGAAAGGTGAATGGAAAATGAATGTTGTGTCAGGATATGTGAAAAATAGGAAAGTGTCTAAAAATCGCATTTAAGATCTAAATTAATGCTAAAGTGTGGAGTCAGTAGGAATTTGTGCAGCAACAGAAGTAAAGAAAGAGGCAACATCTTGAGTACATGGTTCAGTACTGTTAATGATAACATATAAAAGTTTTTTACTCAGTGCAGCTATTCACAGATAGGTTAATCTATCTGTGTTAAAATGTTTGATGATACAGCTCTTCTGGCATCAGTACAGTGGAATAAAGTTAAGATACACTTGCCTAAAGTAATGTGTGTGGAATGAAAAAGCAAGGTTTGCATATGTAAGACCAGAATTTTAAGTAATATGATGAAATGAACTGAAGTAACTATTTCAGCAATTTATAGTTTGTTATGTAATGAGAGTAAAGTTTGCATATAATACTAGGATTTGTTGCTATGGATTGCAGTTCTATAGATTCATTTTTTGCAAATGTGGACCAAAGTACGTGAGTATCTCTCAGATAATGGAGTAATGAGGTGTAATGATGCATTGACATAATGTTTTATTTTTATTTTTTATTTATTTATTTTAAAGTTCCTTGGATCCATGACACGAATGTATTGCTGGGATGTAGAACATGTCAGGTTATTACAGTAATAGCCACATGTAGATGATCATGAGGCAACTAATTTAGCACGTATAAGCAGATACATGAAAAAGAACATCCACATGTCAAACAATTACACACAAGAATTCAGATAACAACACAGACAACAGTACAGTAATGACATAGATGATTGCATAAATAATAGTGCAGTAATGACATAGATGATTACATAAACAAATTTAAAGTAATTCATCTAAAAAATATTCTGCCAACAAGTGATATGCTAATCTACATAATCAGCTCTATTAGAAATGCATGAAATTAAACACAAATTCAAGAAGTATTACACATTATCAAAGAATTCTTGTAAAGAATAGAAGAATTATCCAAAAGATAATGTTTTAGCTTTGTTTTGAATTTAGTAAGAACCCCAATGACTGATTTGATACGGACAGGAAGTTTATTGAACACTTTTATACTTGAATAATGAACTCCTTTCTGTTCCATGCTGAGTTTTTTAAATCTTTGTGAAGATCATGTTTTCTTCTTTTATTGTGACCATGGTGCGCACTATTCATTTTGTAAATTGCATAATTTTTGTTCACGAAGCACATTAGTGACAAGATGTATTGACAAGGCATGATGAGGATCCCCAGCTGTTTGAATAAATTTCTGCAAGAAGATCTAGGATGCACTCTACTCATAATCCTGATAACTCTCCTCTGTGCAACAAAGACTTTATTTGCTTGTGGTTGATCTCCCCAAAATATGATGCTATATGTGATAAGTGAATGGAAATAATCAACATACGCAGTTTTGATTGTTTCCCTGTCACAAACAGATGCAATTGAGCAAATGGCAAATGCTGCTGAATTAAGTCTTTTACGTAGGTCAGTGATGTGGACAGACCAATTTAGTTTGTTATCAATATGTAAACCCAGAAATTTGGAAGATACAAGTTTCACTATTTCATTGTCTCCATATTTTATTTCAACATTTTCCAATTTTTTGTTTACTGTTTGAAACTGAATGAAATGAGTCTTATTAACATTGAGGGACAGACCATTTGCAGTGAACCAGTCTAGAACTTCTTGGAATATAGTGGTTGCAGTGTTCTCTAGACTGTAGTTGTGTACCTTGTCAATCATAATGGTTGTGTCATCTGCAAATAGGGTGAAGCATGATTCTTGGGCCACACACCACCGGAGGTCATTTACAAAGACTAAGAAAAGTAAGGGACCAAGCACTGAGCCCTGCAGCACTCCAATGATGAGGTAATAATGGGAAGTAATGAGAAAAGTGTTTGGTAGGGTATTAATGGTTAGGAACCCTGACTGCAGTAGTGTATTATTGAGAATGCACTCCTCTAGGTGACAAGATTGGGATTGAAAGGATATAGTGGAACTGACAGACATGAACAAGTAATGTAATGCTAACTGTATTTAGGTACATGTGGTCTTGTTATAGTGAAAATCTGTTTTAGCTGGGCAACATTTGGTAACATTTATATAAGTAATTTGTGACACTGAAACTGGAAGGTTGACTGAATGAGTAATATTCTGATGAAGTACTAGTTATACACTGCTGCATATTTTGATTTTACATGCTATTGGAAATTGATTTTATGGTCTGGGTAATGATTGGCTTAAGGTAATGATGATACAGTGAAGGAAAAAATATTTTTGCTGATTAACTGAGAACAGTAACTCAAAGGTGATGTGAATATTCTAACAAGGATGGATAATTTGGTGACAGTTAGGGAGTTTCATAAGGGCTGAATTTTTGGGTTGAGTGAAGGTAGTAATCTATTTTGAACGAAATAAAGTAATAATCTGAAACAGCTTCCACCCTCTTAATTTATTTTAACTAGTAATTAGGTAATGGTTTTACAATCATGGTTATGTTCTGTTTGTAATATCTCAAATTTGTGCTTGGTCCCTTTACAAATCTAACTGGGTAATAGACTTTCGAGTGAGTGAGTAAGTGATTTGAGTTAAAGTACAGAGTAGCATGAAACAGAGTCCATTCACTTTATATTACATTTATAAGCAAACTATTGTAACATTTTGTATTCCGTAATGAATATGCCTTTAAAAAATGAAACTTTTTGCTGCAAGTTTCACTGTAGCAGTAATTTGTATACTAAAGTAGGGGTTTTTTCCTTTCCTTTTTTTCTGTGTACAGTGACAGAGGATAGCTACTTCCAAGGACTTTGGTGAAACTGGAGGATATGGGTCAACCATTCGGAACAGTAATAGGTGTGCACTCAACTTCAGCTAAATGGAAGAGTGAAAAATATAACTGTTGAAAAATAATCAGTGAATTGTCTAGAAGATGGGAAATCTTTCCTATTGTAACCGGTAAAAAGTGTAGTTTCTCTAATTTGTTTTCTCTTGCAATGTAATTACTGATTTTTCGTAAACAAACATTGGAAAATACAGTTTTCCTTGTGGTGTAAAATTTTTTACTTGAATGTGCTTCAAACAGTTTGTATTTCTTTGTTTTGGGAAGCTACAGCCAGCTTCAGTAACCAAAATAACTTTGATTTACAATGTGAAACATTTTTGAACAAATTTTTGTAGTTGGTTGTTTAGACCTCGGATTACATAATTAGTTATTAGGCAAAAATCTGTCTATATACCCCAATGTGGGTGTGATGTAATAAAGCAGGTGAATTCCTTCCTATTATTATACCCCCCCTCCCCCCCCCACACACACATACACATACACACACACACAAAAAAAAATCCCATCTTTTTTTTTCAAAGAGTGCTATTTTTACGATGTGCACTGTATGTAAAATTCTCAACTATTGATACATGGTTTCTCTAACATAACTTTAGTACTTATCATGTCTCTTTGGGTATCAGGAGTTAATGGTCCTAGTTGAAAGGGATATCTCTCCACTATTCTGTTAATCTGGAATATATAACTTTAATTGTAACTTATGAAAACATTGTAATCAACCACAGCACAATGTAGTTCTAATTATAGTAAATCTATATAAGCAGCTTCTCAAAAGATAGCTATAGTTAGTCTGCAGAAGGTTATGAGAGGTACAAGATCCATGTTAACAAAAGTGCGGTAATGTCCTGCAGACATTTCAGTATGAAAAGTACCAATGTATCATCATTAGGATATGTGTGACATTAACTGCTATCCTCATGTGTCAGGCTGCTAGATTTTGTAACAATCTTATTTCATTTATCTGTTCATTTTAGAACTTAAATTATTATACTGATTCAAATTCTGTTGTTAATTTTGTTTTGACTTTAGCAAGCATACGCACACCTCTCTGCAAGTTTGAATGTTACTGACACTTGAACATAAGACAGAAACAATTCTCATTTTGTAATTCCAAAATACCTTTCAGAAGAAGTGAAACTAGCTTTCCATTAGATTAGTATTTATGGAAGGAACATATGCCAAAGTTAGTAAAATTTTGCAACTAATAATCTTAATAATAAATGCAACTTTATAAAAAGAATTGTTATTGAATATGTTTTATTAATTTCAATACTAAAAGCTAAAATACATGTAAAACTTTACATTGCAATGTAAGAGGGGCAAACAAATACTATATGTAATTCCATGATGTCAGCCTGTATACACACAATTAATTAATAAAATAATATATAAGGGTTTCCCGGACAGACTCGTATGTCTCATACACTCATATCTCACAAACAGATGGTTTAACACCGACATGCAGGGTAAACAATCAACACAACATGGTAGCCAAGTGGAGTACCCCAGGGAAAAATCCTAGAGCCCATCTTGTTCAACCTGTACAGTAACAACTTCCCAGCAACACAAAATGTGACATTAGCCATCTACTCAGAAGACACAGCCATCCTTCTGCAAGATTTGAAACCATTGAACATTAATTTGTGAATACAGACAGCACTCAGAACTGCTGAGCCTTGGTTGGAATGATGGCATATTAAAGTAAACGTTGACAAGTGCGAAGCAGTTCTGTTCACATCCAGACTGAAGCTACTGCACAAACATCAACACTGTAGACAGGTAACATGACACACGCGGCCAATAAATTTCTGAAAGAAAGTCAGATATCTCGATGTCTGGCTGGACTGGAAACTTACATAGGGGGACCACATCGAATATGTTGTCAACAGAGTATGTGCGGGGCTCAAACAACTCTACCCAATGCTCAACAGGGAAAGTACACTGAACAGGAGGGTGTCGAGATCCATATACACTCCTGGAAATGGAAAAAAGAACACATTGACACCGGTGTGTCAGACCCACCATACTTGCTCCGGACACTGCGAGAGGGCTGTACAAGCAATGATCACACACATGGCACAGCGGACACACCAGGAACCGCGGTGTTGGCCGTCGAATGGCGCTAGCTGCGCAGCATTTGTGCACCGCCGCCGTCAGTGTCAGCCAGTTTGCCGTGGCATACAGAGCTCCATCGCAGTCTTTAACACTGGTAGCATGCCGCGACAGCGTGGACGTGAACCGTATGTGCAGTTGACAGACTTTGAGCGAGGGCGTATAGTGAGCATGCGGGAGGCCGGGTGGATGTACCGCCGAATTGCTCAACACGTGGGGCGTGAGGTCTCCACAGTACATCGATGTTGTCGCCAGTGGTCGGCGGAAGGTGCACGTGCCCGTCGACCTGGGACCGGACCGCAGCGACGCACGGATGCACGCCAAGACCATAGGATCCTACGCAGTGCCGTAGGGGACCGCACCGCCACTTCCCAGCAAATTAGGGACACTGTTGCTCCTGGGGTATCGGCGAGGACCATTCGCAACCGTCTCCATGAAGCTGGGCTACGGTCCCACACACCGTTAGGCCGTCTTCCGCTCACGCCCCAACATCGTGCAGCCCGCCTCCAGTGGTGTCGCGACAGGCGTGAACGGAGGGACAAATGGAGACGTGTCGTCTTCAGCGATGAGAGTCGATTCTGCCTTGGTGCCAATGATGGTCGTATGCGTGTTTGGCGCCGTGCAGGTGAGCGCCACAATCAGGACTGTATACGACCGAGGCACAAAGGGCCAACACCCGGCATCATGGTGTGGGGAGCGATCTCCTACACTGGCCGTACACCACTGGTGATCCTCGAGGGGACACTGAATAGTGCACGGTACATCCAAACCGTCATCGAACCCATCGTTCTACCATTCCTAGACCGGCAAGGGAACTTGCTGTTCCAACAGGACAATGCACGTCCGCATGTATCCCGTGCCACCCAACGTGCTCTAGAAGGTGTAAGTCAACTGCCCTGGCCAGCAAGATCTCCGGATCTGTCCCCCATTGAGCATGTTTGGGACTGGATGAAGCGTCGTCTCACGCGGTCTGCACGTCCAGCACGAACGCTGGTCCAACTGAGGCGCCAGGTGGAAATGGCATGGCAAGCCGTTCCACAGGACTACATCCAGCATCTCTACGATCGTCTCCATGGGAGAATAGCAGCCTGCATTGCTGCGAAAGGTGGATATACACTGTACTAGTGCCGACATTGTGCATGCTCTGTTGCCTGTGTCTATGTGCCTGTGGTTCTGTCAGTGTGATCATGTGATGTATCTGACCCCAGGAATGTGTCAATAAAGTTTCCCCTTCCTGGGACAATGAATTCACGGTGTTCTTATTTCAATTTCCAGGAGTGTACATGACACTGATTAGACCTCTGATGACGTACATAGCTCCCATATGGGGACATGCAGCTCCTTCACACCTGTACTGCCTGCAGATCATACAGAACAAAGTGCTACGCAACATTAGCAATGCTCCATGCTATGCACGCACCGTGGATCTTCACAATGAATACCGCCTCGAAACCCTCAAGGAAGTATTCAAAAAACATGCCACGTGACTATACTGATACAATGGACTATTTAAAAGAAAGCACTGACACTGAGGTCTGAAGGAGACCATATATTGTCGCAAAAATGTGAATAAAGGAGTCGATAGCTAAAACATCATCACAAAAAGTGGATGCAGAAAGAAAAACCAATTGATGTTTGTGGTATGAACAACACACACAATTTAGATATGTACTTTGAGTGTTTAATCCTTTTCTGTGTGGCAGAAATTTTGCGTGAAGACTACAATCAGAATAATAATTTGGATAACTATGTGAAGAGAGTTGGGAATAATTTCAGCAATGATTATCATGGTTGAGAAAATGGAAGGGATAATCAGTGGAGTGACAGAGACAGAAATAGAAAGAGAGACATAGATAACAGGAATGGACCATGGGAGAAAAATTATAAGGAATATCACACCTTGAGACATAACAATAGAAGTAATGATCAGCAAAAACCAAAGGTCACTTCACCTGGTGCCCACCAGCTTGGAGCAAGAAAAAATAAATTGAATCAGGCAAAACAATACAGGACCAAAGGAAAGTGTGACCACAGATTCAACAATAGAGGAACTCCCCAGGTGCACAGATTACATTTTTAGTAGAAAGTTTTAGAGAGCAATGAGGTTTGATGAATACATTATGAGAGATTTAGAAATTGGGGATGGATGTGAATGTAGACTGGATAAAGAAATTTTTCATAATCTATACAGTCAAGAGAATAGTAACAATGTGGGCAGTGAAAGTCTTGATGATAACTGATTTTTATGATACAAAGAAATTGATAAGTTCTGAAGGTATGGGAAGTATGAGTAAAATGTTTGTTCTGATGTTGAAATTCATGATTCTGGAGATATTGTGCCAAAAGCAGAAACGGAGAGTGTTAATTGGAGTGATGAGTCTGAAGAGGTTGATAATGATTCTATGATTTGTTAGGCTGAGGGGTTTCATAATGATTCTTTGATTCATGAAACAGAGGAGGTTGATAATAATTCTATGATTTATGAGGCTGAGGAGATTGATGATATTTCTGGGATTTATAAATGTAATACTGAGAGATTTTGTGATGTTGTAAGTGACTACGTTATAGATGGCAGGGATGATGATTTCAGAACCGAGATTATTTTTAATGATGAGTTAGATGGTATGATTAACACAGAGATTAAAAATGATATTTTGGAGGGAAATAATGATGCAAATAGGGACGATGCATATGGAAGGGTGGCAGAAGATGATCAGATGTTTCAAGTGGATCTCAGAAAACTGGGGAGCACTAATAGTAAAGCGGAGGAAAGATTAGTTTGCATTGATGATAAGATTTTAATAGTTGCTTGGGATAATTACAAAACTATGGATAATAATGCTAATATTGTTGGTAAAATAGACAGTTTTGCAATGAATTACATCCAGTATAGTAGAAAGAGAAAAATGAGAGCAATTTACAGAAACCTAATTTTCCTGTCGGAGCTTTACAACCAGTTTCTGATAATGAATGTGATAATAATCAAGGCGAGGGTGAAGTAGAAAATTATTTGTTACTTGAAAAAGAAGTTACAGATGATGGAAAGTTGCAAGGGAGACCTTAACATCTTTGTGAAAACTGATAACGGGGAAGGGAATTATTTGGCACACACTGACAGTCCAATCTGTGGAATTTCTGAGGAACTGAGGCATCGAATTGAATACAGTAAGAATTTTATTAAATTACTTGTTGTTGGTGTCAAAATTAAGATAATTACTGGGATGTACAGTAAAACACTAAAGTTTCAAGTAAGGCTAACATTTGAAATTAATGGTGTACTCTTTGTACAAGGCTGCCTTGTCATTTCTGAGCTTAACAAGGACTTGATTTTGGGGATTGATTAGACTCTTAAAGTAAAGGTATGTTTCAGTAGTGGACCTGAGTAACTCATTTTTACAGAGTCAAAGACTGGGATTACTGAGAAAATGAAAACAAAATTGTTAAACAATGAATAGTCAGTCTCAGTTGCAAAATGGTTATTGATTTATTTAATTTGTGACACACTTCATTCTCACAGGAGCATTATCAGAAACTGAGGGGAAAACAAGTTTCCTCAGCACTAATTTATGAGCCAAAAATCAGCTATAAAGCTACATTGTCAGTTAAATAAAGCAACTGGGAAACCATGACCCGAGATGTGAAAAGAGTGTAACCAAAGACAAACTCACCAGGTAAGAATACTTGACAACCACTGGCAACTGTACAAAAAGCCCCTCAGTCACAAAAAATTGAATGTCATACAATGAAATATACAGGACACATCCACTTACAGAAATAAATAAGAGCATGTTTCAAGGAGAAGAGCAGTAAGTGGAATAAACATTAGAAACCACACAAATAAGTATGGAGATAAAGGAACAAATATTGATGGCTAAGAGACCTTGGCCCACAGAGTATGTGAGTAATATAAGGAATATTAGAGTCAAATTTTGCCTGTGTTTGCGCGTACTTGGTCTTAACACAACACAGAGTATGTTTACAACAGAAGCCATGTGTATAAAGTGTCCTTATGGCACACATTTACAGCGCCTACTACAGAGCTATGGATTGAAGCGACCAACACTGTACTAAGTGGTGCCACCATACAGGAAAACAGAGAATGTGTTCACAGAGCAATGGTAAAATTAGATCCATTATATAAGATAAAAACAAGGCAGCACAACTAAACAATATCAATGTATCAACCAAGCAATGTGTGCATAGACATTTACTTAAAAAGTAACACTCAAAGTAACCAAGATTATGAAAGGTCAGTTGTCCACTGAGCAGGCCTGGGCTCTTAAAATAGGCAATTTTCAAAATTTCAAATTCTTTACGGATTTTCACCTTCTTGCCTTTTTCACAACATGCAAAATATGGAGATCATTTATGGATGGTGGGCAATGGCAAGAAGTTTTCAAATGGTGAGCAAAAGGAGAATGTTTTTTAAGTTGCCCTTTCTTGTTAAATGATGCTCATTGAAATGGGCTATAAAGGACCTCCCTGTTTTGGCCAATATAGTGTGTGTCGCAATCAAGACACTTAATTTTACGTACTTCTAATTTTATTGCATGATGTGCCATTTTTGGTGATTATCGAACTTTCTGTACACTTGCCAGTGATCCTCAAATGTTTTTACCTAGTGAGTTTGCATCTTTGGTTTGCTCTTTTCACATCTCAGGTCATGGTTTTCCAGTTGCTTTATTTAACTGACAATGTAGCTTTGTAGCTGATTCCTAGCTCATAAACTTGTACTGAGAAAACTTGTTTTCCCCAAGATGTCTGATGATACTCATGCGAGTGCGAAATGCATCAAAAATTAAATAAGTAACTATTCATTTGCAATTGAGAATGCCTATTCTATCTTGACCATCTCAAGAGGTTGCTGTACAATTAGCCCAAAGATGAAGTGGTGTGACTTTCAATGAAACTGTTGACATTAAATTGCAGTGTTGAAGGCAGTCAGATAAAAGGGATAGTTTGTAATGAGGACAGGGACCATGTAATTGAGATTAGTTTACTCTAAAACAAGAAAATTATTTGGGTTAAGGAATGTAGTACAAGTAAAAGCTTAAGACAAGGAAAGAAAGAGTGAATTGTCATGTGATGTGGAGTGGAAAAGTTTGAAATCTTTTACATATTATTTTATGAATACATAAATTGTGATACAGGATTTTATTTTACAAATAAGTCAATATTTCTTCAGGGAAATGTGCCTTCTTTGCACATTAAAAGTGTGGCAACCAATAGCAACCAATAGGGAGCCTCCCCTGTAGCATTTGCTTCTGTAATTTAGCATCCTGGTGATGCAGTTATTCTCTGACTGTTCTTTTATTTTATCCTTACTGCTGATGTCTGACTTGTGAATGTCAATTGTCATTTTCTAACACTGTGGACTTATGGTCATTGTGCACATTAGGAAGAGAAAAAAAAGCCTTACATCACATAGAAAAGTTACTCCTTAACAAAAGCCAAAATGTTAATCTTACAAAGACTCTCAGTCTGTGTTCTGAAACATTATTTTCTTTGCAAAGACACATTTGATAAGTTTAATAATTGTTAATTGTATAATTTGCACGCAGAACATATCAATCTGTCATTATATGAAAGTTGCCACTCACCATATAGCGGAGATGCTGAGTTGTGATAGGCACAACAAAAAGATTCACACAATTAAAGCTTTTGGCCATTAAGGCCTTTGTCAGCAGTAGACACCCACCCACACACACACACACACACACACACACACACACACACACACACACACAAACAGAACTTGCAAACACGTCTGCAGTCTCAGGGAACTGAACCCACACTGCGAGCAGCAGCACCAGTGTATGATGGGAGTGGTGACTGGGTGGGTGTAAGGAGGAGGCTGGGGCAGGGAGAGTGAGGGATAGTATGGTGGGAGTGGCGGACAGTGAAGTGTTGCAGTTTAGTTGGGGGGCAGGAGAGGAGGTGCGGAGGGGGGAGGGGATAAGTAGTGGAAAGGAGAGAAATAATAGGAAATTAAAAGACTGGGTGTGGCGGTGAAATGATGGCTGTGTAGTGCTGGAATGGGAACAGGGAAGGGCCTGGATGGGTGATGCAAAGAAACTGAAAATAACTTACATCAGTGAAAACTCAAATTAATTTTCTTGCTATCTACATACTGTTTTAGCACTGGAAATGATATTCAAGAATGTACATGTTACCCACAAATGTCATTAAGGGCATTACCTTGCTAAAAAGCTACTGCCTATGAAACCATATTTATGCACTGATAACAAAATTTGAGACTATTTAATATAATTATGTCTGAGTATTTGAGCGTCAACTATATATAATTGTTTCCTGTTCTGTTTCTTTGTGAACTATGCTGTGTATGTTCGAGTGGTGAATAGTGACTAAAAGTCAATTGTATGTATTTGCAGAAATTACTGAACACTGTAATGTATCATATTATTATTATTTCTTTCCTTTCTCAGACATTATATCTGGTTAAAAATGGAAAGTGATGCGGACCTTGATCAAGCGTGACTTCCTTTTAACTGTATGGTATATGTCACATTGCAATTAGGAATTTTCGGGTAATTGAACATGTATCAATAATTACATATTTCTGTAGTTGTATATACACGTTTGGATGTAGCTGTATTGCGTTGATGTACTGGTGGATATTGTGTGGTATGACTCCTGTAGTTGATAGTATAATTGGTATAATGTCAACTTTATCCTGATGCCACATGTCCTTGACTTCTTCAGCCAGTTGGATGTATTTTTCAATTTTTTCTCCTGTTTTCTTCTGAATATTTGTTGTATTGGGTATGGATATTTCGATTAGTTGTGTTGATTTCTTCTTTTTATTGGTGAGTATGATGTCAGGTTTGTTATGTGGTGTTGTTTTATCTGTTATAATGGTTCTGTTCCAGTATAATTTGTATTCATCATTCTCCAGTACATTTTGTGATGCATACTTGTATGTGGGAACATTTTGTTTTATTAGTTTATGTTGTATGGCAAGTTATTGACGTATTATTTTTGCTACATTGTCATGTCTTCTGGGGTATTCTGTATTTGCTAGTATTGTACATCCGCTTGTGATGTGATCTACTGTTTCTATTTGTTGTTTGCAAAGTCTGCATTTATCTGTTATGGTATTGGGATCTTTAATAATATGCTTGCTGTAATATCTGGTATTTATTGTTTGATCCTGTACTGCAATCATGAATCCTTCTGTCTCACTGTATACACTCCTGGAAATTGAAATAAGAACACCGTGAATTCATTGTCCCAGGAAGGGGAAACTTTATTGACACATTCCTGGGGTCAGATACATCACATGATCACACTGACAGAACCACAGGCACATAGACACAGGCAACAGAGCATGCACAATGTCGGCACTAGTACAGTGTATATCCACCTTTCGCAGCAATGCAGGCTGCTATTCTCCCATGGAGACGATCGTAGAGATGCTGGATGTAGTCCTGTGGAACGGCTTGCCATGCCATTTCCACCTGGCGCCTCAGTTGGACCAGCGTTCGTGCTGGACGTGCAGACCGCGTGAGACGACGCTTCATCCAGTCCCAAACATGCTCAATGGGGGACAAACCCGGAGATCTTGCTGGCCAGGGTAGTTGACTTACACCTTCTAGAGCACGTTGGGTGGCACGGGATACATGCGGACATGCATTGTCCTGTTGGAACAGCAAGTTCCCTTGCCGGTCTAGGAATGGTAGAACGATGGGTTCGATGACGGTTTGGATGTACCGTGCACTATTCAGTGTCCCCTCGAGGATCACCAGTGGTGTACGGCCAGTGTAGGAGATCGCTCCCCACACCATGATGCCGGGTGTTGGCCCTGTGTGCCTCGGTCGTATGCAGTCCTGATTGTGGCGCTCACCTGCACGGCGCCAAACACGCATACGACCATCATTGGCACCAAGGCAGAATCGACTCTCATCGCTGAAGACGACACGTCTCCATTCGTCCCTCCATTCACGCCTGTCGCGACACCACTGGAGGCGGGCTGCACGATGTTGGGGCGTGAGTGGAAGACGGCCTAACGGTGTGTGGGACCGTAGCCCAGCTTCATGGAGACGGTTGCGAATGGTCCTCGCCGATACCCCAGGAGCAACAGTGTCCCTAATTTGCTGGGAAGTGGCGGTGCGGTCCCCTACGGCACTGCGTAGGATCCTACGGTCTTGGCGTGCATCCGTGCGTCGCTGCGGTCTGGTCCCAGGTCGACGGGCACATGCACCTTCCGCCGACCACTGGCGACAACATCGATGTACTGTGGAGACCTCACGCCCCACGTGTTGAGCAATTCGGCGGTACGTCCACCCGGCCTCCCGCATGCCCGCTATACGCCCTCGCTCAAAGTCCGTCAACTGCACATACGGTTCACGTCCACACTGTCGCGGCATGCTACCAGTGTTAAAGACTGCGATGGAGCTCCGTATGCCATGGCAAACTGGCTGACACTGACGGCGGCGGTGCACAAATGCTGCGCAGCTAGCGCCATTCGACGGCCAACAACGCGGTTCCTGGTGTGTCCGCTGTGCCGTGTGTGTGATCATTGCTTGTACAGCCCTCTCGCAGTGTCCGGAGCAAGTATGGTGGGTCTGACACAACGGTGTCAATGTGTTCTTTTTTCCATTTCCAGGAGTGTATATTGCTTTTTCTTAGCTGTGTGTTGGATGCGTCTTGATCAATGTGTGGCTGTGTTAGATGATACGGGTGCTTGCCATGTAGTGTTTTCTTTTTCCAATTTACTTTCTTCGTATCTGTTGATGTTATGTGATCTAAAGGGTTGTAGAAGTGGTTATGAAATTGCAATGGTGTAGCCGATGTATTTATATGAGTGATTGCTATGTGTATTTTGCTAGTTTCTGCTCGTTATATAAAGAATTTTCTTAAATTATCTATCTGTCCATAATGTAGTGAATATAATAGAGGGAAACATTCCCCATAATGTAGGTTTTTTATGTCAATAAATCCCCTTCCTCCTTCCTTTCAGCTATTATTATTATTATTATTATTATTATTATTTTTGTCCCCCATTCTTTTCTTTTAATGTATATAATAATTTTGTACCATAGATAACACTGACATAGAAACAAAACATGTAGAGGGACATTCTTCAGTTTTTTAAATTTCTTTATATTCAGTTGTTCATTTCTATAAATGGTAGTGGGTGAAGGTATGACGAGTTCTGCTGAGTTAATATTGTTAAAAAAATATATGTATTTCAATTGTACATTGAAAGGTGTTATAGAAAGTATTCGAGATAGCAAAGTTTATTCATACATGCACGACGACCATACCTGTCTGCTCATCATTCCGCAATGCGTCGAGAATCCTGTATCAAGAGGATCGAAGCAGACAAGAATAATTTGCGAGTAGAAGAGGGGCGATCCAGAACCAGTATTGTCATACCAAGCTCTATGCACAATGGTGGTAACAAGAAAAGAAGTACATAAATTTAAATGCTGAATATATGTATTGAATATTGAGGGTCTGTTGATATTAATGCCAGTTAAAGTTCACTTAGGATATGTGTACCTTCCAATTTTTTTTCCTCAATTATTCTTTCAAAATTTATTTTTTTGATTATTTAAGCAGTGATTATTAATCAGTTTCCATTATACAGGCTGTACGTTAAGTCTAGGAACACTTTCAGTTATTTATTGCACAAGAACCAAACATTGTACAGATATCATACATTTGTCATTTTGAAGAGAAACTCTGAAAGTTTACCACCACAGCATAGTTTGGTAATTTGCTGACAGTCAGCATTAGTCACAAACATGGCGAGTTCAGGTGTGGAGCTACAGAGGGGGACAACTGTTTCATGAAATGGCCTCCCCAATCACCAGATCTCACTCCATGTGACCTTTTTCTGTGGGAACACATTAGAGATCTGGCGTATGTACTGCCTCTACCACGTGATGTAGCAGAGCTCTGGGAGAGAATACAGGAAGCAACTGCAACAGTCGACGATGCCAAGCTGGGATGGGTATGGCAAGAATTCGATTACCTTATTGATGTATGCCGGGTCATTCATGGCTCACATATTGAATGTTTGTAATAAAAAAAAAAAAAAAAAAAAAAAAAAAAAAAAAAAAAAAAAAAACCACACTTACAGAGTTGCTCTTCAAATTGCAATATGTATGACATCTGTAGAATGTTTAGTTCTTGTGCAATAAATAATTGAAAGTGTTCCCAGAGATGTACACCCTGTACATCATATTTTATTCCACCCGCCACTATTCAATGGCGACCGTTCAAAGGATGGCGCCAAGCATAATATGAACAGACCTTTCCATTGTTGAGATAAATGTTTTTTGAGTTTTTTGTTCATTATAAGAAATGAATGACGCCTTTGTTGCATTTGTTACATGTCCATAAGATTGGGACTAATAAAAACTTGAAGGAGCAGATTAAAATTAAATTCTGCCTACAAATGAGATGTGCTGCGAATGCAGATTTTAGCGGTTAAGGTAGGAAGCTACTATGCTGTATGCTTATATGGCTGCACTTGGTGCCATCTCTCTCACAGTAGATAATCTCTTTTCCTTCCAATTAATATCCTTTATGGAAAGTGCATTTGTGTAAAGTCATCATTAGAGTGCAAAATAATTCATTCAAATTTTGTAAGCCTGTATCAGAGAATAATCTGGTTCATTAATGAATATGCATATAAATCTGCTTTAAGTCATAAGTACTGATACAATCAAAATTTCATGTTTAAATTCTTTTTTTTTTTTTTTCTTTTCATAATTTTGTTAAACACTGTTCACAATGGTAGTCAAAGGAAATGGCCATTGTTGAAAACTCATTACAAAATGCAATATGCCAAGATGTCAGAAATCCAAGCTTGGCAACAGAAAAAAAGGGCTACCAAAACAACCAGGTTGGTGTCCCACTATTAAAAATTGATGACACTGGTGATATATTTAATCATGATGCCACTTTTATGACACTCATTGAGACAATTTCTCAGTTCCCACCGGGAAATATTTTTCCAAATAGTGAAACTGAAGCACACGATAGCGAGACTTCCTCTGACTATTTGCTCACTACATTGCGAACGCAAGAGCAGGAAACAGTTTGAAAAAAAAAAACAATGTAAATACTAGTGACACCCACAATTTGACACAACTCATGCAATTAATAACACAACAGTTTTACAAAACAACAGGAATTTCAGGAAAGAGTAACACAACAGCTTAAGAGTGTAACATAGCTGTTCACAAGACTTCAGGAAAATATAGGACAACAGTTTACACAGCAAAATTAGGCATTTAACGACTTCAGGTACAGTATTAGTCAACAGTTCAGTGAGGTGGCAAAACTACACACACTGAGTTATCTGATGAGCCATCCTAGAAGTTGACAGAGCTCGGTAAACAACTAAAACAAGAAATAATTACTGACATGTCCAACAATGTAAATACTTTAACAGAAAAGGTAAATTCTGTAGACTATAAAAAGGAACAACTTGCACGTGAAGCATATTCTCAAATTCAGGAGACGCAATCCCCAGTGAATGCATCGGAAAAAAATAAGACAAATGCAGTCAGCGAGCTGCAAGACGCACACAAAAACCTACCTACAGAAATACACAAGTTGAGTCTAAGAGTAGATCAGTTATGTTTAGAGTCAGAATTTGCCAAAAACAGAGAGATAAGTTATGTGCAGAGGTAAAGGAAATAACTGAAAAACCTGAAGCCAGGATGCTGGATATAGGCAGCCTTTTCGGTAATGTCAGATTGCAAAATTTATGTAGATACTGTAGAAGAAACTCTAAAAGAAGTCAGCTTCTAGCTAAAATAGACTTGGGTTTAAAGGAAGCAGAGGAAAAGTTATGAGGCAGTGTCACTAAAACTACTAACACTCCAAAACAATATATGATAGAAAACAAATCTATGCTTTTAGAGAAGTTAGATACCTTCACTGGTTACCAACAATACGGGATTAGCCTGTCGAAGAAAAACATGAAAGGTTGCAGAATGCAACACTTGCCAGCAGTTGCATCTGTAGAGCAAGCACAGTTCTCATGTGCTACCCCACAAGTGAACATAAACATATCTGTCACTGACAGCGCGGTGTGTTTGTCAACATTAGTTGCAGATGAGGGATTACTTAGGCACTGACAATTTCCGATATTTACTTCTGAAGGGAAAAGAACATACCCTGTGGTCTTTATCAGAAAATTTCAAAATGTTTTACCTTGTACCCGGACGGAATCCCAGAAAATTAGATCTGTTGCTGGATACACACAGAGTGACATTCTGCTATGAGCTACACACATGTCTGAACATTGGCACTTTTGTGAACAGTTTGAGAGAGCATTTCTGGATAAGTATTGGTCTGAGGCCGTACAAGAGAGGCTCAGACCGAGCTCCGCTCAGTAGCAAGTATGTAGCTTAAGGGGCTATACCAAAAAATATTTGAATAAAACCAGGTACTGGATGAACCCGGAATCTCAAGTAGACGTGCTGAAAATTTTAAAGAGCCATCTTCCTGCCCACATTAGGGAAAAACACATTACCATCCCAGAACACGACACTGAATACTTTCTATCTGTACTGGACTCAATAGGTTTAATATACAAAGAGAGACCAGTACAACCAAAGACTGTTAATATGATGATAGCAGCACAGAGATTTACGGACCAACATGCAAACAATGGACCTTCTATTTTTTTTTCAATTATTCTTTCAAAATTTCTTTGTTTAATTATTTAAGGTGCAATTATTAATCAGTTTCCATTATATATTACATTTTATCCCCCTCAATACCCTACCCCTGCCGCTATTCAACACAGAGAATGTGTGCCTGTGAACACCAGAGGAATATTAAGAAACTGGACGAAGTGTCACCACAAATGGAGTGGAATCTTCTAAAGCACTGAGACAAGCATATAACATGAAAGAATATTTTTAAAGATATATATAATCATGTGTAACTGCTCCTTTTACTTATTTTTCAAATTACGTGGAAATCAATATTTTTGTTAAGCTATTCTTTCAGTATATATTCATAGTTGCTGGATATTTAATCTGCTACACTCACTACCATATTTTATGTACACTGAAAACAACCTTGTGTAGTGTTGGGAGGTAGTCTTCACGAAATTTTATATTATGTTTCTGGCAAGTGATACAAGTTTAATTTTTGACAGAGTATAATTTTTTTTTTTATCTGTGATATTCTGGACAGAGGGAGGGAGGGAGGCAGAGAGGGTGAGTGGATGTTGAAACATAGCAATATATGGTCATTAGGATGAAAGCAAGGGGAAACTACAGCTGTAATTTTCCCTGAGGGCATGCAGCTTCACAGTACGGTTAAATGATAAAGGCGTCCTCTTGGGTAAAATATTCCTGAGGTAAAATAGCCCCCACTCAGATCCTCCTGGCGGGAACTACTCCAGGATGGTTTTGTTACCAGGAGAAACAAAACTAGCATTCTATGGATTAGAGTGTGGAATGTCAGACTCCTTAATTGGGCAAGTAGGTTAGAAACTTTAAAAAGGGAAATGGATAGGTTAAATTAGATACAATGTGAATTAGTGAAGTTTGATGGCAAGAGGAACAAGACTTCTGGTCAGGTGAATACAGGATTATAAATAAAAAATCAAATATTGATAATTCAGGAGTAGGTTTAATAATGAATAAAGAAATAGGAACATTGATAAGCTACAAACAGCATAGCAAACGCATTGTCGTAGCCAAGACAGACATGAAGCCCATGCCTACCACAGTAGTACAAGTATATAAGCCAACTAGCTCTGAAGATGATGAAGAGATTGAAGAATGTATGGCACAATAAAAGAAATTATTCAATACAAGAGAAGGAAAGTTGCTACTCACCATACAGCAGAGATGCTGAGTCGTGATAGGCACAATAAAAAGATTCACACAATCAGAGCTTTCGGCCATTAAGGCCTTTGTCAGCAGTAGACACACACACTATGCAAGCACAACCCGCACACATGTCTGCAGTCTCAGAGAGCTGAAACTACACTGCGAGCAGCAGCACCTGTGCATGATGGGAGTGGCAACTGGGTGGGGGTAAGGTGGAGGTTGGAGCGGGGTGGGGTTGGGATAGTATGGCGGGAGTAGCAGACAGTGAAGTGTTGCAGTTTAGACGGAGAGCAGGAGAGGGAAATTAAAAGACTGGGTGTGGCAGTGAAATGACAGCTGTGTATTGCTGGAGTGGGAACAGGGAGGGGGCTGGATGGGTGAGGACAGTGACTAACGAAAGTTGAGGTCAGGAGTGCTACGGGAATGTAGGATGTATTGCAGGGAAAGTTCCCACCTGCGCAATTCAGAAAAGCTGGTGTTGGTGGGAAGGATCCATATGGTACTGGCTGTGAAGCACTCATTGAGATGAGGGGTATCATGTTTGGCAGCATGTTCAGCTACAGGGCGGTCCACTTGTTTTTTGGGCACAGTTCGTCGGTGGCCGTTCATGCGGACAGACAGCTTGTTGGTTGTCATGCCTTCCTTAGAGTGCAGCACAGTGGTTGCAGCTTAGCTTGTAAATCACATGACTGGTTTCACAGGTAGCCCTGTGGCCGTTCATGTGGACAGACAGATTGTTGGTTGTCATGCCTTCCTTAGAATGCAGCACAGTGGTTGCAGCTTAGCTTGTAAATCACATGGCTGGTTTCATAGGTAGCCCTGCCTTTGATGGGATGGGTGACGTTAGTGACCAGACTGGAGTAGGTGGTGGCAGGAGGATGTATGGGACAGGTCTTGCATCTACGTCTACATACTTCCTACATACTTTCTCCTACCACCACCTACCGGTCACTAACATCACCTATCCCATCAAAGGCAAGGCTACCTGTGAAACCAGTCATGTGATTTATAAACTAAACTGCTACCACTGTGCTGCATTCTATGTAGGCATGACAACCAACAAGCTATCTGTCCGCAAGAATGGCCACTGACAAACTGTGGCCAAAAAATAAGTGGACTACCCTGCAGCTAAACATGCTGCCAAACATGATACCCCTCATCTCAATGACTGCTTCACAGCCTGTGGCATATGGATCCTACCCACCAACACCAGCTTTTCTGAATTGCGCAGGTGGGAAATTTCCCTGCAATACATCCTACGTTCCCGTAACACTCCTGGCCTCAACCTTCATTAGTCACTGTCCTCACCCATCCAGCCCCCTCCCTGTTCCCATTCCAGCACTACACAGCCGTCACTTCACCGCCACACCCAGTCTTTTAATTTCCTTTTATTTTTATTTCTCTCCTTTCCACTACTTACCCCCTCCCCCTTCTGCACTTTCTCTCCTGCCCTCCGTCTAAACTGCAACACTTCACTGTCCGCCACTCCCACCATACTATCCCTACCCCTCCCTGCCCCAGCCTCCTCCTTACCCCCACCCAGTCGCCACTCCCTTCATGCACTGGTGCTGCTGCTCGCAGTGTAGTTTCAGCTCTCTGGGACTGCAGACATGTGTGCGAATTGCGCTTGTGTGAGTGTGCGTGTGTGTATCTGTGTCTACTGCTGACAAAGGTCTTACTGGCCAAAAGCTATGATTGTGTGAATCTTTTTATTGTGCCTATCGCGACTCAGCATCTCCGCTATATGGTGAGTAGCAACTTTCGTTCTGTTGCACTGTTACATTCCATTCTGGATTTTCCATTGTTTGAAAGAAATTATTCAGATAGTTATTGGAAATGAAAATTTAATAGTCATGGGGAACTGGGATTCAATGGTAAGAAAATGTAGAGAAGGAAACGTAGTAGGTGAATATGGACAGAGGGTAAAGAATTAAAGAGGAAGTGCCTTGTAAAATTTTACACAGAGTGTAACTCAATCATAGCTAACACTTAGTTTGAAAATCACAAAAAAAGGTTGTATAAGTGGGAGACACCTGGAGACACTGGAAGGCTTCAGGTAGATTATGTAATGGTAAGACAAAGATTTGGGAACCAGGTTGTAAATTGTAAGACATTTCCAGGGCAGATGTGGACTCTGACCATAATTTATTGGTCATGAACTGTAGATTAAAACTGAAGAAACTGCAAAAAGGTAGAAATTTAAGTTTAAGGAGATGGGACCTGGATAAAATGAAAGAACCAGAGGTTGTAAGAGTTTCAGAGGGAGCATTAGAGAATGATTGAAAAGAACAGGGGAAAGGCATACAGTAGAAGAAGAATGGCTAGATTTGAGAGATGAAACAGTGAAGGCAGCAGAGGATCAAGTAGGCAAAAAGTCAAGGGCTAGCAGAAATCCTTGGGTAACACAAGAAAGAATGAATTTAATTGATGAAAGGAGAAAATATAAAAATGTAGTAAATGAAGCAGGTGAAAAGGAATACATACGTCTCAAAAATAAGATTGACAGGAAGTGTAAAATGGCTAAGCAGGAATAGCTATAGGACCAATGTAAGGCTGTAGAAGCATTTATCAATAGGGGTAAGATAGATGCTGCCTATAGGAAAATCAAAGAGACCTTTTGAGAAAAGAGAACCACTTGCATGAATATCAAGAGCTCAGGTGAAAAACCAGTCCTAAGCAAAGAAGAGAAAGCAGAAAAATGGAAGGAGTAAAAAGAAGATCTATACAAGGGTGATGTACTTGAGGGTAATGTTATGGAAATTGGAGAGGACATAGATGAAGATGAGATGGGAGATATGATACTAAGTGAAGAATTTGACAGAGCACTCAAGTCAAAACAAGGCCCTGAGAGTAGACAACACTCTGTTAAAACTACTGATAGCCTTGGGAGAGTCAGCCATGACAGAACTCTTCCATCTGGTGAACATGATGTATGAGACAGACAAAATACAGACTTCAAGAAGAGTACATTAAATCCCATTCCAAAGAAAGCAGGTGTCAACTGGTATGAAAATTAGAAACTATCAGTTTAAAAAGTTGCAAAATACTAACATAATTTTTTTACAGATGAATGGAAAAACTGGTAGAAGCCGACATTGGGGAAGATCAGCTTGGATTGCATAGAAATGTAGGAAAACATAAGGCAATACTGACACTAAAACATATCTTAGAAGATAGATTCAGGAAAGGCAAGAAGAGACTAGAGGCTTTTGAAATGTGGTGCTACAGAAGAATGCTGAAAATTAGATTGGTATATCATGTATCTAACGTGGAGGTATTGAACACAACCAGGGAGAAGAGGAATTTGTAGCACAACTTAACTAGAAGAACGGATTGCTTGGTAGAACATGATCTGAGACATCAAGGGAGCACAAATTTAGTACTGGAGGGAATCATGGAGGGTAAAGATCACAGAGGAAGACCAAGAGATGAATACACTATGTAGATTCAGAAGAATGTAGGTTGCAGTAGTTACTCAGAGATGAAGAGACTTGCACAGGAAAGGGCAGCATGGAGAGCTGCATCAAACCAATCTTTTGACTGAAGACCACAACAACAAAAGGATAGGTGTTGACCTCAAGTGCCAGGCTGCCACATTTACAAGCTTATATAAATTTTATAACAATCTTATTTCATCTGATCATTTCAGAACTTAAGTTATTATACTGATGCCAATTCTGTCATTAATTTCTTTTTGACTTTTGCAAGCACTGCTTCTGCATTGGTTTGACTGTTATTAATCAACAATTGAACATAATCCTTAATCAATTCTCATTTTATAATTCCTGAATACCTATCAGAAGAAGGGAAACTAGTTTTAGTTAGTGTTCATGGAAGGAATACATGCAAATGTTAGGAAAATTTTCCAGTTAATAATCTTCATGATACAAGTAACTTTATAAAAAGCATTGTTATTAAGCATTTTTTATGAAGCTAGCATCCACGTAAAACTTCATGTTGCAAAGTGAGAGGAGTGAGCCTATAGGTAATTCTGTGATGTCAGCCTGTATATACCATCATGTCTTTGATCATAACCCATAAATTTCCTGTTGCTACTAATGGATGACATAACAAGTAATTTTTTAAATAATACAGAAGGAATGGCAAATCAACCATCTGGGTCACCACTTTCTTATAGTTTTTGTGTGCCAGTTTTGTTACAGTCTTGTAATCATATTACCTGATAAATATGTAATTCTGAAAGAGAACATCAGATCAGCCTGAATTTGTTGAAATTTCTCTTGGCACTACCAAATCATTAGATACACTATCAAGAACTCAGTAAGCTGCAGAAAGTTTTGGTGGAGCAGATGCTCGCAACTTTTTTTACAGCTACTGCAGCATTAGAGATCACTGAGAAACAAGGATGAGTATTTGCTGTTAGTTGTAACACACTGTAACTTTTTAAGTACCAGTTATGAGTCAGAAAATGTCTCACCTTTCATGTAATTTCTGTGTCCAAGAGTTTATTCAGTGATTGTTTTTAATTATTGAGGGTCCATATTTAATTTCATGAACTGTACTAATCTTCAACGATGTATTCTGCTAACTGTGACAGTTAGATTTAATTGTGAACTGTGTTGTGGTCCATAACAGTTACTCACTGTGCACATAACGTTTTGTGGATATATGACTGTTAGACTTCAAGGACCGTGATTCAGTGAGTACATTATGTATCTGTTTGCCACTCATGAACTTTTGTGTCACTCCAGCGTTAGGTTATGGTACTTGAACAACCACATCATAGGAAATCTACCAAGTGTAGTATGTGGCTAATCATTTTATCTGGGCTATAGTTAAAGTGAAGGAGACCCTGGATATGGCCATAAACCATAGGTTATTCAACCCGCACTGCAAACCTGGCATACCCTAATCACTGAGGATAGCCTACTTTTGATAACCACTTTTCAGGCAGATTTGATGGACGTGCATCCGCCAATGGCAGATGTGTAAAGGTAAATATTGTTATGCTACAACATGAGACATCAAAACTGTTCAAACAGGTAAGTGGAACATTGCATATTCATGGGCCATGTAGAGGAATCTTTCCTAACCACACACAATCTCAAGCCCCTCATATTCACTGATAAAATCTTCATGATCTGGTTTGAGGTTGAGGACACCTTATCCATGTTCCTCCTGAGCCTAAACATCATCTCCCCCTTCTGCTTCAACACGTCCTCTTCATCCCAGCAAGCAAGCCACCTTACTCTAAACCAATCTCTGTCTCAAGCATGGCTACATCAGTTCCACTATCCACATAAGACCTACCAACCACCAACAATAGCTCCTGTTCAACAGTTGGCACTCATTACATACCAGGAAGTCCTTTCCTTATGGCCTACCTACCCATAGTCATAGAATCTGTAGTGACGAGCAGCCCTCTCCAAATATGCCAAGGGTCTCATGAAATTACCCTCCCAACCTTGTCCAGACACAGATCTCCTGTGCTTCACTACACCAGTCAGCTACCACACTCGCATCCCACACAAAGGAGCAATTACCCTGTGACTGCATACCACTAAGGACTCAAGCACCTGAATCACATTCTCCAACAGTGTTCTGACTATCTCTCATTCTGTCCTGAAATGAAAAATTTTCTCCCCACCCCAGATCACGTAAGAAACAGATTGCCTGATCGCATGGTCTAGCAGACAACCCTTGTCAGGGAACGGCCACCAGGCGGCAACAGCGTCACACCCATACTTGTGGAATCAATCACTAGATGGCACTCCGTTCTGTGAAATATGTGGCAACATCGGCCGAACCCGTGCAGCTTTCCACTATATGACGTCTGTGAAGTACAGCTGTTTCTGACATACCGGTGGTAGTGGGTCGAGTCGTCATGCCGAGGGCCTGGGAGTATATCAACTGTGGAAGGCGTAGACGAACAAATCCTGAACTAAAATTGTTCAGATTTCCCGCCAAAGATAAAGAAAGGTTACGCAAGTGGATTTTAAATTCAGGTAAATCAATAAATTAGTTACGAGTAAGAATTAATAAAGAGCCCTAAGCATTCGATCGTATCTAAATTTTGTCGATCTTATATTCTGATATAATGTGGCAGCTCTTCCTGTACAAGAATCATATCATATAATTTTTAAATGAAATCTTTGCTGCAATTTTGACTTTTTTAAACTGTTTATTCATTTCACTATTGTAATTTTGGCTGAAGAGGCATTTTTGTGTGCAATGTGAAAACTGAAACCAATATAACATATGGATAACAAAATGCAAAGCATAGTGTGGTAACATTTGGTAAACAATTTAAGAAGCATTACCTTACAAGACCTTTCCCTTGGTACTTGAAAATGGCTCTAGAGCTGAAATCGCAACAGTGAAATAAATGAATAATAGCCGTCATCTAACTGCTAGGTCATTGGTCCCTCTAAATCCTGGTATATACTAGAGCGAACGAAGTGAACAAGTGTAAAACCTCATTTACACTGCTGCAAATGAGTATTCATAGATAATTCGCCAATGTTCACTGCCATTCGTTTATACGTGTGAACAAGCGTTTACACTGGAATGAAGGGAGGAGAATAGAAGAGGGCGAGCATAGCATGCAAACTATAGACGCTGCCTATTCTAATTTTTTTTTATCTGTTCGCTAATAATCCTCACACAGCTTTCACTTGAAAACAACACTACTTATAGTAACAGGTCTGCGCAAGTGCGGATATCTCCAGTAATAACTGTGTTGCAGATAATAGCGTACGTCTGTTGCGAATATTTGCGGGTTATCTTTAAACTGTACAAAGTAAATTTTTAACATAATTATGGTTTGCCTTCTGTGGCTCTTCAAAGTTGACACCGCCAAAATATGCTCGAAAAACATGCTTTCACTTGTGTATTACCGCATTTGCAGCCCCCTTTCAACAACAATCCAAAATTCATCGTTTTGTGCCACTCTTATATCATTTGGGATAAGTTAAATGCAAAGTAAAAGAATTTAAATTTGCAATGACTGTCACTGAAATATGTCAAGCCTTAATTCGCATTACAAACGAGTGTGGACATCAGCAGACAAAAATTCAGGCCAGGCACAAGTCTCTTTCAAGAGCAGTGGTGGCTTAAACTGCTTTACAAAATATATCTCAGAATGCGGATAAGCAACTTGGCAGATGTGGATGCGGTGCACATATGGACGGCGGCATTTTTCCTGTCCGCACAGACTTCTAGTTACAGCTACAATGTAAATCTTTGATACTGAGATAAGATTATTTTGCCCGCTGGTTTTGACAAAGCAAACAAAGTGGTGTAGGAAAATAAATATGTTGGTGGCTTAATTTATTACATAGATGTGAAATGCTTGGAAGTAGTGCCAGTGCACTTAACACTGAATTGCAGCTCCAGCCTTCTTTAGATTTATTCCAGAATTTTGCACATATGTCGGTTGACGCCTTTCGCTGGCTCCTCATTACACCTGACGAGGAAATTTACTAGCAGCAACATAAAGCAGTTCGCAAGAAGACGAGTACTCTCCATTCTGGTAACGCCCAAGGGGAGACGAGCAAACTTCTTTCGATGCTTTGCTCAAAAACCGACAGCCAGCTGAACACTAATGAACACTACCGAATGCGTACCAAAAAAGACTGAATGTTACTGTCTCGCAGTGGTGAATGGAACTGAATACTACAGAATCAGCATTTCATCACGCAAACACTCGCAAACATTGATGTTATGCTTTCACTACTTAATTGTTTCCCACTGTGAAAAGCTAAGCACTAAAGGAGAAACAACATTATAGGCAATGTTTGTTATAATTACGAAGCAAGTAATGTCATGCAGAAGAGATTAGAAATCACGTGTTTCTTAACTTTAGCAGGAACTTCAGAGGCACTGTGGGCACCGAGTAAAGTTTACGAACCAAACACAACTGAATGTCGTTTGCTCAAATTCGTCTACACATATGAGAATGCAGTTTTTCCTGTTTTAGTTCACTCAGTGTTGACCAGGCTTAAAACGCCATAGGACCACAATCCCAGAATTAATCATAATATTTAAAGTCCAAAAAAGGTTGCACACAAAGATCTCTCTTAGCAAATACTTAATGAAAGATTCCTTTCTATCATGCTGATGTAGAATGTGCTACTAAATGTGTTAATGGCAAATACATATATCGTATTTTTTTGATAGATAGTTATTGTTACAGACAATGTCAAACTGCTGGATATGGACCCAGAAAAACTGCACAATAGGATGCAACAATGGCTTATACACACAGCAGTTCCTGTAAAATTTACATCTGACACTGGTTCTTCAGCAGTATGTGAGGGAACTAGTGATAAGAATAGTTTGTCATCACCTGAACTGAAAGTGAACATTCCAAGGAGAACATACAGTGCAGCTAGTCACCTTCTGACAGAAACAAATGCAACACCACAAAAGTGTGAGCCATTTCCAGACCTGAAAGAAATCATAGAAATGCCTGCGAGACAAGTTAAAAGAAAACTCTGTATGCTACGTCATGATAATGAGGATACTCCTAGAAAGCAAAAACTGAAACAGAAAATACATAATATGAACAGATCACTGAAAAAGAAAACTTCCTACTTGTCAAAAGTTAAGAGTAGATTACTGCATTGTAGGAGCTCAAATAATATTGCCCATGTGTTAAGGGGAGACAGAGGTGGTCAAATCCAAAAAATTACGATTTTTTTTTTTGCTACCGAAAATTAATTGGAACATTTCTCTTTACTGTAAACTTTGAATTATTGTTCTACTCGCCCTAGAAGTGGAGTTTTTACCGTTTTCCCCATGCCTGCAGAGGAAAAGGGGGGCCGCTGAATGCATCTAACACCCTCTCGTGACTTCCTGGTGAACTGCTTGGGATTTTCTCGGCCTGTTACGCTTACAGCGCCTTATGTTACGCATACAGCGAGTGTGCAATGGTTGGCTACATTGTTTTCTGTGACAAATGAAGTGCTAAGAGCACGGAACATCGTCTCTTTGCTGTTTACCGTTTCGAATTAGTTCAGTGTTGCGCCTGTTGTTGGTAGTATTATACTTCTTGTGTAAAGCGTTGTTCTGGTTATGATGCCACGTTTCAGTAACCGTGTATATAAGAAGAGGAAGAACATAGGGAAAAGAAAATTAACACTAATACCAAGTTGCGATACTACAATTACTGAAACATTGCGTTCTTCTGCTAAGCAACACATGGCCGGCCATAGCCCTGTGACATCTTCTAGCAAGAAGCTGACTGGTGGAAGTGACAGATTTCCTGAATATGTTAGTGACAGTGATGATATTAACAAAGTACTGAATATTGGATTATTATCTTCTGTGCTGAAAGAAAGTGTTCTGTGCAAAATGTGTTCAAGTGTAGTAGTGGGACTAGAGATAACAAAGCACTTTGGTTTAGCTTGTAAGATGAAGATAATCTGTGCATGTTGCAAGTATCAAGTGACTTTCTACAATTCACATGCCAGTCTCTTTGGTGAAAATGGACGATCTAGAGTGTTTGATGTGAATGTTCGAGTTGTGTATGGTCTTCGATCCATTGGAAAAGGGTCTGCTGCTGGTAAACTGTTTTGTGGTATTATGAACTTGCCATCGCCTCCAAGCAAATTTGGGTACTACTGTGAACTGGTAGGATTCTCTGTTGAAGATGTGGCTTTGAAAACCATGAAGGAAGCAGTGGAGGAATCTGTAGAAATGAACGGTGGTTCTAGGGATTCGGTAGTGGCATTAGATGGTTCCTGGCAAAAGAGGGGTCATAAATCCCTGAATGGGGTTGTAACTGCTACTTGTGGTGATAGTGCAAAAGTGATAGATGTTGCAATATTATCAAAACATTGTAGGTGCAAAAATAAAATCAAAGGAGAGCACAGTGGAACCTGTGAGGCAAATTTTAGTGGATCAAGTAGAGCAATGGAAGTGGATGGAGTGAAACAAATTTTTGAACGTTCAGTTCCGAGATACAACGTTAGGTACAAATACTACCTTGGGGATGGTGACTCCAAAGGTTTCAAGACTATAGAGGAACTGAAACCATATGGAAATGAATTTGTAGTTGAAAAGTTGGAATGCAGTGGGCATGTGCAAAAGCGTATGGGTGCACGGCTTTGAAGGCTCAAACAAACTTTGGGTTCAAGTAAGCTCAGTGATGGAAAGACAATAGGAGGGAGAGGCAGGCTTACTGATGAGGTGATTGAATGTCTACAGAGATACTATGGGTATGCTATACGGCAAAATACTAGTAATGTTAGTGATATGCGAAAAGCAGTGTGGGCATTGTTCCTTCATACTGCCTCTTCCAATGACTACCCGCAACGCAGCCTGTGCCCAAAAGATTCCTGGTGCAAATATAATGCAAAAAAGGACTATGATCACAAACATGTTTGCCAGCAGCTGTGATAAATGCAATAAAACCAATTTTTCATGACTTAGCACAGCCAGAATTGTTACACAAATGTCTACACGGAAAGACGCAGAATCCTAATGAGAGCATAAATAATTTGATTTGGAAAGTGATTCCTAAAAGGGTGTTTGTAAGCATAAAAACACTGCACTTTGATATTTATGATGCAATAGCAACCTACAAGCAAGGGAACAGTGTGAAGTGTGAAGTTCTGAAGGCATTAGGATTTACAGCTGGGATGAACACTGTACGAGCACTAAGAAATATTGACAGAGAAAGGATAAGAGGAGCAGAAAGAAGAGAAAGGCATATGAAGTATGATGGAACAACAGGCCAGAAAAGAAGACAGAAGAGGAAGCTTTTGGAGGATGAAGAAGAAGACCCTGATAATCCATCCTATAGTGCAGGAATGTATTGAGAAACTTTGATAGCCATTTCCCGCAAATTAGAATTTTTCGAATATAAGGAACATTTTCTCAAAATCCACACAAGCTACAGAGATGAATTTTTATACAGCACTCCTAGTGGTCAAACTTACATTGTAACACAGCCATCTGGCAATATGTTCAGTAGTTTCATTTCAGTTTAATTATAAAGCAATTATTTGTAAAAAAATTTGGGTCATTAATAAAAAAAATAATTGGAAGGAAACTAGAAAAGATACTCCAAAATCCCTGTCATAACTGCAATACTAAACCACTCTATATGTGAAAAAAAAATTCAAATTTTTCTATTTGGTAGTTTATTCATAAATGTTCCTCAAACTTAGAGATTTTAACATGGGCAGCATAGGCACCTCCGGCTCCCCTTAAGCAGTTTCTGCTTCCCATCTGATAACTCCAGGGCACTGGCTGCAATGAAGTGCAAGAGCAAAAAACGTCCGTAGTCTTCTATCGAGAAAAATCTCTCTCTGATGTTGTTTTACAAATCTCCTGCAGCATATAAATTTTTGCGAAAATTGGGTATCGTATTACCTGGACTGTCCACAATTAGACAATGGATTGGCGTCACAAAATTTCTACCAGGGTTTAACAAAAACCTTTTTAGTCAACTTAGCAAGAAATTTGAGGCACAAATTTATTTAGAAAAGGCATGTCTAGTATCTTTTGATGAGATGTCGATAATGCGTCATCTGGAATATGCAAAAGATCTCAATTTATTAGAAGGTCTAGAAGATTTGGGTGATAGGGTAAGGAAACCACTTCCTGCAAATTATGCACTTGTTTTTATGATTAGAGGCATCTACAGTAACCAGAAATTGCCTGTTTCATATTTTTTGTCTAATTCGGGAGTAAAACATTCGGATTTATTGGGACTCTTACAGGAACTAATTATTTTATTGCAAAATGCAAACCTAGAGCCAAAATTAGTCGTTTGTGATCAGGGAGCTAGTAATCGAAGTGTTGTGAAGCATTTACATGTTACGCCTGAAAAACCTTATTTTATTGTAAATGGACAGAAATTGTTTTATATTTATGATGTCCTTCATTTTCAACAATGCTGTTGTTTCATTCGAAGATGTCGGGAAAACATATGACATAGATAAGAAGAACAAAAAAAGCAGACTGTTGGTAAAACTCACTGACAGTCATTTGCAACCTGATTCATTCCAGAAAATGAATGTAAAAATGGCAGTCCAGGTCCTCAGCCACTCCGTTGCCGCAGCTATCAGAACTTGTGTAGTGACTAAAGAATTGCAGAGTGATACAGCAGAGAGCACAGCTACTTTTATAGAATTTATGAACAATTTGTTTGACATTTTGAACAACAGGACAGCATTTTCCTCTAATCCATATAGGTGTGCAAAGGATGTCTTAAGTACCATAAGAAAAAACAGGTAAAATAACGACACCACCATGCATCACGGGCTTAATCCAGACTGTGAATGCTATTGCTCAGTTTTTTCTTGAGGAACAAACTGTCGGCATTAAATTTTTACTGGCCGGCAGATTGAATCAAGATGCTCTTGAGAATTTATTTTCTGTGTACCGCCAGAAAGGAGGCTACAACCGTAATCCAATAGTTAGAACACTAAGGTGCTTGTTCCGAAAAAGCACTATTAACTCACGAATGAAGCCTTTTAACGCTTCAAATTGTGAGAATGACACTGAAAAGATGCTGGACAACGGTGTGTTGCAAAAAGAAGATGATGAATCTCAGCTGTTGGAGAGCTCTGGAAATGTCAGAATTCCGAACACCCCTGGTTCCTCTATGGATGAAGAAGGGAGTACCATCGAGGCCGACGAGTATTTGTCTTCCTCACAGCAAGACCTTTCCTCTGAACAGTGTTCAGTAGCATATTTTGTTGGCTACTTAGCACACATATGGATCGAAAGGTATGGTTGTTTGATATGTAAGGAGACACTTACATGTAGCAGTGAGCTTCCAGAGAAGAGGGAATTATTTATTCTCCATAAAAAATACGCAACTGGGAGTTTGTGTCATTCTTCAGTGGGACTCAGTGTTCCAACTGTTGAGTTTAGCAAACATTATTGAAATGTCTTTACATGCATATGAGTCCTGTTTTTTACAGTTTATTTATAAGAGAAATATAAAGTTTAGAATTGTTAATTACATCAAATCAAAAATTGAAAACTTTCACAGGTTGGACGATGAGGAATGTGGAGAATGCAGACTTTTCATTTTGAATCATCGTGTAAAATGAAAATTGTATTACAGTTGCAGAACAATGTTCAAAGACAAGTGTAGTAGAACTGTTTCAAAACTGAAAATTATAAAAAATATGTAGTTTATTCATATTGTATTTAAGTACCAAATAAAGATTCTCCGTTAGGCTGCACAAATAAGTTTTGTGCCTTCCTTGATCACTCTACCACGTTTAACTAGAAAGAAGTAATGTGTTAAATCCGAGAAAAACAGTACTGCTTGTGACAACAGTAGATGTGCTGACCGCAAAGTTAAGATGTTTACAATCACTTTTTTTTCTTTCTCTATTTAAAGTTTTACAATATTTTTTTTTTTTAAGATATCGTTGTTAAGTGGATACATGAAATTATATTTGTTTACAACTAACAGTAATCAAATGCAAAATGTGGTTATACTTAAGAACGCTTGCAGAAATACTTAGAAAGGAAGCAAAATCTGTTTCTTGAACTTATTTACAGTCTCAATGTGAAAAATATATTGTCATTATAACTCACCTAATCCCTATACATACTCTATGCAAAATAAATAATTATGTCGGTAATGTCAGGACGCGAAATCCACTGCTCAGTGCAATATTTGTCAGTAAATTAATGGATTATATTTCAAAGACGTTAAGAAGATTTTGAAAACTTTCTAGTGTTAATCTGCATGTGGAGATCTTTTTTACCACCATAATCCGTATCAGAAGAGCTGTAAAACAAAGAGGAAATAGACGGGATGGAAGGCGAGTGTAAAACCTATGCGACTGCAATACAGTCTGCATTTAAACAGTAACTCACGAGAAATATTTGTGTGTTACTATTCATTTATTTCATTTCGCATATGATTGTGAGAAGTATCCCTACAGTAGAAATAAACTTGGTTGATCATGGTCTATAGTCAGCTGTGTGACGAATGCATTTCGCGCGCAGCGGTCTAGCCGAATGCAAATCAGCGTCATTCACGTCACCGAAGATACAGCGTTGCCAATTCCGCGACATGGACAGGTCAGTTAGCATTGCAGCGTCGCCTGTGACATCTGTTGACCAACGAGGAAACTATTTTTACGGTTGCCTGTTCCGCTGTAAGGACAGTCAATCTGTTTCTTACGTGATCTGGGTCCCCACTATCCTCCTCACCCCTCCCACATTGGTATTCTAGTGCATGCTTCTAATCTACGTAATATCCTTGTCCATCTTTACTCCATTCCTGCTCCCAATACCTAGCCTCTTGGCTCATATCTCTGCAATGTACCTAGATGCAAAACCTGTTCCATACATCGTCCCACTACCACCAACTCATAGTCCTCGCAACTGACATTGTCATCTCTTACTTCATCAGAGGCACATGCGAAAGCAGCCATGTTACCTACAAACTGATATGCAATCACTGCTCCACGTTCTACATGGGCATGACTACTAATAAGCTGTCTGTTTACATGAATGGCCATTGCCAGACTGTGGCCAGAAGGCTGCTGTACCATCCAGTAACTGAACATATCGTGCAACACAATGTGCTTCAGTTTAATGACTGTTTCACAATTTGTGGTATTTAAATTAGATCCTTCCAACACCAGATTTTCTGAATTGTGCAGGTAGGAATGTGCCCCCCCCCCCCCCCCCCCCCCAACATTTGTTTCATTCCTGTAACTCCACCTGATGTCAACCATTACAACTTGATGAGCTCCTACTACCTATCTTCTTCCCTTCTCCCAATACAGTAAAACACACACACACACACACACACACACACACACACACGCACGCACAAACTTACCCACAAATTTGTACAGGTCCTTTTCTTTTCTCTTTTTCTCTCTTTTCCCCTTTCTTCTCCCTCTTAGAATGTAATGTGTTGTAGGCTACAATGTTGAAAGGAGGTAGTCTATTAAGAACGGTCTTGTTCTCACTGTCATTGATAAATTAGACTGCTTGCTTTGTAACCAGCACTCAAATGACCATGAACAGGACCCTCAGGCTTTAGTATCTGTCTTAAAAGCTGCTCTGCTTGTGCCACCTGAAATTTAGTCTAAGAATTCCAACTACTGACAAACAAACTTTATACTTCTAAAAAGAAAGATGATGAGACTTACCAAACAAAAGCTCTGGCAGGTCGATAGACACACAAACAAACACAAATATACACACAAAATTCAAGCTTTCGCAACAAACTGTTGCCTCATCAGGAAAGAGGGGAAGGAGAGGGAAAGACGAAAGGATGTGGGTTTTAAGGGAGAGGATAAGGAGTCATTCCAATCCCGGGAGCGGAAAGACTTACCTTAGGGGGAAAAAAGGACAGGTATACACTCGCACACACACCCATATCCATCCACACATACAGACACCATTTGGTGTCTGTATGTGTGGATGGATATGGGTGTGTGTGCGAGTGTATACCTGTCCTTTTTTCCCCCTAAGGTAAGTCTTTCCGCTCCCGGGATTGGAATGACTCCTTATCCTCTCCCTTAAAACCCACATCCTTTCGTCTTTCCCTCTCCTTCCCCTCTTTCCTGATGAGGCAACAGTTTGTTGCGAAAGCTTGAATTTTGTGTGTATATTTGTGTTTGTTTGTGTGTCTATCGACCTGCCAGAGCTTTTGTTTGGTAAGTCTCATCATCTTTCTTTTTAGATATATTTTTCCACGTGGAATGTTTCCCTCTGTTATATTCATATCAAACTTTATACTTCTTCATCTTAAATACACATATATTGTACCTCTGTTACAATTATTCATTCCACATCACATTCAAGTCAGAATAAGACACTACAGTCTTTCTCAGTTCTGTATTGTCTATATCACCTCTGTTAGCTGGCTCTTAGCCAAACATATTCTTTTTCTCCCATGAGGTCAGTGGGTTTGTCATGATCTGCAAGGCTCTGGGGTCCACAGTGAATCTCCTACATGGAACTCAATTTATCTGAAATGATTTGTTATATCTCATTTACCACCCCACCTCCTACTCTGTCCTTTCCAGAACAGCCATCCAATGCTGAACCTACCAGCCATTTCCTGTCCCTAACACATCCCTGCTTGGTCCAACAAGTAGTACTAGCAGCTTCCTCCACCTCTATCCTGCTACACTTCCTCTTCCTGCAACATGCCTCATTCTTACCCATATCATTCACCCCAGCGGAGTGCTCCTCACATCAGATGCAGACACAATGGGGCCTTAGCACCTGGAGACTGTCATATTTGTGTTTGAATTGTTGATGTGTAAATGTGTGAGAACACTGTTTCTGAGGAGGACTTGTCCATAAGCTTCTATGTCTCCTCCATGTGGTGAGTAGCAATCTAACCAACAATATCGTTGCTATTCCATCCTGGACTCATCATCAGGACATGTAATACAAGTGGGGCAATGCAACTGAGCTCTTATATATTGTCTTCACTACTACTTCTTCATTTATTTAAAAGGGGCATAAAATCAGCTAACTAAAATGAAAACTGTAAAAAATGATATTGAAGTTCTAAATCAGCTGGTGAGTCTTTGTATTTAGGCAGTTAATGTACAAGACTGGATCAAGATAAATTAACAGAACAGTAAAAATGTCTAGAAGTACTTTTGGTAAATTAAATATATATCAAAATTAACATTTTAATATGTCTGAAATGGAAGTTTATAATAAGTGTGTATCACTTGATTTCTCCTATCGCAGTACGACACGAAATTTTAAAGCAAAGGTAATTAAAAACTTGACAGCTACTCAGCAACTAATTTAGAGATGCATGTGGGGAATTACTAGGACAGACAGGAAAAAAAAAATTGAATTAGGAAATAGACTGGAGAGAAGACAAAATTACAAATGACTGAAAATGGAATCAAGGCAAATAGGATGTATACATGAAGATTGCTACGGAAAGGTCTGTAAGACATTTTGATAGTTTTATGAAATCTCACCAAAACTGCAAGTATTCTCACGGGAAGCATGAACTAATGGCAAGATCCATTCCAAACAAATAACAAGACTTGTGTGAGAAGTGCTGAAGACAGTGTTGTGTCAAACTGTGGGTTAATAGTTACCATAATTGTGTGCACATTCAAACCATGCTCATATAGACATAAATAGTGGTAATGCTGATTCGAGCCATGGCTGCTTTCACAAGTGAAAGGTAGCAGACAAGTAGAATGGACATAAAATGTACATTAGGAATTGAAACTATATTTTGAAAAGGGTAGATCACTACTAACCATATTGTGGAGATGTTGAGTTGCAGATAGGCACAGTACAATGACTGCTAAACTTGCAAGTTTTTAGCCAAAAGGCCTTTTTCTGAATTAGACAACATACACACGCACACTCACGCAAACAAAACTAACATACCACATGACCACTTTCTCTGGCCATCGAGGTCTGGCCTTGGCAGCACGAAACACCTAGGCCACTAGCATCATTTCACAGGATCATGGTACTGGTGAATGAGGAGTGTTCTTGCTGAAATAAAAAGTGAAGCTCTTATACCTACAGCAACAGCAATAGAAAATGTCACATACAAGTCCCAATGGATTAGTCATACCATTGTCACATGTGTAAAGTGTTGTGGACTGTTAAGGCAGCCAGTCCACAGTGAAGTAGCCGAAAGGGCACACGTACACACATGCCGACTGGCGCGAAGTCTGGAACAGGATTCGTAATGAATGTGATAAAGAAAAGAACGTAGCTACTAGAACACTTAACTTTTATATCGTCCTTAGGTATACAGCATTCTTGATGATACAAGTGAGACTATCTTGAGATACATGCAATGGTACAAATGGCGCCTTGCTAGGTCGTAGCCATTAACTTAGCTGAAGGCTATTCTAACTGTCTCTCGGCAAATGAGAGAAAGGCTTCGTACGTGTAGTCGCTAGCAATGTCGTCCGTACAACTGGGGCGAGTGCTAGTACGTCTCTCGAGACCTGCCTTGTGGGGGCGCTCGGTCTGCGATCCTGACAGTGGCGACACGCAGGTCCGATATGTACTAATGGACCGCGGCCAATTTAAGCTACCACCTAGCAAGTGTGGTGTCTGGCGGTGACACCACATAAAGAGTTTAAAAAACTGTGGAAGACAGTAAGAAGCCTTTCCGATCATGGAACTACAAGGATAAGCCAGCCACTAAAAACACATTAAAACCACTGTCAAATTAAGTTGGACAGGAGCCCTAATGCCACACAAAAAAATCAACAATTGTTATCCCCCATTTTGTCATCACCTAAAGTAGAGGGTAAGTCCCTCAGTAGACTAAAGGCTTCTCTAGTATCAGCATACAACACACATGACGTTAAAATATAATGCATTGTGACTATGGTACCACAAACACTGCATTCCAGTGGGTCTTCTTATTGCAGAAGATAATCATGCATAGGTGGGCAGGGGCCAATGTGAAAGTGAGTGAGGAAGACTTCATCATCCTTTTTCAGAATTTGAAAGGAAGTCCACCATGTGTGAATAGTCCGTTTGACTGACCACAGCTTTTGTTGCCTGTTTCCAGCCATTGCCAACCAGCATTCACTTCATCACTCATGACATGACAGCCTGCAGGGAGATGTGAAGATGAAGTGTGTTTTTTTTTTCTGGAAGGCTGGTTTTACTGCTCTGTCAGCTTCATCATTCCCATAGATTCCCATGTATAAAAGGACCCAGAAGAAGGCCACCTCTTTCTTCTGCCAGTGCAGTGGGTAGATAGTGACCTGGACTATACAAATAAAGTGGATTCCATGTTTAATCATACTGTTGCTAATGTTGGAGCTGAGCACAACCCACAGAATGCTGGTTTATCCCTTGCTGAGCTGCTAAGCTTCTTTCTGTTGGTGCAAACTAATTTCTTGAGCAACCTGGTTTAGCAGACATACTGATTCTTAAACAGGGATGGAACCATGATTACTTGGCAGGTCCAGTCTTAATTTGGACATGATGGAGTACAACAAGCTCAACACCCTGACTTTAGTTTTAAAATGGGTTTTTAATTTAATTTTATCAAAGTGTCCAGAGCACATGGTGGTTTTTACTGATGGGTTGAAGCAAGCAAACAATGTCGGCTGTTCTGTTATCTTCCCACATTTGTCATTATATGCTGCCTACCAAGCTACTTCTCAGTATACAAAGTAGAGCTCTGGACACCCAAGAAGGCACTATAGCACATGAAACTTCTTGGAGGAAGTAAGTTTCATATCCGCACTGAGTCTCTTAAAGCTCTGCAGGTGATTCAGTAACAATAGGAATTACAGCTTTTCAAATTAGTAAACAAAGTTCAAAGAATACAAAATCTCAAAGAAAACACCAAGACTACCACAAACCATTGTAAATTACAGGTCTAGGTGTGAGGTAAATTTAGATTGGCTACTAGAACAAAGCTGTTAATCTTGGTTGAAAAGAAGGAGAAGAAAAGGATGGTGCTGATGTTGTACATTTTAGTCCTCCAGGAATTGTACCCTGTCATTTAGCTTTTGGTGATAATAGCTTCCAGGTACTTCTATTGTGTCACCACAAGATGTCTGTAATTTACTTGGCGTTTTATCTTTGGCAGTTTATATATTGTTAAAAAGACTGTAGATACCATTAAATGTAATGACTGATAGTTTCAATGTAGTGTTGACATCATACACATTGTGTAAAAAGAGGATGTATCATGCTGTAGAAAAACCACACAGGAATTATAATTTTGTCTACATTATCTGTCTTTACACTGCTTCCCATTACTATTTCTGTAGACATTCTGAAAGTATTATTGTCATGATTTTTTAACAATTAATATTTCTAACCAACTACAATATTTTTTATGAGCATTTAAACATGCTTGAAAGACAAGACATTGCTATGTCCTGTGTAAAGGGGATGCAATGCAAAAGTGTAGGAGTCTATTAATCTTTGGCAGATTAAATTAGATTAGACTAATTAATCATTCCATACACCCAAAAGAGAGGGAATCTTCCTGGGTGTGGAACATGTCAGATAAACACATTATAAAAATGTAATTAGAAAAACTTGAGTTTCATTAATTTTAATGATCCTCAGTCAATAAACAATAAAATTATGTACATGAAATAAATTTAAACTTTTAATATTTACAGGTTTAATACCTACATCTGCTTTCATTAAATCCATCATTCAGACATTTGCTAATTTCTTGGCTATTACGACCAAGTATTGTCAAAAATTAAAGTAAATTATTCATTTCAGTGATCCTCAGTTAAGAACAGACAGATTATGTACAAGATTTAAAATTAAACTTCCACTATTTACAGACTTAAGACTGACATCTGCTTTCCATATATCCATCATTCACACAATGGATAGTTAGTTACATGGCTGTTACAACCAAGTATTGTCAGAAATTAAAGTATAATAAATTTTCATTAAAATGGTCTACTGCACTTGTTGAGAACCTCATGAGTGGAATAGAAGGAGTTGGCCACCAAAAATTCTTTTAAATTATGTTTAAATTGTGCCTTGTCTGAAACTAAACTCTTAATGGTTGCTGGTAACTTATTGAAAATATGCGTTGTTGAATAATGGACTCCTTTCTGGGCAAGAGTAAGTGATTTTAAATCTTTATGTATATTGGTCTTATTCCTAGTATTGATACTGTGTAATAAGCAGTTAGTTGGAGAAAGAGATGTATTATTTACAACAAACTTCATTAAGGAATACTGAGAAGCTGTGGTTAATATGCCCAATTCTTTGAATAGGTTTTGACATGATGTTCTTGGATTTACACTACTAATTACTCTTATTATACACTGCTGTACTCTAAAGATTTTTTCCCTGTTTGTGGAGTTACCCCAAAATATGATACCATATGACATAATGGAGTGAAAATAAGCAAAATATGCCAGTTTTTTTATATTTATACCTCCTATGTCTGACATCATTCTCATTGCAAACACAGACTTGTTTAGGCACTTTAGCAGTTCGTTAGTATGTTGCTCCCAACTGAATTTATGATCAAGTTGTAATCCCAAGAATTTTACACTCTCAACTTCTCCTATTTCCATGTTGTCATATTTTATACACACACCAGAAGGAAATCTCTTGAAAGTTCTGAATGAATATAGTGGGTGTTTTTAAAGTTTAATGACAGTGAACTGGCTATGAACCACTTATTAATGTCAGTAAAAATTTGGTTAGCTGCCCTTTCTAAATTTAAATTTGGTTTACTATTTATTGCAATGTTTGTATCATCAGCAAATAAGACAAACTTGGCATCTGGTAAGGTAACAGAGGACAGGTCGTTAATATACACAAGAAACAGTAGTGGACCTAGTATGGAACCTTGGGGAACACAGCACGTAATTTCTTCCCAATCAGATGATGTCTGATTGCCTAATGCTGAAGTGTTACACAATGACACCCTTTGTTTTCTATTAGTAAGATATGACTGAAACGACTTTGCAGCACTACCAGTGATGCCATAATATTTTAATTTACTTAAAAGAATGCTGTGATTCACACAGTCAAACACCTTTGACGGGTCACAGAATATGCCAGTTGCCTCTAATTTGTTGTCCAATGAATTAAGGACATTTTTGCTGTAAGTGTAAATAGCTTTCTCAATATCAGAACCCTTAAGAAACCCAAACTGCGACTTTGACGGTATGTTATTTTCAATAAACTGCTTAAGTAGATGCTTGAACATAACGTTTTCAAAGATTTTTGAAAAATCTGGCAAAAGTGAGATTGGTCAGTAATTTGACAGCATTTCTTTGTCCCCTTTCTTGTGGAGCGGTATAACTTCAGCATATTTAAGCCAGTCTGGGAATGTTCCTGAGACAAGTGATTGATTACACAAATAACTTAAGATATGACTAAGCTCACATGAACACTCTTTTATTGACTTTGTTGATATGTTATCATAACCACTAGAATGCTTTGATTTCAAGGACTTTATGATTGATTCTATTTCTTTGGGTGAAGTAAGTGTCAGTTCCAGTTTACTGAGATTGCTTGTGTGCATTGGTCTCAGATATTCCATTGCATTATTTACTGGACCTGACAACCCCATGCTATCAGTAACAGAGACAAAATACTTGTTTAAATGGTTTGCAACACAACATGTGTTTGTTACCATGGTTTCATTTATTTTTAGAGCTATTTGTTCCTCCTCATTTCTGGTCCTACTTGTCTCTGACTTAACTATACCCCATACTGTTTTTATTTTATTGCTGGATGTATTTGTCTTCTTCTCATAATGCAGGTGTTTAGATTTCTGGATAACCTTCTTCAATATTTTGCAGTAATTTTTGTAATGAGCTATAATGCTAGTATCAAAGGTGTCCCTACGTATCAGATAGAGTTTCCTCTTTGTATCAGATAGAGTTTCCTTTTTGTCTCACATGATATATACTGAGTAATGGTAAACCTTAAAGAAATGGCAACAAATCAGGACAAACATGTAAGCATGAGGCACCACACAGTCCATGGAACCACAACAAGGAAAGCAAGGTGATGAGTAGGTAAATCACAAGTCAGACAGTGGAAGCCACCTGGATTTCACCACAGCTGAAGGGGCTGAAACTTTGCCACCACAGTGTTGGTAGATGCTGGGCAGCGTGGTGAGATTATAGCTACGTAAAAAGCTAATCTTATATTTTCACTGAGAATAGTGAAATCACTTTCAGAAAAGCTACAGAAAATCTAATAACAATGCTCAAATCATCATAATAAAGAGTCACAAAATTATCACCATGTTCGTACAACAAATATTAGCAATGTTATTATCATTTATATGTGGAATTTCCTATAACAACAGTAACAGAAACTACAATTACAATATGACACACTATCTAACTGTGCTTGGAGTCAGCTATAAAACGAGTATACAGTATTTGTTGCAGAACAGACCAAGTAATTATGATAAATAAATAGTTGACTAAGTTATGTCGGAGTGTCAAACCAATGAGTTCTTCACAATAACACCAAATATTAGCAGCAGTACAAACAATCTACTTCATTATCCCAGTTTATTTGTACATGTTTAATATGTAATTTTAGTAAGTGAAATCACTTTCAGAAAAGCTACAGAAAATCTAATAACAATGCTGAAATCATCATAATAAAGAGTCACAAAATTATCACCATGTTTGGACAACAAATATTAGCAATGTTATTATCATTTATATGTGGAATTTCCTATAACAACAGTAACAGAAACTACAATTACAATATGACACACTATCTAACTGTGCTTGGAGTCAGCTATAAAATGAGTATACAGTATTTGTTGCAGAACAGACCAAGTAATTATGATAAATATATAGTTGACTAAGTTATGTCGGAGTGTCAAACCAATGAGTTCTCCATAATAACATCAAGTATTAGCAGCAGTACAAACAATCTACTTCATTATCTCAGTTTATTTGTACATGTTTAATATGTAATTTTGGTAAGATAATGTTGTAACATATTTAGGTGACAAGAGCAGTGCTGCAGGTGCATGAAGAATAAAGATATGAACTTGACTTTCAAAACCATGTCCTCCTGCAGGTTAGGGGGTTAGAACAGGCCTGAGGTAATCTTGCCTTTTGTAAGATGTGACTAAAAGGAGTCTCCTACCTCTTGGCTTACTTTCAGCAAACTCTTTCTGGGTTTTACCTCCATCTTTCCAAATTTTCCCGAAGTGTGGACCATTTGGAGGAGGACGCCTTATGTGGTGCACTATATATCCCTCATGCATTATGATCTTCTGCACCTAATTATGTCATGGCATTACAGCTTCACCCATATTCCAGCTATGTGGTTGAGGGCACCTTATGAGGTGCATAATCTCCATCGACTACCCTATGTCCTCTTTTGCCCTCATGACAATATGGAATTTCCACACACCCAGTATCCAGCATGGTAGCCAGTCAATCATGGTGGGGCCATCATGCATCATCTTGGTCATAGTCCCCTGACAACACAGGGATCACACTGCTGATGCCTGAGCAGCAAACTCCCCACGTATGCCAAGGAGTAGATGCCCGTCTTCTTGGGTCATCAGGGCTAGTGGCAATGGCCAACATGCCAGGTGGCCTTTGCTGTGGGTGGATGGCACCCATGGGGAGAGCTCCTAATCAGAGTGGGTGGCATCAGAGCGGATGACCTGCAATGAAGTGGACCAAGTTATCTTTTGATGGGGACCAAAGGGAAGGTTGAATACAATGCTGTGATCTATGACCCCAAGTTGCTCCCCTCATTACCTATGCCACAGGAGGAATGTAGGGCTACAGCAAGAAGAGAGCTAAATTTGCCTCATTATTTTGTGCACAGCAATATCTCAGTTTGCAGTCCTGGACTTCTCTTGTATAACCACTGGAGATCTCATAACGACTTTTGTGGTAGTGACCACTTCCCATTCTTCCAGTCCCTCCCCCAGCATCACTCACCAGGATGACTGCCCAGGTGGTCTTTTACCCAGGCTGACTTGGATGCTCTCACCTCCACTACCACTCTTGAATCTCCATTGCATGGCAACATCGATGAGGTGATCCAGACCATCAGTACTACCATTGTTGCCACAGCTGAACTGACAATTCCATATACCTGAGGTTGCCCCTTGGTGGAAGTCAGTGCCTTGGTGGTCACTGGAAATTTCTGCAGCCATGAGAGACTGTAGGTGGGCCCTCACACGTCATAAATGCCACCCATTGCTGGAGCACCTCATTGCTCTCAAACGGCTCTGTGCCCCAGTCTGTCAGCTCATCAAACAATGGAAGTAGGAGTGTTGGGAATGATACATCTCCACCATTAGAACACAAACCTCTCCTTCCCAGATATGGACCAAGCTAAAATGCCTTTCTGGATACCAGACCACTGGAGGTATACCTGGAATATCCATGGAGCCCCGTCTGCCAATCTAAATGTAGTCACAGAGCATCTTGTTGAGTATTATACTCGTGCTTCTGCATCTGAGAATTTCATCTCTTGACACAGTGGGTGGAACAACACCACCTATCCTTTGCTCCACACCACCCTGTGCCATATAATGCTCCCTTCAGTGAGTGAGAATTTCTCAGTGCCCTTGTCAATTGTCCTGACACATCCCCTGGACCAGACCACATCAATTCCCAAATGAACATCTCTCAGCAGATTACCAGCACCACCTCCTTGGCATCGTCAACCACATCTGGAGCAATGGCAAATACCCGTCGCAATGGTGGGAAAGTATCATCGTTCCAGTGCTAAATCCTTGTAAGAAAAGAACCTGCTACATATGGACAGCTATCATCATACCAGTCTCACCAACGTTCTGTGCAAGCTGCTTGAACATATGGTGAGCTGGCAGTTGTGTTGGCTCCTTGAAACTCAGTGCCTTCTGGCTCTGTCCCAGAGCAGTTTTTGCCAAGGTTGCTCCACCACTGACAACTTGGTCCCCCTGAAGTTTGCCATCCTAATAGCCTTTGCCTGGCATCAACACCTTATTGCCACCTTTTTTGACTGGACAAAAGCCTATGATACCACTTGGCAACACCACATCCTCGTTACTCTGCGTGAGTGGTGTCTTCAGGGCTTTCTGTGGAACTTTTTGGCGTCAGGGTCAATGCTTCACAGAGTTCACCCCGCATCGAAGAGAATGGGGTCCTGCAGGGCTCTGTATTGAGTGTCCCACTCTTTTTAATTGCCATTAATGGTCTTGCAGCAGCAGTGGGGTCCTCAGTATCCCTCTTCTTATATACTGCCAATTTATGTATTTCCTTCTGCTTCTCTTCTACTGGTTTTGCTGAACATAAACTGTAGGGAGACATACAAAAGGTGCAGGCATGGCCCCTCAGGCATGGCTTTCCGTTTTCAGTTGCTAAGACCTGCATCAAGCACTTCTGTCATCATCGTACTGTCCACCCACATCTGGAACTTTACCTTGATGACAAACTACTTAATGTAGTGGAGACTAACCACTTTTTGGGGCCGGTCTTTAACACCCGTTTAACTGGCTTCCTCATCTCCATCAGCTTAAGAAGTAGTGCTGGTGGCATCTTAATATTATTTGATGCCTGAACCATAAACTATGGTGCATCAGCTATACAAAGCCCTTGTGCTGACCTGTGTTAACTATGGGAGCCTGGTATATGGTTCAGTATTTCCCTCAGCATTGCAGCTGCTGGGCCCCATACACCACTGTGGAATTTGGCTTGTGACAAGAGCTTTCCAAACAAGCCCAGTGAAAAGTCTCCTCATGGAAGCTGATGTTCCTCCATTGTGGATCGGGTAATAACATCTGCTTGTGAACTATACTCCCAACAATCATAGTTTGCTTCACCATCCAAACTACCATCATCTTTTCCCTAACACAGAGATCCATCTCCTGCAATGGTGGCCCAGATCGGGGAATCCAATTGCAGTCCATGTGTGGTTACTTGTTATTGCACTCAACGCTTTTCCCCTACCACCTTTCCTGCAGGTCCACTCATGTACACATCCATGGTCCATACCTTACCCACAGCTTTGTCTGGAGCTGTCACAAGGCCCAAAAGGATCAGTTCCAACTGAGGCCCTCTGCCGGCAATTTTTCTCTATTCTTGGTGAGTTACAGGGCTCAGAAATGGTCCATGGTCATGTTGGCATCACTTACACTTATGCTGGACGTACTGAACAGAGCTTCTTGCCAGATGGCTGCAGTGTTCTCACTGTAAAGTTGGTAGCCATCTCTTTCACACTTGAGCAAATCTGCTCCTGCGCAGGTGAGTCCTTCGTCATCTGTAGTGACTCCTTAAGCAGCCTACCAGTTCTTGACCAGTGCTTCCCATGTCATCCCTAGGTAATGACTCTCCAACAGTTTCTTCATGCCCTTGGAAAAAGTGGAGTTCAATGTCCTTCAAATAGACCCCAGTACATGTTGGCATCCCAGGCAATGAACTTGCTGACAGGCTGCTCAAACAGGCTACCAGTGAACCAGCTCTGAAGATTGGTCTGCCGGAGACTGATCTCCAATCAGTCTTATGCCACAAAATTTTTGGGATCTGGGATACTGAATGGCACACGCTCAGTACACCAAATAAACTACGTATTATCAAGGAGACAATGAATGTGTGGCGGCCATCCATGTGAGCACTCACAGGGGCTCTGTTGTCCTTTTCCAGCTCCACATCAGCCATACTTGGCTGAATCATGGTCACCTCCTCCGTCACAAGGCCCAACCTCAGTGTCGTTGTGGTTCCCACATGACTGTCATCCACATTTTGTTGGACTACCCAATTTTAGCCACTCTGTGGCAAACTTTTAACCTCACCACCACTCTGCCAATGGTGTTGGGAGACAATGCTTCCACAACTGATACAGTTTTATGATTTATTTGTAAGGGCAGTTTTTATCGCACAATCGAAGGGGGGCATCTGGCCTTCTCTCCCAGTCCTCCACCCTCTCTCCATTTTAACTCTTCCTCACTCTTTCTTTGCTGTTTGTTCGCCTTGGTGTTTGTCTTTTCTCTATCTGTGTTTCTCTAGCCTTGTCTATTAGGCTGGAGATTTTAGTCTGTCGCAGAGTGGCTGGCTCATCCTTTTTTCTTCTCGTTATCAGCCAGCCCCAGGCATTTGCTATATTCTTTTAAAAACTTCTATAGTTTTTTCCTGTTGTGCATGTTTTCTCATTTTTTCTTGCCTCTTTCATTTTCTCTTTCATTGTGTTTCCCAGTTAGTTTTCTTCCTTTTTTTTGTTCACTCGTTTCACTGTATATAATATTAGCCTGCATAAGGCCACCATTTTGTACAGCTAACTTTTAACATCTACATCTACACTCTGCAAACAACCATGAAATGCATGGCAGAGGGCACACCCCACTGATTTTAGTTTCTTCCAATTCCAGTCACACAATGAGCGTGGGAAGCATGATTGTTTGAATACCTCTGTGCCCGCAGTAATTATTCAAATCTTATACTGCCAATCCCTATGTGAGTGACACATGGGGGTGGGGAGTAGTATATTCGTTGAGTCATCATTTAAAGACTATTCTTGAAACTTTGTTAATAGACTTGCTTGAGGTAGTTTATGTCTACCTTCAACAGTCTGCCAGTTCAGTTCCTTCAGTATCTCTGTGACACTTTCCCACAGATACAACAACCCGTGACCAATTGTACTGCCCTTCTCTGTATATTCTCAGTATACCCTGGCAGTCCTGTTTGGTATGGATCCAACACACTTGTGCAATATTCTAGAACCAGTCACATGAGTGATTCGAGAGCAATCTCCTTTGTAGACTGACTGCACTTTTCCCATATTCTACCAGTAAACTGTAAGCTACCACCTGCTTTACCCACAACTGAGCCTATATGATCATTCCATTTCATATATCTATGAAGTGTTACACCCAGGTATTTGTATGAGTTGATGGATTCCAACAGTGACTCACTGATATTGTAGTAATAGGATACTATGGTTTTATTTTTTAATTTTTTATTTTATTTTATTTTGTGAAGCACACAAATTTGCATTCCTGAGCATTTAAAGCAAGTTGCCAATCTGTGCAGCACTTTGAAACCTTATCAAGATCTAAATGAATATTTATACAGTGTCTTTCCAACAGTACATCATCATAGATAACTGTATCATCTCTTAAAGCCTGATGTTACTGTTAATATCATCTGCAAGGTCATTGATATATACCACGAACAGCAAGGATCCCAACACACTTCCCTGGGACCCACCCAAAGTTACTTCTACATCTGACGAAGACTCTCCATCCAAGGTAACATGCTGCATCCTCCCTACCAAAAAGTCCTCATTCCGGTCTCAAACTTGATTTGATACCCCGTTTGATAATAATTTTGACAATAAGCATAGGAGTGGTACTGACTCAAATGATTTTTGGAAATCAAGAAACACTACACCTACCTGGTTACCTTGATCTAAAGCTTACAGTACGTCATGTGAGAAAAGTGCAAGTTATTAGGTTTCACGTGATCAATATTTATGAAGTCCATGCTGTTGGGCACTGAGGAGGTCATTCTCTTCATGATATCTCATTATATTTGAGCTCAGAATATGTTCTAAGATTATACAAAATATTGATGTCAAGGATACTGGATGGTAGTTTTGTGGATCACTTCTGGTACTTTTCGTGTAGACAGGTGCAGCCTGCACCTTTTTCCAAAAACTGGGCATGGTTTCTCATTTGAGGGATCTATGATAGATCACAGTTAAGAGGGGAGCTAACTCAGTGACAAAGTCAGTGTAGAATCTGACAGAGAGTTCATCAGGGTCTGAAGCTTTGTTCAATTTTAACAATTTCAGCTGTTTCCCAACACCACTACACCACTAACATTAACATTTACTTCATTCATCTTTTCAGTGGTACAAGGATTAAATTGGAACAATTTTCCTGAGTTTTGTTTTGTAAAGGAACACTTGAAAATGAAGGTAAGCATTTCACCTTTGGCTTTGCTTCCCTTAATTTCAGTTCTATTTCATTCACTAGGGACTGGACACTAACTCTGGTGCCACTAACAGCCTTTATATATGACCAGAATTTCTTTGAGTTCTACAAAAGATCACTTGACAGTATTCTGCCACAGTAGTCACTCAAGGTATCATGCCTTGCTCTCTTGAGAGCCAAATGCAATTCATTCAGCATCTCTTTATCTATAGTCCTCCACTTCGTTTTAAACCTGTTGTGCTGTAATCTCTGTTTCCTTTTAAGTTTCTTCACAGTGACTGTATTCCATGGAGGTTCCCTCCCATTATGAGCTGTTCTACTGGATACATATCTATACAGTGCATGGTCAACTAATCTTTTAAACTTAAGTCAGAGTTTTTCTAGGTCAGGACTAGTCACAGTGTGATAAGCTTCACATACACAGCATATGCAGACCACAGGTGGGCCGAGTCCTGGACTGTCACTCGCTTTGCTCAGTCCTTCTCAGAAGTACCCGGCACAGCACACATTTCATTTAGCATTGCAGTGTGGCATTTTGCAGTCGGCACAATTCTCTGAGTTTGACAGAATTGTGGTGTCAGCACTGTTTAAGCTTCACTATTTTTTTTTATGGTATGGAGGATGTTCACAGGTCCAGTGGCTGTTTGCACAAGAAAAGGCAGTCTAGTGACCTATCATCGCTTAATATGATTGGGAATGACAGAAAAGAGGGATGAGGATTCACAATTCACATAAACAAGGCGTATTGCTTCTTTGATATGAAGCGACATTATAGTACCAAGCAGAAAAAATTTAAACTTTTAGATGACAATGAAAGAGCAAAAAATTAAATGATCGATTGACAGGATTCATTGTTCTGTACATCAAGCTGTACTCTGTGCTAAATTTGCAGGCAAGGAGCACTTGAAGAAATCGTTGGTAAAAGCAGTAAATTTTCTTAAGTCACAACCATCGTTCCATTTTCAGTTGCAACAGTTTTCAATGGAAATGAATGAAGAGTATGAAAATTTCATATATTACTGCAAAGTAAATGGTTAGGTCAAGCAGCATGCCTGGAATGGTTTTTTGGTTTAAGACTCTCTATTGTTGAATTTATGAAGGAAAAAGCACTGCAGGAATGATGAAAATTAGAACAGAATGTATTGCAAACTTTGCATTTTTAGTGGACTTGACTGCACATTACCCATAGCAAGACAATGCAAGGAAACTTCTTTCTGATTTAATGGGAATGCATTTAAAAAGAAAATTGCATTATACAAGTGAAACATTTTGACAAAGACAATCCAGTTCCCTAATCTCATTGGCATTAAGGAAAGCAATATGTTTGAAGAATTCATTATGACCTTGCAAGAATTACAACAGTTTTATAAAGGTTTTGGCAATACTGTCAGTCTTTCATCTATTTTGAGCTGTTTTTGAGACCATCTGCCATTTCAATTGGAAATGCCCCTGTGCATGTGCAGATGGAACTGACTGACCTGCTAGGTAATTCCAGTTTAATTAGAAATCTTTTTTATGTTCAAACTGTACAAGATATCTACATTGCTTTTCTCACGTAGATTTTCCAAGTCTGCATAACAAGGCTGCAAAAATGCTATAATATTTTGATTGAAATATTTGTCTGAAAGACATTTTTTCCATTATGAAACTAAATAAATCACAATTACAGGACAATATTGATGTGAAACTCAGTGAAATTGTCTGCATCTCTCCGTACACCAACAGTTTGTACCAGATAGAAGATATATCATAAGAGTGCCAAAAATATTAATACTGAAAACTTGTTTTGTTTGTGATCTATGTTGTTAAGAAATGTGAAATATAAAAACAATTCACATGCAGTATGACTGTACTGCCATTTAAATGCGGCACATGCACTGTTTTCCCCTCTTCGCCCTCCTCATACTCAGACAGTGTGGTGTGATGGTGGGAGAAATGTGAAGCGAGGCTGAGCACTTTGGCACTTGAGCCCAGGCATGGCACACGAGCCAAAATCTTGGCCACCCCTGCCCTACATGCACCTGCCATGTGCTGAAAGTTGCTTGATTGACACTACTGATTTTTTTAACCAGCTTACTCAATATGTATATCTTTCTGCTTGTTTTAGTTGTCCTTTGTAATTTGGTAGATTTTTTTGTCCAGGTCTCTCAACATATATATCTTTCTGCTTGTTTTAGATGTCCTTTGTAATTTGGTAATTATTGTTGGCACAACTGCGTCATGGTCACTGATATCAGTTTTGATGTGGACATCCTCAAAGAGGTCGAGTCTATTTCTTGCCATTAGATCCAATACATTTCCGTCATGAGTGGGGTTCCTAACTATCTGTTCTACGTAGTCTTCAGAGAAAGCATTTAGTAATGTTTCACAGAATGTCTTATCACACGCATGACTAACAAAACTGTAATATTTTCCTAATTAATTTTTGGATGATTATAAAGTCTCCACCGATGATTACAGTATGACTGGGGAACCTATGTACAAGTAAAATGAGGTTTTCTTGAAAGTTTTGGTTACATAAGGAGATGAGTTTGGTGGACAATAAAAGGGTCTAATTATTATTTTATGCCCATCCCTGATACTGAGTTTTGGCCAAAAAATCTGACATGCACCTTCAGTTTCTATCTTGGTATATTTGACTTTCTTGTCTACTGTGATAAATACATCACCAACATTATCCATTTGCTTATCCTCTTGAAACACATCAAATTTTCCCCAAAAATCTCACTGCTATCAATTTCAGGTTTCAACCAGCTTTCTGTACCTAGTAGGGGAAGGTGGGATAAAGTGGCCACCCTAAATGAAATTAAATTCTCATGAAACCATGGCTATTAATTGAAGCTTGTGACATATACATCCTGAATCTACAAACTGTAAGGTATCATACCATGTATATTTAGCTAAGGCAAGAGTATGCTTACATAGTGGCCATTTTTCCCTATCTAATGGAGTGCAGTGGTCAGGCCTTTGCCACCATTCCCAAATAGATTGTTTAGTTTTAGCAACTGGGTAGGTTTATAGTTTTCATTTAACCATTGATTATTATTAGGAGAACAATAGCACAAATGAGAAAGAATGATATAAATCCAGAAACAAAAAATTTATTATGATTTACTCTTTCAGTCTGATTCATTCTCAATTTATCCATTCAGAAACAATACTAACACATGTACAAAATTCACATCCAGTGCACAGTTCACGAGCCCAGCACTTACAGCTCCCACACCTTAGCCACCCAATCTTTGCCTGCCATTTCAGACTCTTTGTTGAAATGATGTGGTATTTTGTTGTGCTCTGCCAACTGGAATGCTAATCGCCACAGATCATTCAATATAATTCCATATTGAGGATTTCTTGCTCTTCATTGAACAATGCCCTTACATTGCCCATAACCTTTTTCCTGCCAAATGAACTTCTATTTTTCCGTAGAACTCTTTGTTTTAGCATATTACCTGAAATACTTAATTGTTATGTTGTTCGTGAAAAGGACATATTATTATTCGTTACTGTTTCAATTACTTTTCACATCACAATAGGGTCCCACAATTGTTGCTCTGTTTTCTGGATGTGTTTTCTTGGGATCTTGAAGCTGTTGCAAACCCTTGCAGAAGAGCAGTACAATGGAATAATGGATATTAGTTTTGTGTATAAAACAATTTCTAATGTTTAAATTTCAGTAGTTATACTATGCATAAAATATGGAATTAGCTAATTCTCATTGGGACAAACAGATTGAAAATGATTTGTTGGGAATGGTGGCCATCTGTTGAGAAAAAAGGCCACCTTGGCCACTTGTCCCGTTGTGTAGTGTGGCCAGTTTTCCTGATCTTATGCCATGTCGGTATCAGTGGCTCACAAGCAAAACAGTACAGCTGAAGCAAATGACACTGACATATGTTTGTCAGCCAAAAGGCATTGCGTGAACCATGATATTGCAAAAGCCTATTGCACTACATAAAAGTGGAGCAAAGACATTAATATGAGGGACTTACCTTACATCAAATGAATGAAAAACATAAATGTTTTCACAGAAAGGTAACAAAGAAAGCTTCCTTTGACAATGTCACAGGCAATACTAATGGTGTCAATTACAGCAAATTTGGCCACTTCTCTGTAGGAAGCACCACTGTTGAAGACATCAAATAAGCAATGGCCACTTTTTCCAACCTGGCCACCTTAACCTTCTTTCCCCTCTTATGAGAGTCTCGCTGCTTTTTATGAGTGTGAACTCTAGCACTTTGTTGTGAATGCTCCGGCAGTTAACCTTTATGATTTTAATACTCTTGCCTGTAGGAGGCACTTCTTTCATTCTTATACGGATACTTCTGAGTTTCCTACAACTATCACTATCTAGATTGGATGGAGAGTCACCTAATTTAAAAAAAACCTTTGTATACACCCCACACACAGTCAGCTACCTGCATAGCAGGTCCTTCCACTTATCTCAGTCCTTCCACTTATCTCAGAGCCAAAAGGCCAAAATCAGTTCTGTGAACAATGCTGCAAATTGTGAACTTCATTGAAACTCCATGCACAGGGCTGGTCATCTCAACCTTTTCTGCCAGTTACTGGAATGACCCAAGTATGACCTCAGAGCCCAGATGACAGGCATTATTTGTTTCAGTGTGTGCCGCAATCTGCAGTTGGTTGCAACCTGTTCCCTCAATGGCTGCTGGAATAGC